>NC_090322.1:123345851-123970851 GCF_040869045.1 Eurosta solidaginis | reverse complement strand
TGGAATGTAATGTGTCACCTTGAATTTGACCCAGTAAATATCTATAGCCTCAGGTATCTCATGCCCTTCAAAACCTATTTTTACCGTGTAGGTCGGAACGAATTTTTCTTTTTCTTCCGGATCCCTTTTGGTTATCCTAGTGACAGATGTTACTTTTAAATCCGTGTTTATATTACTCAATATTTCATCATCAGTGAATTCTAAAGGAATATTCCTTACTACTCCTACAGTTTCTACAAATTTTTGGGTATGAAAGGTCTGAGCCCTAGTTCTTTCACCTTTTCATTGTTTACACATTCGTTTGCATACTTATGACTTAAAAAATTTATTTTGAATAATGTTCTTCCAATTAATTTTATGTTTTTAATGCCTGTTACATTTAACTTCCTGATTTTTTCCCATAAAAAAAGCCCATTACTAATTTTTACATTTTTAAATAACTCACTTTTGGAGGAGTCCACCAACACACTGAATTCACCACGGTGTCTTTCCGTGTATTCCTCACTTTTTCTTTCCTCTCTCCTATCTTTATTCTCCTCTGTCACCATATTAATTTCTGCCTCTTGTTGTTTATTATAATGTACACTCTTTATACCTGCTTCACTTCCACTTGCCTGTACTTCACTACATTTAATATTGTCTTGTTCTTTCTTACCAACATCTTTGTTTTCTTCTTCTTTACCTTTACTTTGAACACTCGTGTTATTTGCCTTCTTTCCTTCTGTCCCTATGTCCATACCCTCATTTGTCACATTTTGCGTTTTTCTTGTTGCTCCTGTCACCATTTTTTCAGTCATTTTGTTTGCGTTCTGCTACCAATTTGGTCCACGCGCTTCTTGGAATCAGCATTCCTTGTAACGGAATCTGAATGCCGTTATTTTTTTCCGTTTTTAGATTTTTAGCTTTTAACTCCCTACCTAAATCAAACTTTCTTTTTTCTTCGATTTCTAACTGCTTTCGTTCTTTTTTTGTATTTCGCCTATAGCTAGACTGCCGATTTCGATTCCTATATTCCAAAAAACCCGTGTCTAAGTCATCGTCCACGTCCGTCTCCATGCCATCCGCACCAGCGTCATCCCTGACCACTGCCTCCGACGCCCCGGCGTCGGCCATTTTTGTATTTATCCCCAGTAATACAGCGTCTTCAGATACACTTACCAGAATTTATGTTTCTAATTAAATGCTGAAAATGTTTTTGAATTTCACTTTTTTTCCACTTTTTACTATTTTCAAAATACTTTTAATAACAATTTATACAGATCACACTTTTTCCACTGCTATTTAGACAACTTTTACAATCACCTCTATTCTGCATTTCGATTACGTTCCCGTTCTCCGCTCCGCTTTAATCGAAGTTTGGTATTCTGCATTACGACGGAATCGTAAAGAGAAGAGGAAGAGCAAATGATTTTTCGAAATCATCTGTTGGTACGGAATGTGTGAACATTGGAACAAAATAAATTAAAGCAAATTTGTAAAAAACACTGAAAAACGTTTATATTTTATTATCCACGCCATTTTGTACAAAAAAAAGCAATAGAATATATTGCCGCAGTGTTATATTTTTTTGAGTGAAGTGCTTTTATAATTGTAAGTGTGTTTTTGTCGTTCTTTTGGCCAATTCCCTGCCGTGGCCACCAAGTTTTGTTAAAACGGATTCCTGCACGTATATAGTTGACATTTTCTGAATTTTAAGGATGCTAATTTCATTGCACTGGCCTAAAATACTTTATAAAGGTTTATTTATTCCTTCCGCAAGGATTGTTTACGTTTTCGCTTCACCTTCCTCTACGCCGGCAGCTTGCTTTGGCATATAACTGGACCCAACGAACAGACACAAATTATAACTGTCTATTATAATAGAATCAATAGCCGCGGGCATATTTGTGGAGTTGGAAAGCAATGCATACGAAAATGGCCAGACGAGAATGGAAAGGCAAATATTGCGACATTTGTGTAATCCATTTGAGATGAGTGACGAATTGTAAGAAATTGAACTTAAAAGTGGTAAAAAAAACTCTCGACTTAACAAGGATGCTTTCAAGTATGTGTTAGATACTTTTGCGGGGCAAATACGTCCAAGGACTTCGACATCGACATGTTGTTTTTCACCTGGAAACATATAAAAAACAATCATCATCAAGCCTTCTACGTTTCTTAACAAGTTTTACTTACATTTTTGTTAAAATTCTGTTATAAATTAATAAAAAAATAAAAATAAAATATTTTTCCGCCAACTAATTTGCAACTTAGAAAAACGGAACTACGATCGAAATGCAGAATACAAAAAATCGAACGATTCGAAGTTGGATCGAAAGAGATTGGAACACAGAATACCAAAATTGCCAAATCGAAAAAATTCCAATCCAAGTCGAAATGCAGAATAGGGCTGAATATAAGTTAAATTCTTCTTTATATCAAAAAGCCTACCACCTTCACAGTTAAAGAGTATAACGCCGAATGAACGCTCCGCTTCAATCGAAGTTTGGTATTCTGCATTACGACGGAATCGTAAAAAGAAGAGGAAGAGCAAATGATTTTTCGAAATCAGCTGTTGGTACGGAATGTGTGAACATTGGAACAAAATAAATTAAAGAAAATTTGTAAAAAAACACCGAAAAACGTTTATATTTTATTATCCACGCCATTTTGTACAAAAAAAAAAGCAATAGAATATATTGCCGCAGTGTTATATTTTTTTGAGTGAAGTGCTTTCATAACTGTAAGGGTGTTTTTGTCGTTCTTTTGGCCAATTCCCTGCCGTGGCCACCAAGTTTTGTTAAAACGGATTCCTGCACGAATATAGTTGACATTTTCTGAATTTTAAGGATGCTAATTTCATTGCACTGGCCTAAAATACTTTATGAAGATTTATTTATTCTTTCCGCAAGGATTGTTTACGTTTTCGCTTCACCTTCCTCTACTCCGGCAGCTTGCTTTGGCATATAACTGCACCCAACGAACAGATACAAATTGTAGCTGTCTATTATAATGGAATCAATAGCCGCGGCATTATTTGTGGAGTTGGAAAGCAACGCATACGAGAGGCGAGAATGGAAAGCAAATATTGCGAAATTTGTGTAATCCATTGAGATGAATTGTAAGAAATTGAACTTATAAGTGGTAAAGTTTATTATTTAGGTTCAAAAAAAACTTTCGACTTCGACTTTTCGAAGATGCTTTCAAGTATGTGTTAGATACTTTTGCGGGGCAAATACGTCCAAGGACTTCGATATCGACATGTTGTTTTTGACCTGGAAACATATAAAAAACAATCATCATCAAGCCTTCTACGTTTCTTAACAAATTTTACTTACATTTTTGTTAAAATTCTGTTATAAATTAATAAAAAATAAAAAGAAAATATTTTTCCGCCCACTAATTTGCAACTTAGAAAAACGGAACTACGATCGAAATGCAGAATACAAAAAATCGAACGATTCGAAGTTGGATCGAAAGAGATTGGAACACAGAATACCAAAATTGCCAAATCGAAAAAATTCCAATCCAAGTCGAAATGCAGAATAGGGTTGATTGTCATCCTCTCAGCAGATCCTTGCAGCGGGACTGCGCCATATTCTTCTGCTCCGGAAAGGTATCAAATAAATCCGGGAGCTGTACCTGAACCCTGTCCAGAGAAATGGTTTTTCTGCGTTTGCCGGAAAAGAATCTTTTTAGGACGGTCATACTCTTGTCAGTGTGTCAAGTTTAAAGTATGGGCCCACCGGAGGGGATGTTCTGGGCTAGACCCCAAAACCCGACGTCCTCGTAACTTTTACAAATCTTTAGGGCTCCTTGTCGTGAAACGAGGGCAGTGAAACATTACATGTTCTGCGCTTTCCAATTCGGAGGGACAGTGTGGACAGAAAGGATCATCCTCTAACCCACGATTATGTAGATATTCCTTGAAGCCGCCGTGCCCCTCAATATCTGTGTGAGCTGGAAATTTAGTTCGCCGTGTTTTCGCTCGTACCATTCCGCTATATTCCGAACTAGCATGAAGGTCCAGCGCCCTTTTCTCGATTCTTTCCCACCTTTCTTGCCACCTAACTATTGTTTGTGACCTTGCGCTTTTCTTAACATTTTCAGATGGTCGGCTGATTCCAATGCCATACAGATCGGCCATATCACCTGAGAGTAGATCTACTGGGATACTCCTGGATAAAACATGGATCGCGTCGTCGAACACTGTCCGATACGCACCTTTTATTCGTACAGCAGTAATACGATAGGCTGCTAGTATATATTTTTGTGAACCATTTTGGATCCGTGCCATACTGGTGCTGCATATAATATTATCGAGCTGGTTACGTTAGATAATAGCTGACGTGTAGCTTCGCCTGGGCCGCCCGCCGATGTTGGGCATTATTCGCGTTAGGGCTCCTTAAAATTTAGTTTTGAGTCAAAGTTTACTCCTAGATATTTTAAGAAAGGCTTTGAATTTATTTGATAATCTCCTATGGTTAGGACCAACTCATCCACAGTCCGCTTTGAGTTCACCAAAACCACTTCTGTCTTATTGCTAGCCATCTCCAGCCCCATTTTCGTCAGCCATTCCTTTATTATTCCCACGGCGTCATTACATAATGCTTGGAGCAGATCAAGTTTCTTGGCCACGGCTACTACGACAATTTCATCTGCATAGCCGACAATTTCCGTGCCTCCGGGAAGGTCGATTTGTAGCACACCGTCATACTTCGCATTCCATAGCGTTGAACCTAGAACAGATCCCTGAGGGACACCGCCCGTGATGTTGTTCTTTCTTGGTCCCTCATCTGAGCATCAGCTGCCCCTTTCTTCTTCTCCCCCTCTTTCCGACACTAGCAATCGAGTAGGTCAGGGAAACATACTCTTAGTCCCTACCACCTTTTGCACCGCGGTCTCGCGTTTATCACCCACCACTCAGTGCAATTTAATCTATTTGATTCCGACATCGGTCGCAGGGACAGTGTTCTGGAACGTCAAGGCATAACTGTTCGATCAGGCGATGTAAATTTAGAAATCATCAACATGCACATCCCTCCTGTCACCTGTTGCCCCAGTGGATACTGCCCTGACATCAGCGCACTACGTACTGGCGATAATCCCATTATCTTAGGCATTTTTTCAATGCCCACCACGATCTATGGCATTCTAACCTACAGGCGAACAGCAGGGGCGAGATGTTGGTGGACCAAATAGTAGAAACGGCGTTCTGCACGACGCTTCCCAAGGCAGTTGGGACTATGTGCCAGAGCGACTAGGGATTTTTCCCGACCAAGGACTGTCATTTCAGTGTAACCCTATTTAATTCGGTATGTCCTTCCCACAAATTGTCATCCCTCCATCAGCTCCTCGCAGCGGGACTGCTCCATACTCTCCTGCTCCGGGCAGGTATCGAACCCAATCCGGGTCCGTCTCCTGACCCCGGACCTGAGAAATGGTTGTGATGCGTTTGCAGGAAAAGAATCTTTTTAGGACGGTCATACCTTTGTCAGTGTGTCTCGTGCAAGGGATGGTTGCATCGGACAGGTTGTTCAGGGCTAGACCCTAAAACCAGACGTCCCCGTAATTTCTATAAATCTTTTGTGGCTCCCTGCTGTTCACGCCCAAGGGTCCGTAGTCCGCGCCTTGGCGCCGATTTCATGAAGCGGCACAACATCCGCATTGCTGCGATTCAAGAGACTAAACTCACAGCAAGATCTGCTCTGCAGACCTGCTCTGGGTACAATGTCCACAGAAAAGATCGCGAGAGCGGGAATACAGGCGGTCTCGCGTTTATCATACACCACTCAGTGCAATATCATATATTTGATCCCGACATCGGCCGCAGGGACAATGTCCTGGAACGTCATGGCTTATCTGTCCGGTCAGGCGATGTAAACCTAGAAATCATCAACATCTACATCCCTCCTGCCACCTGCTGCCCCTGTGGATACCACCCTAATATTAGTGCGTTACTCACTGGCGATTTCAATGCCCATCACGACCTATGGCATTCAAATTTACAGGCGGACAGCAGAGGTGAGATGTTGGCGGATCAAACAGAAGAAACGACGTTCTGCACAATAAACGGAGGCGCCCCCACTCGTATGGTAGGAAGCTGTCACAGTTCGCCAGATATATCAATCGCGAGCGCAGGACTCGTAAACTGCGTCAACTGGCAACCGATGGTAACATTAGCATCCGACCACCTGCCAATACTCATCTCGATCGAGCGTACCGCCGACTTCATCGTCTCTGAAAAACGCTCTTTCATAAACTTTAAAAAAGGAAAGTGGGAAGAATATAAATCCTTTACAGACGGCCGCTTTGCTGCCCTCCCTATCCCGACTGATGCTCGCCAAGGGGAGTGTGCTTTCCGCAAGGTCATAGAATCCGCCGCGGCTCGCTTTATTCCCGCCGGAAGAATTCTCGAAATTCGGCCTCACTTTCCGGCGGAGGCCGCAAATTTAGAGATAGAACATGACCTCATAAGAAACCTCGATCCCGGCGACCCCCAAATAAGGGACATAAACCAACACATCCGATTGCTTGTGGATGAACACAAGCGGGAGAAATGGGAGGAGCATCTAAGAAGATGTAACCTCTCTGCCGGTGTGGGTAAGCTTTGGTTCACTGTAAAGTCCCTATCGAATCCGTCCAAGCACAACAACAAAATTTCCATCGCCTTTGGCGATAAAGTGCTGTCGGATGCGAAAAAATGCGTGAGCGTTTTCTGCCGACAGTATATAATGCATTCTACGGTCGACAAAGATAGACGGAGGGACAACAGACACGCACATAAACATAAATTCAGCGCGTCACCAATTACCATCACCGCCAAAGAGGTTGAGGATGGATGGCATTGGTCATGCTAAACCATCCAAAGCAGTGGGCCCACACGGCACAGCCATGCCGATGCTTAAAAGCCTAGGGAAAGAGGGTTTCAAATATATAGCATGTATCCAACCTGTCTCTTTCCACCTTTGTCATTCCCGAAAAATGGAAAATGGCCAAGGTGGTCCCGATACTAAAGCCTGGGAAACCAGCTAACATAGGAGAGTCATATCGCCCGATATCTCTCCTATCGCCAGTAGTCAAGACGCTTGAAGCCATTTTACTGCCCCATTTCAAGGCAAATTTGCCACTAGCCTCTCATCAGCATGGCTTTAGAAAACTATACAGCACTATCACCGCACTAAATGACATTAGCACCCAGATAAATTGCGGTTTAAATCAAAACCCCCACCATAGAACAGTACTCGTTGCGCTAGACCTATCAAAAGCGTTTGATACGGTCAACCATAACTCGCTACTGCAAGACCTGGAAGGGCCTACCCTTCCTCCAAGCCTTAAAAGGTGGACCGCAAATTATCTGGGTGGACCGCAGGCATCGGTGCAATTTCGAAACGAAGCATCTAAACCATGGAGAGTTAAACAAGGGGTGCCACAGGGTGGTGTCCTATCCCCACTTTTGTTTAACTTCTACATATCAAAGCTACCTTCGCCACCAGAAGGAGTTACTATCGTTTCCTACGCCGATGAGCTATGCAACAAAATAAACGGCTACCTCCCTCATCTCTCCAGTTTCTTCACCTCGCGAAACCTGAAATTATCACCGACTAAATCATCGGCGACCTTATTTACAACATGGACGTCCCAAATGTCCACTTCAATGGCACTACGCTACCGACTATCTTAAACCTCAAAATCTTGGGTGTGACGTTCGATCATGATCTACATTTTGGTGAGCATGCAGCCGCAATTGTACCAAAAATCCAGAGCCGTAATAAAATCCTCAAATCTCTTCCTGGCAGTACTTGGGGAAAAGATAAAGAAACGTTCATTACCCCTTACAAAGCAATTGGCCAGCCGATTGATGCTACGCGACCCCCATATGGTCACCAAGCCTAAAGATTACTCACTGGAAGAAGCTACAGACCTGCCAAAATACTGCCCTCAGAACCGCCACGGGTTGTCTCCTTATGTCCCCAGAACACCATCTACATAATGAGGCGAGAATACTCCCAATAAGGGAAAGAAATGAAATGCTAACCAAACAGTTTCTGTTTAATACCCAGAAACCTGGGCATCCCAACAGACATCTGATTGATGAGACAACACCGCCCAGGGTTAAGGAGTCACCTCCGTAAGCACTATGAGGAAATACGGTCCCTGAGAACACAGCCGTATGAAGCCAAAAAACATAAGCAGGTCCTTGGTGAACTCCATAAACAGGCGGCGGACCTCTATGTCAGGAATTGCCGGTGAATCCAGTATTCAAAGAACAATACCCTAAACTTGAGGGAGAGGAACGCACACTCCCTAGGGAAACGCAAGTCACTCTAGCCCAACTTCGATCAGGATACTGTAACAGGTTAAACTCGTACCTATCCAGAATCAACCCCGATATACAAAATGTATGCCCTGCTTGCATTGTGTCCCCACATGACCCTCTAACACCTCTCTCATTATGGTCCACCCCTGTTGAAACAGCAGCTTCCTCGGACTCCCGTTAGAGGAAATTGATGACAATTTGTGATTGGTCAGACCTATTGGATAGGGCGAAGCACTGCTACAACAACAACAACAACGTTCTGAACGATGAACAGAGACGCCCCCACTCGTATGGTAGGAAGCTGTCATAGTTCGCAAGATTTATCAATCGTGAGCGCTGGAATAGTAAACTGCGTCAACTGGCAACCGATGGTAACATTGGCCTCCGACCGCCTACCCAAACTCCTCTCGCTGGAGCGATCTGCCGACATCATAACCACTGAAAAACGCACTTTCTTCAATTTAAGAAGGGAAGATTGGATTATTACAAAACTTATACTGATAATTGTTTTGCTGCCCTCCCTATCCCGACTGATGCCCCGTAAGGGGAGCGTACTTATCGCAAGGTCATTGAATCCCCTTCGGCTCGTTTTATTCCCGCCGGAAGAATCCCGGAAATCAGGCCACATTTTCCGGCGGAGGCCGCAACTCTAGCGAGAGAACGTGACCTTATAAGCTAGCACGACCCCGGCGACACCCAAATAAGGAATATAAACCAACGCATCAGATTGTGGATGGACACAAGCGGCCGAATGACTTGTAACTTCACTACCGGGGTAGGTAAGCTTTGCTCCACCGTGAAGTCCCTATTGAACCCGACTAAACACAATGACAAAATCTCCATCGCCTTTGGCGATAAAGTGCTGTCGGATGCGAAAAAATGCGCGAGCGCTTTTTGTCGACAATAATTAATGCATTCTACGGTTGACAAAGTCAGACGGCGGGCCAACAGACGCGCACACAAGCATAAATACAGCGCGTCCCCAATTACTAAAGAGAGTGAAGATGCCATCGTTTATGCTAAACCATCCTACGCAGTATGCCCAGACGGCATAGCTATGCCGATGCATAAAAAACTAGGCAAAGAGGGATTTAATTATCTAGGTCTTCAACCTGTCCCTGTCCACCTTCTTCATCCTCGAAAACTGGAAAATGGGCGGGGTGGTTCCGCTATTAAAGCCTGGGAAATCAGCTAACATAGGAGATTCTTATCGTCCGATATCTGTCCTATCGCCTGTAGATAAGACACTTGCGGCCATTCTGCTTCCCTATTTCACTGCAAATTTGCGCCTTGCCAATCATCAGTATGGCTTTCGAAAACTACATAGCACTAAACTACTCCGCGCTAAACGCCATTAACACACAGATAAACTGCGGTTTAAATCAAAACCCCCACCATAGAACAGTAATCATTGCGTTAGACCTGTCAAAAGCTTTTAATACGGTCAACCGCGGTACGTTACTGTAAGACCTGGAAGGGGCCTCCCTTCCCCCAAATCTCAAAAGGTGGACCGCAAATTGTTTGTCTGGTCGGCAGGCATCGGTACACTTCAGGAACATAACATCTAAGCCAAGAAGAATTAAACTACTACAGGGTGGTATTCCGTCCCCACATCTGTTTAACTTCTACATATCGAAGCTACCTTCACCGCCAGAAGGAGTCACTATCGTTTCCTATTCCGATGACTGCACAATAATGGCCACAGACCCAGGCTCAGGCCCAAACATCGATGAGCTTTTTAATAAAATATACAGATATCTCCCTGATCTCTCCAGTTTCTACGCCTTACGAAACCTGATATTGGCACCGATCAAATCATCGGCGACCTTATTTACAACATGGACGCGCCCAATGTCGACCATATTGAACGTCCACATTGATGGTATTACGCTACCGACTGTCTTGGGTGTGACGTTCAATCAGAATCTACATTTTGGAGAGCATGCAACCGCAATTGTTCCTAAAATCCAGAGCCATAATAAAATCCTGAAATCTTTTGCCGGCAGCACTTGGGGTAAATATAAAGAAACGCTCATTACCACTTACAAAGCAATTGGCCTTCCGATTGCATTCTACGCGTCCCCCATATGGTCGCCAAGCCTAAAGGTTACTCACTGGAGAAAATACAGGCCTGCCAAAATATTGCCCTCAGAACCGATACCCAGAACACCACCTACAAAATGAGGCGAGAGTACTCCCCATTAGGGAGAGAAATGCAATGTTGAACAAACAGTTTTTGTTGAACACCCAGAAACCCGGGCATCCCAACAGACATCTAATGATGAGGCTGCACCTCACAGGGGTTTAAGGGGTCATCTCCGTAAATACGGCCCCTGAGAACACAGCCATATGAAGCAAAAAAGTACAAGCAGGTCCTATGTGATATCCGCAAACAGGTGTCGGACCTCTATGTCAGGAATTGCCCTGCGAATCCAGTTCTTAAAGAAAAATACCCAGAACTCGTAGAAGAGGAACGCACTCTCCCTAGGGAAACGCGCGTCACTCTAGCTCAATTTCGATCTGAGTACTGTAACAGGTTGAACTCTTACCTATCCAGAATCAACCTCGACATACAAAATGTATGTCCTGTTTACAATGTGTCCCCACATAACACCAACCATCTCTTCAATTGTAATGTGGAACCAACGCCTCTAACACCCCTCTCACTATCGTCCATCCCTGTTCAAACAGCAAGTTTCCTTGGACTGCCGTTAGAGGACACTGATGACAATTTGTAATCGGTCACACCTATTGGATGGGGCGAAGCACTGCTACAACAACAACAAAAACTCCCAAATTAAAAAAATTTGGACGGGATGCTTTTTCGAAGTAAGGAAACGGGGAATAATTCAATCCCCTTCAGCGAAAATTTTAGTAGAAAATTACCTTTAGTAGTATATTATAATTGATACTAAATTTGTAAATACCCACAGGTTTTGGGGGAAATAATTATTTTCCACTAAATATTTCGCGAATTGATAAAGAGTTATATTGGTTTGGTCATTCATTCAAAATTTGTTTGAAGAATGCTGTACGTTAGAATTTTATTCAAAAATACACTATTTTTTTCAAAAACTCCCTATCTGAGCATAAGTTCAATGCATTTTGACATAAGAGGGAGTTAATGAAAAGCATTCTGAGATAAGACGTTCAATCTAATTATAACATACGGCGTTTTTGTGACAAATCCTGAAATGGGAAATTTTTAAAAAATAAATTGTGATAGACGATTTTGACAATGAACTGACAAAACAAAATAAAAGAAAATGGCTTTTTGTTTTGGAACTTTATATTCCGGACTTGACTTTGACAGAGGAGTTAAGCTTTTGTGCGGTCCTGCTACACAGGGAGTATTCACCTTTTTATTCTGAAATTTCGGAAAGCTCTTTTCTGTTTAGTATTCACGGAAGTGTTCCGGATAAACCGTTAATTTAGAATATTCGGAACACATTCGTTTTATACTACCTCACGAGGTCCGAATATATCAAACAAGTACATACATTATATTCCAAATATAAACCGATTCCACAAATTTATAAATGGGGATGAATGTTGAGAACATACGGAATAAATAAGTTAACATGCTCAATGACAACATTTCGTTATGGCATCTCCATTATTTACTAATGACATTTTTACGTGAATCGTTTTACTTGTCGAGTTTGTTACGTTTGAATGTTGAAATGTTCTAAGGAATTATGCAGTTCAGTACTTAGCGGGTATTTGTAAACTCATTGCTTCCTATTTCTACTACTAATATTTTTCGAAAAATCGCAAATAAACAACACAGCTAACGGATTTCAATTCGATGGCTGCAATTGTAAAAAAGTTTGTCAGCCGAGCAAACCAGAACCATAGCATAAAAATGTGATACCATAGAGCGTAGCAAAAAGCAGATAAAAAACTGTGAACGATATGCCATTTGTATTGCTATATGATCTGTTGGGCGTTCGTGATAATTTCGGAATCATATACAACAAAAATACTTGCCAACTTATTTTGTGTCATATTCATTTGTTATATTGCAGTTTTTAATTGCGAAAAATGTTAGAAAAGTTACCAACCAGTGGGGAAAATAATTTCACCCTTAGCCAAAGCGAATGTCAAATTCTTCTTATGATTTGCTTGTAACAAAATTTGGCAGTTGGCTACTTTTCCATATCAGATGGCTCCAGTGTCGCTTAATCTACCGTTCTCCATAAAAATACGACAATCTACTCATAATGCATAAGATTGAGTTAAACGCATCTATATGAAAAAGTGCTTATGTGACGGAGCTTTTAGCCAAAGCAAATGTCAAATTCTTCTTCTTGTGCTTTGCTTGCAACAAAATTTGGGAGTTGGCTTTCGTCACAATCACCCTTAAGCGGGAGTCATTGGTGCCGTATGTCGTATCGCCGTAGTCGTATCCCTAACGTAATCAGCTGTTTATCTTTACGACGGAAACCAAAAACCAATTGGTTGGCTACGATACGGTTACGACTTTAGCGGCACCAATAATCGATTGCATTGATTCCCATAAGGTTGGTCGAATCAGCTGTTATAAGGTTACCGATAAAGCACCAATGTCTCCAGCTTTATCGCGAGTTTTATTTTCACCCAAAAATATTCACAGTTTTTGTTCACCCTATCGCAGAGGGTGGCGAAACAATTTTTGGTGTTTCGTGTTCGAAAAAGATTTCACCTTATCGGCAACTCTTTGTTCGGGCGAAATGAACAGCGGGGAAACGCAAATTTGTTTTCTTACATTTTAAAGGCGAACGAGAGGAAAACAAAATGTTAGTAATTTTTATACTCAGTTGAGCAGAGCTCACAGAGTATATTAAGTTTGATTGGATAACGGTTGGTTGTACATATATAAAGGAATCGAGATAGATATAGACTTCCATATATCAAAATAATCAGGATCGAAAAAAAATTTGATTGAGCCATGTCCGTCCGTCCGTCCGTCCGTCCGTCCGTTAACACGATAACTTGAGTAACTTTTGAGGTATCTTGATGAAATTTGGTATGTAGGTTCCTGAGCGCTCATCTCAGATCGCTATTTAAAATGAACGATATCGGACTATAACCACGCCCACTTTTTCGATATCGAAAATTTCGAAAAACCGAAAAAGTGCGATAATTCATTACAAAAGACAGATAAAGCGACGAAACTTGGTAGATGGGTTGACGTTATGACGCAGAAGAGAAAATTAGTAAGATTTTGGACAATGGGCGTGGCACCGCCCACTTTTACAAGAAGGTAATTTAAAAGTTTTGCAAGCTGTAATTTGGCAGTCGTTGAAGATATCATGATGAAATTTGGCAGGAACGTTACTACTATTACTCTATATGTGCTAAATAAAAACTAGCAAAATTGGATGAAGAACACGCCCACTTTTTAAAAAAAAAAATTTTAAAATTCAAATTTTAACAAAAAATTTAATATCTTTACTGTATATAAGTAAATTAAGTCAAAATTAAACTCCAGTAATAATATGATGCAACAAAATACAAAAATAAAAGAAAATTTCAAAATGGGCGTGGCTCCGCCCATTTTCATTTAGTTTGTCTAGAATACTTTTATTGCCATAAGTCGAACAAAAATTGACCAATCCTTCTCAAATTTGGTAGGAGCATAGATTCTATGACGGTAACTGTTCTCTGTGAAAATGGGCGAAATCGGTGGAAGCCATGCCCAGTTTTTATACACAGTCCACCGTCTGTCCTTCCGCTCGGCCGTTAACACAATAACTTGAGCAAAATCCGATATATCTTTACTAAACTTAGCCCACGTACTTACCTGAACTCACTTTTTCTTGGCATAAAAAATGGGCGAAATCTGACCATAACCACGCCCACTTTATCGATATCGAACATTACGAAAAATGAAAAAATGCCATAATTCTATACCAAATACGAAAAAAGGGATGAAACATGGTAACTGGATTGGTTTATTGACGCAAAATATAACTTTGGAAAAAACTTTGTAAAATGGGTGTGACACCTACCATATTAAGTAGAAGAAAATGAAAAAGTTCTACAAGGCGAAATCAACAGCCCTTGGAATCTTGGCAGGAATACTGTTAGTGGTATTACATATATAAATAAATTAGCAGTACCCGACAGATGATTTTCTGGATCACCTGGTCCACATTTTGGTCGATATCGCGAGAACGCCTTCACATATACATCTAAGGGCCACTCGCTTTTAAAACCCTCAGTAATACCTTTAATTTGATATCCATATCGTACAAAAACATACCAGAGTCACCCCTGTCCCACCCTAATGGCGATATCTCGAAAAGGCGTCCACCTATAGACCTAATGCCCACTCCCTCTTAAAATGCTCAGTAACACCTTTCGTGTGATACCCATATCGTACAAACATTCTAGAGTCACCCCTGGCCCACCCTAATGGCGATATCTCGAAAAGGCGTCCACCTATAGACCTAGTGTCCACTCCCTCTTAAAATGCTCAGTAACACCTTTCGTTTGATACCCATATCGTACAAACATTCTAGAGTCACCCCTGGCCCACCCTTATGGCGATATCTCGAAAAGGCGTCCACCTATAGACCTAATGCCCACTCCCTCTTAAAATGCTCAGTAACACCTTTCGTTTGATACCCATATCGTACAAACATTTTAGAGTCACACCTGGCCCACCCTAATGGCGATATTTCGAAAAGGCGTCCACCTATAGAACTAAGGATTACTCCCTTTTAAAATACTCATTACCACCTTTCATTTGATACCCATATCGTACAAACACATTCTAGAGTCACCCTGGCCCACCCTAATGGCGATATCTCGAAAAGGCGTCCATCTATAGACCTAATGTCCACTCCCTCTTAAAATGCTCAGTAACACCTTTCGTTTGATACCCATATCGTACAAACATTCTAGAGTCACCCCTGGCCCACCCTAATGGCGATATCTCGAAAAGGCGTCCACCTATAGACCTAATGTCCACTCCCTCTTAAAATGCTCAGTAACACCTTTCGTTTGATACCCATATCGTACAAACATTCTAGAGTCACCCCTGTCCCACCCTAATGGCGATATCTCGAAAAGGCGTCCACCTATAGACCTAATGCCCACTCCCTCTTAAAATGCTCAGTAACTAAGGATTACTCCCTTTTAAAATACTCATTACCACCTTTCATTTGATACCCATATCGAACAAACACATTCTAGAGTCACCCTGGCCCACCCTAATGGCGATATCTCGAAAAGGCGTCCACCTATAGACCTAATGCCCACTCCCTCTTAAAATGCTCAGTAACACCTTTCGTTTGATACCCATATCGTACAAACATTCTAGAGTCACCCTTGGTCCACCTTTATGGCGATATCTCGAAAAGGCGTCCACCTATTGAACTAAGGATTACTCCCTTTTAAAATACTCATTACCACCTTTCATTTGATACCCATATCGTACAAACACATTCTAGAGTCACCCTGGCCCACCCTAATGGCGATATCTCGAAAAGGCGTCCACATATAGACCTAATGCCCACTCCCTCTTAAAATGCTCAGTAACACCTTTCGTTTGATACCCATATCGTACAAACATTCTAGAGTCACCCTTGGTCCACCTTTATGGCGATATCTCGAAAAGGCGCCCACCTATAGAACTAAGGATTACTCCATTTTAAAATACTCCTTACCACCTTTCATTTGATACCCATATCGTACAAACACATTCTAGAGTCACCCCTGGCCCACCCTAATGGCGATATCTCGAAAAGGCGTCCACCTATAGACCTAATGCCCACTCCCTCTTAAAATGCTCAGTAACACCTTTCGTTTGATACCCATATCGTACAAACATTCTAGAGTCACCCCTGGCCCACCCTAATGGCGATATCTCGAAAGGGCGTCCACCTATAGACCTAATGCCCACTCCCTCTTAAAATGCTCAGTAACACCTTTCGTTTGATACCCATACCGTACAAACATTCTAGAGTCACCCCTGGCCCACCCTAATGGCGATATCTCGAAAAGGCGTCCACCTATAGACCTAATGCCCACTCCCTCTTAAAATGCTCAGTAACACCTTTCATTTGATTCCCATATCGTACAAACACATTCTAGAGACACCCCTGGTCCACCTTTATGGCGATATCTCGAAACGGCGTCCACCTATGGAACTAAGGATCACTCCTTTTCAAAATACTCATTAACAGCTTTCATTTGATACCCATATCGTACAAACATATTCTAGAGTCACCCCTGGTCCACCTTTATGGCGATTTCTCGAAAAGGCGTTCGCCTATAGAACTAAAGCCCATTCCCTTTTAAAATACTCATTACCACCTTTCATTTGATACCCATATCGTACAAACACATTATAGAATCACCCCTGGTCCACCTTAATGGGGACATCTCGAAAAGGCGTCCACCGATAGACCTAAGGCCCACTCCCTCTTAAAATGCTCAGTAACACCTTTCATTTGATACCCATATCGTACAAACAAATTCTAGAGTCAGCCCTGGTCCACCTTTATGGCGATATCCCTAAATGGCGTTCATCCATAGAACTATGGCCTACTCTCTCTTAAAATACTCTTTAATACCTTTCATTTGATACACATGTTATACAACCACATTCCAGGGTTACCCCAGATTGATTTTCCTTATTTTGTCTCCATAGCTCTCAACTGAGTATGTTATGTTCGGTTACACCCGAACTTAGCCTTCCTTACTTGTTGGTTTTGAAATTTCATACTCTTTTAATTATATGTACTTTTATTATTAGAAATAAATCAATAAGTAATGCACAATCGGAAGCTGAGTGGAAAAAGGTGAAATTCCTGTATTGCTAAGTTACTTAGCCTATGTAAATTCTATTTTTTATGACAACGTATCAGTCGGCCAAGTTATCCATTGTGGACAAAGCAACGGTTCCAAAATGTTGAGCACCTCACTGAAACAAGATCGGCTTCATGGTCCTTTGCAACGCCTTTTCTCTATGCGAAAAAACGGAGCCATGTACTCAACTTTACAATTGGTGGAACTCCAAATTTTTGCTTCAATGGTGGCAAGGAGTTGGTAAGAATATCTAGCAAATATTAGAATGCCGGCTTGTTTAGCCTGTAGTATTGGCGAAAGCTAATGAAAAAAAAAATTAACTTGTTATTCAAAAGCAGGCATGCTTAACCAACGAACCGATATCATTTCGTTACGATAATTAACGTTAATAAACGAAACAAAGCCATTTCGTTTCGTTTCTTAACGTTAAGAACGTCAAATTAACGAAATGATTTTGTTTCGTTTTCTGCCATATCAAAACGAAATCAAATCGTTTATGTTGATTATTAATTTCAAACTATGCTGGCAAAGCTGATTGATGGCGGAGTGTTTAAAGGTGAAAGCATTAGCCAAGCTGATTGCAACTTTTCTCATGAATTTTGACAGTACGAACATTTCTCAGAGTATTTCTGACATTACCACCAACGAACTACACCAACAAATTACATGGAGTTTGTGTGTGTATGTCCGCTCGATGTTACCACCTTACGGCTTCACCATGGCTATAGCATTGCCAGCACAATTCAAACATAAAGGATCACGTTTTTGTTAACGTTTTTAACGTTAACGAAGGCTTTTCGTTTCGGTTAAAAACAAGATACAATTTATCTTGATAATTTCTTTATCGATAATATTTCGAAGTGTTTCAACGGAAACGGTGGAAATTTTTTGATAAACGATTAGCTTAACGTTAAGGTGCATCCCTGTTCAAAAGTGCTGAAATAGTAATTTTTAGCTTACAGTGAATCATTTAGCTCCAAATGGTTAGAACTGTCCCTTAATTGCCTCCGGATCTCTTTCACATTTATATTCTCGTGCTCAATCAATACCAATCTAAGTGCAATACTAAACATTATGATTTATTTGTATTTTTGTTGTATTTTAAGGAAATATATGCTTGGTTACACAATTTACACAATTGTAAGTAAATTATTTGTTCACTGCTAATTCACAATAGAGCATCAGCTGTTTCGAAGTGAAATTTTGTTCGCCCGAAATTGCCGATAGGCCATGGTTCAACTATATATAGGTTGGCTCATCTGTAATGCAACAAAATATGTCTGTTCAAATCAGGGATGCACCTTAACGTTAAGCTAATCGTTTATCAAAAAATTTCCACCGTTTCCGTTGAAACACTTCGAAATATTATCGATAAAGAAATTATCAAGATAAATTGTATCTCGTTTTTAACCGAAACGAAAAGCTTTCGTTAACGTTAAAAACGTTAACAAAAACGTGATACTTTATGTTTGAATTGTGCTGGCAATGCTATAGCTATGGTGAAGCCGTAAGGAGGTAACAACGAGCGCACATACACACACAAACACTATGTAATTTGTTTGTGTAATTCGTTGGTGGTAATGTCAAAAATACTGTGAGAAATGTTCGTACTGTCAAAATTCATGAGAAAAGTTGCAATCAGCTTGGCTAATGCTTTCACCTTTAATGACTCCGCCATCAATCAGCTTTGCCAGCATAGTTTGAAATTAATAATCAACATAAACGATTTGATTTCGTTTTGATATGGCAGAAAACGAAACGAAATCATTTCGTTAATTTGACGATCTTAACGTTAATAAACGAAACGAAATGACTTCGTTTCGTTTATTAACGTTGATTATCGTAACGAAATGATATCGTTTCGTTGGTTAAGCATGCCTGGTTCAAATTGTCAAAATCTGTGTATTGGTGTTGGTGCGAATGGTATGGAATGGAAACATAAAACTTAGCAGTTTTTGTATGTGTAAGTAAAATGTTGCCAATGTATTGGTTTCATTTTGAGTTTGCCGTCTCCTTTTGACAATCCCTTCCACCATGCAATGGCATAAATAAAATCAGCTGATGAGATGAGCCAACCTGTACATAATTGAACCATGCGATAGGCGTGGTTATGAATGGGTCGTTTTTTGCAAAAAATCTTTCTCGCCGGCAAACAAGGTTGTGCTCTTTTTTCATCTATTAGTGACAATGTATTAATGAAATAACAACTGATTTTTAGCTTAAATTCATTTATTTTGTGCATTCTAGAAAAATTTATATTTCTTATATATATAAAATAATTTTAAAATAAAAAACTTAAATTGTTTTTACTTAACCCATTTGCGCTCTCTGTACTATATAAACGACACCAATACAAGCCATGCCTAAAACTTTGCTACGACTTTTATAACAAAAATATTTAGATGTGAATCCACCTTGTAATATTATCTTCGTCTTGCCAAAGATTACAGATAAATTGGTATAACAGATGACTCCAGATTTTGACATTTGCACATGCAGTTTTCACATCGGAGTTAGAAGAAAAATTAGCGATTTTTCATTAAAATATTGGAATTACCATTTAAATATTCTAATTTTAAAGTGTAAAAAGACAAAGCTAATCTTATTTAGTGCAGTGCGTGTAAATGTTTGTGATTTGCAGGATTTAGGAAATCACTTTTTCAACTGTCGCCGTAATGCGAATTTCGATGACGATTCTGAAAGGAACGATAGTGGTGACGAACCCTTGTGTAGCAAAAGAAGACGTTTAAATCCGTCTGACTCACGGCCAAAATGGAAAAATGCACGCCGTCTTACTCCTCCCAGTTTATGAATAATGATTGCTCATCGCGAAAAGTCGAAGTTATTGAACAGCTACCTAACCTTTCGTCGGTAGAGATTTTTGAAAAAAATATTTGATGACGAGGTACTCCATTTGATCAAGCAGAACACTAACCTGTATGCTGCCTAAAATAATAGGCATGACTTCGTACTGGACGATGATGACCTACGGACCTATGATTCAAAAGTTTTGTCAGAACGGGATATTTCATGAGAACATTTCGATCGTCGAATCAATGATAAAATATTATGGCCACCATCCCTCTTAGCAATTCATTCGAGGTAAGTCAATTAGAATCCGTTACAAAAACTGGGTAGCAGCCAGTTCTGATGGTTACTCCTATGTTTTTGATGTATATTACGGAAAAACATCTGTCACCTCAAAAGGTCATAGAGTTGTAACATACAATTTATTTTGACAATTTTTTTAATAATTGTGATTTACTGCGAGACTTGTCAGCAACTGGATATAAAGTAACTGGAACAATGCGTGAAAATCGCATTGGTATTCGTGGTAAAAATGGTGGTGGGTTATCTTCACATACATGCTTGATATGAGCATATCTAACACTTGGCGTCTACATACTTTATCTAGCGAAAATAGGTTCGACCAATTGGCTTTCAGAAGGCACATTGCTCGGAGCTACCTTAAGAACCGTAACGTCAACAAAGCTCGTCCATCCGGCTGTATCGTAGCAGGTCCAAACAGTAAAAACGGAAATAACGCTGGAAAGCTTCCCAAACAGCTACGATATGTTTTGTGTCATACGCGAATAAAATGGCAATGTACAGGATGCCAAAAAACGTTATACATTGACAAAGAATGTTTTAAAATATATCACTCATAAGTGCCCGCTGTACTAAATAAAGTACACCCTCAAAAGTCAACTTTTATCACTTTTTCGTAAATTTGTAATACTAAACTTAATTAATGTGATTTGTAAGATGACAAAACTGCAAATAAATATAAAAAAATACTAACGGTCTTTGTTTGGGCGTAAATGGGTTAAATGTGTGCTCGTGTTGAAGTTCAAAATTTTTCTGAATGTTTTAGACTTGCGCTAATCTAAGTGTTTTCAGTTAGATGAGTGAATTTTCAAATTAAACAATACAAATTTTGTTATTAAATACTAAAAGTAACTAGAAAGTAAAAAAAAAAACCATGCATTTCACAATGTCAGTCCATTTCACTAACTTTGGAATAAATACAATTATTTTAGCTTATGACACCTAAGATAGATACTAATATTCGTAATTAATAACGAAGAAATATGTATACAAAAATATTTATTTAGCATAAGAACTTTCAAAGTACATAAGTATAACTGAAAAGTAGAAGGTAGAGTTTTAAATTAATATACATACATAAATGCATATACATATGTACGGTGGGCTTTAACTGTCGCACTAGTTTAAGGTGCAAGTAAGCTTCCTATTTTATCTCAGAACAGTCTCAGCCCGTTGGATGATATGGAAGTTAGCAAATTTTAAAACCATAGAAAGCATTAATATAAGCGTAAACTCAAAAAAATACGGGGCGAAATTTTAGAAAAAGTTGTGCCCGCCTCCCGTACGAGCTTCCAATACCATTAAAACAAATGCACACTGCTCTTTAACGAACAATGAATTGCTAAAAAATGCAATTTCAAATTCCAATTCGTTTGGCAATTTTTCCAAATATTAGGTTAGGTTAGGTTGAACTGGCCGGTCCGTAAGGACTTCACATAGTGTGAATGTGTCCATAGCATTACCAGAAGTTTGCTCAAAGAATAAACTGAAAACCCCCATCAAAAACCAGGACCTTTGGCCGCCGTGGTATGGTGGTAGCATACTCCGCCTATCACACCGAAGATCCTGGGTTCACGCCCCAGGCAAAGCAACATCGAAAATTTCGAAAAACACTTTTGTTTAAGCGGGATCGCCCCTCGGCAGTGATTTGGCAAACACTCCGAATGTATTTCTGCCATGAAAAGCTTCTCACTGAAACTAATCTGCCTTGAAGATGCCGTTCGGAGTCCGTATTGAACATGTAGGTCTTGTTCCGCCAATTTGTAGGAAAAATTAATAGGAGGACGATGCAAGTTGAAAGAGAAGCTCAGCTTCAAATCTCTTCGGAGGTTATCACGCCTTACATTTATTTTTTATTTTATTTTTTATGTTAAAAATAACTCCGTGCTCTTGGAAAAATACTAGACATTTCCTAAGACTTTTCCTAATTTTAGCTTATCGATCTGATCTATTGGCTGGAGTCAAAAAAGCATGTAACGCCCAGAAAGAAGTATTCAGCTAGAACACCCATCATGAGCACACGTGACCTATTTTTAGTAATAAGTGTAAGTTTTTTAATATAATGTCGAAAGATATGCACGTGATTTTCCACATTTTGCAGACCCTCGCTTGGTGCTTGGGACTATCGTAATTTTTTATCCGGGTAAAGCTCCAAACAAAGTTGCTTATTCAGTTTCCGGTGTAAGTTTTTAGCAACCCATCCATCGTTCGTTCAAGGGCAGTGTGAAAGAAAGTCTTATGATGAGCGCAGGGCAAAAAAGACTAGCCAACAATGAAGGCAATAACTTCCAGTCTTTCTTAGGACTTAAAATCTTCCTTGCGAAGTAGAAATAAAAAATGCACTGGATTGATCATCGGCTCATAATTTTATATTAAACTGCATGCATCAGGAAAGACATGCCTGTGGTTTGTAATTAATGCCTTCGTTGGAACTAGTGTACGCGCCATCCTAGACTAAATGCCCAGGAAACGTAATAAAGTTATTATAGAAGAGATCGGTTTCGGCAGCGGTTTCGCAAAAACCTCGAGTGTATTTTTACAATGAAAGGCTTCTAATCAAAAATCCCTCTGTGCCAAAGTCGTTTGGAAATTTAATAGAAATTCGGCCTAAATTTCTTCAAAGGTATGCCGTTATATACCTTATTTACTAAGTTACAATTATTATTTAAGTTATTGAGAGCACCAGAATGCGAAAAACAAATAAGTGTCCGATCTTATAAAATTGATAGCTGTTATCCTGCCCATAACATGGTACGATTGTATGCATATATGTATGTATATTTATGCTTTTATATAAAAGAATTTTCTTTGGAAGTGTAATCGCGAATAACGTTTTAAGCACCAATTTTAACGAAAACCCTATTTGTTCCACAACCAAAAATGTTTGCATTACTACATATGTACATATGCATATTAGAATCCTACATAGCTCAAATACTAAGCATTCCAAAATATGCTCTAAAAAAACAGTGAGTGGAAAAGTATTTTAAGTGATTCCCGAAATATGTCTGACTAGCGAGCCATCTGTGTACGTGCTGACTCCCCATCAAAATCAAGCTCATTTTGATTTTCACGAATCAGCCAAAGTCATGTCTTTGTGACTAATACTAAAACATTTTCACAAAACCATCGATACTGACTCTGACTCATTGTGTGTAGACCCAAAACAACGTGTTTTGGTTAAACTCAAAGCAAATCAAAAGAGGTAGAATTGACAAATGTAATATTATATTTTTGTAGGAATACTTACTTCACTTACTTACTGTCTGAATCATTGTGTACAAAACAAGAAAGAGATACAGGATGAGATCACGATAGCCACTTTGAAAATCAGGTGATCCATTCTATTTGCAATTTTGACGTTTATGCAGAAAATATACCACTTGTCTTATCCACAATGGACTGGGTCGTAGAAAAAGTTTTTGTTAAGGCTGCAAAAGATATTAATATAGATTCTCTGGGCTTCTTATGGTTGAGAACCAGAGTTTCAGCGAGAATAATTTCAGCAAGACTTGTAATGTAGAACTACTCTTGCCATCTACTACAACTGTGGACTGATAAGAAATTAAGTAATATCCTTATTCATCAAAACAGATAGATCTATGAGCTTGAAATATTAGAGCTCGTTTGAAAGATTTTTTTCCTATCCCATCAGAGGTTTTCCTAACACAACTGTGCTTAAGGGCTAACGGATAAGATAGACGACTTGATGATCCCCAGCATGGTGGTTGTATCGGGCTCATTAACATCACAACACTGTCCATATACGTAAAGATCCCCTAAATCGTCCAGGCATTTTCTTGCAGTTACAGCAATTCGAAATTATTTGAGCTGACTATTGATTCTACCACCAGAATAATGGACAACAGAAATAACATCCGGTCACTAGCACTGAAAGGTAAAGTCACGGCGACTCGCCAAATGCCATCGGACGGACGGACGGACGGACGGACGGACATGGCTCAATCAAATTTTTTTTCGATACTGATGATTTTGATATATGGAAGTCTATATCTATCTCGATTCCTTTATACCTGTACAACCAACCGTTATCCAATGCCATAGGCACTTGCCTTTCTACTTGATGAGCCCAATGCATGCGCTAAAAATTAATGTACCTATTATTTTTAAAATTTCCAAAAAAAAAAAAATAAAAATTATTCAACGGGTTAAATTTTTTTTTTTAATTTGATGCGAAAACTTCATATATTTTGCTCTCTTCAAAAATTTCGATTTTGTCACTTAAAACGTTATTCGCGATTACCATTCATATATAGAAGCAATCTTCAGCATTTATTTGTAAAAAAAGAGTCAATCCCTTTGATACACATCATGGAAACTGACAACCTTTTCCATAATCTAGATTTGGTTTCAAATATGATTCCATTGGTTATAAATTTCATTACAATAATTACGTTTCTTAATTGAAATAAATTTTATCTACCTAATCTAATAGAAAGGTCGCGACAAGGACGTATTTCAGACATTCTGTTAAAAAGGTCGTATCTCAGCGAAATCATTTATAAAGTCGTAACTCAGGAGGGTGGTTAGAAAAGTTGTATTTAAATAAAATAATTTTTTTTTACAGAACATTTTTATATGAGATTAATCTTATTCAATTTCTTTTCGCAATTCGTAAATGACTTAAGGCCATATATGTAATACTGAGTGCCGATATATTGCTGTTTAAATGTTTTTATTTTTGTATTCAATAATCGAATGTACCTAAATTTAAATTTCTTCTTGTCACAATCACAAAAATTTTATAGGCTGTCTTGTTTTGATTTCGAATTCAAAACACATTGCGAGCATTTTCTATTAGCAATATAGGAATATTACATATATGCTTAAGGCGGTAAAATATATTGCCGAATTGTAAAATGGAAGTCAAATAATTTAACCTTATATCTCTTTTATCAAAAAATGACTTTTTCAGTTGCAACTAGGTCATCAAATCCAGAAGAACCTTTTGCAATCCCGGGATTTCGGAAATTGAAATTATGATATCCAGTTACGTTTGAATTTTGGTTCAAAAATAATTATACAACATACCATGGCACAACGATACAAGGTGGCAGCATGGGACAGCTGATTTTAAGCTTTTTTTATTTGATTTGATACATCAAATTACGGCGCAGTACGATTTTGACATTTGTCCATCGAATTTACAAAAACAAAGTACATGAAATTTTTATTTATGTTTGTAGGTATATCACCATGCTGCCACCTTGTATCGTTCCGCCATGGTATGTTGCATGGTATGTTGCATAGCGGAACGATACAAGGTGGCAGCATGGTGACATACTTAAAAACATAAATAAAAATTCCATGTACTTTGTTTTTGTAAATTCGATGAACAAATGTAAAAAGTTGATGCATGGCGGAACGATACAAGGTGACAGCATGGGACAGCTGATCATACCCTTTTTTTATTTGATTTGATACATCAACTTTCGGCGCAGTACGATTTTGACATTTGTCCATCGAATTTACAAAAACAAAATACATTGAATTTTTATTTATGTTTGTAGGTATGTCACCATGCTGCCACCTTGTATCGTTCCGTCATGAGTTGATGTATCAAATCAAATAAAAAAGTATATAATCAGCTGTCCCATGCTGCCACCTTGTATCGTTCCGCCATGCAACATACAAATATGATTTAAAACGAATTAAATACAAATTTTTTAAACAACTAAAATATTAGCTTCGTTTTACACAAAAATAAATAACTTGTGTTCTAGACTTTAACACATATGTATGTACATATGAAAGTTCAATTGATTCAAAATACTTGTTACTAAACTTAAAAATACTATACTTAGATCTTCTAAAGCAGGAGTCTGCATCCCATAGCACAATTGTGCGCTAACTGCTGATGTCAAAGGGCAATCACTTTCATTTTTTGGAGACCCATGATCGAAAGTACCATGTGCAAGGTAAGATCTTAACTTGTAACCGGCAGTGGAACATTTTCAGAAACCACACGAACAGGGCAAATTGTAATAAGACTCCATTTCTAAATGTACACGCCGAGATCTATCGGATGGAATAATGTCAGGTTCCTTTGATATGAGATCATTGAAATTTGTAACGTCTAAAAAGGTTGTTCTTTATGAGGAAAGGGAGATTTCCTGTGGTTTGAAATTGAAACCAACAAAAAAAAAAAAAAAACAATTTAAGATATTTTAGTTTGCAATATGAGATCCCGAAGGAGTCTCGAAATTTTTATTAAGTGTAATCCCGGGATTTTGGGATGGCAAAATGGCTAGGGCGTTCCGGGATTCGGGATCGGGATTCCCGGGACTCGATGCCTTAGTTACAACCGTTTTAACTGACTTCCTGAGATACGACTTTGTTGATGGGTTCGCTGAGACACCGACGTTTTCGGCAGAATGTCTTCGATACATCCTCGTTAACAAAACTTTCAAGCTACAACCTTTATATTAGGATAGTCCGATGATGTTATTCAATTCTTTCGAAGGAGTTTAAAATTGAAATTATTTTCCATTGAGTTGGAAAGCTAAAGACTACATACATTATAGTAAGTTCATTTCAAATAAAATGCAATTATTATTATGTAATTTATAAAAAGTAAACTATATTTGAAACTACCCCTGGGTTCTTCAAAAAGTAATTAATTACTTTTCTGTATTTTCAAATTCATCCAAAAACTTTGATTGTAGTGAGTCTACATATAATAAGCTTATGTAATGTATATAAGTATGTATGTACATTGGTTTAGTTTTCAAATTAAATTAGTAACAAATAACTATAATGAAATAAGGACTTAAGTGAATGCATATGTACAACTATTCGTTAAGTATCGTAACGAATATGTAAGTATGTATGTAAGTATATATCACTGCAAACTAAGCAATGCGCTTTTTTCGACTAGGAGAAAGGATTTTTAGCATTGTGACGACAGGCGCTTCAAATGACATCGATACCACAAAGGCCAATAAGTACGACGCTACTACGAGACCGAAGAATAATATGACCTAAAAAGAATTTGTTCTATTACAATTTGTTTCTTAACAAAAATAACAATTTTTGAAGTATATTAACATACCATAGTATCACCTCCTAAATGAAGCGGTGCATCCGTATTCAGCGCCATAGAACGTATCACAATTGGATGTACCAAATAAGCGCAGTAAGTAACACGAGAAAATGGATATAGGCAAGGTGCTGAGAGCAATGAATTGATATAACCACCATATCCTGTAGAACATGCAATCGTAATCCATGCAAGAGATAATGCCCAGGAAGAGTGACTGAGTGAACTATATGCAGCTGCAGTAAATTGTGATAAATCGGCGCGATATAAACCGAACACAAGGACAAATAAATTGAGCAAGGCTAATATCCAAAGAGTGGCTATTGTAAGACGTGGCAAACGAATTTTACAGTTAGTGCGAAATAATATCCAACCAACACCCATACCGATGAGGTATGGACCTAAACGTGTCCAAGGTTTATCATATATTTTGTCGAATAAAGCCAAGGGGTCGTCGGTGTCAGGTCGATGATTGTTAGTAAAAGCTATAATGGCTGTAGTTATCCACGACGTCACTATGAAGAATATTGTGGTACACGCAGCGAGTTTGAAATGTCGTACAGCCGTGATCAGTATGATGGCACCAATAATATAAAATTGTGTGTCATTAGCCAGATACCAACTCCAGAGCATACACTAAAAGAAATAAGAAAACGGTAGGTATGTTAAGCAAGTGAGAAAGACGAAGTTGGGAGCAGGTTTTATAATAATTGTTATTTAAAAAGAGATACATTATTATCAACAAATAAACTTTCTTTGCAAGAGCAGGCCACTTATAAAAAAAAGTAAAAATTAAAAACATCCTTTAAATAGAGAAAAAAATATGCTTCGGGAAAGGCAGATATTGTCTCTTATATAGCATTTTTAGGTCAAATGAAACTTTTCAAGTCAAATGAAACTTTTTTCATTTCAAATGAACCTTTTTTCATTTTAAATGAAACTTTTTTCATTTTAAATGAAAATGTTTTCATTTTAAATGAAACTTTTTTCATTTTAAATGAAACTTTTTTCATTTCAAATAAAACTTTTTTCAAGTCAAATGAAACAATACTACTAAGTTAATTGTCAATATATTTATATCGTACTTTATAACGCTAAGTATTTATCAAATTTTTCTTTAAGACAACTATTTCTAATTAGCCACATTGAAGGCAAAATTTTTGCTTAAATTTTCTTTGTGAATTTAAGCTGCAGTTAAGGTCGGCTTAGTTTAGCCTTGCCTTTTGATCGTTTCAATTTTTAATAGATAAAGTAGCAGGGTTAAACGCTAGGCAATTTATATACTACAGCTTAACCACCCACTGAAAATAAGCACCTATATTTTTTACTTGTATCTACTCCTCTTATATTTAAAGCACATTCTTCTTCTACTTATACTTCGTTAATAACGTAGGAATAAAGCAACGTAGAGAACAAATAGAAGGAACCAAAGAGCATGATGTGGGCGTATTTCCTATTCACTGTCTGACACCAACTAACACATCGGTTGAATCCTCTGTATTATGCTTTTCTTTTTGACCAACGTCTTACCAAACAACATAGAACGATAGCAAGGTATTGAGAGAAACATTACTTTTACCAACTATATAGTAGAGCATGTGGACTGTGGAGAGATCTTTTTTAACTATGCTGAAAAACATAACGGTACAAAGTGATATTTTCTACTCTATGGCGTAGTTACATTGCACTTCACTCGTTTTGGCCTTTGAAAACATTTATATTTGTTTTTATTCCATTATTTTTCATTATATATTGTATTTAAATATAATACTTCGAATATATATATTAGAATGGGTCGATTTATTAACCGATATCGCGCCGTCGATTTTTCGATAGGATTTGGGGTCACGAAAAAAAGTTTCACTACGCATACCCAAAAAAATAATTTTCGAGCCTGCGAAATTTCATTTTTTTTTTACTTTTTTTGACTTTGATTTTTAAGGGTTTTTTCATGACCTACTAAAAAAATTTTCGGAGATTAAGTTTCCCTTAAACTATTCTGATCTATTTCGCTGTAGTGTAGTTTATTCCACCTTACGGCCCAACGTATCGCCAAATTTCCTTGGCATCATCAGGGGCGTAATATTTTTAGATGTGGCGGTTGACAAAATTACAAATAAAAACTAAATAAAATTTACAAAAGTTACACCATTAATTACATAGAAAATCGGTACCATCGATTTGTGGTACACTTTGTCACATTAAAAACTATGAACACTATAAAATTTTCATTTGATTGTATAATTTTCATGTATACCGACGTTTTTAGCGGACGCTTTTGTGTCGGACGTATGAAATTTTTTTTAGTAGGTCATGAAAAAACCCTTAAAAATCAAAGTCAAAAAAAGTAAAAAAAAAATGAAATTTCGCAGGCTCGAAAATTATTTTTTTGGGTATGCGCAGTGAAACTTTTTTTCGTGACCCCAAATCCTATCGAAAAATCGATGGCGCGATATCGGTTAATAAATCGACCCATTCTAATATATATATTCTGAGTATTATATTTAAATACAATATATAATGAAAAATAATGGAATAAAAACAAATATAAATGTTTTCAAAGGCCAAAACGAGTGAAGTGCAATGTAACTACGCCATAGAGTAGAAAATATCACTTTGTACCGTTATGTTTTTCAGCATAGTTAAAAAAGATCTCTCCACAGTCCACATGCTCTACTATATAGTTGGTAAAAGTAATGTTTCTCTCAACACCTTTCTATCGTTCTATGTTGTTTGGTAAGACGTTGGTCAAAGAGAAAAGCATAATACAGAGGATTCAACCGATGTGTTAGTTGGTGTCAGACAGTGAATAGGAAATACGCTCACATCATGCTCTTTGGTTCCTTCTATTTGTTCCCTACGTTGCTTTATTCCTACGTTATTAACGAAGTATAAGTAGAAGAAGAATGTGCTTTAAATATAAGAGGAGTAGATACAAGTAAAAAATATATGTAGGTGCTTATTTCCAGTGTGTGGTTAAGCTGTAGTATATAAATTGCCTAGCGTTTAACCCTGCTTATTATTTTTAAACAATTGAGATGATCAAAAGGCAAGGTTAAACCAAGCCGACCTTAACTGCAGCTTAAATTCACGAAGAAAATTTAAGCAAAAATGTTGCCTTCAATCTGGCTAATTAGAAATAGTTGTCTTAAAGAAAATTTTGATAAATAGCGTTATAAAGTACGATATAAATATATCTTGACAATTACGTTAGTAGTATGGTTTCATTTGAATTGAAAAAAGTTTCATTTGAAATGAAAAAAGTTTCATTTAAAATGAAAAAAGTTTAATTTAAAATGAAAAAAGTTTCATTTAAAATAAAAAAGGTTCATTTGAAATGAAAAAAGTTTCATTTGACTTGAAAAAAGTTTCATTTGACCTGAAAATGCTATATTCGTTATCGGAACAAAAGCTCGACTTAAAATCTCTTCTATGCTATCGCGCCTTGCATTTATTTATTTATAATGAAATGCTGAACGGCAGTTTTTGCTGAATTGTTACAAATCCCAGCAGATAAGAAGACATATTCGTTAATACTACAATGTGATCCGGGCAGCAGTTTGATCTTGAAAAACACGAGAAGGCCCTAAGCCCAATCTAAACAGAGTCGGTGAATACCGTTATCAATATACGTTAACAGAAAAGGAAGTCAGTGGGAGACACGACCCACTCTAGCTTAGCTTCTTCTAATTATGACCGTGGTAAATGCTCGGTGAGCCAAGGCCGGTGGAACGCCCATTTTTAACACGCTTATATTAGCTCCAATTGTTTGTATGTACATATGTATGTATGTTTGTATGTATGTATGCTTGTTTGTAACTCTCTAGGCTAGGCACGCAAAGGAGAGTTACAAACAAGTATTGTTTAAAAAACTAAAACACGTTTTTGAATAATAGCGAACTAAAAAGTTAAAAATCATTTTCCAAATACATAAGCTTAAAACAAAAATGAACGAAAAATACTAGTACTATTATGAAAAAATATTATACAAAGCGTGTTTTTTAGTTTTTTTAAAACATGTATATTTTTGAAAATACATTGTCTATTACATTCATATATAATAGATGTATATTGGAACGATTTTCCGTCATCCCTTGTCAAATTTGGTTTCGAGACAAACCGGTTTCGACGTTGTGGTATCATCAGTGTCGAAAGAACAAAAATTGACACTGATGATGGCACAACGCCGAAACCGGTTAGTCTCGAAACCAAATTTGATAAGGGATGACGGAAAATCGTTCCAATATACTCATTTATCTACCCTGTCGGAAAATAAACAAAACCAAATAAGTCATATATAATCCTTATAAAAAATCATTTATATAAAAGTGGGCATAGATTTAAACCTATTTCATCCCCTTTACTCATACGAACAGATGTTCTGATTAATGAAACTAAGGTTTGGTCTTACCATCTGATCCACAGGAAATAGTGTGTTGATGTATAGCAAGTTACGCCACCAATATTTCGGACAAGTTTCATGGTCCATTGTAGGAGGATCAAATACAGAATAGGCTGCCAAATATTTCATAACCACTTGCACAACTCCAAGCACAAACATGTATGGTGCAGTCAATCTGAAAATTAATGAAAAAATTTCAATGTCATGGATCCCAACACTTTATACTTTTGTATATCATCAAATACAAACCTCATAAAACGATAGGCGACCAAACCCAGGAAATGTGCTGTACCAGCTGTTAGTTCATTGGTTCCTTTTGTAAGCTTGTTCAACTTTCCTTTGGCGTTCGTGCGAAAATATAAATAAGAAACCAAACAACCACTAATGAAGAAGAATGTGTCGACGCTAAATGGTCCATTGGTGATTGCCTGAAAGAGAAAGTTTTTCTCTACTTCCTTTCGCAACTCCATGTTGTCTGAGTATTTGAATACAACAATGCAAGTATGTCCGAGTATGACCCATGCCATTGAAAAAGCGCGTAATCCGTGTATAGAAGGAATGGTATCGGCCCCAACATTTCGATCGCAGATGGCATTGAAATTTGTAATGGCCGAAAATGAGAGCAACAGCTCTGAGTAAACGCTTAGTTTTTCTGGCTCATGCAGATGTCCTTCAAGATGCTCGTCCGAAGAACTGTTATTATTAGTTGGCCCACTGGTAACTTCATGCGGTATATTCAACACTATATTTAGCTCATTAAGAGACTCTTTAATCGATTCTTTTTTGAGCGTTTCTTGTGCTATAGAATCGCTATAATCAGATGCGGCACAACCAATGCCCGAAGAAGTTTCGCTGTTATCCAGCATCTCTTTATCTTGACGTCGAAGTGCAGCTTTTAAACGTCGTTCCAAGTAAATTTCGTATAATGTGCCTGCAGCTATTAATATGAGGACCACTGTTGAAACGACACTAGTAAGATAAGATAAAAAATGAAACATAAGTTTTAAATTAGATCTGACTCAATCGCAAAATGCAAAACGGATATTTTAATGGAAGCAGTTACCACTCCATGGCGACCACCGTGGTGTGATGGTAGCGTGCTCCGCCTATCACACCGTATGCCCTGGGTTCAACTCCCGGGCAAAGCAACATCAAAATTTTAGAAATAAGATTTTTCAATTAGAAGAAATTTTTCTAAGCGGGGTCGCCCCTCGGCAGTGTCTGGCAAGCGCTCCGATTGTATTTCTGCCATGAAAAGCTCTCAGTGAAAACTCATCTGCCTTGCAGATGCCGTTCGGAGTCGGCATAAAACATGTAGGTCCCGTCCGGCCAATTTGTAGGGAAAAATCAAGAGGAGCACGACGCAAATTGGAAGAGAAGCTCGGCCTTAGATCTCTTCGGAGGTTATCGCGCCTTACATTTATTTTTTATTTAGTTACCACTCCTGGACACTGTCGGTTGAGATGATTTTTTAGCTAATTCGAGTCAAAGTAATGAGGTAAATACATATTTCATCCTTTCCGTGATGCCAACGGTAAGTAACCACCGAGATTTAGTGATGCGCTGCAGTAGGTTTAAGCAGATTTGAATCTAGTGCAGCAATAAAAAAGCCTAGCCGCATCCATTGCTATGTTATGTTCTCCTTATCGACGAAAATGCTCTACCTCAGAAGGAAGTAATGATAATATTATGGCTGGGACTTTGGTGCGAAACGCCCAAAAATGTAAAGCGCCAATTATTGAGAAAAAAGAATGAATTGCAGGAGCTATGAAGCAATTTGCAGGCAAACCTTCATTTAGCGAATTTAATGCTTTAAAAATGAACTTTCAAATATGAAATTCAAGATCGACTTCTATGTAGCCACGAAAGCATTTCCCGAAGATTGTGAGGGTATTTGGACAGTCCTTCGCTGGATATGAACCCGGTTGGATCCAATACTTCGAACCTTTGACCCGTTTGCCTCGGGAATGCTTTCATTGGTCGATCACACTTTGGGCCGATACGCCTTGCTTGTCATTTTTGCAGGCGATTGATACTGGGTGATGAAAGGTCTCATATATATCGGCCATAAATTTGCACGAAACTGCTCTTTAAAGTACCGGCCATCTGCTATTTTCATCGAAGCTTTAAACTAGAGATGCAACGGAAGTGAGATCCGGAGCCAGAATGGGGACTTATTAATTTCCTTTATCAGGAATCGGAAGTATAAATAGGGTATAAAAAACACATATCCAGCTTGAAAAAGATGATCAATAACAAAAAAAAAAAATAATAATAACAAATATTCATAAATGTGATATAGTTTATTGTGGGCCAGTCGATAACTTCTCACTCAGCGGGAAAACTTTGTGAAAAATAGTTAAAATATTTTGAATTTTGCTGAACCAAATGTAAGAAAACATTTTAACAGGCAACTATTGTAGCGTCTTCTTTCTGGTAAAAGTGTTACGCTTTTTGTACGCTGCGCAAGGGTTGTATATATTTTGTTCTATTCTAAAAAATATGCAAATCCTTTGCGGGGTATTTCTTTTTTGTGTGAACATTTTTACCTGCTCGCAACGCAAAAGCGTTACACCTTTACCCTGCATAAAATGACGATGTGGCAGTGTCAACCTGCCAAATCAGCTGATCGTGAGAATTTATTTTCGTAATTTCACAAATTTGTAGCGAGGAAAATTGAAATTAAGCCAATAGCTGCTAATTAATTTTTATTATTATTGACAACACGCTTGTGCGATCAGCTGATACATGGGGTAGCCATTTATGTTCTTTTCATGCACTATAAAAGTTGACACTTTTCAAGGGTAGGAGTAACTCTATTAAAGTTTTACCATTTAACAATTTTTGTTGTTATATCGGCCTACTGATTTGTAGAATCGCGGGTTCGAATAGAGCTCAAGGCCTAACAAAAATTAGAACGGAGAAAAAGTGTCAATAAATATGACACTATGGCATCATTGCCATGAAACAAGTCCAATTTTCACATCGATTCTGCAACAGATGTCGCAGCGCTGTGTAAATCAATTGGCAAGAAACAGGATAGACGTAGAAATAAAGGCCGTAACACAATGACATTTTAAATAAAGATGCGCTTAACACAAGCTTATGCATTCCAATAACATCGCTACAATCAACCAAGATGTTGCGTTTGTAAATATGAAAGAACTTCAGACTTGGCTATTGAAGTTTATTTCGCCTTGCCCATTCACATAAAAAATTTCGCAAAGCACTGGTATAAACATTATCCCTATAAAACAAAGATACTTGCTATCATATTTTGTGTCGTATTCATTTGTTATATTACAGTTTTTACCTCCGAAAAATGTTAGAAAATTTACCAACCAGTGGGAAAAATAATTTCACTTGCAGAGTGTGTCAACACCCTTAACCAAAACAAATGTCACATTCTCCTTCTTATGCTTTGCTTGTAACAAGCTTTGGGAGATGGCTACTTTTCAATATCAGATGGCGCCAGTGTCGCTCATTCTACCGTTCTCCATAAATATGCGTGCAATCTACTCATAATGCATAAGCTTGTGTTATACTCATCTATATGAAAAAGTGCTTATGTGTCGGGGCTTTAATAAAGACAAAGAAAAAACCGCTGTGATAGCTGGATGGTTATAGCAGCAGTGCCTAAACGTTGCCGATGAAGGAATTTAGCAGTTGCCCAAATGGATATATACAACTAGCTTTGGCAGTTGTCTAAATTTTTTATTTCATCTATTCTAATTTAAAATTTTTTTTCAATTAATGCAAAATGTGTAATAACAATAATAATGATAAAATAATTATTGTTAGGCCTTTAGCTCGGTTCGAAACCGCAGTTCTACCATTTATTTAGGCAACAATTTTCTCCAGAAAAGAAAACGCTATAAACAAACCAATCGCGTAAGATCTATCTATTCCGTTCCACTAAACCTTTCGACTGATCAACTTTCGTTATTCAGCCGGTTCTACACAATCGAAATGATGGATAAAAATTCACAGAAATATCGGTTGAATTGAACCGCAATTCGATTGATTTTATCAGTTTTTTCTTTCAATGCACCGATAAGCACACAAGTATATCTGCTAGCACGATGCATGACTAAAGGTCCATCTATCTATCATTCCCCAGGCTATTACGAGTTAAAGTAATGAACAAGGAAATTGACGCGTTTTTATACACTTGTGTTCGCTGAAAGCGCCCATTGTTTACTTGAGACCAACAGTTTTGCTTCTGTCAAAATATTTATACAAAATTGTCCTCCTGACAAAAAAACTCCCTTGATTTTACCACAATACTATCAATTTTACTGAATAACTGTTAATTCAAGAATAAAAATCATGATTTGTTGATTGTACTTGCTTATTTCTTTCGGTGTATATACAAAGTGGGTGCACATAAAAAAACCACAACTACTGACGAAAGAATAACTAGTCTGTATCACGCTTTTATAATAAAAATTTTTTTTTCTGTACCAAAATTCTACATAGAAACGGCCATGTTACCAAACAAAAAGAGCGGTACATCCTTTAGTATCGACTTGTTTATTAAATTCGTACGAGATCTTGCACTTCCTTATGATTAATATAGAAGGCGAAACTCACATTAACACCCAAAACGTTCGATCATCATATATGCTGAAGTTTTTGTTGCTAGGTGTGCGCACTTCCAACAATTTAACTGTCCGCGTGGACGATGAATGCTTCGCCAATTCGACCAAAGTGTTAACTTCATTTGTAGAACAGCTGGAAGGTAAACAAACTCCAACGTAGATAGTTCTAATCTAAAATATAAATAAAAATGTAATAATAATGACACAACATAACAAAATTTATAAGATGCGAGTTACTTGCAGTGTGCCTATAATAAATGATTATACTTATATTATAACTTAGGAGAGAAAGAGAGGGGGGGAGGGAAAGCGGAGGGAAGAATAGAGTAGGAGTAGAAACCTATTGAAATCATCAGCGATATAGAACGACAGAGGAGGAGAGAGAGCTATGAAGATAGAGTTGGGGGAAAAAAGAGTAAAGAAGTGTGGGCGAATAAAATTGTCCAATAAAGGTTTGTGTACTGCATTCTTCATTCAATTATTCATGGACTGTTCTTTCAAAATTATTATCTTTTTATAAAAATGCTCAGAACGATTTATATATGCTAAGTAAAGAGATACATATGCATACCGCAGACCTAGATCAGAAATCGATCAACTCAGAAAATCGCAAAGTTCATAAACGCGAAAAACTTACCGCCATCTGCGCCTATGGCCAATTTTGTACAAGGTCTTCGAAGGTTATTGTATACTAGCTTTACCTGGCGTACGTTGTAACGCCCGAGATCGAATGAATGTTGCGTTATTTTTATACTCAGTTGAGCAGAGCTCACAGAGTATATTAACTTTGATTGGATAACGGTTGGTTGTACGGGTATAAAAGAATCAAGATAGATATAGACTTCCATATATAAAAATCATCAGTACCGAAAAAAAATTTGATTAAGCCATGTCCGTCCATCCGTCCGTCCATTAACACGATAACTTGAGTAAATTTTGAGGTATCTTCATGAAATTTGGTATGTAGGTTCCTGGGTACTCATCTCAGATCGCTATTTAAAATGAACGATATCGGACTATAACCACGCCCACTTTTTCGATATCGAAAATTTCGAAAAATCGAAAAATCGAAAAGTGCGATAATTCATTACCAAAGACGGATAAAGCGATGAAACTTGGTAGGTGGGTTGAACTTATGACGCAGAAAAGAAAATAAATAAAATTTAGGACAATGGGCGTGGCACCGCCCACTTTTACAAGAAGGTAATTTAGAAGTTTTGCAAGCTGTAATTTGGCAGTCGTTGAAGATATCATGATGAAATTTGGCAGGAACGTTACTCCTATTACTGTATGTATTCCTAATAAAAATTAGCAAAATCGGAGAACGACCACGCCCATTTTAAAAAATTTTTTTTTAAAGTCATATTAAAAAAAAAAGTTAATATCTTTACAGTATATAAGTAAATTTTGTCAACATTCAACTCCAGTAATGAAATGGTGCCACAAAATACAAAAATAAAATAAAATTTCAAAATGGGCGTGGCTATAGATTCTAGGACGATAACTGTTTTCTGTGAAAAGGGCGAAATTGGTTGGAGCCACGCCCAGTTTTTATACACAGTCGACTGTCTGTCCTTCCGCTCGGCCGTTAACACGATAACTTGAGAAAAAATCGATGTATCTTTACTAAACTCAGTACGTAATTATCTGAACTCACTTTGTATTGGTATAAAAAATGGCCGAAGTCCGACCATGACCACGCCCACTTTTTCGATATCGAAAATTACGAAAAATGAAAAAAATGCCATAATTCTATACCAAATACGAAAAGGGGATGAAACATGGTAATTGGATTGGTTTATTGACGCAAAATATAACTTTACAAAAAAACCTTTTAAAATGGGTGTGACACCTACCATACTAAGTAGAAGGAAATGAAAAAGTTCTGCAGGGCGAAATCAAAAGGTCTTGGAATCTTGGCAGAAACAATATCGTGGTATTACATATATAAATAAATTAGCGGTACCCGACAGATGTTGGTCTGGGTCACCCTGGTCCATATTTTGGTCGAAATCTCGAAAACGCCTCCACATATACAACTACCACCACTCCCTTTTAAAACCCTCTTTTACACCTTTCATTTGATACCCATATCGTACAAACACATTATAGAGTCACCCCTGGTCCACCTTTATGGCGATATCCCTAAATGGGGTCCACCTATAGAACTATGGCCCACTCCCTCTTTAATACCTTCCATTTGATACACATGTCATACAAACACATTTCAGGGTTACCCTAGGTTCATTTTCCTACATGGTGATTTTCCCTTATTTTGTCTCCATAGCTCTCAACTGAGTATGTAATGTTTGGTTACACCAGAACTTAGCCTTCCTTACTTGTTTCTGTTTTGTTTGTTGATAATTTAGTTTATTGTTCTGTAAATTGAATTGAATTTTGTACGCATATTTAATGAAATTTTCGTTTAAAACATAGCTGGCCGTGGGAAAAGCACATATTCCTCTGCAACAGTAAGCGATTGTCCTTGTGCTTTGTTGATTGTAATTGCAAAATCAAGGCACACAGGAAACTCTAATCGCTTAAAATGAATGGCAAATCTGTAGGAGTCATTGGGATCCGTGGTATGAGCACATCTTCACCTTTGCTTTTACCGCTGATGATTGTTGCTTCGGAATTAATTTCTAAACGCAAAGTCTGGTTCCATTGCACAATTTTGGTGGGTCTAAATTCCGAAGAAGCATGATTGGTGAGCCAATTTTCAAAGTTAATATATGCGCAGGCATTCCAGATGGTTCTAAACAGTTTAGAAATTCAATTGGATAATTCACAATTTGATATTCATCTGCAACTGTGTCGATCTATTTATATTTCGTCACTTCAACTGGAATTTTTTTTTGAATGCGATCATTGATTTTGTTAACATGTTCATTTTTGGGAGCAAAGAATGCTCGTTTGCATAGCCAAAAAAAATTTTAATTAAAAATTCTTAATTCTGAAATATGAAAAACCTTCGTCTTGATCGAAGGAACATATAGCCAAAATTTGATGATTGAAGTGTGGGAAATACGTTTCCGTAGGGAACACACACACAGAATTAGATTTTTATAAAAGATGTAGATGGACTGAGCTAATAAAATATCTTAACGGCGGCAGATTAGTAAACGTCCAAAAAGAATAACAGCCAAACTCATCAATGTAGTCATACTTTAGGTGTTAAAATCCCATTTGTAGGGAAGGTTCCACGTCCCTTTGCACCAATTCAGCAATTTACTGGAGGTGTTAGGACTTAACGTCATATAGCTCCTTACCAATTTTCATTAACTTACCATTACTACATCCAGAGATATGCAGTATGATATATTCAATTTGTATGGGAGGTGCCACGCCCCCTTTTAGAGTGTTAGGAATTGACCTCATATAACTCCTTACTGAAGTTCAATGTTCTGGCATGTATACCTTCATAGTTATGCAGTACCAAAGATTCTATTTGTATGGGAGGTGCCACGTCCCTTTTATATATCGAAATTATTTTTAGCCTAAAACCTTCGTGGTGATCGAAGGATCTAGCCAAAATTTGGTGATGATTGAAGTGTGGGAAATACGTTTCCATAACGAACACACACATAGCATTTGATTTTTATATATGTGACCCGGTCTATGAAAAGGTGGCTTATGACTCAAAAACAATTTTCCCACTTTTTTTCTGGTTTCGATAGTTTTTGAGACGCTCTTTCACGTGGTGAAAACTAGAAAGTCCTAACTTGCTTAGAAGTGTACTAAAAATGTAGAGAAAGAAGAGCACAAATAAAAGACAATGAAGCCTTTGGTTCCTTCGATGCCACTTTGGTGGCTGGTGAAGCATCCTTAGATTTTTTTGATAGCATTTTTTTCGATGGCAATGGAGCCAAAATATCGGTCAGAAACTGGTTTGTGCTTTGCCTTTTGTCCATGACTGTTCATAATGCAAAAGAAAGACTACGAAGAAAGTGAAGAAATGCATTGTTTATCTTTAACAGCTGTTTCTCGCAATTTCTTTTTTGAGTCATACATATATCGATAGAACATACTAAGTGGAGTATACAATTCAGTAGAAATATTAGACTATTGATTTATCTTCCTATTGATCTAGGTGTACATTATGCTTATACAATGTTAAATCTAGTAACATAAGGGTATTAAATGCAAATTGTACAATTACTGTAGAACACTGCCACTCCAGTGCAGGGCGGGCAAACTTCCGAATCACCAAGAGCATTGCATACATCCAGAGTACTCTACGCTGGCAATAGGAGGCCTTCCCACGTATACAAAAAGTAGCCGAGGCTCATACTGTAACGCATCACTCAACCAAATGAGTGTATCGCAGGTCAGGTGTTGCCTTCGCACTTTAAATACTGTAACGAATTTAGGGAAATTCCGCTTATTCCAAATCTTCTGCTAACGTTCGAATCACTAAACTGTTGAATAAACAACTCCAATATTGAATAATGCAGAAATGGTCTTTATTAGACTACTTTAAAGTACTTCACAATAACACTTATACTTCGCAACTGATAGCTTGCTTAAATCAAACTGATTGCCATGCCTCAGCTGGCGCTGCTTTTATACTATTCGGTTTCCTCGTTTGCACATTTCTAGGCGTTTCTATAATTTACTATTGGTTTACCAGCTATAAACTGACCAGCTATAACTCAGATGCACGTTATAGCTTGTCATATGCGCGTGTATATGTGAGTGATGCTTCCACATATGATTGCCTACTTTTGGGAGTATCTCAGATATATGCATGTGTTTGTGCTCTCCGCTGCTTGTATGTACATATGTATATGTAGACATAATGATTGACTTGTTGATGTGCATACAAGTCACTGCTTAGTATTGGCTTAGAGATGATAGTATCCTTTCGCGTTGCTAATATTCGTCACAATACGTTAACAGCGTCATTTACAACTGGTAAAATCATTGCATTGGTGTCATTCTTCTGCTACCCATCTCTCATTGCACTTGGGCAGTCAATAGATGCATATAAATAACTTTAGTTAGAATATATTGTAAAGAATTTACTTGCAATTCCTCTTATTTCAAATTCTCTGCTAACGTTCGTATCGCTAAATTGTTGAATAAATAACTTCAATGTTTAATAATGCAAAATGGTCTTTATTAGACTACTTTCAAAATAACACTTCTATTGCTCGACAGATAGCGTGCTTAATCAAAACTGACTCTCGCGCCTCTACTCTTGCTGCTTTTATACTGTGTGATTTCCTCGTTGCATCTTCCAGGCGCTTCCAGATATTACTTAGTTACTGGTATATAATTATAACTACAGATGCACGTGTGTAGCTCTCATATGCGCGTGTATTTGTGAGCGACACTTCCCCAATTACAATTGCATACTTTTGGGAGCATCTCAGATAAGATATCTGCATGTGTTTGTGCGTTGCTTCTCCGCTGCGTGTACGTACATATGTGTAGAGGTAATGATTGATTCGTTTATGTAGATACATAATGATTGATTTATGGATGTGCATACAAGTCACTCTTAGCATCGGCTTAGAGATGATAGTACCCCTTAGTGTTGCTAATATTCGTAACACTGCCCTCCACCTAAGTCTGATCGTCCCGATAAGACAAATCTCTCGATCTAAACGCTGTCAGCCTTTCCAAATGAACCACTTTCATTTTGGTTCGCGGTTTGCCAATGGTTTGTATGCGGTACACTACATCGTTGTTCCGTTTTATAACTTTGTATGGGCCTTCCCAATTACACTGCAATTTCGGGGACAAACCTTTTCTTCGTTGTGGGTTTTATAACAGCACCAAATCTCCTTCTTGAAAACCTTCCAAATTAATTGCTTTATCATATCTGGCTCTCATGTTGTCACTCATAATCTTTGCTCGTTGCCTTACAAGACCGTGTATCTCTCTCAGCTCTTCTTCCAAGACACCAGTGAATTTCTTGACATTTCTCTCCGCATCGGCATCTATCCCAAACTTCAAATCAGCTGGCAGTCGAAGGTCATTGCTAAAAATTACTTTTGCAGGGGTTTGGCCCGTTGTCTCATGCACTGCTGATCGGTAAGCCATTAAGAATAATGGTACGCGGGTATCCCACTCCTTATGGTACTTGTCTACTACTTTCCTTAAATGCTCCTCCAAGGTTCTATTGAAACGTTCCACCATACCATCGGACTGAGGATGCAATGCAGTTGTCCGTGTTTTTCGAATGCCCAATGATTTACACATTTCCTGGAACACAGCTGATTCGAAATTCCTGCCTTGGTCAGAATGTAACTCCATTGGTACCCCATACCTTGCAACCCAATTGTATATGAACACTTCTGCTACTGTTTCCGCTTCTTGATTTGGGATTGGGTATACCTCTGGCCATTTGCTGAAATAATCCATAACCACCAGTACATATTTGTTTCCGCAGTTGCTAGTAGGAAATGGACCTGCGACATCCATAGCGATCCTTTCAAATGGCGCACCTGAGTTATATTGCTTCATGACATCGGGTTTTGGGCCCTTTCGCTCTGCTGCAAACCTCGCAGGTCGAAATCCACTCATTTACCGACTGACGGCAACCAACCCAATAGAATCTCGGTTTAATCTTCTCGAGCGTCTTTGTGATTCCAAGATGACCTTCGCTTGGACCATTATGCAGCTCGCTGAGCACGTCATGAATCCTCTTTCTGGGAACAACTATCAGTTTCTTCTTGCATTGACCATCCTCACTCTCCCATACTCGATGCAAGCAACCAGATATCAATTCTAAACTGTTCCACTGTGCCCAATATGACTTCGCAATGGGACTCTCTGCTGACATCTCTTCTCTGTTTGGTCTTTCGTTTCGTTCGAGCCCTTGCATAACATGTGACAGATCTGTATCTTCTAGCTGACACTTTCTTAGTTGTTCCTTGTCCCATTCATCCGTACACGTTATAGCCATTAGCCGGACATCTATAGTGTCTTCTTTAGCCTCGGCCTTTGAACAGTGCTTGCATTCCAAACTAAATGGTCTTCGTGACATTACATCGGCATTCCCATGGGTACTACCTTTCTGATGCTCAATGGAAAAGTCACAGCTTTTTAGCCGCTCGATCCACCGTGCCAATTGTCCTTCTGGATTACGGAACTGCAGAAGCCATTTCAACGCTGCGTGATCTGTCCTGACACGGAATCGCTGGCCGTAGTGGTATTTGTGAAAATGTTTAATGCTCTCTACCAATGCCAACAGCTCACTCCGTGTAACGTAATAGTTCCTCTCTGGTTTTCCAATCGAACGGCTGTAATATGCAACTACCTTCTCCTGTCCATCGACCAGTTGTGATAAAACGCCTCCCATAGCATATCCACTCGCATCTGTATCTAGAATAAATGTAGCTCCTGGAATCGGATATGCTAACATTGGGTCAGTGCACAAACGCTCCTTCAATATTTGGAAAGCCACCTCTTGCTCCTTCTTCTATTGAAAAGCTTTATTTTTTCTTGTAAGCTCATGGAGGCTATGGGCTACGCTGGAAAAGTTTGGTACAAATCGGCAGTAATATGTGCACAGACCAAGGAAACTTCTCAATTCATGAAGATTCTGTGGTCTTGGCCAATCCTTCACTGCTTCTATCTTTTCATTCGCGGTGCAGATGCCCTCCGTCGTTACTTTATGACCCAAGTAACTAACTTGCTTCTTGAATAGCACCAGCTATTCTTTGGAGAACCTCCTTCAAGTTCTTCAGATGTTCTTCGAAGTTCTTTCCCAATACGATGATGTCGTCTAGGTACATTAAGCATGTTTTCCAATGTAGACTTTTCAGTACCTGGTCCATGAGTCTATCAAAAGTAGCTGGTGCATTACAAAGTCCAAAAGGCATCATTGTAAATTGCCAAAGACCATCACCGACATTGAGGGCTGTTTTCTCTTTATCTTCCTCCTTCACCTCAACTTGCCAGTAGCCGCTTTTCAAGTCCAGTGTGGAAAACCATTTCGTACCAGATAGCGAGTCCAGAGTGTCGTCAATTCTTGGCAATGGGTAGCTATCCTTTTTCGTTACGTCATTCAACTTCCGGTAGTCCACACAAAACCTCATTTTTCCATCCTTCTTCTTAATTCTTAACAAGTACTACCGGTGAGCTCCATGGACTAGCTGATGGTTCGATGACGCCACTGTTGCTCATTTCTTGTACGATTTGATTCACAACTTCCCGTTTCGCCAGTGGAATACTACGAGGAGCTTGACGTATCGGCCTCGCATTTCCAGTGTCAATTTGATGTTTCACAACATTGGTGCGGCCTGGTTTGGAACCATCCTGGTCAAATATGTTCGCGTACTTTAGGAGCAGTTGTTTTGCCTTACTCTGATAGGCTTCCTCTAGCCCCTACGTCCATGCCGTGATGTCATTTGAAAGATCAGTATTACTAGATGAACGTGTTCCTGGAGCTGTTCACAGTTAATAACTACTTCAGCCTCTTGGGATCTTCCCAAAATGGCTCCTTTGGTCAGTTTGAGTGGTGACTTGAACTCATTGAGTACTCTTACCGGAATACGTCCATCTTGTTTTGTCATAGCCAGGGTTTTTCCTACAAGTATATTCAGTGCTGATGTGTTTGCTGCTTCTACAACCCACAATTTGTTTGTCCCACAAATTGTTTGTCCCACAATCTCCATCAACCTTTGCCCAGATGACTGCTTCGGATTTTGGTGGTATTTGCTGACTCTCTTCGACTAGCACTCGTTTACTGCTGTAGCCTCTCTCGTAGCCGAAATTAAGTGGCACATCCATGTTCTTATATCGCATCGTCTTGCTTTGCATATCGATCTTGATGCCTTGCTCGATTAAGAAGTCCACTCCAATTATGATTTCATCAACAATCTCTGCCACTATAAAATTGTGTAGTACCGTGATGTTTCCAATTGCTACTTCACATGCTACTTCTCCAATTACCTGGGTGTCCTCTCCCGTGGCTGTACGTAATCTTGCTTCAAGCAATGGTCTTATCTTCTTGTTGACTAAATCTGATCGAATGATGGAATGGGATGCACCCGTATCTACAGTCAGTAAACGTTCCTTTCAATCTACATGCCATCCGACAGTAAGATTGCTTGACCTTCTTCCAATTAGCGAGATAGAGATTATAGGGCATTCAATTGAGGGAGCCAGCTGTCGCCCCTTGCGGCTGACTCTCTTTAATTTAACGATTGAGTGGACTTGGAGATTTGCTCACCTCTTCAACTCTGCGTTTACGACCACCCACATTGTTGGAACTGTTAGGGTTGGTGTTGCAATAACGCGCAATGTGCCTTGGTTTTCCACACTTAAAACATTTGACTGCATCATTATTCTTCTGCTGCGTACCCTTCAATGCTTCCAAAATTGTGTCTACCCACTCTGGTCTTTCTACTTCCACACGATGAGCCTTATATGCTGGTTTACTCAATAGAAGCAAACTCTTGCAAAGTCTCATTAGTTTTTTGGTAAAGGTTTTGCAATTCTATTTGATATATCTGTTTCCTGTGTTCGCTTCCGTATCGCCGTTCTACAGCAGCCATCAATGCGTCATAACTGTTCCGTTCGTAATGTGGAATAGTCTGTAAGACTTCGGCAGCTGGTCCTTTCAATGCTACGAAGAGTGCAGCAACTTCATCTTCAATACTCCAGATGTTCACTGTTGCGGTCTTCTCAAATTGTAGCTTAAAGACCTTGAAAGGAACAGCACCGTCAAATGATGGTGTTTTTACCTTTGGATTACTAGTGGAAACTGCTGGGCGATTTAGTTGCAACTCCTGTATACGACCTCTCAAAGCATCCACCTCGGCTTCGATTTTTTTCTCAAACTGCGTTATTTTCTCGTCCATAAGCGCTTCGAGTTTTGATGATATACGCGCCTCCTGCGCTTCGAGTTGAACTGTTATGCGTGCATCTTATTCTTTCAGTTGTGTTTCCATCTTTGATATGATCTGTGTCGACATTTTTGAAATACGCGTTTATTGTGCTTCAATATTCTATGTTATTTCTGACGACATTTCTGCAATACATGTCTTCTATTCTTCCATCTTGGATGTTATACGGTTCTCCTGCGGTTCCATATATGTCTTCTGTTCTGCCAGTTGAGATGACACTGTCGATGTTTGAGCAGATATTGCAGCTAAAATCATGTTCAAGTCTGTGCTCGTAACTGTCTGCGCTGTTTCATTCTTCTCTTCAATTTTTGTTGTCTCCTCGCCATCAAGAGGAAAGACATACTCTTCCACGTTAATTTCTTCTGCTTCCATTGCCTCTCGTGATCGTGCTTGAAGTTCGATTTTAAGGCCGCTTGTATTTAATCCACGGCTTTCCAACTCCTTCTTCAGCTGCTGGATCTTCAATTCACTCAACTTTGCCATGTACAAGTTGTATTCGAAGTCTTCGGCATTTATTTAACAATTCCTCTTCTGACACCAATTGTAACGAATTTACTTGCAATTTCTCTTATTTAAAATTCTCTGCTAACGTTCGTATCGCTATATTGTTGAATAAATAACTCCAATATTTCATAATGCAAAATGGTCTTTATTACACTACTTTCAAAATAACACTTCTATTGCTCGACAGATAGCGTGCTTAATCAAAACTGACTCTCGCGCCTCTACTGTTGCTGCTTTTATACTGTGTGATTTCTTCGTTGCATCTTCTAGGCCTTCCAGAATTTACTTAGTTACTGGTATATAATTATAACTACAGATGCACGTGTGTAGCTCTCATATGCGCGTGTATTTGTGAGCGACACTTCCGCAATTACAATTGCATACTTTTGGGAGCATCTCAGATAAGATATCTGCATGTGTTTGTGCGTTGCTTCTCCGCTGCGTGCATATGTGTAGACATAATGATTGATTCCTTTATGTAGATACTTAATGATTGATTTACGGATGTGCATACAAGTCACTTTTAGCATCGGCTTAGAGATTATACTACCCCTTAGTGTTGCTAGTATTCGTAACAATATATTAATTACTATATATATAGGTATAAGCTAGGCTTAGTATAAGCTGTAAGAAATAAATAAATAAATAAATAAATAAATAAATAAATAAATAACAGCATACGTTTAAATTAAACGAAAGGCAATATTTTTACCAACAAATGGATAAGGCCAGCAAAAATCTGGAGAAATAATTTCAAACACTAACGGGATACCGTTGCTCGTTCTTCTTTGAGAATACCCCTCAAATGCTTTGTCAGAGTAAATTCAGTAATGCATCACGAACTTATTTACTTACTTAGTTGGTGTTTAACAGTTTAAAGGGTTTTGGCCTTCCATTAAGTGCTAGTCGCATTTTTGCTGGGATGAAATTTAAATGGTTTTCAATTTGGTCCTACCAGCGCAATGAGGGCCAGCCTCTTCTTCTGCCTCCGTAGGCGGATTCCGATAAGAATACCTTCTTTGTGGGTCATCGTCTTTCAATCGCATAACATGGCCTAGCCAGCGTATCCACTGTGTTTTATTTCGTTGGAACTTGTTGATGTCTGCATAAAGCTCGTATACGTAATCATTAAATATCCTTCGGTACTGTTGTTGTTGTTGTAGCAGTGCTTCGCCCGACCTAACAGCCGCGACCGATCACAGATTGTCATCAATATCCTCTAACGGGAGTCCAAGGAAACTTGCTGTTTCAACAGGGGTGGACCATAAGGAAAGGGGTGTTAGAGGCGTTGGTTCCACATTACAATTAAAGAGATGGTTGGTGTCATGTGGGGACACATTGCAAGCGGGGCATACATTTTGTATGTCGGGGTTGATTCTGGATAGGTAAGAGTTTAACCTGTTACAGTATCCAGAACGAAGTTGAGCCAGAGTGATACGCGTTTCCCTGGGGAGAATGCGTTCCTCTTCCGCGAGTTTTGGATACTTTTCTTTGAGTACTGGATTCACCGGGCAATTCCCGGCATAAAGGTCCGACGCCTGTTTGTGGAGTTCACCAAGGACCTGCTTGTGTTTTTTCGCTTCATACGGCTGGGTTCTCAGGTGCCGTATTTCCTCAAAATGCTTACGGAGATGACTCCTTAAGCCCCTAGGCGGTGCTGGTTCATCAATCAGATGTCTGTTGGGATGCCCAGGTTTCTGGGTATTTAACAGGAACTGTTTGGTCAGCATCTCGTTTCTCTCCCTGATGGGGAGTATTCTCGCCTCATTATGCAGATGGTGTTGTGGGGACATAAGAAGACAGCCCGTGGCAATTCTGAGAGCAGTATTTTGGCAGGCCTGTAGCTTCTTCCAGTGGGTAATTTTTAGGCTTGGCGACCATATGGGTGACGCGTAGCACGTAATCGGCTGGCTTATTGCTTTGTATGTAGTCATGAGCGTTTCTTTACCTTTTCGGTAGCGTAGAGCCATCGACGTGGATGTTAAAAATGGTCGACATTTGGGACGTCCATGTTGTAAATAAGGTCGCGGAAGATTTAGTCGGTGATAATGCTCGGTACTCGACGTCGTCAATGCGGACAGCTCCGTAAATTTTTCAAAGCGTCCATGGTTCTGCGCCATATAGCAGGACGATGAATGTCCAAGATTTTCGTTTGTCTAGTGGGGATCTTACTTTTAATTCACTTCTTACTTAGTCCGATGTAGCAGTTATTGACAAGAGTGATTGTTTACCGGGTTTTTTGTAAACAAACTTTTTAAGCGCATCACATCCAATTAGTGTCCAATAATTCCAAGAAAAGTTATTTTATTAAAAATCGTATAACGTAACATGACGCAACCCTCTGACAAAACACTTTTGTGCATTTTAGGCCTTAAGGTTCACGAAGATTAAAAGTATCTCAGTTGATTTTTGAAAAGTGTAGTGGAAATAGAGAAAATACAAAGTGAAAAAGAAGTTTCTAAACACTAAAGTTCTATTGGCTGCCATAGCCATAGCCATAGTATCGGTTCGTGTACCCATTTGGGGTACCCAGTAGAAATTGAGCTCAATATGATAAAAGTTCATTACAGGTACCTTAAACGCCGTGAAAATTTTCGTAGTGAAAACTCATCGGCCTAGCATCTGCCGTTCGGAGTCGGCAGAATTTGTTGGCCCCGTCCCAATAGAAAGAAAAGCTCCGCCTAGATCTGCTCGGAGGTAAATCGCGTCAAGTATTCATTCATTCAATTCCAAAAAGTTATGAAAAGCTGTTAACGCTATCAAGTCTTAACACATTTTAAAATTTACGTCACTAAACAGTTTTAGTTCAAGTGAATTTTTTCGCTCTACTGTATTTGTAGGTAGCAGCTTTTACCGCGTCGCAGTAGATGCTCTGAATGTCTTCTTAAATTAATTTTCTTAAATTAACACCTCATCGCTATAAAATATTATCTGTATAGGTAAAATTGTTTCGTGTGTTTCAAGCTTGGAGCTACTCCTATTTACTGAAAAAGTTCAAAATAATGAAATTTAGCAGTTTATAAATAGGTAGAGAAATCATAAATAACTAACTTAACATGGTCCCAACTTTTACTGTTTATATACAGACACCAAAGTTATATAATTTTGAAACAACCTAATTGTAGAATTTCCTTTGCAAATCGCATTGAGTTTAGTTTAGTTTGAACCGGCCGATGAATAAAGGCATCACAAAGATTGAATGTGTTCATAGTGTTATCAGAATTTATTTGACGACCAAACCAAACAACCCCAATTAGGTACCAGGACTTATGTTATGGCAAACCTCTGTCATCTTGACAAATGCTAAAATTTTTCTAGGAGCTAGCTTAATTGCTGCCTCGAGTTCTGACAACTAAGGCGCTGCTACTAGACTCTCCCAAACAGATTGGGATGTTTACCGTCGATTCACCGAGAGTTGCACCCTCTTTTGCCAACTTGTCGACCTTTTCATTATCTAATATCCCTTTATGACCGGGAACCCAGCCTAGATGTAAGCTATCGTCCTAATAAAGAATGTGGGTATCTATATTTTTTTCGAAAATAGATAAATATTTACATAGGCGAACTCGTCTTTAAAAGTTGAAAGTAGATACAAGTTATGGAGATTTGAAATTCAGGTTCAAAAATAAGTAGTTAACGTGCTTAGAAATTGGATATCGCACCAATATTTTGAAAGTTTTCAAGACCTGCATCGCCAATGAGATAAAAGAAACTGAATGATACAAGAAGTTGTGACAACAAATACCAGAGCCCGAGAAAACACATTTTTCAAATTCGACTCTGGTACTGATTCTGATTCCGATAATTTAAAGACAGACGATATAATCAATGTACCAATGACTAAAGCCGAACATATAACGCTGTATTTTTTGCTGGATAAAGCGTTGGCTTGAAGCTCCTTAACAGCTATCCAGAGTTAAAAAACGTTTTTATAAAATATAATACACCTCTACCATCATCGGCTGCAGTGGAACCCCACAAACTATCCGACAGTATGTTCGAAAAGAGGAAAGTTTTAAAATGCAACTTAAAATATTATATGACAGTTTTATCGTTACAACAACATGTATAGCCTAAAAGGTCTGGTGTGGTCATACCACTTCGTACCTAAGATGATCGGGATAGTGCCCTAAGGTTCCGAATCTATATCCGAAAAAGGCTTACATAGTTCTGTTTCAAGTAAAAAAAATTGAAATTAAAGAGTGCCACATATAAAAATAATAATTTGGGGGTAATCTTGTGATCTTTTTTTAAATTTGTAAGGTTAGCAAGATTTACATTATATTAGGTGCAACGTGCCAATTCGTAGGGACCTCGCATAGACTGAAATAGTCTATAGTGTTATCAGAAATCAGGCCCTATGTTATAAAATAACTTCGTACTATTGCAAAATACTAGAAGTTTCCTACGACTTGATCTTTTTGGATGTGATAGCTGTCCTACTCCTAAAGTCTGGAATTTGGCACAAAATGTCCTCGATTGTTTCCTCCTCCAACCTGCACTTCCTACGCTATCATTGACGAAGCCTATTATAAAAACATGCAACGCCAGAAGCCAGTGTTTACTTAGAATATCATGAGCTTACAGTCTTCTATTTTGAGTATAGAGAAACTTGGCTACTTTGCAGCCCTGCAGTTCAATGTACACCTTTCCTACTTGGTCCATAATGTGCAACTCTCGTATTTTCTAAACCTCTCTCAATCTGATTGATGTATACGGCACAAGATTCCATTTTTATCTAGGTTATCCGCATTTTAATTTAGCCAGTTTGACTTCTGGAAATTTTTTAGCGATTTTGGACAATAAACACGGACTTTTATTTTGTCAGTTTGTGCAGAAATCATCTACCTTTCCATTAGCATCACAATATGTTTTACATGAAAAGTGCAGCTAGCAGCTTTTACGGCGACGTAGACGATAAGCTCGGCCTTAATTTGTTAGGAGGTCTTAGTATTTGCATTTATATCGAATAACACTGACTTCTTGCAGAATACCGTTAATATTGTTCTCCTGCATTGTCCGATAAGGAAATTCGGCAACACCACATTTTTTGTTATATATCATAGGTTCAGATAAGATCTTTTTCTTAATGAAGACTTATCTTTGGTTAACTGACAAATTGTGGCTATCTTTTTTAACGTTTTTCACAACAAGAATTCATTTATTTATTTGTTTGTCTATCTTTGTATTATGTGGATTTAATACTTTTAATAATAGTTAATTCTAAAAGTAACGGTGTATCCACTTACCAAAGTTATTGGAAATGTTTCATTTAGGAACAGCTTTATGACATAGAATCCCGGTACGAATGGAGGATTCTCGTTGTATACCGTTGTATAGACTTGCGTATGTGCTTTAGCGAACGGTAAACCCGAGCTCTTTGAAGTTTTTGTGTTTAAGTTGCCTTCATTTCCCACACGATAAATTGATTCGCATAACGACAGCGAACCTAACCAATAATTATTTCCATAGAAGAATCCGGATGTATACTGACCGGAGGCATCATCCACTGAAAAAAAAATTTATATTTGTTAACCTTTTGAATTACCCTCTGGGGTAAGGGATACATTTAAAGAAATTTAACGTGTAAATAAACCCAGTAAAAACACAAACTCAGCATATAAAAATTGTTTAAGTAAATATTCTACAATTGTGGCCGTATAGAGTAAGGCAGTTCAGAGTTTTGTGCAGTTGGTATTGGAAACATTGCAATACCAAATATAAGCTATGGATCGTGAACAACTTTTTTAATTTTAAACTCCTTCATTGCCAAGCTAGTTTGCATTGACGGTTGCTCATTTGCTATTCTATGTTGAAAAAAAAAAATGCTACAATTTTTGATTTTGCAAGTGTGTTCTGCAAATTAGTTTCCGTTGATATTTGCGAATTTTCCATTTTGAAATTTGTCGGCATGTTTTGCAAATCGTACCGTTGTTATGTTTCCGAATATGGAAAATATTTTTTTATTTGTCTTGGAGAACGGAATCGTTTAAGTATTCCTATGTTGATTCCGACTGCTAAAACATCAGTCAATAAAATGCAATTAATTAAGAAAAAAATATCTTATTTAACTTTAAATGTAGAAAGTTCTTAGTCTGTTTAAGATATTCTTCCCCGTGGAGTGTGTAAAATTAAGTTTGTATATTTCAGGGACGTGGACTGGATGAAAATTGTGCTCTGTTCGGTTTAGCGGTTTTTGCACTTTTTCTACGGTTCGGAAATAAGTAAAAATGTGCTTGTGCATACTTATGGGCATACTGACTAGACACTGCCTCCTGGCGTCACATGCTTATAAGTTAGGCCTCGTCAGTAACAGCAAGTGCAGGAAGTGTGGGCTGCAAAGAGACACGGTTGAGCACGTTCTGTGTTAGTGTCCTGCGCTCGCCAGGTCAAGGCTCCAGCTTTTAGGGGCAGCAATTAAGCTGAATTCTAGAAAACTGCTAGTATTTGCCAAGAGAACGGAGTTATTCTATAACGTATGTCCTAGCACCTGATTGGAGATCTTCCGTTTGGTCGTCTAACAACTTCTGGTAACACTGTGGACACATTCAGTCTATGTGAGGTCATTATTGACCGACCAGTTCAACCTACTTATGTTTCACTTTTATTCAGTAATAATCACAAAATTGGCCACGTGTCACGGACTTCAGCAGCTTGCTCTTCCTACTGAGCTATAAAATCTGTGTTAGAAAACATTTCATAAAACCTCATACGAAAAGCAAAATTTTTCAAAAATTAATCTGTGACTTGCAGCACTTTTCACAAATAAAATTTTTTATTTTAAAATTTCTTTTTTTATATTTTTGAAACTTTTTGGCTTAGTTTAAAACCCAGAAGTGGCTACAAGTTTTAATATTTGTTTTTTTTTAAATTTTTTTGGTTTTGTTTCAAAAAGTGCTTAAACCGCTGAAAGGTTTAAAATTTAGACTTGGGGTTTTAACCGTGTACTTATCCATATACATATATCATCTTCCAAAAGAGGTTATAAAATAGCTGCTGTCCTAAACACAATGTCTTGTGTTCGATCTTGGGCATTCAATTTGTTGTGGAGAGCAGGTAGGGTTCTTAAAAATATTCGAATAATTCGATTAATAGACTATTCCTATTCGTATTAGCTAATCGAATTCTGGAAATCGAATATGACAGCATTCGAATAATTCGAATATTCGATTAACCGAATATCAAGAGCTCTAAGAGCAGGGCCCCGAGCTTTAACATTTTTTTTTGGTACTTTTTGTACTTTGCCGTACTATAATGTACACAGTTAGAAATCTGAGCCTGAACTTCAAGCTCTTCATCGGTTTACGCACTCGTTTTAACTGTGTAGTATATTTCCACTTTTATATAAGTAAAAGTTCGTGGCATTTCTTTGAAATGTATCCTTAATATCCATACATATACATATGTATGTGAGAGCACACATCTAGGTATATAATGATCGGTTGCGCTGGAACTTAGACTTCCTTATTCATTATATTGTATAAATTAGATTTGGAAACATGCTTATTACAAATATATATTTAACTAAATACGTCGACGTCAATAGCGAAATTGATACAGCAGCCAAGGCATTTCCCTCAGTGTACGATGAAGACATCACCAACAGAAGCAATTTCCTATTAGCTGTGCTTTTAACTTTATAATGATCATTAAAAATAAATGCAATGTATATTTTTGTATGTATGTATGTATATACTTTTATATGTAAAACAATTGTACCGTGAAAATGCATGGCGTGCAATTGACTAAAGCATGTTTGCTTTATAACTTTTTATGTTCAAACGATTATATAATATAAAAATACGATTTTCTCATTACATCTTTTTCATTTTCATGCATATACTATGTTCATATATATTTTTCTTTTATAGTATGATTTTATTTTGACTCCTTTTCACTTTTTTCCATTCGCTGATTTTTTGAGGTCACCATAGCTTGTAATACCAGTTTCAAAGTTAACTGCTTCCAGCTGTGTAACCGTGTTATGTTGGCAGTTTTTTCCTTTTTGTATTTTTTAATTTTTGCCTTTTACGGACAATTCGAAAAGTCTATGGCTTAGTTTTTCGCAATAGTTTATTTGAAAAATCACTTCCAAGTCGTGTGGTGTCATGGTTTACAAGTTTTCCGGACCGGATTGGACTGTCTTTTTTCGTATTTCATACTTCGATCGCCGTTAAGTAACGATGTACATTAATTTCCTTGTTCAGACCTTGGCCAAGGAATTGAGCTACTAGCAGACCACGGTCGGAAAATTAATCGAGGCAATATATTGCATTTTGAATTTGTTAAAAATATTATATGTAAATCTGTATGTATATATACGCATGCAATGGCGAATCAAAAGTTTCCGGTTAACGTTGCATGGTTTTTTTTCGAGTTTTTCGATTTCTCAATAACATGGAAGCTGTCGACTAAGAGCCATGACCATGAACTAATGCTGTGGTTACAGCATTGAGGTGAGGCTGACTGCAAATATACATATGTACGACAGTTGCATGCAATAGAATTTCTGATGTAATTAAGTGAAGTTTATTATGAATGCATTGTTCAACGCATTGTTCGTTGCTAAGAATGTAAGTTTAGAAAAGTTCTTAAAATGTATATTGGCTAAATACAACGAAAGCGAAAAGATAGCAAGTTCGGTGCTTAATTGAGCTCTTTCAAATGAATTATGTGGAATAACAAGTTCGTTGCTTTATTGAAGTCTTTCGATTGCAAAATGCGGATTTAAGCAACAATAATAATAATCCATGTTGCATGATGACATTTAAATATTTCTGACCAAATACGAAGCATTTGATTGCAATATTTACGTTTTTATGGCTAATCAAGAGGAGATGGTCGCTCTGATAAATGATGAATCGGTTAATGACACATGGGAGCCATAGTCGTAAGCAATAATGTTAATGGAATTAAAGTCAATTAAAATTAATTCGCAAGCCGATAGGTAATTAATGTCAATTGAATTTAAACTGTTTTGGGACCCCGCTAAGCACTTAAAACGTGGTTGTTGGTAGAATATCAGTCAAATGTAGTTAAATACCATTGAGTTACTACAAACTTTGTTAAGGTTAGACTTTTTGATTCTTATTATCTTCACTCAGCCTATATAATTTGGCAAAGATAGTGTATCTGCCAAATTTCAATGTAATATCTTTAACAGCTTTTGATTTAGAGCTTGTTGAACTTCCAAATTTTCTTTTTCTGGGTGGAGCCACGCCCATATTCCAACATGTTTTGGAATTTATGTTTTGCGTTATAAAAACAATCCACCTAGAAAATTTCATTAGATTAATGGTATTCGCTTTTAAATTATCTAATTTTTTTCATTTTTCTAAGTTCTGGATATCGAAAAAGTGGGCGTGGTATCGTCCGATTTCGCTCATTTTCAACACCAATGTATTCTAGGTCTGGATAAGCCCGTAATACCGAATTTAGTGAAGATATCTCAATATTTATTCAAGTTATCGTGTAAACGGACGAACGGACGGACATGTCGTAATCAAATGATTTCTCGATACTGATGATTTCGATATATGGAAGTGTATATCTATCTCGATTCCCTTATAGCTGTACAACCAACCGTTATCCAATCAAAGTTGTAATACCTTGTGTACAAGTACATAGGGCCAGAAATGTGTTTTGATTTGTTCAATTCTCTTTTTATCCATATATGCAATACTTCTTTGCATTTTGCTAGTAAAATATGCTAGCAAAAAAAGATAGCCTAACAAATTTTTGTGCTTAAAAAACTCGAGTTAGTAAACAAATACACACGAAGTGCTTGCTGTCACCCAAGAAAGAATTGGCGTACTCGCGCCTTGGCAGCCACGTCACTGGTGATAAATACAAACTCGAGTTCGTTTATTTGGGAACATGCCTTAACAGCAGCCTGCTTTGAAATCAAACGGAGACTTATTCTTGCCAACAAGTGCTACTTTGTGTTGTGCAGGCAAACAAATTAAGATGGTCTTGGAGTGTTCGAGAGAGATGCCGACGAGTATTGAAAGAGGTACAATGATGGACTGTATGAGTTTTACGCTTCGTTGGCTAGGACATATTATGCGAATGGACCAAGACGGGGTCGTCAGAGGATGGGAGAGACCTCCACTGAGCTGGGATAGCCATTTTTGAATTTATGCCCTTATTTTGGAATATCTCTAAATATGGATGGTGTATTGGCAAATCTAACTAAAAAGTGGGATTTATTCATTAAATAATTGGCGCTTAACCGCCTAAGCGACTTTGGCCGTTGATTAACAAGTCAAATTATCCCTGTTTTGCGGTATCTAATGCCAATTGGAAGCACCAATGGAGGTGAAAACTTCCTCCATCTACCTCTCCTAACTTAGTGGGAATCCTCCCTTCTAAAATTCTATCTTCACTGGAGCCTCTACGTCCGTTTGCAAACATAACCTTACCAGCTAAGTCTTTGGGCCTTTATTTTCTGCATATCTGGTTAAAGCTCATACAGCTCATCATTACACCTCTTACCAGCGAGTATGGTCGGCATTATGGACAGTATCATAAATCTTCTGGAGAACTTCTCTCGGCACTTCAATTGTCTAATCAATCCAAAGTAGCACTTGTTGGCAAAAGTTACTCTAAATTCTCAAAACTCCGGTACCCAAATAGACCTTCATAGTCTCGACGTGGTTACCAAGGCGCGAATGCATGACAGAAAGTCGGGATCAGCACCTGGAAATATATATAAGTACATGGGTCTAGTTAAATGGATACACCAATTTTTTTGTGCCACGGTGTAATTGGGTGTTTTATCGGACAATTAATTAGGAAGACCGGTTTGAAATATACAAAGGAATTTTTTGTCGGCACGGTCCTTACTTTTATATATTCTTGAATATTTATATCTACTCTCAATTATATTTAGTAGTATAGCTCGAGGTCGAAAAATCTAGCAATCCAATAAGATTTCTAGATATAGGACATATACATTTATCTTTATCGGTTTAACATATAGATGGACTCTATAGGCTACTTTTAAGAACACTGATCTAAGAATTTGAACTTACATCAGGCACACCCTGGGCCACAGCTCTGCCACTGACCTAAGTTAAATTAAACAATCAATAACTTAAGTATATAAGTACGTAAGCGAAACTGTTAAGCTTATCCAAACTTCTAATATCAACAAATGCAGGTCAGGTTTATTTGCACTTGACCTTTAAAAGCGCAAAAGCGTCTGCCCACTCAAACGCTTGACACATAACAGCAGTTCAAGAGAAATTTAACAATAAAACTTAAATATCAAAACAGAAACAAAAATTACATAAATGTATTTACTTTTATTACATACATGAATATGCATAAGAATACGGGAATGTACATACATATGTACATATGTATGTGCTTGTTAGTGGCAGCTCGAGTAAAGGCTTTTGGCGGTTATGGAAAGTTGGCGCAACGGCTGTTCAATGTTGGTCTTCAACGTACATCAAATATACATACTTACATTTGTTGAAACATGATTGCATACGTTGGTATGTATGTATGTATGTTTTTTCAACACTCCAAAGTATGAGAAATATTAGCCGTTTATTTTGAAAGTGGCATAAGTCATTTCCAACTCATGGTCTTAAATGCATTGTTATTTTTGAACGAATTAATATATAGATGGTTCTACAATTATAAAATAATAATAAGAATTGCATCTTTTGGATATTGGACTCTAAAAAACTGGAGGCGAGGAGAGATACAAACAAATTACCACTGAAACTAAACGACATGAAATGACTTATGCCACTTTCAAAATAAACGGCTCATATAATCGTGTATAGCGCTGTGATCACTGGACGAGATTCGGCACAAGGTCGACTGGGCAAACCAATTTGAAATGGTATTAGTGTTATGATCATTACACGCGTAAATAACTTTGTTTTTGTTGTTATTGTCACAGTGTTATTTGCAGTTGCCAAAGCATGTTTAAACGTCAATTCAAACGCACCAAATTTTTGTTTGAGTTCAATTGCGAGACGCTTTTGCTGCATTTGATGCTGTCGGTGATGATTACCTACCACTTCAGCGGTTGTAATTAAATTAATGGTTACGTATTTATGTTTAAACATACATACATACATACTACGTCGATATCTGCGTGTGCATTTTTACAAATTCTTTTTCATGTACTAGTAAAGCTATCTAAGACTTAAATGTTAACAAGTTTTATTAATCAAAAGTGGGTTGGGTTTTTTTTATAATATCACAAATTTATGCATATACAAATTTACAAACAGCTGATAGCATGAGTAACATTGATTAAGCAAGCCTCCCATATCAGCTATCCAATCAATCAACAAGGTTAACTATTCGTATTTCGTGCCAAAAACGTATCGGAGGCTCTGAAGTTCAAATTATGACTAAGCTATCCAGTTTTAAAATCGTTATGCAAATTAATAAGGAGTTGGGGGAAATATATGGTATCATAATTAAAGATGTATTTTACTAAAACGAAAAAATAGAACGAGAAATTGAAGCATAAAAAAGAAAAATTTAAGGAAGTTGAGTGACGATGGTGCTGTTTATGAAAACTATAAGACGAAGGAGATAGAGGGCATGAATCCAAAAGAATTAGAACGAAATAGAAGCATGGAAGGACCCGTAAAACTCAAGGGGTATGCGGATAACGTTTCAGTCATTATAAGCCTGCCAAGCAGTGAAGAAAGCCTTAACTTAACTTAACTGAACGCATGTGAAAGAACGCTGCGATGTACATGGGTCTTACCGCACTTCCTCGCTCACTGGGTATTTACAGCAATTGTTAAGCCTATTCTGCAATAGGAAGTCTTTGCGACTCAAAAGAACGGATAGTAAGAAAAAAAGGCGTGAATGAAGAATATCAGGAATCGGTATAACGAGAGCATTGCAAACAACCCCGACATCAACTACACTGTATGCACATTCCATCTGTATACCTCGAGCTCAAGCGTTAACAAATGAAACTAGGCTTATTGCTTCAGTGAAGCTTAAATCACATGAATACTGGCATAGTTATATAGTTCCAACTAACACTGGGCGTATACATTACCTGATTCCGGGCATTTCAAATCGATGGGGATCTTAGAGTAGCAATAGAGGTGGAAGGATAGCGCAAATGTGCGTCAATGGTGGAAGGTAAGATACACGTTTGTACGCATGGCTTTAAACTGATAGAAGGGGTGAATTTGCAAAATCATTGTTGCGCCCAAGTGGTACCTGTTACCCAAGCAACAGAGATACTGGAAGGGAACTGCCAAAACTGTAGCCGCGTCAACTTTGGATGGTGCTGTGAGCTCATAACGGGCGCTATTACAAGGCACCGCCCTTTGGCGCACACCAATTATTTTTATTTCGATGACGTTTTGTACCTTCGTCGCGCAGGCAATTAGAATAAATGTAATTGTAAAATTATTTGGAAGAGAGTTACTGGAAAATTAAGAGACTACTATCTCACGATTTTGTGAATATTTTAAAGGATTTTCGGCAATAGTTTTAGGTCTTCTTAGATATTCGTTGATTATATTTTCAAAATGTTGACTGCGACTTTAAGGGATCTGTAAGGGATATATTCAGAATCATTTGTTACTGTTTGATATTAGTTTAGAACCTGTTTTGAACGACTTTGCTACCATTTCCTTATGATGTAGGCACTACTTCGGGTTCAGCTCTGATATCTGATAGGTCATCTCATATTTGAGACTTCTCTGAACCAATTCGGTATGGTTTTTGGACAATTTCGGTTACAGCTGATATTAAGGAGTTATCGGTTGGCTATCGGCTTTCTATCGAAGTGTTATCGGTTCGAAAACAGCTCTTAGTAACGAGGTATCGGCCTATTATTGAAAGGATATCGATTTGTTATCGATGAGTTTCTAGGGTGGTATCGTAGTATTAACGGTTAGTTATCGATAATAACCGCTATACGTTTATTATGCATGTGCTATTGATTTATTATCGATGAGTTTTTGGCTTGTAATAGATTTGTTTCTATGTCAAATTATATTTCATGGCTGAACCAGGTATGCGGGCCTGTGTTTGTCTGTTTTTGCTTATGAAACACTTGAAATGCGTTAACCAATTTTTGTTTTTGGATACTTTGTCCATTCCCAAATAGATAAGCAATATGTATGTTTATTAGGGTGTGCCAAAAACAATTGCGATATCGATGAAGAATTTTTTTTGTTAAAATTAATATCAGGATCGTTGTCTGCATCACGTTCTGAAGAAAAAACGTATCTAGCCAAATTTTCATCGCCGATATTGAAGTTTCTACGGATGTTCAGATAAGAGCAAAAATGGTAATTTGTGAGTCTGCAACATTGTTGTTTGTGATGACACGAAACATGTACAGACATATGTACAAATACATGTACGTGACTTATCTGTGAGCCGTCAGACCAACTATAAAATTGCTATTTCACTTTTTATAATTAATCTTTTTGCTTACCCTAACGTATATGTTTTACGACTTTTGCCCTAGCGAGATATTTAAGGTCGTTTAATCAAATTTTCTGAAGAAATCACTGATGCTTTTATTTTTGTGTCAGTTTATACGTACATAAGTATGTCTATTCCGATGGAATAGAATCGAAATTTAAGTTTACCTTTGAAACCTCATACCCATTGATTGTACGAGCACTGATAGCTTCGGATATCTTACCGAAAAAGAACATGGCGATTAAATAACGTTCATGCATTTGTTTAATCACAAAATATGTCTCCCTTTAAGAGATACTTTTTCTTTCGATGAAAAATAAAAACACTTGTGTCATGAAAGATGAAGTAACTGTTATTTACGGCTTTATACATACATACATATTTATACTATATCGAATTAATGCTGCACACACGTGTATGTACATATTAGGGCTGCAACAGAGCGTCGATGCCGGTCCGATATGTTGGAACTTCTGACTGATTTAGACTTCCGATTTCGGTTGCGATTGATTGGAATCGGACTAACAACCGAAGTCGAACGATAAAACCGTTAAGGAAAAAGATATATGTAGCTCCTGGTTGGCGTTGTCTTTGGTGTGTCAGTAAGAAGAAATTTTGTTTTCATTTCACTTAGTAAATATGAGAACGTCTTCAGCTTATTATACTCAGCTGAGCAGAGCTCACAGAGTATATTAACTTTGTTCGCATAACGGTTATCCGTAACGGCATAAACTAATTGAGATGGATATAGACTTCTATATATCAAAATGATCTGGGCGAAAAAAGAAATTCATTTAGCCATGTCCGTATGTCTGTACGTAAACACGATAACTTGAGTAAATTTTGAGGTATCTTGATGAAATTTGGTATGTGGGTTCCTGGGCGCTCATCTCAGATCGCTATTTAAAATGAACGAAATCGGACCACAACCACGCCCACTTTTCCGATATCGAAAATTTCGAAAAAGTGCGATAATTCATTACCAAAGGCGGATAAAGCGATGAAACTTTGTAGACGCATTGACCTTATGACGCAAAATAGAAAATTAGTAAAATTTTGGACCATGAGCGTGGCACCGCCCACTTTTAAAAGAAGGTAATTTAAAATTTTTGCAAGCTGTATTTTCGCAGTCGTTGAAGATATCATGATGAAATTTGGCAGGCACGTTACTCCTATTACTATATGTGTGCTAAATAAAAATAGCAAAATTGGATGACGAACACGCCCACTTAAAAAAAAAAATTTTTTTAAGTCAAATTTAAACAAAAAATTTAATATCTTTACAGTATATAAGTAAATTATGTCAACATTCAACTCCAGTAATTATATGGTGCAACGAATACAAAAATAAAAAAAAATTTCAAAATGGGCGTGGCTCCGCCCTTTTTCATTTAATTCGTCTAGAATACTTTTAAGGCCATAATTCGAACAAAAATATAACAATCCTTGTGAAATTCGGTAAGGGCATAGACTCTATGACGATAACTGTTTTCTGCGAAAATGGGCGAAATCGGTTGAAGTCACGCCCAGTGTTTATACACAGTCGACCGTCTGTCCTTCCGCTCGGCCGTTAACACGATAACTTGAACAAAAATCGATATATCTTTACTAAACTTAGTTCACGTACTTATAAAAAATGGCCGAAATCCGACTATGACCACGCCCACTTTTTCGATATCGAAAATTACGAAAAATGAAAAAAATGCCATAATTCTATACCAAATATGAAAAAAGAGATTAAACATGGTAATTGTACTGGTTTGTTGACGCAAAATATAACTTTAGAAAAAACTTTGTAAAATGGGTGTGACACCTACCATATTGAGTAGAAGAAAATGAAAAAGTCCTGCAGGGCGAAATCAAAAGCCCTTGGAATCTTGGCAGGAATACTGTTCGTGGTATGACATATAAATAAATTAGCGGTACTCGAAAGATGATGTTCTAGGTAACCCTGGTCCACATTTTGGTCTATATCTCGAAAACGCCTTCACATATACAACTTGTTGCGGTCTGCTGTTATGGTCTACGGTTACGGTCCACTTGGGAGCGTTTTCGTGCGAACACACCTAGTGACTAGTGATGGGACCAAAAAGTTGCGATGCAAAAGTATCGAAACAAGAAAGAAAAGATCTGCGATCACTAGCAGGAAGATAACCACGTTTTGCCGGCCGAGAAAGGAGAAGAACAAAAAGGAAATTAAAACGAGAAGAGAAAAATTTTTTCGCCGAGATTATAACTGCGCGGCGATTTTGAGCAGAAAAAGGAAGAAAGGAAAGAAAAAAAAGAAAAAAGGAATTAAGGGGACGGCACGCGTGGTCAAAAGGCGGTTTTTTTTCGATTCGGCTGCCGTAGGAGTTGGATGTCACACTGAAAGGTAAAAAGGTGATTGTGAACAAAGTGAAAGTGGTGTGGGGGAAAAAAAAGTCCATGGTTAATGCGCTGTGGCTGCTATTTGAGGAAAAGTACATTTATACGTCACCCAGATGTACTTATGGTATGTAACCACAGTCCAAAAAGTGATAATTCGTGGGGGCTGATGGGGCAGTGTTAGATCTGTACATATAAGATCTCGATACCGATTTTGTACCACCGACGATGGGATTTGGCGTATCCCCACAAATAGATATCTGATGTTCGTCACGGAACCGTTGCACTTCTTCGGCTGAACGATTTGCAACAATTGGGGGTTCTTGGTAAAAATTTTTCTCAACAGGCTCAACAGTTGAAAAATCAACAGAGTTAAGCGTTATGTCTTGCGTGCCACCATTACGAGGAGCACCGCCACCATACCCGCCTGCATTTCCACCGCTGTAGCTATTGCCACCTCCACCATAGCTATCTCCACCTCCATAGCCACCACAACCGCAATCCCATCGGCAGCGCGAACCGAGCGCGTAGTGTCCACCAGGCCGCTTCATATAGGCCCACCGACCTAAGCCAGGCATAACAAACGCCGGCCACCACAACCGCAATCCCATCGGCAGCGCCAACCAAGCGCGTAACATCCACCAGGCCGCTTCATATAGGCCCACCGACCTAAGCCAGGCATAACAAACGGCGGCCACCACAACCGCAATCCCATCGGCAGCGCCAACCAAGCGCGTATCATCCACTAGGCCGCTTCATATAGGCCCACCGACCTAAGCCCGGCATAACAAACGCCGGCCACCAACCACCAACCACCGGCAAGAATAGCCACTACGGCACAGCGGGGAGTCTGTTCCAATTATACTTAAAGACATTTTTGAAAAACGAGAAAATTTGGTGATAAAAGATAAAGCAAATTTCATACATACATTTACGCTTGCATATGCCATAAGCATAACGTTTTAAAATACTTTAATTTCGGTTCACTAGCATTATGAATGCGCTGCTTTAGACGTTTAAATTATAGAAAGTAGTATACTCACAAGATTAAAGCAAATTCCACACATACAATTACCTTTGCATATCCCATAAGCATAAACATTTAAATAAATACTGTAACGAATGTTAGCAGGACTGAGCGATGCTATCGTCTCTAAGCCGATGCTAAGCAGTGACGTGAATGCACATCAATAATTCAATCATTATGTATCTACATAAACGAAACAATAACTGCGTCTACATATATGTACCATGTACGTATACGAGCAGCGGAGAGTCAATGCACAAAGGCATGCATATATCTGAGATATTCCTATAAGTATGCAATGAGAAAAACTATAAAATTGTTCAATTGTAGTTACAGCTGAGAAGTTTGAGAGCTACTGGACTAGTAGATTCTGGAAGCGCCTAGAAGATGCGAAGGTCGAAATCAAAGAGTATAAAAGGCGACAATTATAGAGGCGCTGGAATTCAGTTTGATTTGAGTTGTCAAGCAGTTTCGATATCTAGCGAGCAATAGCAGCATTATTTTGAAAGAGTTTTATTTGAGCTATTCGTTGCAAAGTATAAGTGTATTGTGAAGTACTTCTATAAAGGCCATTTTTCCATTATTCAATATTGGAGTTATTTATTCAACAGTTTAGTGATACGAACTTAGCAAAAGGGCAAATAAGAGGATTTGAAGTAAAATTCGTTACAATACATTAAATTCAGTTCACTAGCATTATGAATGCGCTGCTTTAAACGAAGCGCCTTGAGACTGCCCTACGCCCATTGATTTGTGTATTGATTAATTGAACGATATGAATACATAGTATAGAATGCTAAGTTTATAAATGATTTGACATATATTTACCTTATTTTGACTATTCTATTCCGGTGATTCAAATGTCACTCAGGAACGTAGCAGGACGAATCTTGCGTACCACGTTCAATGAGTCCCAGGTGAACGTATAAGACTATAAAAAAAAAAATTAACTTAAATTGATCCATAAATGCCAAAAGCATGGATAAGTACGCTCTCTTGTTTAATTGGGGTTAGAAGTATAACCAAGAAATTGAAGAAAACGAGAAAAAGGGAGGAACATTTTTCGAAATTTTCCTTCACTTCTTAAAGTCCGGGTCTTTTGGATATACGCTCACTTAGAACTCACAAATACATATAACGACACGCTCGTAACGAGAAAGCGTCCTTTACGTTGTATAAGGAAATGAGTCACCTTCGACTCATGAACTCATTCCAATACAATATTATGAGTCACATATGATTCACCGAACGGGGAAGTTGGAATAAACTTCCATGAATACTTTTTTTTGACTTCTAGTTTTCCTTCAACTAACCCGAAGTAAACTAAATTAAGATAAAATAAAATAAGTTGAGATAAACTAAAATAATTAACACGAAAATAAAACCGGGGAAAAAATATATCAAATTTGTTCAATGCCAAGTAACTTTGAATTTCAAAACATTCCAAAACGTGTGAAATATATTAAAAGGATTCCGCACGGATACTAAATTTCCGAATGGGTTTAATGATAAAATTTTTAAGTTTATTGTATGCACCTATAAGTTGAAAAATAGATAGAGAGAGATAATTTTAGTTCTGCAGTTCATCAAAAAAACGTGGAAGTACCAGCAAAAATTGTTAACAAATTTTAAAAGTTATTTAATTTCTTCTATTTACCTATATAAATTCTAAATTATTACATAAGGAAAGCTATGTAAAAGAAAATGTCCACAACGATTTCGAAAAAAAATTGAAAACTTGAGAACTGCTTTAGAAACTTGAACATTTTGGAATTTTCAATAGATTTCTGTCTATACCGTTTTACACGGATAAATAAAGCCCAATAACGTTACGGGGAATTAGAAGCAAAATTTTGGAATTTCTTTCGAAGTTATTTTTTTAAAGTTATTTTTAAAAGCTTTCAGTATACCGTTAATTAAACTAGTTGTTAAAATTAGCGAAATAAGAAAAAAAAGGAAAAGTTCGTTGGTCTTAACCTCAGAGGTTTATCTAGTATGTATTAAATATAAATATAGTCTAAGTTTCACAGGAATGAATTGTCAATAAAATTGTAATTAGAATGGGAATGCTGGCGTCCACATTTATTTAGAAGGCACTAGGTAGGGTTTCCAGGGAAGGGGCCACCGAAATACAGGTGCAACGGTGGCCATGGTATATGAGGGTGGGACAATGCACCGGGCGTCGCAACAAAACCCTCGGCGCCCCCAAGATATATTCGGCCCTTTTATTTATATTTTTATTTTTCAGCCGTTTTTTTTTTTTGAGTTTCATTTTCAGCGTTAGGAACCGGCCGTGTCCGGTTCGGTAATTTTTTTTGCGGTTATTTTTTTGAATTTAGATTTTGAATGTTTACGGTCTGTCCGTGACATCCGGTTCGGCCGGATGTTGTTTTAGTTTGCATTTATAAGCGTTTTGAGGCGGTCTCTGCGCTTCTGTCGGTTTTTTTTTGAATTTGACAGCTGCTAGTTTGATAGGCATGATATGACTTTTTTTCTGTTTATGGCGCAGGAACAGTAAGGTTGGCAAGGACCCGCCCCAGCCGACAATGACTAGCCACTGTGCACCACCACATCATGCCGACCGCCTTCCTTACTGCTTCCACCGAATATGCGAAACCATAACAAACTAAGGGCTACTCCCTTTTAAAACCCTCATTAATGCTTTTAATTTGATACCCATATCGTACAACACACATTCTAGAGTCACCCCTGGCCCACTTTTATGGCGATATCCTGAAATTGCGTCCACCTATAGAACTATGGCGCACTCCCTGTTAAAATACTGTTTAGTACCTTCCATTTAAAACCCATTTCATACAAACACATTCCAGGGTTACCCTAGGTTCATTTTGCTAAATGGTGATTTATCCTTATTTTGTATCGAAAGCTCTCAGCTGAGTATGTAATGTTCGGTTACACCCGAATTTAGCCTTCATTACTTGTTTTTTACTACTTTTTTCCACTAAAAGGAAAGAAGCATCAATTGAAGCTAGGACTAAAATATAAAAGAAATCATATCGTATTTATAAATATGCTACCCACAGTCCCTTCTAAACTGGTCAGCTGAATTTACCAACTGGTAAAGTCTTGATAAATTAGCACGTTGTAATTTTTCTTTTTTTGGTTTGCTAGGAATTGAATACCACTTTCGAACTAATCAAACAACATAAAAACTTACCTCTACACAAAAACACACATTATCATTAAGTGTGTAAACTAAAACCAAAACTGGAAAAATATGTAAATAGTTTCAGATTGTCAATAGTAATATGGTGGCATATAAAAGCGTGCTCACATATTAGATTTGATAATCTGATAAATTTTTATTTTGTTATTATTAGAAGCGAACTGTGAGTACCCTAATTTTATTTGTGTTATTTTATTCATCCTCCTCTTTAAACTAAATATGCGTACCTTCTACCCTGCTAACACATCCGAATCCGGTTCCGACATAACAAATTTTTAATTTCCGATTCCGGTTCGGGTAAACTCACTTCCATTACAGCCCTAATATACGTGACTCAAAGATGTTGCCATTTTGATAAATCAATTTGACCTCTTTTAAATTTGGCTTATTGTTGTATTTATTTGTATAGTACATATTTTGATTTGTACGTGCTGTTATATGAAAATACCAACAAATAAAAGAAGACTTATAAATATAATCGAATCAAGGTAACATTTCATCACATTTAGCGTAAAGATTTTAAACATTTTTATTACTTCTGGTAATTATTTAATTTTTACACCGTCTTAGCATCAAGCAGGTCATATCTTAAATCATATACTCCCAAGTTCGTTTCGAGGTTTATATCTTGTATCCAGTGGTATAGTCGAGGGGAGGCGGCGACGCCTTGGGGATTAAACCTCCACCGGCTTTAAGGTTTTTTCAATAACTACAGATAAAAAATACAAGGCACGGCATACCTCCGAGAAGATTTAGGCTAAGCTTCTTTTCCAATTTGCTTAGTCCATCGTCAGGAGGCGACCCCGCTTAGAATTTTTAATTTTTTTGTAATTTTTGCAGAGGTCTCAAAATAAAATTAAGTAACCAACTGAAGTATTCTTATTTTCTCCAGTATCATACGATATTTGTTTATATTGTTTATTTTCTATTTCCTTGCTTCAGATTTTAAAATAAATTGTGTAAAGCCGCTCCTCGTTTCTCCCCGGCTAACACTGTTTTAGCGGGGACAAGGGGGGCATATTGCACCGGGCGCTACTCACAGGGGTGTGCCAAATGGTCCGCAAAGCAGAACTTCCTGGATAATTTGTATTTTTATTATAACTGATTTCTGAAAAATATTGATTTCTAGAAAAAAATTTCTATACAAAAAAATTATTGCATATATCCGGAACACAGGTAGTGGAATAATTGAAAGTATATATCTTTTGTCCTCACATTCAACGTTATGATGAGAATTATTAAAAAATGCTTTAACAAAAACTGTCAAACGTGAATTTGAAACACCATGGAGCGCCAAAATACAAGCAGTTAGCGTTTTCGTCGATGGGCTAAAGAATGTATCAGAACACTTAGAACAATTAGCAGAGGACACCAGAAGCGAAGCTACAGTTCTGTTGCAAAATATACTAAACTTTAGTTTAATAACATTAATTCATTTCTGGTATGAAATCTTAAGGAGGATTGATCGTGTGTAGCTCAGATTACAAGATCCGGGGATGAGTTTTAGAGACGCGTATCATGATCTTAAACTGAACTATCCGAAATTCGAAATACTCTCTGCGAAGAAGCAATAGAAAAAGCGAAGTCTCTTTGTGAAAAATGGGATATTGATATAGTAAAACGTGTAAGAAGGTGCCGCAAAATGCCCGGAAAATACGATAGAGATGTTGGTCTTTCCGCAGAATGTGAAATTTCTGGCGTTATGAAAAGCGTTCTCGATCGTCTCCAACAAGAAATACGTACAAGATTTACAAGACTAAATGACTTTAATATTAAATTTAGATTTCTCTTAGACGTTGGAAATTTGTTAAACAAGGATTATAACGACTTAAAAAGAAATTGTAAGAACTTGGGTGAATGTTGTACTACAGATTTCGATGGAACAGAACTTTTTATCGAAATATGTGACTGCAAAATATTATTTCGCAGTAGAAAAGAAATTGAATCTAAAACTCCGTCAGAACTTACTTACTTTTATAATCTCGTATGGAGAAGATGTTTTTCCAAACTTGACTAGTATCAATTGCTAGCTGCGAACGTTCATTCAGAAAATTAAAACTGATCTTGAAATATTTACGATCAACGATGGGGCCAGGTCGTCTAAGTGGGAATGGGGCGCCAAAAAGTATTTTCCCCGGGCGCAAGAAAACCTCACTACGCCACTGGTTTAGAAAGTGCTTTGCTTTACGCCTCAGCCCCCTGTGCCATTTATGGTTACCCACCTAATTGTATATACTTACATAAAGTTACGCATTTATAACTACTTGTATGACTGAGTAAATGACGTGTTATTTGCAGGGCTTTTCAAGCCAATAATAAAAACTTTTCTAAAAATTTGCCAATCACTTTTTTACAGTTTTATGATTTTGTGCTTTTAAAAATGTTTGTTCCAACAAACACTCAGCAACATTACTAAAAGGATTTCTTGCCATTTTAGTTATTAAGATCTTTTTATTTTGCATTTTACAAGGTTCTGCGAAATTTGCTAAAACTAGAAAAACTTAAGCCAAAATGTAAAAGCATTTACTTACTAAGCATGCAGTTTTATAGTTCATTAAATATTTTCATACAGATCGGGAGATGAGGAAAGGTGGAAAGCTAAAGCTTGCAATTGATGACTGCGGGTTCTGCCAGAAGGTTTTCTGTTAAGTTTATTTGTATAAGGGGTAATAATATGATTATAAGGTTGAACTGGCCGATCAATAAAGATCTCACATAGACTGAATATGTCGTCCAGGACACTCTTCGAAGGATACTGGTTAAGATTATTGCTTTTATCTCCGCCTGATTGTCGATATATATATTGACACTATTGTAATTTAAGCATGCTTCCTCCATAATTTCTTCACGGCTAGAATGTACACTGAAAGGAACTGCAGTAATATGGCAGATTGTATGATCTACATATTTCTGGACCGACACAGTAAACAGCAGACCGACGCCTTCCATTAATTTGGTACCATCGGTCGCCAACCCTCCGGCTTTATTGTGGCCCCGAAATCTCTTACGAAGCTCAGACGCAGGACCATGTAGGTCGTTCGACCTTTATTTTATGGCGCTAAACTGCTGTGGCGGCAGCAGTGGTGTGGTAGTACCTTGCTCCGCTGACTATACCGAAGATACTGGGTTCAAGTCTCGGGCAAAGCAACATCAAAAATTTAGAAACAAGTTTTTCTAAGCGCGGTCACCCCTCGGCAGAGATTTAGCAAACACTCCGAGAGTATTTCTGTCATGATAAACTTTCCAGTAAAAACTTATCTGCCTTGCAGATGCCTTTCGGTGTCGGCGTAAAGCATGAAGGCCATAAGGCATGCACTCACGCTGCCTTGAGGCCTTGTTGCAGTTGCTACCGCTATATTTTTGGCTATTAGGTCTGCATGTGCGATGTGCAGAATGACTAGTTTTCAGGGCTCCCCTTATATTAATCATTGATTATCTGCATTGCCACTCAAGTTTTTTGATAAACGTCCTTTTGTATGAGACTGTTCACCAAACTAGGACCCCATACTAAATTATGGGCTTGAAAATTGCCGTGGGAGTTTTCAAACAGGCCTCACGTGCAACCTCGCATCGTCTTGCCACCCTATCTTAGCTTGGATTCAATACATTCGGAAGTGTGATAGGGTTTACAGAAACCCGAACTTTGAGTTAGGTCCTGAGATAGGGTGTTAGTGAACCGTTGTTCCTTTTATAATAACCGTCCTTTAGAAAAAATAATTTCCCGCTTTATAATTTTTTATTCCGAAAGAATAAAATCTGGACTTTTATTTTTTAAGGACGGAATAAAAGTCCGGCCCTGTAACTATGGAATGGCTCATCCAAATGAAAAAAATCCATAACAAAATCTTCCAGTCCTTCGCTGCTATCTCTTGGGGCAAAGACAAACCAAACGCTCATAGCTACTGTTATCAGCGGAGGAAGCTATCAAACATCGCGAAGGCGGGAAGACATACAAAAATGAGAGAAATAGAATGCTGAACAAACAATTCCCATTAAGTGCTCAAAAACCTGGGCATTTTACAAACGAGCTATTGATGAGGCTCCGCCTCCAAAGTATATACGGGGACATTTTCTCAAGTACTAACAACAGACCCGAGACACAAGAATTTAGAGGCCTTCAGCCTCAGCCAAATTCAAAGTCAAAAAGTTTACATTCATTTTAATAAATTCATCACTTCACCGAACGCGAATTGGCCAGAGCTGTTAGATGAATTTGCTACAGTGTATACTTAAATTCCGGCGAACATGTGTAAATTCTAAAACCTTCTAAACATCCAGTTAAGCTACCGGCGTTTAATAGCCATTTTCAATCATCACACCATCGACATTGACGTTTGCCATCCATTTATAGCAAGAAGTTACTTCTCACTGTAAATTCAAAATTGTCAATTATGGGCCTCTCATATCGTCTATTATAAATTATTTATATTTTAAGCACATTTGTTTATTTACCTGAGATTGGTTTGATGTTTACGAAGAATCGAAATTTCTAAATTAAAATCATTATAAGGTGCGAGAAAATAGTTAACTCACAGTATGCACATTAAGCTGGGTCGATTTATTAACCTATATCGCGCCATCGATTTTTCGATAGGTTTTGGGCTCAGGAAAAAAAGTTCCACTAAGCATACCCAAAAAAATAATTTTCGAGCCTGTAAAATTTGAGTTTTTTGACTTTTTTCTTTGATTTTTAAGGTTTTTTTCATGACCTACTTAAAAAATTTTCATTTGATTTTAAAATTTTCATGTATACCCTGTCCGACTGAAAATTGTCCGCTAAAATCTTTGGCGATAACAGTTTTTTGAAAAAAAAAAAATAAAAATATTTTTTGGGTTTTGAGGAGTGTTTTGGTGAAAAAATTTATTTTTTCGCCATTTTTTTTTTAAGGGTTTCTTCAGAAACGTGCAAAAGTGTTGCCGATGAAAACGATTTTGTCTCATAGTTCCTATCCCACTTAAAATTATGCGATAAAAACGTTGGCATTAACAGTTTTAAAAATATTTTTTTTTTTTTGGTTTTTGGGACTTGTTTTGGTCGAAATCGATTTTTTTCATTTTCAAGGCTCCAAATGAATTTTTATGTATATGTTTCCGTTAGACCCACCAATAAGTATACCAAAATGATCAGGGGACGAGCTAAGTTGATTTAGCCGTGTCCGTCTGTCCGTCTGTCCGTTTGTTTGAACGCAAACTAGTCCCTTAATTTTTGAGATATCTTGATGAAATTTTGTAAGCAGGCATATTTTGATGAGGGATTTTGTATCATGGAATTAGAAGGTTCGGATATAATTGAGTGGCTTGCTTTTTTCGCTGCAAAATTTTTTTATAATAACATCAAAATTTAACTGTCTTGCCAAAACGGATTCAACACAAAGCGTGGCAAGTCATGAAACTCGCTCTGGAGATGAACGCGATCTATGAAAGTTTTTGATTCTTGCAAGGACGCTGAAAAAACGTTCTGCTACAGTGACAAGTAAAGTGCAAAAGATACATAAAGCAACACAAATGTTGGGGAAAATTGTATAGAGATTTTGAACATAGATGGCATTTAGCAATTCCAATGGTGACAGACCTTTATCAAAATTTGCTTCGTAAATGTGTTTCAAGTGAATTATTTCGCATTCTAAGATTTGAGAAACGTCGGACTTGTGTTTTTCGGCAAAAATTGCTGCGCTTTCCCGAACCGTAGTTTCATCCATGTCTGTAAATTGCGAAAAAAAGGAAAACGTCTCGTTCAAATTTCTCATAGCTGCAAATCGTTCAGTAATGCCAGTGATTACCGAATCAACGATCACCAAGAATGTATTGTTTTTGAAATACGACTCTGGATAATCGGCAATCATCTCATTTCCATTATCTTCAAAACGTCTTTTGGGTTTTATCTTTCGAATGTCCGGAAACTTTTGCGAGATGTTTAATTGAACAGCAACTATTTTGCATTCGTTTAAAATTGTTTCCCATTGGTTCCTGATCAACTTCAAATCAGCTAATAAGGCATCTATATGTCGACCTGAACATCTATGGTGGCGTCTCTAGGTTGGAGTACGACGTTTATTTCATTAATGGTAGTCAGTATTTTGAACCAAATTGAGGACAGCAAGATAGATTCGAACTTGTTTATGTACTTGAGAATGCCGGTAACATCTCCGTATGATTGTGCAGTCAAATTTAGCTTAAGTAAACCGTTTACTGCTTTTGTTAATCCTGGAACATGGTTTGTGAATGGTCTGATGGCCCAATTCTAGCCGATCACCTAGTGTCTGAAAGACTGTGAAGAGAGCTCGGTACATTTTTTTTGAGGATGTCCCATCGTTGTGGACTGCTGCTGAAAATAGTAAAACATTTTTGTACAACTCGGAAGAAATTATTTGCAGCCGTACAACATTCTGCAGCATCAACACCACATAAATTGAGACTGTGGGTTGCACAAGGCGAGTAATCAGCATTCGAGTTTTTGTCGAGAAAGTGACGTTGTGCTCCGTTGTAAGGTCCTCTCATATTGGCGCCGTTCTCGTATCCTTGTGTACGACAATCTTTTATTGGGATTTCATGTTTACCTAGAGTATGGCAAATTAAATAAGCGATTTCCTGACCAGTTTTTTGGTTACATTTAGAGCTTACGATTTCTTGAACTTGTTCGAAAAGAGATTTTTCGCGAGTCTTGCCTTGTTCTGGGGCACAAGCGAAAATGTCCACAAAACTACAAGTAAAAAGCACCGAAATGTATAGAATACTGCCAATGCAGCGACTTAATTGAAAGTCGAAAAGCTCGCGAGTATTAAGAGTGTTTCGAGATTCGAGAATCTCGCGAGAAGCCGTGTTCTCGATGTCTCGCTAAAAAAATAAAATATTGTGAACAAAATTATATGTATAATAAATATGTTTTGAGATAAGTGTCATTGGAGAGCACTAAAATCAAGTAGGAAGTCACAAGAAAAAAAAAACCAAGTGTATAAATAATGTCCATACAGCGATTAAGTTTATGTCTGGAAACTCGCGAGATTTATGAGAACTTCGATACACGAGAATACCGCGAGAAGTCGAGTTCACGATTTCCCGGGTCTCGAAAATCTCGCTTGTGTTCGAGAAGAAATCGTAAGTTCTATTTAAAATCCACGAAAGCCAAAAACCGTTCTGGAATTGTAAAATTTGTTGCTCTCGAATTGAAATGGAGGTAGCGCAAAATGAACGTAGTCTGTTAAACGTGACTAGCATCAGGCGTATCATCAAATACTTGGCTTTCTTGCGTTGATCTAATATAGTTTCCCCCAGGTGTTTTGCACTTTATAAAGCGTTTTGGGTCAGCTGCCCAATCAAATATTTATTCTCAAATTTTAAGGAAAAGGACTTTTCAAAATGTTTTCACACTTCACTATAATATTAAAACGAAATGCAAATATTCGTTGCTTTTGAAATTCGGCTTAAAAATTGCACATGGAACAACTAAAGACTCTCTTAATTTAAAAAATATGTCTTAGTACCTCTAAATCGCGGGCCCCTCAGAAACTCCGGGCCCTGGGGGAATCCCCCCCATTCCCCTCCTTCTCCCCGGGCCTGCATATATCCTTCTTTATATGTAAAGAGATAGATTAAATCTCCTTAGTGCACAAATATTAGCATATAAGTACATACAAACATACCAAAAAATAGAACGTTTGTTTAAGAACTTTAACGAAATGTTTGAAATTTTCAACAAAAGAGTATATTTCGAGCTGTCATGAAAGGAAAATACATACGCACATCCAAACATACCTATAAATGTACTCCCGAAGTTAACTAACGCTAGTGAATACTATTCGATATAATTCAACATGTATGTATGTATGTGACGCACAACGTGATGTGAATGTCCGATTCAAAGCAAGTTTGTTCGTACAGATAAAAGCGAACAAACGCACGCCCTGCATTTTTTTTTTTGTAAAAATGTTACTTTGGTTTTAACAATTTTGCTCCCCTTAGAAAGGAATCAATTTTTTTTTATACAGAACGAAGGTAAATATTTTTCAAAGTTTTTCTGTAAAGAAGAAATGTTAAAATCGATCTATCGTTAATGAGTTATAGCTCTGGAAACAAAAATTTTATGATTTTTTACTACATTTTGGCAATTGGCCACGCCCCTATAACATATCGTCGGTCCAATGCCAAAGTCGCGAATGTGCATATTTGATGTTTTGTAAAAAACGCGTTTCAAACATTGAAGAAATTGTTAAAAATAGAGATTTAATTAATAGAGATTTAATTTTGTATATTTCAGCCACTATTGGGAGGTTTACTTTTGTAAACCACTAAGTAATGCTAATTGAAAAATGTATATTTTTTATTTTTCTTTCAAAAAAATGCACATTCGTTTTGGTTTTTCAAAATTTGACATATATAATATTTCGTTTAAACAAAAATGTCAAATTCGTGACTTGGCATTGTACCGACGATATACCTTCAAATAATATTAAACGTGGAGTTGGAGTCTAGTTTGATAAATTTACATATTTTTCACCACAGTCGAATATGGTTTACCTAATCCCCAGCGGGTTAGAACCCGCGGTAGGTATGCCTGTAGTAAGAGTCGACTAAATTACCAGATTCAAGGGGTTGTGCAGCGCAATCTTTTCAGGTTGCCAGCGTAATATATAGCTTTTAAAACCCCAATTGTCAACCTTACCTACCTGTGGCGAATCCTGTTTCATTTACAGCCGAGGCTCTGGAGACCCCTAACTTCTGATGGATCTAGGGGGTGGGAGGGCGGTACAGCCTATAATGTTGCATGTGGTCATAATAAATCGTTCCCGAGATGGTCGGGCTAGTACCTTTATGGTGCTTGTTACAGGAACGTACCGGATCTGTATCCGGCAAAGGACCATCAACATCGATAACACTCCCAACAACAACGTGGTTTACCTAATTTAAGAAAGCGGTGTCAGTCTACTTTGGAAGTAAAGTAGCACTGATATGAAATTATCTGTCGCAAAGATGCAGTTGCGGATATATGTATAGCGAAATTCGATATTTTTCATAAAAAGGAGTGGTACTGCCAACTTTTCTAAAAATGCATACAAGTTTATTATTAGACAACTATAATCAAAGATTTTTAAGCTAACCCTGAAAAAAATTAAAATTTTACTTTTGTTTGTATGTACTTATTTATATATGTAAAGGATTCTCCTTTAATTTGTACCCCTATTACCCTGCATTTCGAAGAAACTGATAAAAAAAAAATAGTTTTGTATAAAGAATGTGGTTTTTCCAAAAACTGTACTTAATGAGTTTTACCTGTCAGCTTACGGTCTACATATTCAACATTATAAAGCTTAAAACAGATTTACTTTACTTATTTTATTTATTTTCTTTAATTAAATTACTCTTAATACTTATGGATGCATACAACCATATACATTTTTTTATTTATCTCTATATTATCATACAATTATCATACATACATACATTCCCAGCAAAAAGTTGCATAGGCAGTTGTAAAGAATATGGAGTACTTCGTCAGCGTTTTCTAGGGACTCAAGGTCTTGGTTCAACGGAAAACGTAGCTAAAACTTAATTTCAAAGATTAACAACGGTAACGCGGTTCAGTGCCTCGGAGCAGCTTCAGAAAAGACCATACGGCATATAGCATTGCGTCATCAATCACAGGACCAACAGACTACCTGATTCCCTATCTGCGCTTCGAGAGTGCTCTTAAAGCAATAATAGAGGTGGATGGTTGGCGCAAGGGTGCTCAAATGGCGGACGAGGCGATACATGTGTACACAGATGGTTCACAAATAGTAGAAGGAGTAGTACTGTGCTGACCCGGAAATAAACAGATCATACAAGCTGCCAGATCACTGTAGCGTTTTTCAAACGGAAGTATTAGCCGTAAAACAGAACATGGAAGAGAAAAGCTTTAACTGCAGAAGTGTTAACTTTTATATTGACATCCAAGCAGCAATTAATGGATAGCACAGCATCTAAAAGTGTGTAAGCAATCCCTGCAAAGAATCGGGACAGGGAAAAGCATACAGCTATATTGTGTCTCAGGGCATATGGGAATAGATGGAAATGAAAAAGCGGATGAACTAGCTGAAAAGAGCGCATGCCTTGAAGCTTGCTTTGCAGACGTCCCATGATATACCAGACGGGAAATGCATGTAGGTCTTACAGCATTAGACTAACAAAGTTGATTCTTTCATTAAAAAGAGAGGACTGTAGACTCATGATGGGTATTCTGAATGGACACTGCCTTCTGGCGTCACATGCCTTCAAATTAGGCTTGGTCAGTGACAGCAGATATAGGAAGCCTGCGATTGCCAGCCTAAGACTACAGCTATTAGGAGTGATAAAGCTGATAGATCTAGAAGCAGCAAGTGGCATAGGTCCTAAAAAGCTTCTAGTATTTGCCAAGAGTTTTTCAGTTTGCTCGTTAAATAAACTTCTGGCAACACTACGGACTCATTCAGTTTATGTGAGGTCCTCATGGCCAGTTCAACCTAACATAACCTTCAAAGACTGTTGCCCTTAGCGGTACCTGCTAATTTGTCTTTAAAAAAAAAAACAAAAAAAAAAGTTTTTTAAAAGATGGTCACTGCTTCCGAAAAACTCAATCGTTTTACCATAAAACCATTGTCGAAACGAATATACCTCAAGAATAGCAATTTAATGCAATTATTATTTTTTTTTTGTTTGAATCAATCCAATGATTAATGAATTGATAACCTAGTTTTTATTCCATCCATAATTTCTTTATTTTTTTATTTTATCTACTAGATTGATCAAATCTTACAAACTACCGAATGTACATCTACATTTATATTTAGAGATATTTAGTAAACAGATTCTATTAGTGAAAATACAAACATCACAGAATCAGTAAATTAAGTTTTAAGACTATACACAATGCATATATATTCCGAATCCTTCTGTTGATGATGTCGAGATGTACGAGATCCTGAGCTCCATATTAGAAGTTTCATGATATGATCGAAATAGTTAGTTTGCAAGTTATCGTCCCTCTCTTTTTATTGGAAACTTTCAACTTAATCTTAACTTAAATTTTATAATCGCTATTGAATGTAAATTGAATACGTAGATTAATGTATATGTTGTTGGAATGGACGAGATTCCGAGCAACACTGTTGTAATGGACGCTTCCCAAGACAGTCGGTTCTATGTACCGGAGCGACTCGGGATTTTTCCCGACCAAGAACTGTCATTTCAGTGTAACCCCATTTAATTTGTTGCGTCCCCCCACAAATTGTCATCCGACCGGACTCCCGTTAGAGGATATTGATAAAAAATTGTGATCGGTCGCACCTATTAGGTGGGGCGAAGCACTGCTACAACAACAACATGTTGTAATGGACGTGATTACAGCAGTTAATAAACAGTTATCACCCAATAATTAGGGTTGCACTGCGTGGAAGATTGGAAATGACATGTTTCCAAGCCATTCGCCCGATTTATTGTTTTTAAACACACAAATAATGGAAAGCTTCGTGTTTTTATAAATTTGATTTCCCGATACTTAAGAAAAGTAATTGAAAGTGTTGAGACGAACTGAAAGGGACGATGGACATACTCTCACTGAGCAAAACATCCCAGTTCGCGATAACTGACGCCAATTGGGAGCACCTGCCTCTCCCTACTCAGTGGAGTTCTCCCCCTCCCTCTGCTTCTAAACTGCGGTGTCGACTGAAATTCTGTCTTAGCCGGAGCGTCTTGGTCCATTCGCATAACATGACCTACCAAGAAAAGCCCTTCGATTTTTATTTGCTGCACTATCATCATCATCATACCTGCGTAAAGCTCATTCAACTTATCATTGTACTTCCTTCCATATTTGCAATTAGATCACTGACAGGACCATAAATCTTCCGGCGAACTTTTCACTCCAAGAGCCTTCTCGTCAAAATCCTTCAAAGTTTAAAATTTATATCCGCCATCATGATTACCAAGGCTCGAATGCGCCGATTCTTTTTTGGATGACAGCAAATACTTCGTTCTTGTTGTTGTAGCAGTGCTTCGTCCCACCTAATAGGTGCGACCGATCACAAATTGTCATCAATATCCTCTAAGGAGTCCAAGGAAACTTGCTGTTTCAACAGGGGTGGACCATAATGAAAGGGATGTTAGAGGCGTTGGTTCCACACTACAATTAAAGAGATGGTTGGTGTCATGTGTGGACACATTGCAAGCGGGCATACATTTTGTATGTCGGGGTTAATTCTGGATAGGTAAGAGTTTAGCCTGTTACAGTATCCAGAACGGAGTTGAGCTAGAGTGACTCGCGTTTCCCTGGGGAGTATGCTTTCCTCTTCCGCAAGTTTTGGGTACTGTTCTTTGAGTACTGGATTCACCGGACAATTCCTGGCATAAAGGTCCGACGCCCCTGTTTGTGGAGTTCACTGAGGACCTGCTTTGATTCATACGGCTGAGTTCTCAGGTGCCGCATTTCCTCATAATGCTTACGGAGATGACTCCTTAAGCCCCTAGGTGGTGTTGGCCATCAATCAGATGTCTGTTGGGATGCCCAGGTTTCTGGGTATTCAACAGGAGCTCTTTGGTTAGCATCTCATTTCTCTCCCTGAGTATTCTCGCCTCATTATGTAGATGGTGTTCTGGGGACATAAGAAGACAGCCCGTGGCGGTTCTGAGAGCAGTATTTTGGCAGGCCTGTGGCTGCTTCCAGTGAGTAGTTTTAAGGCTTGGCGACCATATAGGTGACGCGTAGCATGCAATCGGCTGGCCAATTGCTTTGTATGTGGTAATGAGCGTTTCTTTGTCTTTTCCCCAAGTACTGCCAGCAAGGGATTTGAGGATTTTATTACGGCTATGGATTTTCGGTACAATTGCGGCTGAATGCTCACCAAACTGTAGATCCTGATCAAACGTCATACCCAAGATTTTGGGGTGTAGGACAGTCGGTAGCGTAGTGCCATCGACGTGGATGTTCAAAATGGTCGACATTTGAGACGTCCATGTTGTAAATAAGGTCGCGGAGGATTTAGTCGGTAATAATACCAGGTTTCGCGAGGCGAAAAACTGGAGAGATCAGGGAGGTAGCCGTTGCGATGCCTGCCGACCCCCCAGATAATTTGCGGTCCAACTTTTAAGACACAGGGGAAGGGTAGACCCTTCCAGGTCTTGCAGTAGCGTGCTATGGTTGACCGTATCAAAAGCTTTTGATAGGTCTAGCGCAACGAGTACTGTTCTATAGTGGGGGTTTTGATTTAAACCGCAATTTATCTGGGTGCTAATGGCATTTAGCGCCGTGGTGGTGCTATCGAGTTTTCTAAAGCCATGCTGATGGCAGGCTAGCTGCAAATTTCCTTTGAAGTAGGGAGCAAAATGGTTTCAAGCGTCTTGGCTACTGGCGATAGGAGAGATATCAGGCAATATGACTCTCGTATGTTAGCTGGTTTCCCAGGATTTAGTATCGGGACCATCTTGGTCATTTTCCATTTTTCGGGAATGACAAAGGTGGAAAGAGACAAGTTGGATACATGCGCTAAATATTTGAAACCCTCTTTCCCTAGGCTTTTAAGCATCGGCATGGCTGTGCCGTCTGGGCCCACTGCTTTGGATGGTTTAGCATGACCAATGCCATCCATCCTCAACCTCTTTGGCAGTGATGGTAATTGGTGACGCGCTGAATTTATGTTTATGTGCGTGTCTGTTGTCCCTCCGTCTATCTTTGTCGACCGTAGAATGCATTATATATTGTCGGCAGAAAGCACTCACTCATTTTTTCGCATCCGACAGCACTTTAGCGCCAAAGGCGATGGAAACTTTGTCATTGTGCCTAGACGGATTCGATAGGGACTTTACGTTGGACCAAAGTTTACCTACACCGGCAGAGAGGTTACAACCGCTTAGGTACTCCTCCAATTTCGCCCGCTTGTGTTCATCCACAAGCAATCTGATGCGTTTGTTTATATCCCTTATTTGGGGGTCGCCGGGATCGAGCTGTCTTATAAGGTCACGTTATCTCGCTAAATTTGCGGCCTTCGACGGAAAGTGGGGCCGAATTTCGGGAATTCTACCAGAGGGAATGAAGCGAGCCGAGGCGGATTCAATGACCTTGCGGAAGGCACGCTCCCCTTGGCTGGTATCAGTCGAGATAAGGAGGGCAGCAAAGCGGTTGTCTGTAAAGGATTTGTATTCGTCCCACTTTCCTTTTTTAAAGTTTATGAAAGTGCGTTTTTCTGTGACGAAGAAGTCGGCGGTACGCTCGAGCGAAATAAGTATAGGCAGATGTTCGGATGCCAATGTTACCATCGGCTGCCAGTTGACGCAGTTTACGAGTTCTGCGCTCATGATTGATATATCCGGCGAACTGTGACGGCTTCCTACCATACGTGTGGGGCGTCTCCGTTTATTGTGCAAAACGTCGTTTCTTCTATTTTATCCGCCAACATCTCACCGCTACTGTCCGCCCGCAAGTTTGAATTCCATAGATCGTGATGGGCATTGAAATTGCCGAAGATAATGCGATTGTTGCCAGTGAGTAAGGCGCTGATATTAGGGCGGTGTCCACTGGTGCAAGAGGTGGCAGGAGGGATGTAGATGTTGATGATTTCTAGGTTTGCATCGCCTGACCGGACAGATAAGCTTTGACGCTCTAAGACACTGTACCTGCGGTCGATGTCAGGATCAATTGTATGATATTGCACAGAGTGGTGCATGATACATGCGAGGCCTCCTCCATTGCCGCTCTCGCGATCTTTTCTGTGGACATTGTACCCAGAACAGGTCTGCAGAGCAGATCTTGCTGTGAGTTTAGTCTCTTGAATCGCGGAAATGCAGATGTTGTGCCGCTTCATGAAATCGACCATCTTCGTGATGTTCTCAGTTAATCCATTACAGTTTAACTGCAGAATTCTGAAGTGCAAGGGGGGAGACGTCGTCACTCTGGGAGTAAGTGTCGGGTGACTATGCCTGGGTTGTGGAAGGCTAGGACGCAACTGCTGTTGTGGCCCTGGGACTGGACGTCCTTGGGTAAGCATTGGGGGATCCGGTGTATTTGGGTATGCGGCCTGGCAACATGGCGCCATGAAACCCGTCGGAGGGTTGCCGTTGCGGAGACCAGAACATCTAGGAAAGTGGCACTGTCCATGGCAGGAGCTGCATTGGGTGGATGTCGCAAACATATATATTCTGTGCTGGCAAACGGTGAAAAGGGAGGTAAGGACTAAGAGTCTGTTTCCTTGACCTACACGATTGCTGCCGGAAAAGAGGGGGAGAAGACGGGGACAGGGGCTGATGCTCGGCATTGCTCCCGACTCTACTACGGAGATTGTAGGTATGAGTGGGAGCAGTCGTATGAGTTGGTGGCGCCGTGGGGCGCGAGCAGCAGCGGGTACTTGTTGTGGTTTGATGAGCAGCGGGGCTACTGGAAGGTAGTGGGGCGCTAAGGCGTAGACTACGGGACGGCGTAGGGCGTGAACAGCAAGAAGACACAAAGGATTTATAGAAGTTACGTGGACGTCTGGTTTTGGGATCTAGCCCATAACAACCTGTCCGATGCAACCATCCCTTACACGAGACACACTGACAAGAGTATGACCGTCCTAAAAATATTCTTTTCCGGCAGATGCAGCAAAACCATTTCTCAGGACCGGGTTCGATATCTTCCCGGAGCAAGAGAATATGGAGCAGTCCCGCTGCAAGGAGCTGCTGGGAGGATGACAATTTGTGTGATGGGCGCAACAAATTAGATGGGATTACACTGAAATGATAGTCCTTGGTCGGGAAAAATCCCGAGTCGCTCCGGTACATAGAACCGTCTGCCTTGGGAAGCGAAGTACTTCGTCTTGTCCTTATTTACCGCGAGATCCACTTTTTTTGCTTCTTTATGTAATCTCGATAAGCGCGTTTGTTCAGGCCAATAATATCAAAAGAATCATCTTCTCCATCATTATGTAAAAGAAATCGCACGTAAAGGAGTCGCTTTATCTTAAGCCTCCTTTGATTTCGCATGGCTCGAAGAAGTGCATCCAAATCCCTACGGAGCTGCTGGTGTTGCTCAACGTCGTTTGGCCGAGCTTTTAACTTTGCAGGGAGCTTAAATTCAGACATAGCAGTATACAAGCAGCTTTTTTCACGATGTCAAACGCAGCTTGAAGTCGACGAAAAGATAGTGAGTGTCGATTCTCTTATCGTGAGTCTTCTCCAGGATCTGGCGCATAGTGAAGATTTCATCTATAGTAGATTTACCATGTCTGAAGCCGCACTGATAAGGTCCAATCAGTTTGTTGACTATGGTTTTCAGTCTTTCGCACAGTACGCTAGATAGAACCTTATATGCGATATTAAGCAGGCTATTTGTGCGGTAATGTGGTTTGCGAGGTTGACTTTCTTGCGGGAAAAGTGTACTTATGTTCCAACCTGGAGGCATGCGCTCATCCGACCATATTTTTCTAGTTGTTGATGATTTCGTGATTTTTGATTTTGTTGTGATTTTTAGCTGGGATATTACCATTCTCACTACGTCATGGTCGGGTGTCGGAACGTGTTTTTCATCGTTGGCAATTGGGGCACCGGGCTCGTCTTCTCCCTTGCTGGCTAGCAATGAGGAGAATTTTTCCCTACACAACTTAAGCACACTCTGTACGTCGGTTACCAGGCCATTATCATTCGTGCAGGAATCTGCCCCGATCTTGTAACCTTCCGCAATCCACCGGATTTTTTGGTAGAATTTTTGGGCATTATTCCCATCAGGCAACATTTGGAGCTGCTCGCACTCACGCCGTTCTGCTTCAAGTTTTTTTCCTTTGACCCAATACTCTCAAATATCAGCTTTTGCTTTCTTTCTTTTAAATAAGAAGGTATGCAATTTAAAAAGATAAGTGGGGATCCAATGTAGTTAAGCTTTAAGAACAGAATTGAGTGAGAAACTTTGTTGAAAGCGGTGCTAGAGTCTTTGTATATGACATCGGGTTATTTCTGAAACTTGTAGAAACACATGTGGTAAGCTCTAGCAAGTTAGAGACAGTTGATTTATCCCTGCAGAAGCCATGCTGAGATGGGTCAATTTATGTTGAAACTGAATTGTTCTTATTTCGATTTGTTGTATTATATATTTGAGCCATAAGTCTAAACCATAAGTACTGAAAAAAGAGTTTAATAGGGATTATTCTATACACCTAAAAGTCCTTAGATGTAAAGGGCCGGATGCTATAAGCCTTTAGAATAAATTAAATAAGCCTTATATAAGTTATATTAGTTGTCCTTTTAATAATACGATAGTAATAAATACTATGATTTGGATTACAATAAATGGTATACTTTATTCCGACATAAATATGGCGATATGACTCGCTTGTTATATGTCAACTTGATAACTTAACTATTAAATTCTTCAACCACTTTTACTTGCACCAGACTTTAAAACTGCAGTCTTTATGATGTTCTTGGTAGATAGAATTATGCGAATGGAGTTACGGTATTATTATTATGGAATTTTTGTAACAAAGCAAAGTAGCAACAGAGCATATGGGTATACTGTTTTTTAGTGCTATACTCTTGCTGACTCTCATCTTCTGTGCGACGATGATAATGATGCTCATGATGATCTGAAGTGTTGAACTAAATTAGTGCAAGATTAACCCAGCATAAAAATTAGGTTGAGCTGCATGTCTTATAAGAATGTCGCTGCATATTACGCTAACTTATACACTGAGGGAAATGATTTGGCTTCAGTGTAATTTTCTATATACACTATCTGTTTAGAATGAGCATGTTATCAAATTTTATTGTATCTTTTACATCGTCAATTCGCTGATTATTAATCTTATTTTAAAAGCCATGTTTATATATCAATATTAGTTGAAAATTTATATATTGATAGTGCCTTATATATATAAGAAAAAAAACCTATGGATGTAGTAATAATATTGTACTTGATAAATATTATAAAATTTTATATATTATTGAAATTGTCCCAAAATTTCAATGTATGCTTTAGCCGAGTGGTGGAGCACAGAATCAGTAATCACAAATCGCTTCAATCCATGAAAATAATGCCGTATATATCCACAGCGAATGTATTTTTTACGACTATTTTATATAGATATCACTTTAATATTGGATTATCATTAGGATATGGATAATTATCAAGTTTTATTTAATTTCACTTAGTGTAAGATTTAAATTTTTTGGTGGGTATGTAAAATAATGTTCACATATTGATATTAAAGAGTTTTAGCCCGAGGTATTGTTAAGTAAATTTAACTATTTATGTATTTGGGCGATATTTGGCATTGCAAACAAATCTAAAGTGCAATCATATTTGGGTTAAGGTTAATTGGCATATATTGAAATATTGTCTGAGATTACCTCTCACAACTTACCTAATTTATAGTTGGTACATTCATACATATGCATACAAATGTACTTATGCACATATTATATGATTTTTTTTTTCATAAAGTTTAATGAGTTTTGGCAGCAATTATGTATGTTTTGTTTTGTAACAAAAGGGTGGTTACTTTAATACGAAAGATAGTGAATAAATTGGGAAATAATAGAGAGAGCTGTAACAACGCGTTAAACAACAGACGAAGTACAACAAAGTTGCATTTTTTTAAACGAAATAAATTCAAAATAATTTTTACAATGTAGCCACTTACACATAGTTACATTTAAGTATATATGTATGTATGTATGTCTTTATGCAATGAAAAAGAAATTATGTACATTGCGTGACTTCTTAACTTTCAGGATGTTGCATGTGCCACATTTTACCATAATTGCATAGTTTTCGTTGTTATGTATTCATATATAAGTATGGACATTTATGTAATAAATATGTTGCACGCACAAATGCTTGACGGTTTTCATGCATAAACGTTATTATTTTTGCGAAATATTTAGTGCTGAAACCAAAATGATGTAATTATGAATTTAGTGCCTCATTTACTGAAAAGATTGAAGTTATAATACACTGTAGATAATTTTTCCACCATCGGCTTAAAGGCAATGACCAAAAATAGAGTTCAACCGAAATGCTTTTTTCAAAAAAACATTAAGAAAATTGTAGAAAAGCTGAGCCTAATAACAAAATTGTCCTAAAATCAAAAACTTCTGCGACAGTAGACGTTTTTATTTGAAAAATTGATATAACCCAATTTCCCACAGAAACTTAATGGAATCACAATTTTGTTTAATGAAATAATTAAATAATTGTTCACGCAGTGCCAGTTGCTTCATAAGCCAATATCTGTCAGCAGCCCCAAACAGTTTTACGTTTTTTATAAAAATAGTTAAAATGGATTGCAGCCGTTACATCCTTAATTTTTAAAACAGCCAAAATGCATGCGCACTATTCAAAGATGTTGAAAAAATAAAATTTGGCGTTTTCTTTGGGTTTTTATTATTTGCGTAAAAATTGAATATTGTTACGAATATTAGCAAAACTAAGGGGTGCTGCTATCTCTAAGCCGATGCTAAACAGTGATATCATGCACATCCATAGATCAATCATTATGTATCTACATAAACGAAACAATAATTGCGTCTACACATATGTACCATGTACGTATACGAGCAGCGGAGAATCAATGCACAAACACATGCATATAACTGAGATACTCCTGAAAGTATGCAATGAGAGAAGCTATAAAATCGTGCAATTGTAGTTACAGCTGAGAAATTTGAGAGCTGATGGACTTGGGTTGACCATGACATCAAGATCGATATGCAGAGAAGGGTGATGCGTTATGAGAACCAGGATATACCACTTAACTTCAAGTTGGAGAAAGGGTTCAGTGGTAATCGAGTAATAGTGGAGAAGACTCGACAAAGGTCACGAAAGTAAAAAAAAAAATGTTGATGGATCGAATGGGCCAAATAAAGCGAAATTAAAAGTACCTGCGAGAAAAAGACCGGCATCGAAAAACCCTAATGGACGCACTAAAACGACTGAAAGAATTTTTCAGAAAGAATGCAAGGGTGGTTTCAAGCCATCGCGCACTACTCTTGTGAATCGTCCAGACAACAGAGTGCGAGGAAACGATCAAGAATAATGAGTAGTAAGATGAAACGCAGGTACAATGAGAACAAAAATTCGGAAGGTTTCTTGGAGGGAGATTTGGTACTGTTATACAACCCTCACCGGCGGAAAGGTGTTCCGTCCAAATTTTGGTGCAGTTGGGAAGGCCCGTACAAAGTTCAGAAGAAGATCAGTGATACCATCTACATCATACAAACCACTGGGAAACCACGGATTAGAAGAGTGATACATTTGGAGATGCAAGCGGCGTTTAGATCGGGAGATTTGTCTAATCGGGTCGATCAGACTTAGGTGGAGGGTAACGTTACGAATACTAGCAAAACTAAGGGGTGCTGCTATCTCTAAGCCGATGCTAAACAGTGATATCATGCACATCCATATATCAATCATTATGTATCTACATAAACGAAACAATAATTGCGTCCACACATATGTACCATGTACGTATACGAGCAGCGGAGAATCAATGCACAAACACATGCATATATCTGAGATACTCCTGAAAGTGTGCAATGAGAGAAGCTATAAAATCGTGCAATTGTAGTTACAGCTGAGAAATTTGAGAGCTGATGGCAACTAGTAGATTCTGGAAATGGAAGCGCCTAGAAGATGCGAACGTTGAAATCAGAGAGTATAAAAGGCAGCAAATGTAGAGGCGCTGGAATTCAGTTTGATTTGAGCTATCAAGCAGTTATTGATTAGGCACGCAATCTGTCGGGCAATAGTAGAATTTCTTTTGAGCTATCAATCAGTTTGGTTGTTAAGCAAGCTTGTTGCAAAGTATAAGTGTTATTGTGAAGTACTTTAATAAAGGCCATTTTTCCATTATTCAATATTGGAGTTATTTATTCAACAGTTTATGGATTCGAAGGGCAAATAAGGGGATTTGCAAGTAAATTCGTTACAATATCATTTATTCTTATTGTCATTTGCTACATTGACAATAAAATCGGAAACACCAAGTAAATTTGGCTATATTTGTCACTCCAATGGACATTAAATAAAGCAATAATGAATTTGACACTTTTCTCATACTGAATTGGATTATTATGTCAAAAAGAAAAAAGTAAGGAAAGCTAAGTTTGGGTGTAATCGAGCATTACATACTCAGCTGCCAAATTACAGTTTGCAAAACTTTTAAATTACCTTCTTTTAAGAGTGGGTGGTGCCACGCCCATTGTCCAAAATTTAACTAATTTTCTATTCTGCGTCATAAGGCCAACCCACCTACCAAGTTTCATCGCTTTATATTTTTTCGATATCGAAAAATTGGGCGTGGTTATAGTCCGATTTCATTTTAAACAGCGATCTGAGGTGGGTGCCCAGGAACTTACATACCAAATTTCATTAAGATACCTCAAAGTTTACTCAAGTTATCGTGTTTACGAACAGACGGACGGATGGACGAACGGACATGGCTAAATGAATTTCTTTTTTCGCCCAGATCATTTTGATATATAGAAGTCTATATCTATCTCGATTATTTTATGCCTTTACGGGGTACCGTTATGCGATCAAAATTAATATACTCTGTGAGCTCTGCTCAGCTGAGTATAAATAAGTAAGGAAGTCTAAGTTCGGGTGTAACCGAACATTACATACTCAGTTGAGAGCTATGGAGACAAAGTAAGGGAAAATCACCGTGTAGGAAAATGAACCTAGGGTAACCCTGGAATGTGTTTGTATGACATGTGTATCAAATGGAAGGTATTAAAGAGTATTTTAAGAGGGCCATAGTTCTATAGGTGGACGCCATTTAGGGATATCGTCATAAAGGTGGACCAGGGGTGACTCTAGAATTTGTTTCTACGATATGGGTATCAAAGGAAAGGTGTTAATGAGTATTTTAAAAGGGAGTGGGCCTTAGTTCCATAGGTCCTTTTCGGTATATCGTTATAAACGTGGACCAGGGGTGACTCTATAATGTGCTTTTACAATATGGGAAATTAAAGGTATTAATGAGGGTTTTAAAAGGGAGTGGTGGTAGTTGTATATGTGAAGGCGTTTTCGAGATATCGAGATATTGACCAAAATGTGGACCAGGGTGACCCAGACCATCATCTGTCGGATACCGCTAATTTATTTATATATGTAATACCACGAACAGTATTCCTGCCAAAATTCCAAGGCTTTTGATTTCGCCCTGCAGAACTTTTTCATTTTCTTCTACTTAATATGATAGGTGGGTGTCACACCCATTTTACAAAGTTTTTTTCTAAAGTTATATTTTGCGTCAATAAACCAATCCAATTACCTGTTTCATCGCTTTTTTCGTATTTGGTATAGAATTATGGCATTTTTTTAATTTTTCGTAATTTGCGATATCGAAAAAGTGGGCGTGGTCATAGTCGGATTTCGGCCATTTTTTATACCAATACAAAGTGAGTTCAGATAATTATGTGAACTGAAAAGATATATCGATTTTTGCTCAAGTTATCGTGTTAACGGCCGAGTGGAAGGACAGACGGTCGACTGTGTATAAAAACTGGGCGTGGCTTCAACCGATTTCGCCCATTTTTACAGAAAACAGTTATCGTCATAGAATCTATGCCCCTACCAAATTTCACAAGGATTGGTAAATTTTTGTTCGACTTATGGCATTAAAAGTATTCTAGATGAAAAAGGGCGAAGCCACGCCCATTTTGAAATTTTATTTTTGTATTTTGTTGCACCATATCATTACTGGTGTCAACATAATTAACTTATATACTGTAAAGATATTAACTTTTTTTTTAAATTTGATTTAAAAAAATTTTTTTTTTAAAGTGGGCGTGGTCGTTCTCCGATTTTGCTAATTTTTATTAAGCATACATGCAGTAATAGGAGTAACGTTCCTGCCAAATTTCAGATTGCAAAACTTCTAAATTACCTTCATTTAAAAGTGGGAGGTGCCACGCCCATTGTCCAAAATTTTACTAATTTTCTATTTTTATACTCAGTTGAGCAGAGCTCACAGAGTATATTAAGTTTGATTGGATAACGGTTGGTTGTACATATATAAAGGAATCGAGATAGATATAGACTTCCATATATCAAAATAATCAGGATCCAAAAAAAATTTGATTGAGCCATGTCCGTCCGTCCGTCCGTCCGTTAACACGATAACTTGAGTAAATTTTGAGGTATCTTGATGAAATTTGGTATGTAGGTTCCTGAGCACTCATCTCAGATCGCTATTTAAAATGAACGATATCGGACTATAAACACGCCCACTTTTTCGATATCGAAAATTTCGAAAAACCGACAAAATGCGATAATTCATTGCCAAAGGCGGTTAAAGCGATGAAACTTGGTAGATGGGTTGACGTTATGACGCAGAATAGAAAATTAGTAAGATTTTGGACAATGCGCGTGGCACCGCCCACTTTTACCAGAAGATAATTTAAAAGTTTTGCAAGCTGTAATTTGGCATTCGTTGAAGATATCATGATGAAATTTGGCAGGAACGTTACTACTATTACTCTATGTGTGCTGAATAAAAATTAGCAAAATTGGATGAAGAACACGCCCACTTTTTAAAAAAAAAAATTTTTTAATTCAAATTTTAACAAAAAATTTAATATCTTTACTGTATATAAGTAAATTAAGTCAAAATTCAACTCCAGTAATGATATGATGCAACAAAATACAAAAATAAAAGAAAATTTCAAAATGGGCGTGGCTCCGCCCATTTTCATTTAGTTTGTCTAGAATACTTTTAATGCCATAAGTCGAACAAAAATTTACCAATCCTTCTCAAATTCGGTAGGAGCATAGATTCTATGACGGTAACTGTTCTCTGTGAAAATGGGCGAAATCGGTGGAAGACGCGCCCAGTTTTTATACACAGTGCACCGTCTGTCCTTCCGCTCGGCCGTTAACACAATAACTTGAGCAAAAACCGATATATCTTTACTAAACTTAGCCCACGTACTTATCTGAACTCACTTTATCTTGGTATAAAAATGGCCGAAATCCGGCCATAAACACGCCCACTTTATCGATATCGAAAATTACGAAAAATGAAAAAAATGCCATAATTTTATACCAAATACGAAAAAAGGGATGAAACATGGTAACTGGATTGGTTTATTGACGCAAATATAACTTTGGAAACAACTTTGTAAAATGGGTGTGACACCTACCATATTAAGTAGAAGAAAATGAAAAAGTTCTACAAGGCGAAATCAACAGCCCTTGGAATCTTGCCAGGAATACTGTTAGTGGTATTGCATATATAAATAAATTAGCAGTACCCGACAGATGATTTTCTGGATCACCTGGTCCACATTTTGGTCGATATCGCGAGAACGCCTTCACATATACATCTAAGGGCCACTCGCTTTTAAAACCCTCATTAATACCTTTAATTCGATATCCATATCGTACAAACACATTCTAGAGTCACCCCTGGCCCACCCTAATGGCGATATCTCGAAAAGGCGTCCACCTATAGACCTAATGCCCACTCCCTCTTAAAATGCTCAGTAACACCTTTCGTTTGATACCCATATCGTAAAAACATTCTAGAGTCACCCCTGGGCCACCCTAATGGCGATATCTCGAAAAGGCGTCCACCTATAGACCTAATGTCCACTCCCTCTTAAAATGCTCAGTAACACCTTTCGTTTGATACCCATATCGTACAAACATTCTAGAGTCACCCCTGGCCCACCCTAATGGCGATATCTCGAAAAGGCGTCCACCTAAAGACCTAATGCCCACTCCCTCTTAAAATGCTCAGTAACACCTTTCGTTTGATACCCATATCGTACAAACATTCTAGAGTCACCCCTGGCCCACACTAATGGCGATATCTCGAAACGGCGTCCACCTAGGGAACTAAGGATCACTCAAAATACTCATTAACACCTTTCATTTGATACCCATATCGTACAAACACATTCTAGAGACACCCTGGCCACCCTAATGGCGATATCTCGAAAAGGCGTCCACCTATAGACCTAATGCCCACTCCCTCTTAAAATGCTCAGTAACACCTTTCGTTTGATACCCATATCGTACAAACATTCTAGAGTCACCCCTGGCCCACCCTAATGGCGATATCTCGAAAAGGCGTCCACCTATAGACCTAATGCCCACTCCCTCTTAAAATGCTCAGTAACACCTTTCGTTTGATACCCATATCGTACAAACATTCTAGAGTCACCCTTGGTCCACCTTTATGGCGATATCTCGAAAAGGCGTCCACCTATAGAACTAAGTATTACTCCCTTTTAAAATACTCATTACCACCTTTCATTTGATACCCATATCGTACAAACACATTCTAGAGTCACCCCTGGCCCACCCTAATGGCGATATCTCGAAAAGGCGTCCACCTATAGACGTAATGCCCACTCCCTCTTAAAATGCTCAGTAACACCTTTCGTTTGATACCCATATCGTACAAACATTCTAGAGTCACCCCTGGCCCACCCTAATGGCGATATCTCGAAAAGGCGTCCACCTATAGACCTAATGCCCACTCCCTCTTAAAATGCTCAGTAACACCATTCGTTTGATACCCATATCGTACAAACACATTCTAGAGTCACCCCTGGCCCACCCTAATGACGATATCTCGAAAAGGCGTCCACCTATAGACCTCATGCCCACTCCCTCTTAAAATGCACAGTAACACCTTTCGTTTTATACCCATATCGTACAAACATTCTAGAGTCAACCTTGGTCCACCTTTATGGCGATATCTCGAAAAGGCGTCCACCTATAGAACTAAGGATTACTCCCTTTTAAAATACTCATTACCATCTTTCATTTGATACCCATATCATACAAACACATTCTAGAGTCACCCCTGGCCCACCCTAATGGCGACATTTCGAAAAGCGCCCACCTATAGACCTAATGCCCACTCCCTCTTAAAATGCTCAGTAACACCTTTCATTTGATTCCCATATCGTACAACTAGAGACACCCCTGGTCCACATTTATGGCGATATCTCGAAACGGCGTCCACCTAGGGAACTAAGGATCACTCCTTTTCAAAATACTCATTAACAGCTTTCATTTGATACACATATCGTACAAACATATTCTAGAGTCACCCCTGGTCCACCTTTATGGCGATTTTTCGAAAAGGCGTTCACCTATAGAACTAAAGCCCATTCCCTTTTAAAATACTCGTTATCACCTTTCATTTGATACCCATATCGTACAAACACATTCTAGAGTCAGCCCTGGTCCACCTTTATGGCGATATCCCTAAATGGCGTCCATCCATAGAACTATGGCCTACTCTCTCTTAAAATACTCTTTAATACCTTCCATTTGATACACATGTCATACAACCACATTCCAGGGTTACCCAAGTTCATTTTCCTACATGGTGATTTTCCTTATTTTGTCTCCATAGCTCTCAACCGAGTATGTAATGTTCGGTTACACCCGAACTTAGCCTTCCTTACTTGTTCGTCATAATTTCAACTCACCTACCAAGTTTCATCGCTTTATCTGTCTTTGGTAATGAATTATCGCACTTTTTGAATTTTTTGAAATTTTCGATATCGAAAAAGTGGGCGTGGTTATAGTCCGATATCGTTCATTTTAAATAGCGATCTGAGATGAGTGCTAAGGAACCTACATACCAAATTTCAGTAACATACCTCAAAATTTACTCAAGTTACCGTGTTAAAGGACGGACGGACGGACATGGCTCAATCAAATTTTTTTTCGATACTAATGATTTTGATATATGGAAGTCTATATCTATCTCGATTCCTTTATACCTGCACAACCAACCGTTATCCAATCAAAGTTAATATACTCTGTGAGCTCTGCTCAACTGAGTATAAAAAGTCTTAACTCATTTGAGAAATTTTTTTTTAATTTTAAAGTTTAGATCATAGATGGTAAAAGTATGAAAATGAGTAGGACTTATGAACGTTGGGCTGTTCGCAACAGCAGCGATGACAGTAAAATATTCCGCTTTTTTCAAAATGCCAACTTGCTAATGAAGACGGAAGCGATGGGAAGAGAGTTGTATGATTTTACGAGCGAACTAATCCCGAGTTTGAGAAAAACAAATTTTAAGGAAACTGATTATATCAGCTGTCCATCAGATATGAATGTTTTCAATGCTGTTTGTTGTAGCGTTAAAGGCACTCCCCTCCGTTTTGGGATGTGTTATCGATGCTGATGGTCCTTTGCTAGATACAGATGCGGTACGTTCCATTGAAAAGCAGCATTAAGATATAAATCTGACCATCTCGAGAACAATTTAATATGAACACATTGGCTTTCCTAGTTCTATTTGACAATTGGGTTGCTGTAAACTTATTTGGTCTTGTGATGCAGGAGCAGTTCCCATTCCAATTGAACCAAGTCCTTCAAGCGTGAGCACAGTTAAGCAAAAAGACATACATATATGCATCTTTAAAATTCAGAAACTCAATAAAAAAGCTCTTTCGAAATCAGCTTCGAACCGAAATATTCATGTTACATGAGAAAGCATGGAAGCAAGGCTCGAAGACGACAGGTAAAAAAAAACTTAGGAAACCTTCCGGAAGAGGGCTTTTAATCAATGTAGAAAAGCATAAATCGGGCAATTAAATACAAAATTTTGTGAGCATATGTGTTTTATTTCTATAAAAGATATTATACATATATGTATAAGATAGACAACTATACCTTTTGTGAAGGTTTTACGGTTGTCTTTTGATGCTCTCATTTTCTTTTCTATGTAGTCATAGATAATGCTGTCATACGAGGCAAAATTCAAACAAGAACATAGGTGATAAAATGATACATGCACCACATAGGTTTAATGCATCTGCTTACATTCGTTTGACATAATACGCACTCGTGCACTTTTCATATGAAACATTTTTAACAATTTCCTGAATTATAATAAGCGAGTTCAGGATTTTGTGCAAATGGCTAGGCTTCATTGCATTTGCAAACTGGTGTATTATTTTTACAAAAAACGCCAAAAAATTATACGGCTATACATTTGGTACATCATGGCAAATACGCAACATCAAAAAGCGTAATTTATTTTTTCAATATTAAATAGCAAATTAAAAACTGCCATAAGAAAACAAAATATGCAAGGAAAAAATTTAAAACGAAAAAAAGTTGCTCACGGTCTGTAGCTTTCATTTGCTATAGCAACGTTTCCAACACCAAATATACAAAACTCTGAACGCCCTTAATGAATTTTTGTTTTTCTCTCGAATGATATGCCATAAAACGTAAAAGATAAATTAAGAATTTTCATTCTGTCGTTATTAAAAATAAATCTTCAATGAGCAAAATTGTAAAGTAAAAATTGTATGTATGTACACACATATGTTAAATGACTTGAAACGGCTTAATTAGAAATAAATTATTATCATTCCTTTTACGCGTTTTAATAACTTCTGACTTTTTTGTTGATAATGTAATATACATGTTTTTTAAGCTTTACTTTAATGCCATAGAGATGTTCGCCTTACGGAAACCAAATCATTGCATTAGTCAAATATGACAAACCTTTCGGTAATGAAACATTGATACGGGTAAATGAATTAATGTTTGGCGAGGTGGTATAGTTATTAGATACCTATATATGTACTTATGTTTATTTGCACGTTTGTATACCTAAAAAAATACACACTGAGTGCTTTTTACCGAGCTACTTTTCCAAGATATTAAGACCGAGCTTCTCTTTCAGTTAGCGTCGTGCTCATTTTAAAATTTTCCCCACAAATTGGCGGGACGGGACCAATGTATGTATATAAATTTTGCCAACTCCGAATGGTATATTTTTCTAAATTTTTGATGTTGCGGGGCTTGAACCTAGCGTGCTCCGCCTACCCTTCGGTTTGGTACCACCGCACCATGACGGACATCAAACGTTCCATAAATTACACTGGTGTCCAAAATAGGACTTTTTGTCTGTTGCAGGAAGTTTTTCCTTAATTTCTCACTAATTTGGGGTCGCTGATTTCAAATCTGCCCTCAAATTTCTTCTGGCAGCTCAAGTTTTGTCTGGACACTATGCCCTTTTTTGCAAAGCAACTTATGAATAGTCCTGAATAAAAACACACAGGGTTGCTGTATACCTCTTATGTATGCTCACAAAGTTTCAATTAAATCGAGTTTATAGCTTGAGATTAACGAGTGATTTTAGGGGCTGAGTCCGAAGAGTACTTTTGTTATACCGATTTGGCTAGAAAATAAAGTGGGATCGCCCACTTGTGAAATTCCTGGAGCAACTTCTTAAGATAAGAACTATCGTAGCAGTCCAGAAGTACTTCTCAATGAGGTGTGGATAAAGTACTGGTTTCCAAATTTTCGATAAAGCCGATGACATAACAGCAAACATAGCTAAGATTCAAGTTAATTCTGATATAGTTCCAAGTAAAAAGACTGATATAGTTCCAGGCAAAACCCCAGATTATGATGATATCTCCACTTCATAATCACAATCCGCAGCAGTCTTCGGTTATGGCTCCAAACTTAAAAGCAATGTGGCCAGTGGTATCTACTCAAAATATATTTCGATGGCTACCACTAAGAGTTTATTCCGAGAAAAAAAAAAAATAATGAATACTTGGCGCGAAGAACTGCTCTTCCAATTTGCGTCGTGCTCCAATTAATTTTCCATACGAATTGGCGGGATGAGACCTACATAATTTATGCCGACTCCGAACATCATCAGCAATACACAATTTTTGTCGCTGAGAAGCTTTTAATGTCAGAAATACACTTGTTTGCCAAATCACTTGCAAGGGGCGACCCCGTATAAAAAACTTTTTTTCTAATTGCATCAACATTTTTGATGTTACTCCACCCGGACCTTTGGTGTGGTAGGCGGAGCACGCTACCACTACACCACCCTGCCGCCATACTTCCTCAAATATAGCCTCTTGTTGTACCACTGTGGTGATGTGAGTGTTAGGCTGTATTAGTAAACCTGGTAACCATGTTGTTGACGATATATCGAGAAAACTACTAACCAGACCGAGTTGCTTATGCTAAGGCATGTCGCTCCTCCTCTTGCCGCATGCATACACTTCCGCTTGTTTGTATTTACCAAGGAAGTCAATGCCACATGGCACTGGAACCCACATGTTAGATGTCTCGACAAACTTGATCTCGCATTAATGAGAGCCGAACTGGGTGAGGAGTACACGAGCCAAATGGCTTAATTGGAACAGGCATACGTTACGAGGGGTAAACATGCAGGATGAACAGAGTACAAAATATCTATGACCCATTATATACAGCACTTAGGAGCGAAGAATGACTTCATTGTGATCTCCTACGAAATGACAGACCTTTGGAACGCGCTGTTAGCTGGTTCAGTCGTAGGTTGTTCTGAAACAGTCGAAGCCTTTGATTAATTATTTTAAATACATACGTCTTAGACTTAAGCGCTGTTGGCACAAGTGTCGCTGCTAACTGTACCGCTCTGCATCTACAATTAGCACCAATTCGGTGGTAGTCATTAAGCCTGCAGTGCGAAACTGTCACTTTGCGTGACTGTCTACCATTTTTTCTGCAGGGAAATGACAAAGCTTTTGAGCAGCAGGTTAAACTACCTTTGATAGTAATAAGGAATAACTTATATATATATGTATGTATGTGCACTACGCCGTAATAAACATTTTATTGAGAAACAGTGGCGCAGCGAGGGACACGGAGCCTACCATCCACCTACCATTGCTGGAAAATTTGAATTTTTAATACAATTGTTTTCTTGTCAATATATTTTAATTCAAGTGCTAGTGCAATATCAGAAATCGACTTCTACGAAATCGAACATCACCGTATCGTGGCTGCCAGTTCAGAATATATGTATTACAAAAACGCACCTCTCAGCAATTGTTTCAAAAAAAGAATTCGGTTGAAGAACACCCTATACCATAATTTTTCTCATAACCTCTCTATCTCACGTCAAAACGTGTGAAATTAATTCTGAGATAGGGCGTTCTTGAAAAATATTCTGAAATTTGGTGTTTCTCAAACATTTTTTGAAATAGGACGTTTTTTGTCACTGGAGATAGAGTTATGTATGTATATTTAATTCAGCAGTCGAATTATTATATAACACTAGCAATTAATTTGATATATATTTACCAGATATCAATTATAATAGAAATTCCAATTTCCCAGCAAAATCTAGAAAGATATAGCGCCCCGGGTGTAAGATAAGTTGACAACGCCACTGTTGAGGAACTTTTAAAAGCTTCTTCACCCTGCCTTACACCAATATGCTTGGCAAAATTTTCTCACAACATCAGTTTATTTTCAATCTATTAGCAAAAGCCATTTCGAACATTTAAGACAATAATAATAATAACATTGTACAACAAAGATTTCACAACAAAGTTACCATAATATTTTTCTGAAAAGCGGCATCGCGTTGATACATTTTTGCGAAAAAACATATAGTCCAGCGCGTTAAATTAGCATTTATAGGTTAGTCTGGCCACACAGTGGTTTTTGACCAAGAGCACAGAATCCTAACGAGCTTCATCTTTAGTCCCTAAGGAGATTTGGTCCTTGAATAACATTTCATACTAATATTTGAAAATCCCACCATTTCTCCTTCCACCAAATTTTCACATTTAGGACGAATTCGTTCCCCGAAGTATCTGGGACACGCTCCGTGTTCATGCAGTATATTGCTAAACATTTAAACTCTTGGAGTAAAAATAACTATAGATGGGCTAATGGTGAAGTGCTAGTCTGCCGTCCTAGAAAAGGATGTGGGCATCTACATTCTTACTGAAACTGACATATTGAACTTAATTTGTTTGTAACTGTCTAAGCTTTGGTGATTCGGCGGACGAATAGGTTTTTTTATACTTAGATTATTTGTTATTTAAGTGGACCGTATATTATTTTATTTAGAGAGAGGTCGCTATGCGCCTGTTACACCTTGTATGTATTCATTGGGGGCGAGCACTGGGGGCTCCAAGGTATTGGCTGCGGGTTGAGCCACCTTGTTTTGCTTTGAAAAACCCCGCTTTCGGATACAAAATTTAAACCATGTTTTATAATATTTCACTAACCAGTTGAGAATTAAAAGCACACTCAATGGCTAATGAAACAAACGAAAGAAAAATGTTCATAGTTTAAGTCACTTAAACAGCAACTTTCCAACATATGCTGTTCTTTTGTTGAAAATAAATATTGTCACGGATATTACCACCCCTAAGTTATCCCATCACTAAGGCGATGCTAAGGCCATGCCAAGCAGTATTTACGTTAATAATCAAATCAAGTATACACATATATAAGGCAGCCCAGAGAGATGTCACACACAGATGCATTTACTTATACGGCTATCTGCGCGCGAGAGACTGTAAACTACAAACATTCACATCAATAATTCAATCTTTATGTGTTTACATAAACGAATAAATAATTGCGTCTACACATATGTACGTATACGAGCAGCGGAGCGGTAATGCACAAACACATGCATATATCTTATCTCAGTGATCACAAGAGAGGGCAATAATTTGTGCACGTAGTTGTGGCTGGCGATTTTGTAGCCGAAACAACTAGTAACTTCTGGAAATCGAAGAGCCTAGAAGTATGCAGCGTAAACTATAAAAGCGGTGCAGGCGAGTAAGAAGTAATTCAGTTTGATTTGAGTTGTCAAGCAGTTTGATTAACACGATATCTAGCGAGCAATAGCAGTATTATTTTGAATAGTGGAGTTTCATTTGAGCTATCAGTTTGGTTATTAAGCTATTCGTTGCACAGTTTGAGTGGTATTGTGAAGTATTTTAATAAAGGCCATTTTTCCATTATTCAATATTGGAGTTATTTATTCAACAGTTTAGCGATACGAACCTAGCAAAAGGGCAAATAAGAGGATTTGCAGCAAATTCGTTACAATTTGTTGGACTAATTTGGATGTGAACCTTCTATTTAAACAAAAAAATGTTAAAATTTTGGGTTCTTGACAGATTTCGTAAAACTTGACAGAGGGCCCTTTAATATTTAATTCTCTAAATGGAAATAAACTAATCCGTAATAAGTCTGTTTTTTGAAAATTTCCTTGGTTACTCTTTTACAAGAAAAATGTCTAATTTTGTTGTATTGTGTAAATTGGAGCGATTCATATTTCCGGGGACATTAATATCGATTTATTTTCTGCCGAATGACGACGAAGTTTAGACGAACTTTTCTTCAGAATGTTTGATGTTACGTGAAACTTGAACCTTCGCTATGGTAGGTCACAGCTGCCACCAGAAAATACGACTATGTTTATTGAATTAAGTATGTACGAATAACTCATTAACTAAAGTAAACAAAAAGTTAATGGAATTTGGTAAAGTATGTATGTAACTTAAAACAAATGTAGTTATGTATGTATTAGGTAATAAAATAGTTAAGTGTTTTTTCAGCATGAGGAAGCTTATTTTGTGATGAAGGTAAATATACGACTATGTAAAAATATTAAGTACACACATAAAGTTATGTATTACTGAGTTGGCGGTTGATATAGAAATGTTAGTAGAAAGGTATAGATACAATTATTTTGTGGGCTTTGTTGACGGTGGTCGCCGAGATGTGGTGGTAGCGTGCTCGCCTGGGTCCATGAACCGGGCAAAGCAGCAACAACATCTTAAAAAAAAAATTAGATACTTTTTTTGAAGGTGTGGCTGCCCCTCGGCAGTGGTTGGGCACACACCGTGTGCATATATGTCATGGAAAGCTTCTTAGTTTGTAGACGCCGACCGGGCTCGGCAAAGAAGACGTCAGTAACAAGTACTCGTGAAGTTCGATGTTTAAAAATACAGGTGTACGTCTAGGAAAATAAAGTTTTCAAGTTAACCAGAGCTTACCAAAGGGTTTAAGTAAAGCCATATGAGAGGCAACACCAGCTGAAAGAGCAGTAGTAATTATTACACGCATATACCGGGAAGACAGAAGTGGATATGAGATACAGGAATGAGAAATAAACAAGCAACTATTCGAGAAGGCTGTTCGAGGAAAATCTAGGCCCAAAGAGAAATAGGCAACTGAGAGTATAAAAGTAAGACAAGCTGTGGAATAATGGGTCAGTTTGATATTAGCACGCTTCAAGTGAAGTACGCTAGTATTTTAATTGTGAACAACAACAAATTTGAATAACCATTGACGAAAAAATAAAAAATAAATTTTCATTCATTATTCAAGAAAACTTGAGTGATGAATAACATGGTATTTTTTATTCAAGCATTTCTTGAATAATGAATAACATTTTCTCGTTATTCAAAATATTCTAATTGATGATAACCGCCCATTCTTAAATAACAATAAAATTTTAGTTTTTATTCAGTTATTCAAAAATAAAAAAATAAACCATCGAGATGCCCTGAAAATATACCCATATGCGTAACCAGTTCGCGTGTAGTTCTGAAGGTTCTTAGGGTAATATTTAGATGATTTTGGGGAGTATTCGCGGGGCTTTTTGGGAGCCGTTTGGGGGTAATTTCTAGGACACCCTGGGGATCCTCTCGGGGTCTATTGGGGTCCATTCCAGGGGCTCCCTCGCGATCCTCCTAGGGTTTTGGGGTCATTTCGGGATGGCTTTTGCGACTCCTTCGAGGTCTTTTGGAGGTCATTTTGGCATGGTTTAGGGGAGTACCTCGGAGTCCTCCCGGGGTCATTCCGTGACCTTTTTGGCACTCCCTCGTGGTCATATGGGGGTCATTCTGGGATGATTTTGGGGACTCTCTCGGGGTCCTCCCGGGGTCATTCGTGGGTCATTTCGGGATCTTTTTGGGGACTCCCTCGGGGTAATTTCGGGATCTTTTTTGTGACTCCCTCGGGGTCCTCCTGGGGTCATTCGTGGGTCATTCCGGGATATTTTTGGGGACTCCCTCGGGGTCATTTGGGGGTCAATTCGGGATGGTTTTGGGGACTTCATCGGGGTAATTTGGGAGTCATTTAGGGATGGTTTTGGGAATTCCCTCGGGGTCCTCCCGGAGTCATTCGTGGGTCATTTCGGGATCTTTTTGGGACTCCCTCGGGGTCATTTCGGGATATTTTTGGGCACTCCCTCGGGGTCATTTTGGCATGGTTTAGGGGATTACCTTGGGCTCCTCCCGGGGTCATTCCGTGACCCTTTTGGCACTCTCTAGGGGTCATTTCGGGATGATTTTGGGACTCTCTCGGGGTCCTCCCGGAGTCATTCGTGGGTCATTTCAGGATCTTTTTGGGGACTCCCTCGGGGTCATTTGGGGTCATTTCGGGATGGTTTTGGGGACTCCCTCGGGGTCCTCCTGGGGTCATTCCGGGATGATTTTGGGGATATTTTTATAAATCCATAACAACAATGTCTTTCGACTGTTGTTTTTACTAAACATCAATGCAAAGCACCTTTAAAATATTTACGTACTTTTGATGGGCGTATCTGGGTTAATGGCTATGTTGGCTGCCAAATAACGACTGCCATACAATGTTTTCATTTCGGTTTGAAATTCATCAAAAAAAGTTTTCAGTTAGTTTTTTTGCCGGCCATCGTATTGCCTCAATCTATCGTAATTAACAGGATGATCAATCAAGCAAAGTCCTTTCGACGTCCCCATAGTTTGTTTTTCTCCCAGAGAAAAATAGAGAAATATACCAAGGTCGTGCCTACTTGCTAAAAAATACCAAGATTTACCAAAAAGGACCATCGGCCAAACGGGGTTGGAAAGGACCATTTTTGGTCCAAATGGACCAAATTGGCAACCGTTATGCATAGGTTTACCCAACCGTTCAATAACTCCTGAGAGAGCGCTAAATACCCAGAACGAAACTTGGAAAACGGTGTCTCCAAGTCATAAATTTGTGGATTACTTTTGGCGACATTTTTAACTGAGCACACATCCAAATTACTCCATATAACAATTTCAGGTCAAAAGAAACTTTTTTCAAATCAAATTAAACTTTTTTCAAATCAAATAAAATTTTGTTTTGACCTATGAGATGTACAGGTTTTGAACCTTGATTATACACTCAAAAACTACATATTTCAATATTAAAAGTGTGCTACTAAAGTGTATTAAACTACATATATCGAAGTCCGAATGGAAGATCACCCAATCTCGGTTGCCGATTCGAATGCGCCACATCCCAGAAAACTCTTAAAACAAGGGACTTTTTTCGAAGAATGTCGTACCTCAGCAATTCGTACCTCATCACGAAATTAACCCCAAATGACCCCTTGGGAGTCCCCAAAACCATCCCGAAATGACCCCGGGAGGACCCCGAGGTAGTCCACAAAAATATTCCGGAATGACCCCCAAATGACCCCAGGAGGGCACCGAGGGAGTTCCCAAAACCATCCCGAAATGACCACGAGGGAGTCCCCAAAAAGATCCCGAAATGGAAATATACTTTTAGAAACGAAAACAAATTTGAGGTGTCAGGGTAGAAGAAAAGCTAGAAAACTTTTCCAAACGCAATGTTATGTTTACAGTAAAACATGGAGCGGCTACGGCCTCAACACATTCGACTTTTACCTTCTTTTGGCGCTGGTGCCGCTTTAAAATAACGCACGCTGGAAGTTTGTTTGCCACTCAGTGCTGCTCAAAATTTTTCATATGGAAGTGTGAATCACAATACATGTACAAAATTGTATGTGCACTGAAATTTTTTTGTATTTAAAAAAATGTATTTAAAAATTTGTAATTGTTTGAGGTCGGAAGAAGTTGAATATTTGGTTTCATGTTACAAAATATTTGCTTAAAATATTACGTCAATATCACCAGCATACAAAAGCCAATAAATTGAATTCTGAAAGTAGCGAAAAATTACATTGAACTCTAGCCTCCAGTTTTGTGGGAATATATTCTATATACATATATCGTCGAAATTTGGGTTTCAATAATCATACTAAAAGTGAATGTAGAGGTTTCCGCGAATCTTGCATTGGAAATTGAATTTGAAAACTTTTGAAATGCTCAAATTTACATACATATATTAGCAACAGAGATTACTGAGGTGCTGAAATACCATTTGAATTTAATAAAATGTTCAACAAGTAAATGATAGGCATCGTTACTTACGTTTCGCCCCACTTCCAGTCAAAAATGTCTCATAACCAAGAAAAATAATATGCCGAATTGAAACAAAAAGTCACAGAAACTACCTACGGGGTATCTAGTTCAAAATGAGTGTATTTCTACTGCATTCTGAACCACTAATAGTTCGCCATCTATCTCTTGTACATGTTTTCAACTTGCGAATTTAACATGGCGATGTCCTAGGCGGTGGAAATTGTCCCCGCTGCTTTAATTTTTCACTACTTCCTAACTATATACAAATTTTTTTGGTACTTTTTCGATAGTTACGTACTAGTGGAATAGTGTTAAGAAAGAAGCATACTCATATGTAGAAGCTCGTCAAAGCTGGTAGCAGTTTTTTGTCGATTTTATAACTGAAAATCTAGCTATTAACGAACTAATACTTATTTGGCGGCCACCATGGTGTGATGATAGCGTGCTCCGCCTACCACACCGTATGCCCTGGGTTCACATCCTGGACAAAGCAACATCAAAATTTTAGAAACAAGGTGTTGAAAGGTGAAAAGCTCTCAGTGAAAACTCATCTGCCTTGCAGATGCCGTTCGGAGTCGGCATAAAACATGTAGGTCCCGTCCGGCCAATTTGTAGGGAAAATCAAGAGGAGCACGACGCAAATTGGAAGAGAAGCTCGGCCTTAGATCTCTTCGGAGGTTATCACGCCCTACATTTATTTATTTATTTACTTATTTGGCACTCTAGGTCTAGTTCTGAACCAGAATTTTGTATCACTAGTTACTGACTTCCTTTGAGGGTAATCAACTAATATCATATAAAGTTAGAATAGGCTCCCCTTGTTTTGGTACAGTTTTGCTTACATTCTTTGGTCATATACCCTATATTATTTCAGTTCTGTGGTCAGTTACCTATTCTAATTTTTATTTATGAATCAATTTTGATTACAAATTTTTTTCAGTGCTGTAATGTTTTTGAATAATTTTAGTTGTCAAATTGTTAGTGTAAATTTTTTTATCATAGATAAGTGCCTGAGCTTCATACGGGAGTGCTTCGCTTCCCAAGGCAGTCGGTTCTATGTACCGGAGCGACTCGGGATTTTTCCCGACCAAGGACTGTCATTTCAGTGTAACCCATTTAATTTGTTGCGTCCCTCCCATAAATTGTCATCCTCCCAGCAGCTCCTTGCAGCGGGACTGCTCCATATTCTCTTGCTCCGGGAAGGTATCGAATCCAATCCGGGTCCGTATCCTGACCCCGGTCCTGAGAAATGGTTTTGCTGCATCTGCCGGAAAAGAATCTTTTTAGGACGGCCATACTGTGTTCAGTGTGTCTCGCGTAAGGGATGGTTGCATCGGACAGGTTGTTCTGGGCTAGACCCTAAAACCCGACGTCCACGTAACTTTTATAAATCTTTTGTGGCTCCTTGCTGTTCACGCCCAAGGGCGTCCCGTAGTCTACGCCTAAGCGTAGATGTTCTGGTCTCCGCGACGGCAACCCCCCGACGGGTTTCATCGCGCCATGTTGCCAGGTCGCAAACCCAAATTATCCGGGTACCCCAATGCTTTCCCAAGGACGCCCAGTCCCAGGGCCACAACAGAAATTGCGTCCTAGCCTTCCTCAACCCAGGCGTAGTCACCCGTCACTTACCCGCCCACTTCATCGTCACCGAAAACGCACTTTCATAAACTTCAAAAAAGGAAAGTGGGACGAAAATAAATCTTTTACAGGCAACCTCTTTGCTGCCCTCCCTATCCCGACTGATGCCCGCCAAGGGGAGCGTGCCTTCTGCAAGGTCATTGAATCCGCCTCGGCACGTTTCATTCCCGCCGTGCGAATTCCCGAAATTCGGCCCCACTTCCCGGCGGAGGCCGCAAATTTAGCGAGAGAACGTTACCTTATAAGACAGCTTGATCCAGGCAATCCCCAAATAAGGGATATAAAACAATGCATCACATTGCTTGTGGATGAACACAAGCGGGCGAAATGGGAGGACCACCTAAGAGGTTGTAACCTGTCTACCGGTGTCGGTAAACTTTGGTCCACCGTAAAGTGCCTATCGAATCCGTCTAAGCACAAAGACAAAGTTTCCATCGCCTTTGGCGATAAAGTGCTGTAGGATGCGAAAAAATGCGCGAGCGCTTTCTGCCGACAATATATAATGCATTCTACGGTCGACAAAGATAGACGGAGGGCCAACAGACACGCACATAAACACAAATTCAGCGCGTCACCAATCACCATCACCGATAAAGAGGTTGAGGACGCCATTGGTCACGCTAAACCATCCAAAGCAGTGGGACCAGAGCCATGCCGATGCTTAAAAGCCTAGGGAAAGAGGGTTTCAAATATTTAGCGCATGTTTTCAACCTGTCTTTTTCCACCTTTGTCATACCCGAAAAATGGAAAATGGCCAAGGTGGTCCCGCTACTAAAGCCTGGGAAACCAGCTAACATTGGAGGGGCGTATCGTCCGATTTCTCTCCTATCGTCAGTAGCAAAGACGCTTGAAGACATTTTGCTCCCCTACTTCCAAGCAAATTTGCAGCTAGCCTGTCATCAGCATGGCTTCAGAAAACTCCATAGCACCACCAACGCGCTAAATGCCATCATCACCCAGATAAATTGCGGTTTAAATCAAAACCCCCACCACAGAACAGTACTCGTAGCGCTAGACCTATCAAAAGCTTTTGATACGGTCAACCATGGCTCGTTACTGCAAGACCTGGAACGGTCTACCCCTCCCCCATGTCTTAAAAGGTGGACCGCAAATTATCTGGGTGGTCGGCAGGCATCGGTGCAATTTAGAAACGAAACATCAAAACCAAGAAGAATTAGTCAAGGGGTGCCACAGGGTGGTGTCCTGTCCCCACTTTTGTTTAATTACTACATATCTAAGCTACCTTCACCACCGGAAGGAGTCACAATCGTTTACTACGCCGATGACCGCACAATAATGGCCACAGGCCCAGGCCCACAGATCGATGAGCTATGCAATAGAATAAACGGCTACCTCCCTGATCTCTCCAGTTTTTTTGCCTCGTGAAACCTGCTATTATCACCGACTAAATCTTCCGCGACCTTATTTACAACATGAAGGGCCCAAATGTCGACCATTTTGAACACCCACGTCGATGGCACTACGCTACCGACTGTCCTACACCCCAAAATCTTGGGTGTGATGTTTGATCAGTATCTACATTTTGGTGAGCACGCAGCCGCAATTGTTCCGAGAATTCAGAGCCGTAACAAAATCCTCAAATCCCTCGCTGGCAGTACTTGGGGAAAAGATAAAGAAACGCTCATGACTACATACAAAGCAATTAGCCAGACGATTACGTGCTACGCGTCACCCATATGGACGCCGAGCCTAAAAATTACGCACTGGAAGAAGGTACAGGCCTGCCAAAATACTGCTCTCAGAATCGCCACGGGATGTCTTCTTATGTCCCCAGAACACCATCTGCATAATGAGGCGAGAATACTCCCCATCAGGGAGAGAACAGTTCCTGTTGAATACCCAGAAACCTGAGCATCCCAACAGACATCTGATTGATGAGCTAGCACCGCCTGGGGCTTAAGGAGTCATCTCCGTAAGCATTTTGAGGAAATACGGCACCTGAGAACCCAGCCGTATGAAGCGAAAAAACACAAGAAGGTCCTTGGTAAACTCCACAAACAGGCGTCGGACTTTTATGCCGGGAATTGCCCGGTGAATCCAGTACTCAAAGAAAAGTATCCAAAACTCGCGGAAGAGGAACGCATACTCCCCAGGGAAACGCGTGTCACTCTTGCTCAACTTCGTTCTGGATACTGTAACAGGTTAAACTCTTACCTATCCAGAATCAACCCGACATACAAAATGTATGCCCCGCTTGCAATATGTCCCCACATGACACCAACCATCTCTTTAATTGTAATGTGGAACCAACGCCTCTAACACCCCTTTCCTTATGGTCCACCCCTGTTGAAACAGCAAGTTCCCTTGGACTCCCGTTAGAGGATATTGATGACAATTTGTGATCGGTCGCGGCGGTTAGGTGGGGCGAAGCACTGCTACAACAACAACAACAACGGGAGTGCTTTTTCTTGGCACTTTCATAAGAAATTCAAACATTTTCATCAAGGCGAATTCAGTACCAAGTGTTGTTATCCCAACAGCTGATTGCTTCTTCTTGATTATTTTCCATACAACGCCTGGTACTACAATATGTCAGTTAATCGAAATCAATGAAAATTTTCTTTTGACTTGACATTCTTCTGAACGGCGAATTGGTTGAATTCGCTTTGCCACCACCTGGTATGAACTCGCCTTGCATTTTCATATGATTCGAAATTATATGTGAGGGCATATGGGAGTGCTATGAAAATTGTTTGTTTGAAGTTTTATTTGCTTACGTATGAAAAGCTGATTGTTTACAAACGGTGCACGGTGGGGTATTTGATCAATCTAGCTGGCCAAAAGTCGATTTTTCAAAATATTCCAATTTTTTTTTTTAAATATACTCCCTGGCGTTCCCAGATGTCCACTAAATAGTATACATACCCCAAAACCCACCTGCAACGTCAACGGAGCTAACCGCGCACAAAAGGCAGATAACTTTTTGCTGAGAAACATTTCATGGCAAAAACACAATAGCCAATGTTTGTTGTTCGCCCCCTTTCGAAAAAGGAAGAAAATGTAACTCTAAGTCCGGCGTAGTCGTTTACTCAATTTGAATTACTCCGAATGGTAGCGAAATATGTGGGAAATGTAAGAAAACGAAAAATTTCAAGAGCGCTACGTCATCAAACTTTTTTGTTGCTGAGCCTACCATAAAAAAAAGAAATAAGCTGTTGCAACGAAAGTATGACCTTACATGGATTAACTGGTAGAGCTATTAGTCAGATCTACTTGGGTTTTAAACCCTGTCTGGTTTAAAGCACAACTTCCCAAAGCTCTCACACACAATGCACATATAGAAATTGTGCCCTGCCTATCGTATATATGTACATAAATGAGTACGTCATTGTATAGAAAAGTTCGAGCTGTCTTCGTGGCCTACATTTTAATAACCCAATATTGTCTTGAGCTTTTACGATTAAAATACACTCTTGCTGGTTCTCCAAATGTACCCCCATCATGCAGTATTGACGAATTTTCTTGTTGGATATGAAAGCTAAGTAATACAGCATTTCACGCGCCCAACGCTTTTATTTAATTGTCTGATCAACGCCCTAGATTGATGGGGAGTGTGATAACTAGGACCTACCTAATTATTTTTAGTTTTAGTATTATTATCACTTCATGTAAGTATTGTTTTCAATAAAACCGTTTAACTTAAAATTTTGTTTAATTATTTTATTTACAAGTTTTTAGTCTTTATTTAATTGCCTATTATTTCTCCCTATATTTAGTTCATTAATGACTCATTATTACAAGGACTCTTTACTGACAATTTGTTACACTCTAAGTCCTTAATATATAATCCTTCCAAAGACTTTACTCGACTCAGCGCGACGGCTGCTTGTCCCTCGTCGAACTCCAAATTATTTTGATTGTTCCAAATATTAGCCAAATCGGACCAGAGATACGAGTATTTTTAATATCTCGATCGTTGCCTCATTTTTTTATAAAGCGATTTCTATTTTTGTATGTGGAGAATGTTGCCATCACTAGGCTAGTTAATAATCACGCAACAACAAAAACATGAAGCAGCCACTCTTATGTACATGTACACATTAAAGCTAGCCACACTTAGGTACAAGGCAACGAAGAGATACCTCACACACACAGATGTAGTCATCAGCCGAAGTTGTTACTCACACATACACACGCATATATCTAGCTCAATTACCAAGCAGGAGAAACAGCAGTTCTAGAAGGCGAAACGTCTAGGCTTAAGTAGAAATATGCGAATGAAGCAAGGGAGAGTATAAAAGCAGCGCAGGCTGAGTAGTCAGGAAAAAGTTTGATTTAAACACGCTATCAGTTGCGAAGTGAAGTATAATTGTGAAGTATAGTTGTACTACTCCCAAAGTAGTCTAATAAAGCCCATTTTGCAATACATAATATTGGAGTGATTTATTCAACAGTTTAGCGATTCGAACGTTAGCAGAAGGTTTCAAATAAGCGAAATTTCCCTAAATTCGATAAAGTATGTCTTATTTGTTCCAAATATGAGCCAAATCGTATAACAAATACGACTTTTTGAAATATTTCGATCCATGCGCCACATATCGCAATTTTATCAGGAAGTTACTTAAATTTTAATTACAAAACTCGTAAACAACGGCCGACGGCCACACAGAGTCAAGCTAAATAAAGCCGCTTAAAACAACATTTGACCTTCTTTAGATGAGCGGTAAAAAGATAACACTGGTCAACATGAAAATTGCCTTTTACTTGAAACTGCATTACATTTTAAGTATTTGGGCCCCTTAATCTAAATATAGAACTTAAAATTAAAAGTTAGCTAGGGTAACTTGGTAGATGTCACTTTGTATTATGATATTTCAACTAATTCAGTGACGGTACATGCGTAAAAGCTGCCACCCCAAAAATTTTAGGGTTACAATCTCGTAAGGACGACCCAAAATACCAATTTGCAAATTTTGAAAAAAGTGTGAACCAACGCCTACTTAGGCGAGACGAACTTATCGAAAGAATGAACATTACATATTCAAACGACGGTTAGAGAGGTAGAAGAAATTTAATTTTAACTTGATAGGACAATAGGAGATCCACGAGCTTGTAAGCAATCTTCTACAAAAGTATCAGCACATGGGGTGCAATATGTCCTTAAGGATTCACTCCCTTCATTCTTATTTCGATTTTTTCCTGCTAACTTCGGTGATATGGGTGATGAACTGAATGAATTTACCAAGACGTATCGGCAATGGAAAAGATATACAACGGCCGATGGAATGCGTCAATGCTAGAATATACTCAGTTTCGTGTAAAAAGTAATGAACATATTTTTTTTTTCAATAAATGATTTATATTCTATAAAATTTTACTCTTAAGTCATATATTTCGATAACTGTAATATCTCTAAATTAAGAGCTAACCCAATTAATAAAATAATAAGCATTTATATTAAAGGCAAACAAAAGGTAAAATTTTTGTAGACCAGTGTAATGAAAACGGTGTGGAATTTTTCAAAACATCTAAAAAGTGTAACAAAACGTAATTTACCTTCGCCGACTCGTCAAAACGTGTTATCTCTTCTACTTCCTTATGTACACACACATACATATTTTGCATTTCCAAGATTACGATGATGCCCAAACGTAACTTCGATATGAAAAATTAATTCTTTTTTTAAGTGAACAGTTTTATAATTTATCAAGTAGTTCTTGGGGGAAAAACCAGCGATTCCAACGAAGAGAACCTATAAAATGCTGATTTATAATATATACTCAACTATATGGTTGGCTCATCTCTACAGCAACAACATACCTTTGTTCAGATTGTCAAAAGTTGCGTGAAAATATAAAACTTTGCAACTCTTGTGTGTTGTGGGAAAATAATGCGCTACATTAGATCCGTTTACTGAAAAAATAACTGAAAGTGATGTGAAAATATTTTTTTACAAAAAATTTACCACACGGCAGTAAATTATTGTCAATTTGCTGCTTACATTTTGAGTTTGCCATCTCCTTTTGACAATTCCTATGCCAGTGAAATGAAAAAAATAAAATCAGCTGATGAGATGAGCCATATAATTGAGCCATGCCAAAAAATAAACAAAGTAAAATATTCAAATTGGTTTTTGTATGCGAAAAAAGTAGACATGTTTTTGTGCAGTTGAGAAATTTGAAACTTTTTTTACTGCGGAAAACGTCAGTAATAAATTAAATACCTTTAAGGTGTTGTCATCATACCACCTAGAAGAGTTTCATATATACTATTTCCGTAAAAGTTTTAATTTTTTAAATATTTTTTTTTTTGTGGAAGATTTAGTGGTGTTTCGAGTAAAAATCATAGTTTAATACTTGCGTTGATTGGTTGGTTGCTGTGCCGCTATCGGAGCACATGTCATTCCCGGGCAGTGTTGCCAGAAAAAAATTTCTTTGGGGTTAGAAACTAGAAAAAAGGGCTAGAAAGAGCTAAATTTCTTTAAGAAAATCCAAACTCTATTGCAAAAAGAGCTAAAAGTATGTGTATATTTTTCAATGTAAGTTTTCACATTTATTTCAAATCAAACTTGAACAAAGTTAAAAAAATGCACAGTAAACTAACAAAAATATATAAAAAAAAAAATAAGGTACCAGAGAGGTACATAAATAATACTGTTTTTGTAGTTCATTTTATATTTTTAATAACAAAAATACTTTTTTATCGTTTGTTTTGCCATTTGGCGGTAAGGTATCGTTAAAAATTAAGAAGTATTTTTCACGCTACTACAATGACGGTACGGATATAGGTTCGCCAAAAATACGACTTGCCAAAATGTTGGCCGATGAAATTTTTTCCAATTTTTTTATTCAATTTTTAACGTCCTACGGGTGTAGGAATCACCATTAAAATACACGTGTGTGATATTCAAGTTTATGTTGGGACGAGATATATTTGAAGGGCCTTAGACTTCAAAATCTTTTAATTTCGTCCTCAGAAGATGAATTATTATTGTTCATTTCATGACATCATTTATTCAGCTGTTTAAGACCACTTCTTATTGTCAGAAGCGAATTCAACATAACTAAACTCATTTTGTTCCTGTTTCTGCTTTTAATCAAACTCATGTTTGAAAACGTTCTTGCAACTTCAGCATTACTTAGTGGCGGCACAAAATCGACAAGCTTTTGGAATTATACTGTTTAACATCAAACCAAAAACACACATTTTTCCAATTTTGGAGATATATATTTATCCACTGCTTTTGCAACCAAGCTGGAAAAAGAAGCGGTAAAGATGGGTTTGATGGTGAATGAGGACAAAACGAAGTACCTGCTGTCATCGAGCAAAGAGTCAGCGCATATGCGCCTTGGCAACCACGCTACTGTTGGCAGCCATAATTTCGAAATAGTAAAAGACTTCGTTTATTTGGGAACCAGCATCAACATTAGCAACAACATCAGCACTGAAATCCAGCGAAGAATCAATCTTGCCAATAAATGCTACTTTGGACTAGGTAGGCAATTGAAAAGTAAAGTCCTCTCTCGGCGAACGAAAATCATACTCTACAAGTCACTTATCGTACCCGTCCTGCTATATGGGGCAGAAGCATGGACCATGACAACAGCAGATGAAGCGGCTTTGGGAGTGTTCGAGAGAAAAGTTCTTCGAAAGATTTATGGACCTCTACGCGTTGGCGATGGCGAGTACCGAAGAAGATTTAATGATGAGCTGTACGAGCTATACGCAGACATCAACATAGTCCAGCGAATTAAAACGCAGCGGCTGCGCTGGCTAGGCCATGTTATGCGAATGAAAGATGATGCTCCGGCCAAGAAAGTGTTTCTATCGGAACCCGCCTATGGAAGCAGAGGTAGAGGGCGGCCCCCACTCCGTTGGAAGGACCAGGTGGAAAACGATTTAAACTCCCTTGGTGTGACCAATTGGCGCCGGTTGGCGGAGCGAAGGAGCGACTGGCGCGCCTTGTTGGACGGCCATAACCGTTTAGACGGTTAAGCGCCAATTAAGTAAGTAAGTAAGTTTTGCAATCTCGTTATTTCATCAGTGCTTTACTTGTTTTTCTTTTCATTTCTGAAATATGAAAACCTTTGATGTTTTACAATTCTCAATGTGTGCTTCAACCGAAAAGAAATCTATTTTGCTAAGCGTTTCTATATTGTGCGGGAAGTGTTGCCTTAATTGCTGTATTAATTTAATTATGAAGTCGCGACATATATTACGTATCTTTCTTTCAATGAATTCGTCTATACATTTACTTTATTCTTTAATTCGTATATATTCTTCAAAGGTATAAACAAAATAAGGTACGGGAGACAAACATTTATTATAATCTGAAGTTAAAGGGTTGAAACTCTTAGAAGGTGACTCTATGCTGTTACACAAGCTGGAAAGCAAATATACGTACAACCTCATGACAAAGTTTATCGATTAAAGTTTTTGTTATCAGTTGAGTACCGAGTTGCCACATCATACATAACGAAACAAAATAAAACTTCGACACCTATAAAACACATTACAAATTTCACAATACTGTGACGAATATTATCATCACTAATTGATACTCACATCCCTAAGGCTAATAAATAAAGGCACAACAACATTAAAGCAAGCTACATAAACACATTAATCATCATTTACAAATGTACATATAAGGCAGCAGAGAGATACTCCCCATCAGCCGAAGTAGTACTCACATATACACACGCATATGGCTATGCGAGATACTATAAACTACAAATATACATGTACATATATGGCTGGTAACCAAGCATGAAGTTCGCGAAGTTACTAGACCTTAGAAGAAATGGGTGGACCAGGAAACAGAGAGTATAAAAGCAGCGAAAGCTGAGTAGTAAGCAATCAGTTTGATTTAATCACGCTATTGGTTGTGAAGTATAAGTTTTATTGTGAAGTATTTTCAAAGTAGTTGTTACGGTCTGCTGCTACGGTCTACGGCTACGATCCACTTGGGAGCGTGTTCACGCGAACAGACCTAGCGATGTGGCGAAAGTTGCGATAAAAAATATCGAAAAACAAGGAAAAGACAGACCGGCCATCACTAGCGAAAAAGATGAGATTGAGTTTCCGGCAAGATAAGTGTGCGGAGGTACGTAAAAATTTTAAGAATCGACTGTGCACTTACCCAAGGAACTGTCTAAAAACGAGGAAAGAGTCAATAGCGCAAAGCACCGAAACAGTTCTTTGCGATAAATCTCGCTTTACGCGGCTATTTTGGGTGATAATAAACGCTGTACAGGTTATGTTGTATGGACACAAGGTCCAGTTGAAGTAGGTCGGCGTTCGCAGTCATACTTAGCGAGATAAACCTCTTCCTCTACGTTTACTAAGAACACTACCACCTGCGGAAAAGCGTTCGACACCACCAACGGCGCCTACTATTATCACGGGCGTCACCATCAGTAGTATCTCCCCCAACCCATCCATTAGCGCCAACCACGAGCGCATAACCACCAGACGTACCGCCACCGCCAGCTGCAACGCACACAGCGGAGCCGCGAGCATAGGCCTGTGGCCACTAATGTAACACCTACAACAGGCGGTACCACCGACAGCAATACTAGCCGCACCTTCATCATCTACGTTCATATCGGCTATAATAATACTAGCGCAATCCTATCAGCTACGACTATAACGGCTATAATAATACTAGCGCAATCCTATCAGCTACGACTGTAACGGCTACAACAATATAGCCGAATCTTTATCAGCTACGACCATACGGGCTACAATATATCGGCTACCGTGACAACCACCGGGCAGCGAACCTAAGCCTGCGGCCAGGCCAACTGCGACAGTGAATATCAGCGGGTAAAGCGGTGAGTCCGTTCCTTTATATTTTGCCTACGTTTGAGTGAATTTATGAATAGCTCTACAAGTTTTTTTTACGAAACCAAGAAGGTTTGCCACCGGCACCAGGTCGATGAGGAATAACCAAAGCATACACACCACCCTATATGAAATGGTCATATAGCTAAAGCAAGCAAAACTATGTACAACATTTAGATAATTCGCTTGTAAATGTTTTGATTTTGTATTCGACATATTTTACCGAGTTAAAAGGTTAGATAAATTGTTTTGATCCGTGGGTTATGTAAAGGCTCGTAGAATGTAGGATGTCGTACATACACCTGCGAGCAATAAAATTGCAGCAAAAATGATACGCAATTTTTATCATTTTCAAAGCAAAATTCTCATTGTGGTATGGAACGAAATTATATATATGATAGTTAATCATTAACCTTGGAAATCTCGTAAATTTGATGGGTTTTAAGGTATGTTTACGAGCTTTATACGGTTAACTAGATTTGGGACTTTTCATTAGCTATTTTACGATTATTATCTCTATATATTTAGGTCTAAAATAAATTTTAAGAATAACGCAAAAAGAGCACTAGCCGCTATGGCTATCAGCTCGGCATTATTATATTAAAGTAATATACCAGTTGGATAAAAAGTTTTGACTGTTGTAAAGAATAAAAAAAAAGTGTAGCTTCGGTGATCACTACTATAAATTTGAATGTACAGAACAAGAGTGCTAGTTTAGTGAGCATCACTGTAAATTTTAACATCTAATTTTGTATTAATAATAAGTCTTGCACATATCCTTAAATGAAACAAAAGTTAACAATGATCTTACTAGTTTAGTTGTCGAACGAAATTTTTTTTCTGCCTCCATTACGAAATTTTATTAAGGAGGGAATTTAAAAATAAAAACAATGATATTGTACATATGCCCACAACGAAGTGAGCAAGTATAAGGAAGCTTCCATTTATATACATGCATACATTTAAATTGTGATGGTCTAATCATTCTTGAATTTAGTACAAAGTAAATATTACCTTCATTTAAAACCAGTTTTACGCCAAAAGAAAGAAATATAAATATAGGTGTTTATGTTACTAATCACTCTTGGTGAATCTCCTTTTTTTGTACGGCATCATTTCATTCACTTTTAACCAGGCATGCTTAACCAACGAAACGATATCATTTCGTTACGATAATCAACGTTAATAAACGAAACGAAGTCATTTCGTTTCGTTTATTAACGTTAAGATCGTCAAATTAACGAAATGATTTCGTTTCGTTTTCTGCCATATCAAAACGAAATCAAATCGTTTATGTTGATTATTAATTTCAAACTATTCTGGCAAAGCTGATTGATGGCGGAGTCATTAAAGGTGAAAGCATTAGCCAAGCTGATTGCAACTTTTCTCATGAATTTTGACAGTACAAACATTTCTCAGAGTATTTTTGACATTACCACCAACGAATTACACAAACAAATTACATAGAGTTTGTGTGTGTATGTGCGCTCGTTGTTGCCACCTTACGGCTTCACCATGGCTATAGCATTGCCAGCACAATTCAAACATAAAGTATCACGTTTTTGTTAACGTTTTTAACGTTAACGAAAGCTTTTCGTTTCGGTTAAAAACGAGATACAATTTATCTTGATAATTTCTTTATCGATAATATTTCGAAGTGTTTCAACGGAAACGGTGGAAATTTTTTGATAAACGATTAGCTTAACGTTAAGGTGCATCCCTGCTTTTAACGTACCTACCTTTAAACTTATATAAATTTAATCATAATCATAAGGAATAAGCAGTAATTGCCATGAATTATAAATAAATTGTATTTAAAATGGGAATGCTGACTTCGTTATTTGTTTAGAAGGCACTTAGGGCATACAGGTAAGGGGCCACCGAAAATTAGGTGCGTCGGTGGCCATGGTTTTTGAGGGTGGGCTAAGCACCGGGCGTCGCAACAACACTCGCGGCGCCCCTCTGTATATTCGGCCCATTTCATTTTCATTTTAATTTTCAGCTTTTTTTTTGCAATTTTATTTTTCAGCAGTTTTTTTTTGAATTTGATTTTCAGCGTTAGTAACCGGCCATGTCCGGTTCGGTAGTTTTTTTTGCGTCAGTTTTTTTTGAATTTAAATTTTTGAATGTTAACGGTCTGTCCGTGACATCCGGTTCGGCCGGATGTTGTTTTATTTTGTATTGATAAGCGTTTTGAGTCGGTCTCTGCGCTTCTGTCAGGGTTTTTGATTTTGACAGCTTTCAGTTTTGATAGGCATGATAGGAACTTTTTTTCTGCTTATGGCGCAGGAACAGTAAGGTTGGCAAGGACCCGCCCCAGCCGACAATGACTAGCCACTGTGCACCAACACATCATGCCGACCGCCTTCCTTACTGCTTCCATCGTAGATGCGTATCCATAACATAGTCTAATAAAGACCATTTTGCATTACTGAATATTGCAGTTATTTATTTGTTTTTAGCGATTCGAACGCTAGCAGAAGGTTTGGAATAAGCGGAATTTCACCAACTTAGTTACAATACGTACTGCCGAAATAAATTTGGAGCCAAAAAGGGGCAAACATTTTAAAGAGGACCAAAATAGAGCTATGGGCTAAACCGGAATTTTTGTAGTTAAACGTAAAAAAAGGGCTAGATCTGGCGCCAAAAGCACCAAAATGGCAACACTGTTCACGGGGCGCCATTTTGATGCACATTTCTTTTGGAACCAATTGCTGCTGGTTTCGTATGGCTAGGCAGTGCTCGGTTCGAACCATTTGGAGCGGACGATTAACCTGCTGATAATTTTTGGGAATCTTTTAACTTTTTTTTTTTTTCTTATATAGAATTTGGGTTTTTTTTACAAAGTAGTAGGATAACAAAAAGCAGCAAAGCAGTTGCAAAAACTTTTCCTCCTTGTTATCTTGAAATTCATGACAGGTGCACGCACTAATAACTTCAGATACCTTTTTGGTAAATCTTGGGTGGTGTAGTGAACCGACTTGCCAAACGTTGTGTACGCCCATGTGCACAAGTATTATCATTAACAGTTTAATAAAAATAACGCGATATGACCGTTGATTAAAATAATTCATGGACCTTGAAACAAATTGAATTAACTGGACAATCTGGTAAATCGGTTTATAAAGTGCATATATGTATATAGGTTCTTCAAAATTACCAACATAAACATATATATATGTAAATAAGTATATATGAGTGCAATTAACTATTTTATACCTTGCTGCTGTTGTACGTACTTTAGAAAAAGTTGACATGTTCCACCAGTTAGTCTGGACCTAGGAGCAAATCTTATTCTATGATGTGACAAAATCAAATTAAATTTCATACAAAAGTATGTTGAAATGTGTGAATAGTCATATTTGCTTTTCAGTTTATCGCTCATAAAACTAGAACTACCACCGGAAACAGATCGTCAAAATCGAACAATAACCACGCTCACTCTTTCGGTATCTAAAGCATACATGATCAAAATCGATTTATATATATGTAAGCAAATTGTAACGAATTTAGGGAAATTCCACTTATTTGCAATCTTCTGCTTACGTTCGTATCGCTAAACTGTTGAATAAAACACTCCAATATTCTGTATTACAAAATTGTATTTATTAGACTACTTTGAAAGTACTTCGCAATTAAACTTCACTTCGCAACTGATAGCGTGCTTAAATCAAACTGCTTAGTCATGCCTCAGCTTTTGCTGCTTTTATACCCTTCGGTTTCCTCGTTCACCCATTTCTACTAAGGTCTAGTAATTTCGTGAACTTGATGCTTGTGTACCAGCTATACACATGTATATTTGTAATTTGTATGCATGTGCGTGTATATATGGGAGTACTACTTTGGCTGATTGCGTTTGTGAGTATCTCTCTGTTTCCTTGTATGTATCTGTGTACATAATGATTGATTTGTTTATTGTTCTGTTCTTGTGCCTTTATTTAATAACCATAGGGATGTGAGACAATTAGTGATACTAATATTCGTCACAATATACATATTTATTTATTGGCGGGTTGCAGCCGCCGCATTGCAACCTTGTTTTCGCGGACCAAAAAACATCCCTTTTTGGAAACGCCACCCCGTAACCGCTGCCGCATTTATTCAGTATTTCAGTTGTGCCTGCGTCCTGGTTTCGCTTATTTGCTCTGAGTGGAAACTCTACAAAGTTGCAGATTTGTTGCCGCTCTTCGAGGCCACTCAACGTTTTTGCTGTAACATTCTCCGACCGACTCTTTATCGCGGCCGTTGCTGTTATTGTAGCGATGAAAACACTTCCCGAAGGCTTGGGGAGTGATATCGATGTAGATGGTCCTTTTGCGGATATAGATCCGGAACCTTCTAGGCCATTCCGCCCACCCCTTACTTCCATGATGAACTTAGGGTTACAAGAGCCTCGGCTGCTAAAGAAATAAGATTCGTCACGAGTATGTGAGGTTGCTAATTGTGCTGGAGAAACTATAAATTGCGCTACACGCTACACCTTGAATCACTTGGATACTTTAGACGCCTCCTACGACAGACGTATTTGCCTCGGGTATATTCTGACCCCCTAACCCACCTGGGTGTGTTCAGCATCGTCCACGCCTGCTTCGCTTTAAGCGCACTTAGGCTCTACGCCCTTTTTTCATACAATTATTATTTTAAGGACCTATGTGCATAACACTGAATCATGTACCCAACTCTTGGTGAACCGCTCGTGTCGTTTTCCTACCAAAGGCGAGGAAGATCAGACATATGCATGCCAAAGAATACAGGTCAGTTATTTTAACATTATTTCTGTCTTTGTAAGGCTGATAGATTTGTATATAAAGTCCAACATGGATGTAAAACTTCTCTCCACAACACAATATGCCTACACCAAAGGCAAATCGGTAGACAGAACCCTGGGTGGTTGTAAACACAGAGAAATCCTTGGAATATAGAGAGTACACCTTCGGTTCTTCTTATATGTTGCCGGAGCCTTCAACAATGTCTTTAAACAGGCGATCATGGAGATTATTGGTTACATTGAAGTACAACCAGCCCTGGCCAGATATCTGCAGTAAGGTTACTTGGCAGTTGTGGCTGTATGAGGCCACAAAATAGGTGCACAGGGCACGCCACAGGGCGGGTTATGTGGTTATCAACCATGTGGATGCTGGTTATTAACCAACTGCTAAGGCTGTTCAATGAGGGATTCGTCTAACTTTCGGTGTACGCAGATAACGTTAGGTTAAAGTGGCTGCCTCCGCTGCACAAGCGGAGACTCACGTAGGCTATAGTGGCCCGTGGTGATACCACGAGGAGCCCGAGATTCCGTCTGTAGAATGTGTTTTATACACCCATAAAGCTAAATCAGTGTGTTTTCCTAATGTAGCACAGAACTTCGTTTACATTTGCGGATTCTAGCTTCGTAATGCACCCAAAGAAGTGTCTGTGGAGACATCGGTACTTGTTCTTCGACCGGGTTGGACAATGTCATGGATAATGCTCCACGCTTTCTATTTCTTCCTCGTTCCTGCAGCCTACGAATGGGCTAATAGAGGGCGATTCAGAAATGTGACCGATTGCGATCCATGTTGGGCCAGATTTTCCTGGAAACCCTACATGTTGGTTCCATGGCCCATCTCGCGTTAACTTGTTCCGTGAACTGAGATCGCAGGCAGTGCTTGCAGGTATTCAGAGGAGGATTCACCCAGCCAACAGAGGTGATTGTTTGTAAGCTGGTGCCTTTCCTTGCTACCTCATCAGCAGCGCAATTTACAGAGATGTAACTGTGGTCTGGGACCCACATTATGCCCAGGTTGCGCTTATCAGCTAGCTTGTTTAGAGCTCCATTGCACTTTAACGATACTAGTGACGCTGCATACCGGAGCATGTAATGTCGGTTGAGCGCCAACGCGGAGAAGGCGAATATGTTCTTGTTTTCTTGGAGGTATAAAGTCAAGAGTTGGACTTGGTCTGCAGGAGAAACCTTGTACAAAATATCTATAAATCATTCTAGGCAGTAATTTATCGTGAAACTTCAACGTGGAGTAGAGGGTGGAGAAGCCTCGACGGTACTTTATGCATGTAAAAGAATGCTGGGCGGTATGTGGAGCCTATCGTCTTCTCTCACTAGATTTACCGCTTTGGTAGTATATCAGCTTAAAATATTGGTCAAGGAAACTACCTATTTTCTTATCTTCTCTCCAAGCAAATAGCACAGGTCCTAGGACCTTCTTCTATATTGCCATGGACCTTCTTCTATATTGGCACTGTAAGCTTCTGCAGCACTGTACGCTCGCCTTTTGGGCGGGGCTCCGCTGTTATGGCAGTGCATTTCTACTGCTTTTGGGGGTCATTGTGTTTGTCCCGCTCGCCCTTGGGAGCGGTGTTGCGGTGCTTGTTTGCGGCGTCAATGCCGTTTATAGCCGCGTTATCGCCTGTCTTATTTAGCTTTATCTTCTACTTTCTCGTCTTCTTTTATCAGTTTAATTTTTCCGTTCTAAGGTGGTTAAATGATACCTCCATCAGCCCTGTTCTATTCTTTTTGGAGTTTCCAGTATTCTATTATCCGCACCTTACTGGTCACCGTCCTAATCGGTGACTGAGAAAAAGAATGTTGTACGAATCTATTTTTATCGCATTAAATTACACAGTTGTATGTGTTTTTTTTTTAATTTTAATTTTAGAAAATAGTTCTCTATTCGGAAAACAGAAACCGAAGTTATTACTTTAGATCATGGTGGTATTTAAGGAACCTTTTTTTCAACTTATTAGCTTTGCTTCAACCTATTGTCATACTCCACTTCAGGACGGAATATTTGGAAAACTTCAGAAAAAAACGCATCTAAAATATACATACATACATTACAAAAATAAATAAGCTGTGGCGTTTTTTCTTTGTAAATCTGCAGCTAGTTATATAAGTTCTGTTCAACCTGAACTAAAATTTCCTACTTGGCGGTTATATTTTTATAAATAACGAAGTTTGGGCGAATATTGACATATCTTTGCATGTATTTCTATACACATTGTCTCTTGTACCGTCCGTCTGATACAGTTTCATTGAGAAACCTGATATTACAGCATTTCAAAGGTGCTTAAAGTTATTGTTCGATTCAACGTCTTTTCTATAGGTCTTCCTATGTTCAAGCACACGCTGCATATTAGCGCATTTGAAGACTCGTATGAATATTTTTTGTTGGTAATTGGAATGGCAAGTCAGCGCACACAATTTACTCGTAATATTTGATCTTGTCATTGGCTTAATAAATTTAAAATTGTCTAAGTTCAGAAAGTGGTCGGCTCAACCCCGTGAGCATACACACACAAATTATTCAGCTATGACGTTACAATTAACGGCGGGACAAATATGTAATCAAAACAAAGCAAAAACAAACAAAAAACAAGTAAGGAAGGCTAAGTTCGGGTGTAACCGAACATTACATACTCAGCTGAGATATTTGGAAACAAAATAAGGGAAAATCACCATTTAGCAAAATGAACCTAGGGTAACCCTGGAATGTGTTTGTACGATATGGGTATCAAATGAGAGGTGTTAATGATTATTTAAAACGTAGTGGGCCTTAGTTTTATAGGTGGACGCCTTTTCGAAATATCGCCATAAGGGTGGACCAGGGGTGACTCTAGAATGTGTTTGTACGATATGGTTATCAAATTAAAGGTATGAGGGTTTTAAAAGGGAGTGGCCCTTAGTTATATATGTGAAGGCGTTTTCGAATTATTGCTGAAAATGTGGACTAGGGTGACCCAGAACATCTTCTGTCGGGTACCGCTAATATATTTATATATGTAATACCGCGAACAGTATTCCGGCCAAGATTCCAAGGGCTTTTGATTTCGCCCTGCAGAACTTTTTCATTTTCTTCTACTTAATATGGTAGGTGTCACACCCATTTTACAAATTTTTTTTCTAAAGTTATATTTTGCGTCAATAAACCAACCGAATTACTATGTTTCATCCCTTTTTTCGTATTTGGTATAGAATTATGGCATTTTTTTCATTTTTCGTAATTTTCGATATCGAAAAAGTGGGCGTGGTCATAGTCGGATTTCGGCCATTTTTTATACAAAATAAAGTGAGTTCAGATAAGTACGTGAACTAAGTTTAGTAAAGATATATCGATTTTTGCTCAAGTTGTGTTAACGGCCGAGCGGAAGGACAGAAGGTCGACTGTGTATAAAAACTGGGCGTGGCTTCAACCGATTTCGCCCATTTTCACAGAAAACAGTTATCGTCATAGAGTCTATGCCCTTACCGAATTTCACAAGCATTGGTATATTTTTGTTCGAATTATGGCCTTAAAAGTATTCTAGACGAATTAAATGAAAAAGGGCGGAGGCACGCCTATTTTGAAATTTTCTTTTATTTTTGTATTTTTTTGCACCTTATCATTACTGGAGTTGAATGTTGACACAGTTTAATTATATTCTGTGAAGATATTAAATTTTTTGTTAAAATTTTACAAAAAATTTTTTTTTTTTTTTAAGTTTGCGGGTTCGTCATCTGATTTTTCCAATTTTTCTTCAGAACATATATAGTAATAAGAGTAACGTGTCTACCAAATTTCATCATGATATCTTCAACGACTGCCAAATTACAGCTTGCAAAACTTTTAAATTACCTTCTTTTAAAAGTGGGCGGTGCCACGCCCATTGTCCAAAATTTTACTAATTTTCTATTTTGTGTCATAAGGTCAACGCGCCTACCAAGTTTCATCGCTTCATCCATCTTTAGTAATGAATTATCACACTTTTTCGGTTTTTCGAAATTTTCGATATCGAAAAAGTGGGCGTGGTTGTAGTCGGATTTCGTTCATTTTAAACAGCAATCTGAGATGAGCGCCCAGGAACCTACATGCCAAATTTCATCAAGATACCTCAAAATTTACTCAAGTTATCGTGTTTACGGACGGACGTACGGACATGGCTAAAATAATTTCTTTTGGTATATAGAAGTCTATATCTATCTCGATTAATTTATGCCGTTACAGGGTACCGTTATGCGAACAAAATTAATATACTCTGTGAGCTGTGCTCAGCTAAGTATAAAAATAGCAAAATCTGTAATAAGACAAAGCAAATCAAAACTCGTATCTTTTGACACACTTTTAGCGGCGATCAACAATTAAGAGTGCAATAAACTAAATACCCAAACTTGAAAACTTGCTCTCAGTACATATATATACAGGTACATACATACATATTTATGCATGCAGGTACCAGTTAGTATGTAGGTATGTGGATTTTTGTACGAATGGATACAGAGCGGGCGACCAACAACACTCAAGAAATGGCAAAATGTAAAAGCCAAATTGCAAAGCAATGCAATATAGCAAAATGTTTGTTGTTCTTGTAATGACTAACATGCATTCAAGTCTATGTCTCTATGTACATAATTATGTCACATTAAAAGAGCATAATAACAAACAAAATTGGATTGTTAAGTATGTAGCAACTACAAATTCATATGTCGGTCTGTCTGTCTGCATGTTGCCCAGAGCTGCAATAATCATATTGTACCTATTTTGGACGCAGTGCTCTGAATGGACAGACAAACCCTAATTGATTGCATAAGAAGAGACTGGCAGTTACTTTCAGATATCTGTTGGTGGTATAAAAATATGCGTGTGTGTGTATATTCGTATTATATTTTATTACAGTTCAACTCTAACTTTACGATGTGGTAAGATAGGTATAAGAAATAATAGAGCCATCAACATTTACATATTCAGAAACTATAATTAAATAAAAATACAACAAGTAAAAGTGAATTGATCATATAACATTGAAGAGACCTTGTGGGGAGAATAAAAGAAATGAAGGTAAAAGAACCATTGCCTCGAATGCTTTTCGTAGAAAACTAAGCTCTTTAGATGAACAAAATTCAAAATTCCAATTCCAACTTGTGATATTAATATTAGGGTGAGTCAGATAAAAAGCTGATATAGTGAAAATATTGATCGCCTAAAAACACCAAATTAATTTTTTGCTCCATATTAGCGATGAAGGAATGAATAAACAAAGAATGAGCAAATGAGTTAGTAACGAAATCAGCTGTTTTTGGCAGATCATTCTTTTAAAATTGCGATTCTGCAGCACTTGTCATTGCTTAAAATCTCCTATTTTACTAAAAATATCAGGCTAATATTTAAGTAACTTTTCTTTCCGGAAAGTGGAACAGGAACCGACCTATTCTAAAAAAGTTTAGAGGAAAAATAATAGGAAAGAAAGGGGTGAGGAAGAGGGCGTAGTTAGAGAGGGAAATCGATCAGTAGAGGAAGATAGAGAGGAAAAGGGGGATTTTTGTAATTTCCCAAAGACTGTTGAATTCCTAGCAGCGTTGCCATAGCGTTACTGTTTAAAGCAAAGTTATGGTGTTTCAGGATAGGAATTTCTTTCAGGATGAAAACACATCGATTATCTGATACAATAACTATATGCCTAAAGCATTTTATGTCGCACATATCTGATGAGAATAAGAACAAATATGTAACTTGAAAAAAATTTATAAAATAATGGCACCTCGAACCATAGAAGTCTGTATCATTTATGCCGTTACGACGTATCGTTAGGCAATAAAATTAATATCCCCAAACCCCTTAAATAAAAATTTAAAAGCGCACTTATTGCAAATTTTTTGCCTAGTATAATATATATTTCCATCATTTTTGAGATAAAATATATTTTCCAAAAGTATTCAATTCTTAAAAATGATCGTGTTATGGAGATACATAATGAAACACCGATAGTCAATAAAAAATCAGGTGATCCTTTCTATTTGTAATTTTGACGTTTATACAGGAGTTATCACACTTGTCTTATCCACAATGCCATGTACCTCCATTTTTGTCTCATGTACGGGAGTGCTATGAAAATTTGTTTTATATTTGAAGATTAATTTTTATCTGTGCCTATGAATCAGGGAAAAACAAAATAAAAGTGCTAGAGGTTTATAGGGGTTGAGCAGTTCTGGTTATAATGGTTAGCATCCCCTTCCTCTTTAACTTTAAAAATAATCAAAATAAAATGCATTTGCAACTATTCATAGATGTTGCATCTAACCAAATATGTGCATATTTTTGAAAAAGCCATATTATCATTTGCCGCAAATGCAGCGAAAACAAAATTTATAATTTATTAGGTGTTTTTTTATTTTTTGTAAGTTACGCAAATAATTTATTTTTGATTGTTACATTGACAATAAATACGAAAAGCCAAGCAAAAACGACCACGTCATTAGGCCAGTAGCGGATCGTCAGCTTGGCTGTGGGGGGAAATGGTATCAAAAAGTTTCATAAATTTTGTTTTATTTTTATAAAAGCGATATTCGTGTATAAATTGCTGTCCATCGTGAAATGCCAAAATTAAGTATAGAACATTTGAATATTTGTTTTCTTTGGATATTTCATTTTTGTTCTGTAAAGTATTTGAAAATGTCCCCTATTTCCTAATTTTTAATAATTAATATTTAAATTGTCAATATTAATATGTATGATCAAAGGAACTTAATAATACTATCTAAAACGTATTAAAAGCCACTTTAACATTGCAGCATATTGTTTTTATTATGTGCCCAAAAAGTAGCATGGACTTTTCCTTTTGCATTCACTGTTGATTTTAGTGAGTGACAAGTGAAAGCAAATGATCGTGATCACACATCGTTAGTGTCGGTGTGAAAATACGAACTCAAATTGCACAATGTGCAACTTTTGGCCGGCTTTGTTGTAGACATAATGATTGAGTTATTGATGTGAATTCACGTCACTGCTTAGCATCGGCCTAGATATGGCAGTACCCCTTAGTGCCGCCAACATTCGTAACAATATCATACTAGAAGCAACATGTAGAATTTCGCTCCAGTTTTGGTCGGCCAACGAAATATTACCAAGAAAGATCTATATATCAGCTGTAAAATTTTACACTAGTTCGTAACTATCAAAAAAGTGCCAATAACTAGTTCTAAAGTGGAAATGTGTCTATAGTTGCGGGGATAATTTCCACCGCCTAGAACATCGCAATGTTAAATTGGCTAGTTGAAAGCATGTAAAAGAGATAGATAGCGAACTATTAGTGGTACAGAATGCAGTAGAAGTGCACTAGATTTGAACTAAAGATTATCTTTCGGGGTAGTTTCTGTGATTTTGTATTTTATTTTGGCATATTATTTTTCGTGGATATAAGATATTTTTTGACTGAAAGTGGGGGAACCATTAAGCAACCATGCCTATCATTTACTTATTAAATATTTTATTAAATTCAGGTGCTGTTGCAGCATCTCAGCAATCTCTGTTGCTTATATATGTAAATTTTAAAGCAAACCGCACGGAACCCTTTAATTAAGCATTTCGAAAGTTATCAAACTCAATTTCCAATGCAACAATCGCGGAACTCTCCATATTCACTTTTAGTATGATTATTGAAAACCAAATTCCGACAATATATATAAAATATGTTCCTACAAAAACTGAGGCTATAGGTTAATGTAGTTTTTTGTAACATTCAGAACTAAATTTATTGACTCTTGTATACTGATGATATATGTACTATATACGTAATATTTTAATACCTATATGACACTACTTTATTTTCGTGTATTTTTTCTTTCGTGTATTGTTTTTGTGTTTTGAAGTTCCGATAAAGTGTCGTCAGTTTTTTTTAGCTTGGAATCCAAGCAAAAATAAAGTAGTGTCATATATGCTTAAGCAAACATTTTATAACTTGAAACCAAATCTTTAACTTTTCCCGACCTCAAACAATACATTTTTTTTTATTATTATTTTTTTTTAAATATATACACAAAAAAAAATTCAGCGCACATACCATTTTGTACATGTATTGTGATTTGCACTTCCATTTAAAAAATTTTGAGCAGCACGAAAAATAAAAACTAACTTATCACTACATTAAATATATAAGTTAAATTGAATATGTGTGATCCCCTGTTGTCTCTTAGATGCTTAATCAAATTTGAAAAAAATTGTTCAATAAACTTATTTTTTGTATTAATGCTTAACTGTATGCATCGGTATAATGTGATGCAACTGTTATAATTAACTCTATGTAATTTTGTAATTACATATATGTGTTTTTGTAATTAAATAATTTTGTTGTATTTTGTTTTGTTATTTTAATTCTTATTGTTATTTTGAATTTTTATCTATCTGTAAGAACTGTTATGTTCTGTAGATAAATAGTGCTGTTGAGGTTATAACCACTTTATTCCTCGCACAACAATTTGTCAGAAATGCACAGAATGACCTTCGATTTCCAATTCATTTTTCAATTGCTGGAAAAAGTATTGCTGATGTTTGCAATATTTCTTTTTGTACATTTTTAATAAATTTGTAACACATTTATATGAAAATGTTCATCACTTGGCTCAGTTAGTATTGCAAACCTTTCAAATGCTGTGAATATTGCTATTTTTTATTATATCTAATTGCATATCTTTCTACACACTGTACGAAGATTGATGTAACTATTGTGATGAAATGAGTCGACGACGGCTTCTTATTGTAATTTCCTTGGTTTGTATTACCACACACGTCATATAGTTTCTTAAGTGTGAAACATCCTAAAGTAATACAAGCGGCAAATTAATGTATATATGGATGTACGCATTTGTATCCATTCGGGCACATGTATGTTTGTATAAAATAATTTATTAATTTTTTTTGGGTTTTCTCAAAACAAGTCTTGCAATTTTCAGCAAATGTTTATATGTCAATATGTCAGTGGATGTCTACGTCTAACGTCAATGCATTCGAATATTTATTGAGAAAGACAAGAATTTGCAATAGCAAAATTTCACATATTTTAAGTTAATGAGGCCTAAATTAAAAATTTTCACATTTAGTTTTTGTTTTTTTTTTTAATTTACTCACTTTTCATAGCCCACAAACTGGCTGCATTCAAACCGCGCATATACAATTCCAAATCTTGGGAGCAATTGGCTTCAATCGTTTGTTGAATTGTATTCCAATTTTCTTCTACATGTTTTATATCGAATATGTTCAAGACGTCCTTCAGGCGAACTGCATTCCGAAAGTTCCAAAGTGGATTTGTTTCGCGACTTTCATTTATTACTTGCATTTGCTGTTCAGGTAGATGGAGATTGATCGCGGTGAGGCTGGTTGTTACAGCAGTTGAAGTTGTGTTGGGATTTTTTGATAGATCACCATTACTTATAGCCGCCTCATACCCAGCTATATTAATTATAGTGAAGAATATTGTAAAATAAAAGCCAATATGTGACTTAACTGATGTTCGCACTAAATTTCCCATTTTAATTTGTTGTCGTTCTTTATTCGATGTAAAAAATTTCGGCAAACACTTTCGTTCGGTTGGTAATTTGTGCTTGATATTCTAAACTTTTAGTTTTATTTCGTTATGTATCACATCCATTAACTTAGTTTAAGTTCGTAAATATAAGGTATAAACTGATATTAGCACTTCTAGTTTTAGTTGCCATATTTCTTCACTTTAACATATTTACAAACAACTTTTTTTTTTATAAACATATCTGTATTTACCAATTACATATATACTCAATTATATATTTATATTGTACTCATGTACGGTTGTATTTAGTATAAATAGGTCAATTACCCCCATTAACAACACAGGATGTAATAAATAACAGATGCTAGATTCACATCTCGCGAAATAAATTTGACTATTTGATTAACACTTAAATTAATTATCTTTGTTATCGTTCCAACTTAAATTTCGAATTTGAATGCTTTGTGTAACGAAATTTATTTTATATTACCAACTACTGTTGCGTAATTGTGGCCTAACGTTAATTCAACGTCGCAACCAACAACTGAGGAAAGCACTTTTATTTTCCTTATTTATTTATGTGCACTGCATATTGTTATTGTTGTTATATAGCGATTATAAGTTTAAATTCATTCATGCTATATCCGCGTTTTATTTTTTAGCGAGTAAGCGGGTGAGTATTTAACTTGCGCGAACGTTGACGACCGAATTCGAATTGCGGCTGCGCGGCTCAGTTTATTGTAAAAGTACTTAAGTAAATTTGGTCGATGTTGGCCGATATGCAGTTCGGCTCTGATTTTGGCTTTTTGAATTATTTTGGCACATACACTCACAAAAACAATCTTTACAACAAGCAAAGAGTTTTTCATATATTGAACGTACTGGGGGTGTACTTTAAGTGATCATACTCCCGCTCTCTTGCTATGCCCAACTGTTTTATTAAAAATGTCATTTGCCTACTTAAGGATGTGTATAGTGGAACACGACTTGACTGATGGACCAACGAAAGTGAACTGAAAATTTATTTTTCTTTATTCTTACTAAGCTGCAGAGTTTAGGCAATTTTTGTAGGTTGGCTTCAGTTTTAGTCGTACAACGTACTACCGCATCGCTGCAAGCTCGCATGGGCTGTACTTGTCCATTCGATCTTCCCAAACAACGTTTATTGCTCGTCTCAATAAAATCACTTCCCGACTTTTAGTAAAGTCTCATAATGCAATCGGCGATGATGATACAAAATGCATTTACATGTAAATATCTACGTTAAGTGTTTGTGTTTGTTAAGTTGTAATTTGGGTTTATATGCATATTTCACGTAAACGCGTACCATACATACATGCAAACACGTCTGCTGCTATTGCAATGCGATGGAAAAGCATATTGGCCAAAAAAACACGTAACTTGGTTTTATTTGCTTATTTTGTAATCGATGGCACGTTGCAGACGATTTTTTATGACGGGTTTGGAGCATCCATTGTCTCGACTTGTTTCCAGTTACCAATATGAATTGGCACTTTCATGCATACATACATAGCTACATATGTACCTACGAGCACATTTAGGTGCGTACGCGTTATATCTTACACAAGTCAACAAAGAAATACATTTTTTTAGCAAAGTTTATTTATTAATACATATATTAGTCTAAGAGCCCGTAACTGTCAGACCTTTGTCATTTTATAAAAGTTGAAATTTCTTCAGTGCATACTTCCAACTGAAGCAGGATCGTTGGTCTATTATAAAACTTGAGTCATGGTGGCTTTAACAGATGTCGTGCAAACATTTTGCAGAAAAATAGACCTCTCTTTCGTCATTTTATAAAGACAGATTTTCATATATGAAAAAACATCTTTAAATCTACTGTCAAAGTTTGTTATAAGATTATTTATTTCTTCCATGAATTTATCTAATTTTTCGGGGACTTGGAATTTTGAATATATTTCGGAAACTTTTGGAAAGTTAACAAAGTTTTGGCAAACCATTTCGTTCTTGAAACTAATTAGCTTTGTGGAAAACTAAATTACTGCTTGAAGCAAGACGCATATGCTTTTATTTCTTCCCTGCAAAACTAGATTTAAATTATTTATTTGCAACGTAATATCTGTAAGAAAAGCTAGCTGTAATAAAAATTCGTGACATCTAATGGTATTAATTATTTGAGCATCCTTTGGAAGAGCCAGGGACTCCAAAACACGAGCTATTTCTTCTCTAAGACAAAATAAACGATCTAAACTTTTTCCCCGACTGAGCCACCTGACTTCTGTAAATTGTAACACATCCTTGTATTCTGAATCTATTTCCTTCAAAAACGCTACCAGCTTCCTATGTGTAAGAGCGTTGTGTACACCATTCAAACGATTGATTATTTGCACAGCAGTTTTCATTACTTCGACAAGGCCAATTGATTTTGCAAATAGAGCTTGTTGGTGTATAATGCAATGAAACGTGGGAAAATTTTTTTTCGGCTTTAATTAATTGCCCTACAAAACCCCGCTTACGGCCAACCAAAACAGATGCTCCGTCTGTGCATATAGCTGAAAGCTTCTCCTTGCCTACTATTGATAAAGCATTGCGCTCGAAAGATTCGTAAATTTTTTCCCCAGTAATATTGCCATACATTGACTGCAGATTTAAAATCTCTTCAGATGCATTAAGAAAGTTGTCAACTGATGTTATGCATACAATCATCTGGCTAGTGTCGCAAATATCGAGGCTTTCATCAAAGCAAACCGATACATATTTAGCATTTTCTATACGTTCTTTGATCTCCGCTTGTAGGAAATTCCCAATAATTTCACTTCTTCGAGTCATAGTTCTGGCTGACAACTGAAGACCATTTACGATTGCAGTCATTTGCTTCCCTACGCTTCCGAAAAACGGAAATATTTCAAGGCATATTTCTTAAAAAAAAAACCCCATCCTCAAAAGGCCTTTGCTAACGCTAAAGCTATTGCATATGTTGCCTTCAGTTGACTGTCTTCCAAAGCATTATAGTCAGCATGCTCTGTATTCAATAATTTACTATATTTTATCCTAAAACAGTCTTTAATTTAGCAATCAACTGATCTCTCTCTACTCCTCTTGCTAACTGGAGATCAGGATGACGAGCGTTATAATGGCGCTTAAGGTGAAATTCGTCTTTGCATTTTAAAACTTGGTTGCATACAAGACACTCAGCATCATTAAAAATATTTAGACAAAACAAAAAATCATTTTCAAACTCCATCTTCCTGATCAATAAAATATAGTTTGCATTTATGCTCAGTGTACCATTAAATTTAAATTTAATGATTAAATGATCAAGCAATGCGGTATCAACCTGCTTCATTTAATGCTTGCATGAAACTGAATAAAATTTAATTTTTTTGTGCTCTGCTTGTTGACGCTCGTGTTGTGTGCGTGTAATTACGAATTGTGTACGTGAGACGGTCGAACATACTTCGGCTCCCAAGAAAATATTTGCCTGCCTTTGGTGTAGACACAATGATTGAATTGTTGATGTGCATACAGTCACTGCTTAGCATCGGCTTAGAGATGGCAGTACCCCTTAGTGTTGCTAATATTCGTAACACTGCCCTCCACCTAAGTCTGATCGTCCCGATCAGACAAATCTCTCGATCTAAACGCTGCAAGCCTCTCCAAATGAACCACTTTCATTTTGGCTCGTGGTTTGCCAACGCTTTGTATGCGGTACACTACATCGTTGATCCGTTTTACAACTTTGTATGGGCCTTCGCAATTACACTGCAATTTCGGAGACAAACCTCTTTTTCGTTGTGGGTTGTATAACAGCACCAAATCTCCTTCCTGACACCCTTTCGAATTAATTGCTTTATCGTACCTCGTTTCATCTTGTCACTCATAACCTTTGCTCGTTGCCTTACCAGATCGTGTATCTCTCTCAGCTCTTCTTCCAAAACACTAGTGGATTTCTTAACATTTCTCTCCGCGTCGGCATCTATACCATACTTCAAATCAGCTGGCAGTCGAAGGTCATTGCCAAAAATTACCTTTGCGGGAGTTTGGCCCGTTGTCTTATGTACTGCCGATCGGTAGGTCATCAAGAATAATGATATGTGTGTATCCCAGTCCTTATTGTACTTTTCTACTACTTTCCTTAAATGCTCCTCCAATGTTCTATTGAACCGTTCCATCATACCATCGGACTGAGGATGGAATGCAGTTGTCCGTGTTTTTCGAATGCCCAACTTCTTGAACATTCTTTGGAACACAGCTGATTCGAAATTCCTGCCTTGGTCAGAATGTAACTCCATTGGTACACCATACCTTGCAACCCAATTGTTTATAAACACTTCTGCTACTGTTTCCGCTTCTTGATTTGGGATTGGGTATACCTCTGGCCATTTGCTGAAATAATCTATAACTACCAGTACATATTTGTTTCCACAATTGCTAGTAGGAAATAGACCTGTGACATCCATAGCGATCCTTTCAAATGGCGCACCTGAATTATATTGCTTCATCTGGCCATGACTTCGGGTTTTAAGCCCTTTCGCTCTGCTGCAAACCTCGCAGTTCGCAATCCACTCAGTGACCGACTGACGGAAACCAACCCAATAGAATCTCTGTTTAATCTTCTCGAGCGTCTTCGTGATTCCAAGATGACCTTCGCTTGGACCATTATGCAGCTCGCTGAGCACGTCAGCAATCCTCTTTCTGGGAACAACTATCAGTTTCTTCTTGCATTGACCATCCTCACTCTCCCATACGCGATGCAAGCAACCGGGTATCAATTCTAAACTGTTCCACTGTGCCCAATATGACTTCGCAATGGGACTCTCTGTTGACATATCTTCTCTGTTTGGTCTTTCGTTTCGTTCGAGCCCTTGCATAACATGTGACAGATCTGTATCTTCTAACTGACACTTTCTTAGTTGTTCCTTGTCCCATTCATCCGTACACGTTATAGCCATTAGCCGGACATCTATAATGTCTTCTTTAGCCTCGGCCTTTGAACAGTGCTTGAATTCCAAACTACATGCTCTTCGTGGCATTGCATCGGCATTCCCATGGGTACTACCTTTCCGATGCTCAATGGAAAAGTCATAGCTTTGTAGCCGCTCGATCCACCGAGCCAATTGTCCTTTTGGATTACGGAACTGCAGAAGCCATTTCAACAGTACGTGATCTGTCCTGACGCGGAATCGCTGGCCGTAGAGGTATTTGTGAAAATGTTTAATGCACTCTACCAATGCCAACAGCTCTCTCCGTGTAGCGCAATAGTTCCTCTCTGGTTTTCCAATCGAACGGCTGTAGTATGCAATTACCTTCTCCTGTCCATCGACCAGTTGTGATAAAACGCCTTCTATAGTATATCAACTCGCATCTGTATCTAGAATAAAGGTTGCTCCTGGAACCGGATATGCCAACATTGGGGCACAAACGTTCTTTCAATGTTTGGAAAGCCACTTCTTGCTCCTTCTTCCATTCAAAAGCTTTATTTTTATACTCAGTTGAGCAGAGCTCACAGAGTATATTAACTTTGATTGGAAAACGGTTGGTTGTACAGGTATAAAGGAATCGAGATAGATATAGACTTCCATATATCAAAATCATCAGTATCGAAAAAAAATTCGATTTAGCGATGTCCGTACGTCCGTCCGTCCGTCCGTCTGTCCGTTAACACGATAACTTGAGTAAATTTCGAGGTATCTTGATGAAATTTTGCATGTAGGTTCCTGGGCACTCATCTCAGATCGCTATTTAATCGGACAATAACCACGCCCACTTTTTCGATATCGAAAATTTCGAAACATCGAAAAAGTGCGATAATTCATTACCAAATACGGATTAAGCGATGAAACTTGGTAGGTGAGTTGAACCTATGACGCAGAATAGAAAAATAGTAAAATTTTGGACAACGGGCGTGGCACCGCCCACTTTTAAAAGAAGGTAATTTAGAAGTTTTGCAAGCTGTAATTTGGCAGTCGTTAAAGATATCATGATGAAATTTGGCAGGAACGTTACTCTTGTTACTATATGTCTGCCTAATAAAAATTAGCAAATTCGGAGAACGAGCACGTCCACTTTTTAAAAAAAAATTTTTTAATTCAAATTTTAAAAGAAAAGTTAATATCTTTACAGTATATAAGTAAATTATGTCAACATTCAACTCCAGTAATGATATGTTACAACAAAATAACAAAAATTAAAGAAAATTTCAAAATGGGCGTGGCTCCGCCCTTTTTCATTTAATTTGTCTAGGATAATTTTAATGCCATAAGTCGAACAAAATTTTACCAATCCTTGTGAAATTTGGTAAGGGCTTAGATTCTAGGACGATAACGGTTTTCTGTGAAAAGGGCGGAATCGGTTGAAGCCACGCCCAGTTTTTATACACAGTCGACCGTCTGTCCTTCCGCTCGGCCGTTAACACAATAACTTGAGCAAAAATCGATATATCTTTACTAAACTCAGTTAACATACTTATCTGAACTCACTTTGTATTGGTGTAAAAAATGGCTGAAATCCGACTATGAACACGCCCACTTTTTCGATATCGAAAATTACGAAAAATGAAAAAAATGCCATAATTATATACCAAATACGAAAAAAGGGATGAAACATGGTAATTGTATTGGTATATTGACGCAAAATATAACTTTAGAAAAAGTTTTGCAGGGCGAAATCAAAAGCCCTTGGAATCTTGGAAGGAGTACTGTTCGTGGTATTACATATATAAATAAATTAGCGGTACCCGACAGATGATGTTCTGGATCACCCTGGTCCACATTTTGGTCGATATCTCGAAAACGCCTTCACATATACAACTAAGGGCCACTCCCTTTTAAAACCCACATTAATACCTTTAATTTGATACCCATATCGTACAAAAAAATTCTAGAGTCACCCCTGGCCCACCTTTATGGCGATATCTCGAAAAGGCATCCACCTATAGAACTAAGGCCCACTCCCTTTTAAAATACTCATTAACACCTTTCATTTGATACCCATATTGTACAAACGCATTCTAGAGTCAACCCTGGTCCGCTTTTATAACGATATTCCGAAAAGGCGTCCACCTATACAACTAAGGCCCACTTCCTTTTAAAATACTCATTAACACCTTTCATTTGATACCCATATAGTACAAACAAATTCTATAGTCACCCCTGGTCCACCTTTATGTCGATATCTCGAAAAGACGTCCACATATAGAACTGAGGCCCACGCCTTAAAATACTCATTAACACCTTTCATTTGATACTCATATCGTACAAAATAAATTCTAGAGTCACCCCTGGTCCACCTTTATGGCCATATCTCGAAAAGGCGTCCACTTATAGAACTTAGGCCCACTCCCTTTTAAAATTATCATTAACCCATTTCATTTGATACCCATATCGTTCAAACAAATGCTAGAGTCAGGCCTGGTCCACCTTTATGGCGATATTCCTAAATGGCGTCCACCTATAGAACTATGGCCCACTTCCTTTAAAATACTCTTTAATACCTTCCATTTGATACACATGTTATACAAACACATTCCAGGGTTACCCTAGGTTCTTTTTACAACATTGTGATTTTCCCTTACTTTGTCTTCACAGCTCTCAACTGAGTATGTAATGTTCGGTTACACCCGAACTTAGCCTTCCTTACTTGTTTCTTGTAAGCTCATGGAGGCTATGGGCAACGCTGGAAAAGTTTGGTAAAAATCGCCGGTAATATGTGCACAGCCCAAGGAAACTTCTTAATTCATGCAAGTTCTGTTTTCTTGGCCAATCCTTTACTGCCTCTATCTTTTCATTCGCTGTACGGATACCTTCTGCCGTTACCTTGTGACCCAAATTATTTACTTCCTTTTTAAACAGCGCACACTTTTTGGGACTTAGTTTCAGACCAGCGCCAGCTATTCTCTGGAAAACTTCCTACAAGTTTTTAAGATGTTCATCGAAGTTCTTGCCCAATACGATGATGTCGTCCAGGTATACCAAGCATGTTTTCCCATGCAGTCCTTTCAATACCTGATCCATGAGTCTCTCAAAAGTAGCTCGTGCATTACAAAGTCCAAAAGGCATTACTGTAAATTGCCAAAGACCATCTCCGACGCTGAAGGCTGTTTTTTCTTTGTCTTCCTCCTTCACCTCCACTTTTCAGTAGCCACTTTTCAAGTCCAGTGTGGAAAACTATTTCGTACCAGAGAGCGAGTCCAGAGTGTCGTCAATTCTTCAATTCTTGGCAATGGGTAGCTATCCTTTTTGGTGACGTCGTTCAACTCCACGCAAAACCTCATTTTCCCATCCTTCTTCTTCACAAGTACCATAGGTGAGCTCCATGGACTAGCTGATGGTTCGATGACGCCGCTGTCGCTCATTTCTTGTACGATTTGACTCACAACTTCCCGTTTTGCCAGTGGAAAACTACGAGGAGCTTGAAGTATCGGCCTCGCGTCTCCAGTGTCAATTTGATGTTTCACAACATTTGGGCGGCCTGGTTTGGAACCATCCTGGTCAAATATGTTTGCGTACTTTAAGAGCAGTTGCATTGCCTTACTCTGATAATCTTCCTCTAGACCCTCCGTCCATGCCGTGATGTCATTTGAAAGATCAGTATTACTAGATGAAACGTGTTCCTGGAGCTGTTCACAGTTAATAACTACTTCAGCCTCTTGGCATCTTCCCAAAATAGCTCCTTTGGTCAGTTTGAGTGGTGACTTGAACTCACTGAGTACTCTTACCGGAATACGTCCATCTTGTTTTGTCATAGCCAGGGTTTTTCCTACAGGTATGTTCGGTGCTGATTTGTTTGCTGCTTCGACAACCCACAATTTGTTTGTCCCACAATCTCCATCAACCTTTGCCCAGATGACTGCTTCTGATTTTGGTGGTATTTGCTGACTCTCTTCCACCAGCACTCGTTTACTGCTGTAGCCTCTCTCGTAGCCGAAATTAAGTGGTACATCCATGTTCTTATATCGAATCGTCTTGCCCTGCATGTCGATCTTGACAGTAAGATTGTTTGATCTTCCTCCAATTTGCGAGATAGAGCTTATGGGGCATTCAATTGCGGGAGCCAGCTTTCGCCCCTTGCGGCTGACTCGCTTTAGTTTAACGTTTGGGTGGACTTGGAGATTTGCTCATCTCCTTCAGATCTGCGTTTACGGCCACCCACATTGTTGGAACTATTAGGGTTGGTACTGCAATAACGTGCAATGTACCCTGGCTTACCACACTTAAAGCATTTGACTGCATCATTATTCTTCTGTTGCGTTCCCTTTAAAGCTTCCAAAACTGCTTCTACCTACTCTGATCTTTCTACTTCCGCTCGATGAGCTTTGTATGCTGGTTTACTCAAGAGTGACGCTGTTTCCTGAGTCAATGCATGTGATACCGTTTCTGCAAATGTTGGCTTTGAGTTTGCGTATGTAGCTCGCTTTGTTTCGACGTCCTGTATGCCATTTATAAAGCTCTGAATCTTTACCCTTTCAGTGTATTCCACGGGTGTGTCCGCACTTGCCTAATGAGCCAACCTTTCAACATCCGAAGCAAACTCCTGCAATGTCTCATTTGCTTTTTGGTAACAGTTTTGCAACTCAATTTGGTATATCTGTTTTCTATGCTCGCTTCCATAATGTCTCTTGACAGCGGACATCAATGCTTCATAGCTGTTCCGTTCGTACTCTGGAATCGTCTGTAAGATTTCCGCTGCAGGTCCTTTCAATGCCACGAACAGTGCAGCAACTTTATCTTCCGCATTCCAGTTGTTCACCGTTGCTGTCTTCTCAAACTGTAACTTAAAGACCTGGAAAGGAACAGAACCGTCAAAAGATGTAGTTTTTACCTTCGTATTACTCGCTGAAGCAGCTGGGCGATTAAGTTGCAATTCCTGTATACGACCTCTCAAAGCATCCATCTTTGCCTCAAATTTTTCTTCAAACTGCACTTTTTTTCGTCCATGCGCGCTTCGAGTTTTGATGATATACGCGCCTCTTGTGCTTCTATTTGTACTGTTATGCGTGTCTCTTGTTCTTTCAGTTGAGTTGCCATATATGTCTTTTGTTCCTCCAGCTGTGATGAAATTTGTGTTTCCTGTGCTTCAATCTTGGCTGTTATCTGTGTCGACATTTCTGAAATACGCGTTTCTTGTGCTTCGATGTTTGATGTCATTCGTGTCTCTTGGGATTCCATCTTGGTTGTTATACGGTTCTCCTGCGATTCCATTTGGAATGCCACTGTTGATGTTTGTGCATATATTGCAGCCAAAATCGTGTTCAAGTCTGTGCTCGTAACTGTTTGCGATGTTTCGTTTTTCTCTTAAATATTTGTTGTTGTCTCGTCGGCATCAAGATGAAAGACATACTCTTCCACGTTAATTCCTTCTGCTTCCATTGCCTCCCGTAGTCGTGCCTGAAGTTCGAGCTTAATGCCGGTTGTATTCAATCCACGGCTCTCCAACTCCTTCTTCAGTTGCTGGATCTTCTATTCACTCCACCTTGCCATGTCCTTGTTGCACTCGGAATTTATTCAACAATTCCTCTTCTGACACCAATTGTAACGAATTTACTGCAAATCCTCTTATTTGCAACCTTATGCTAAGTTCGAATCAATAAACTGTTGAAAAAATAACTCCAATATTGAATAATGCAATAATGGTCTTTATTAGACTACTTGAAAATAACACTTATAACTCGCAGCTGATAGCTTGCTTAAACGAAACTGATTTTCAAAATAATACTGCTATTGCTGGCTAGATAGCGTCTTAAATCCAACTGATTCCCGCGCCTCTACTGTTGCTGCCTTAGTGTTGCTAATATTCGTAACAATATTAACTTTGATTGGATAACGGTTGGTTGTACAGGTATAAAGGAATCGAAATATATATAAAGAAATCGAGATCCATATATCAAAATCATCAGTATCGAAAACAAATTTGATTAAGCCATGTCCGTCCGTCCGTCCGTCCGTCTGCCCGTTAACACGATAACTTGAGTAAATTTTGAGGCATCTTGGCGAAATTAAATTAAAATTAACGATACCGGACTATAACCACGCCCACTTTTTCGATATTGAAAATTTCGAAAAAACGAAAAAGTACGATAATTCATTACGAAAGACTAATAAAGCTGCTTACAATGGTGGCCAAGTCGCTAAGATTAATATTACCTTCGGAATCAGTTTCCATCTCCCCATTTTCAAGCTTCAGTAAATCGGATGCAAATTTATCCGACAACTGATCTTTAAGTAAATGCGTTCTCATATTTGTACGGAGCTTGAATTGTGTTGTGCTTTGCCATAAATGTGACGACTTTAAACATGCCTTTATTTCATCCGCTCGTGTGCTCTGGGAATTATAGGTAAGGTTTGCCTAAAGTCAACAGCAAAACTATCGTTTTTCCACCCATTATTTTTGAGTTGCCGCAGATATCTTGCAATGTTCTATCCAAAGCTTCTAACGCTGCTTTGGGAGCTATGGTACATTCATACCAAACGATTAGTTGGCATTGCTTTAATACTTCTGATTGTCCACTGCCTTTGCTAATATTACATAAAGGACTTTCATGTACAGATAACTTTAATGGCAGCTTGAATGTTGCGTGCGCAGTTCTGCCCCCAGGCAGAAGTGTAGCTGCAATCCCAATGTTTTGCCTGTACCACCTGGTGCATCAAGGAAAAAGAGTTTGCCCTGTTGGTTTTCAATGCTAACCACTACGGCATCAAATGCTGCTCTTTGATCCGGAAGCAATTTGGGTGTGTTCGCCTCTATTTCTGAATTTAAATTTTCTATGTTGTAAGAAAGCTCTCTTGTTACTTCACGACATAGATTTTGTAGATTATTTCTTTCAACTGCCGGAAGAGCATAACTCGAAAGCTTTCTTCCTCCTAGAGATAGTATATATGTTGTTTGATATTTTGTTAATTTGGATAATTTCATATTTAATCTCGTATAACGCCTAAATTTCAGTGGTTACTTTAATACCTCAGGAGATATGAAAAATTCCATTCATATTGGAGGTGCCACTTCCCCTTCTTCGTTATCCCCAGTTTTTCTCGAGGGGGTTGGGATTAGTCTAATATACCTCCTTACCAAATTTCATTTGTGTAGCCCAAATACTTCTAGATATATTTACTACGAAAAATTCCAGTTGAATGGGAGGTGTCACGCCTCCTTTTTCACTATCCCCAGTTTTTCTGGAGGGGGTAGGGATTCGTCTTATATACCACTTTAACAAATTTCAGTCATCTAGACCAAATACTTCTAGATATATTGACCTTGACAAATTCCATTTGAATGGGAGATGCCACGCCCCTTTTTCGCTATCCCCAAATTTTCCCGAAGGGGTAGGGATTCGTCTTATATACCACTTTACCAAATTTCAGTCATCTAAACCAAATACTTCTAGAGATATTGACCTTGAAAAATTCCATTTGTATGGGAGATGCCACACCCCTTTTTCGCTATCCCCAATTTTTTCCGAGGGGGTAGGGATTAGTCTTATATACCTCCTCACCTAATTTCAGTCGTCTATCTTTAATACTTTCAGATATATTGACAACGAAAAATTCCATTTGTATGGGAGGTGCCACGCCCCTCTTTTCGTTATACCCAGTTTTTCTGGAGAGGGTAGGGATTGGTCTCATATAACCACTCACCTAATTTCAGTCGTCTAGCATTAATACTTTCAGATATATTAACTACGAAAAATTCCAGTTTTATGGGAGGTGCCACCCCCTTGTCGAAAAATTTTTTTATATAGCCTACCATAGATTGACGCACTCAGGGTATGTCATGGCAAAATTTCGTTCGATTCCATTCAGCGGTTTAGGCTGCAAGTCCAAACATACATACAGACATACTTTCGCAAATATATAGTAGATACTACATACCAATTTTTTCGCTCCACTACCATCATGTCTGTTCATACAGCTCATCATTATACCTTATAACTATCATTATACATACCTCGTTCAATACTCCCCGTCGGCATCTTTGATAGGACCATCAATTTTCAGCAGAAATATTCTCTCGAAAACTTCAAAGGACAACCTTTTTCTCTCTACACCGTCCATTGTTCCGAACCATCAGGACATGTATGATAAACATGTAGAGCCAACAAGTTACTTCGAAGACACTCAATGAATGTCTCTCTACTGTTTGCAGTTGGTTAGTTCAATTACTTTATTCTGTTAAAAACTTGTTCATTATATAAACAATGAGTAACCACGCTGGCCATTTTACATATACTTGTCACCATGTGTGGAACAATGATAGAATAAAATCCGACACCTCATTAGGACACAATTTTATTCACTATTTTGTTATCGAAATCATGTGGACAACACGTTACATCTCAATCCCTTAGGGATTCGTTTGACCACAGCAGATCATAATGCCTCTGTTAGAGCCTCTAAAGCTCTTGCTAAACGTACTGCAACTTCTTCAGAAACTTGTTTGTAACCAATAATATCATTAAATCATCTTTTTCCCTTTTGGCTTTAATTGTCATCTAATGAGATGGTTCGATTTTATATATGTTTACGCAATTTGACGCAATTCAGCACTTCATTCGATACTGAATAAGGAAAGGCAGAGTGAACTAAGGATGAGAGGCTTCGTGGGGACATACATAATATTAGACTGTGCTTGTCGAAAAACGGATGATGCTTAATTCAGCTGTGTTAATTAATTACTAAAATTAGGTTATCACTTCCCCTTCAATAAGTTTATGGTACAGCCAATGGTCCGAAGAAAATTGTCACTGACGATGACACAACGCCGAAACCGGTTTGTCTGGAAACCAAATTTGACAAGAGATGACAGATAATAGTTGCAATATACACCAATGGTCATGGAATTAAAATATATCAAATTGAAGCTATAACAACAAATCCGTGTACAGCTGCCGGTGGATAGGAGTATATACGGGAGGGAAAACTCCCAGGAACGCGTGAAGAACGCAACGGTGACACTGTACAGCTGTAGGAGAGCTGTTGCGAAAAGGTGGGGACTATCACCGGACATTAGCCTGTGGCTCTACACTGCTGTGATTAGGCCAATCGCTTTATAAGGGTGTAGTCTCCGTACTTCCCCTGCGGAAGCGCTGGACACTATTTTTAATGTCTTACCAATAGACCTAATGGCCAAACAATGCACGCCCTCCTCTGCTCTGCGGCTACGAGAGCTATCCGGTTTTAAGGACAATGTGGATGGCCACGCAGAAATTCTTAAGAACCTGGATTCCCCTTTCTTGGACTACTATTGTGCTGCCACTGTCTTTTTCGATATGAAGTACGATGTCTTCATCCCGGTTAGGGATTTTGAAGGAACCGCCGGACTTGGGGAATGGGCTTCACATATATACTGACGGCTCCAAACTGGAGAATAAGGTGGGAAGCGTTGTATTGGCAGCTCAACTGGGGTTTAATCTATCCTTTAGCCTACCCGATCATTGCAGTGGATTTTAGGCGGAGGTCGCTGCAATAAATGAGGCCGATGATCACCTGAGAAAGGCGGTCACGACTATAGCAAATTAATATTTATTCTGGCAGCCAAGCTGCACTAAAGGCGCTTGGATTGGTCACCTGTAGGTCCAGGCCAATATAGAAGTGCCAAAAATTTACCTTGCCCTTAGTCTAGTATGGGTGCCTGGACACTTAGATATACCGGGCAATGAGATGGCTTGCGAGAGGGGGCACATCCGTTTCGCTTTCCTCGTCCTGGAAGGGATTGAGTATGCCGCTCGCTACCTTATTATGAAAGGGATTTTCCTTAAGAAGACGGCTGTGAGATGGAGGAATCTTGAATTTTGCTATCACACAAGCTCGCGCGACACGAATGGGACGCGAAACGCACGAGAAGTCTGCCTTTTCTTGGAAGGGGGCATATCTCTGGCGATCGGACTTATAACCGGCCACATAGCAATCGGGAGGCGTGCACAACAGCTGGGTGCTCTCTATAATGGCTACTGCAGGCGCTGTAGAAACAGTTAAGCACTTCCTGTGCTATGGTCCTTCGCTTTGGAACAAGAGGAAGACATTTCTGGGATTTCGCTTCTTTGATGCTCTTTGTGATCTGGCTAATTTGGAACCTAAGAAATTCCTGAGATTTCACAATCGACATGTTGGTTTGAGTAAGGAAGAGATCCACGTGGTACCACGACGTGGGCCTGAGTGCCTGAGTACACCGGTAGCCACACTAACCTAACCTAACCTTTATAGACAGATATTCTTCTAGGATTATGTGAAGAGTGTGATTGTTTCTTTTTCATTACAAGGCACTCGGTTACTCATACGCCCCATATATATTTAATTTAATCATTTAAATACTAATAGGTTATTATAATTTTGCTATGCATGCAAGCTTCCGAGATGTGGTGAAAACCTGTGGCTACAAAGGGGCGGATCGATTAACTTTTTTAATCGCTGTTAGATAGTCCAAATCCCTCACTAGGGAAGCACCTAGTCGTTGATGTGAAGGTTTAGCTGAACTCCATAACGCTAGACTATGAGGTGGAGTGGTTTAGGACTGTCATCTAGGCCGCTTCGCCTCATAGGAGGGCGCCGGGATGTCGGTGACCAAGAACTGACAACCCCCTAATCCAAGCTGTTATGCAGACCGTGCCTATTGGACGATTTGCAGCCAGGGAACATATTCTCCTTCGAAAGGAGCCTTCCCGATACCGGATCACCTCGGGAAGTATTGATGGCCTTACTAAAGTAAGGGGCGCTGCTGTGGCGGTGGGTTCTTTCCCGGTATACATATCGTACGACCAAGATGACCGACTCAATATCTAATTTTAATAAAGATGATGATAAGGGGGGACTGAGTCGCGAGCCAAGGACGACAAAAACGCATTAAATGATGCGTCGGACTCGGGAAGCGAGTGTAGGGCTGGTTCAATGAACTCTGTGTTGGAAAAGCATTCAAATGAAAAGGTAGTAGTAGAGTGGAGAAGGGTACGGAGCAGAGGAAGTAAGTACAGTGCAGCACTAAGAATTGTCCAACATCTGGAAGCAGTGGTCGACCCAACAGAAGTGAAGATCGAGCGCTTGGAATGGGCTCATGAGGCGGTAGAAGTAGGTCGATGGTATTTAAAAAGGGGGTATGCAGGCTATCAATGCATTACGGGATCCCTGAAAACAACCCCCACGACTTCACGGTATGCAATTTTGCACATTCCACCTGTAGATCTGGTAGCAAAGAACATAGCGTTAACAACTGCAACGAGGCGCAGTACCTCGTGGCAGCCTGAGCGCAGACCATACGGCCATAGTAGTATAGCTTCATCAATTACAGGACGAACATACTGCTTGATTCCCTATCTGCGCTTCGAGGGGCTCTTAAAGTCGCAATAGAGGGGTGATGGTTGGCGTAAGGGTGCTCAAATGGCGGACGAAGCGATACATGTGTACACAGATTATTCCAAAGTAGTGGAAGGAGTAGGGTCACAGCCACGCAGCAATTAAGGCAATAATCTCGCATATCACAGCATCTAAAGGTGTGTTACACTATAAGAAATCCCTGGAAAGAATCGGGAAGACGGGGAAAATCATACATCTTTCGATGAACTAGCTAAAAAGGGCGAATCTCTCGAAGCTTGCTCCGCAGACGTCACTATTAGATTGGACGAGATTAAGAGAAGGCTAGAGGTGCGCATGATCGACCAAGCGCGAAAGGCGTGAACCCAAGCGCATGGCTGCAAAGTGACGGCGATCATGTGGTGGCCTCACAACCTCAGACTAACAAAGATGCTTATACCATTAAAAAGAGAGGACTGTAGACTCATGACGGGTATTCTGACTGGACACTGCCTTCTGGCGTCACATGCCTATAATTAGGCTTAGTCAGTGAAAGCAGATGTAGGAAATGCGGGTTGGAGGAGGAACCGATAGAGCACGTTTTGTACGCCAGGCTAAGACTCCAGCTATTAGGAGACATACAGCTGTCAGGTGTAGAAGCAGCAAGTGGCATAAGTCCTAGAAAGCTTCTAGTATTTGCCAAGCGGACGGAGTCATTTTATAACATAGGTCCTGGTTGTTTGGTCGTTAAATAAACTTCTGGTAACACTACGGACTCATTCAGTCTATGTGAGGTCGTCATGGACCGGCCAGTTCAAGCTAACCTAATCTAGATAGTCCAAAAGCAAAATTTGAACGTATTCTCTCCGTTTATCCCTAATCTAGGTCGATGTAAAATTTCATTGACTGCTCGCGCTTTCCGCACTGTTATTCAGAAATGGTTAAACTTTAACTTCGTACTGAGCGCAAAACGCGAGCAAGCCATAAAGCCGCGTCACATAAGATTTTGATGTAGCATCCTACGCTGGCAGCTGTGTAGATTGATTGCATTGGCATGGATAGCGACAAATAGCGCATCACCAGTGCTACCTGACATGAAAAACTAGCCAACTTTTAACATTTGGTCAAAGCAAAGCATAAAAAGCAGAATTGGTTTGGCTATGAGTGCTTTTAGACTTTGGAAGTGAAATTATTTTTCCCACTCGGTATTTTTCTAACATTTTTCACAATTGCAAACTGCCATTTATCAAAATTGAATAGGACACAAAATATGTACCTAAGCAAGGATTTTTCTTGTGTAGTGAGAATGTTGATAACAGTGCTTTGCGAAATAGTCTATGTAAATGGGCAAGGCGAAATAGTTCTTGATTGCGATTGAGACGAAGTTTGCTTTTGCATTAAAACTCATGAACATGAGAAATTTCATTGTGCCAATACCGAGCAAGCATAAGCGATATATTTGCGAGAACTACCCTGCAAGAAGTCATTACCTACAGATAACAATTCCTGGTTCAAGTACTAAATCAGAGATGGTTCAATTGGAGCTAGATTTTCTCTAGCTTAAAAAATTACTGTTTGGACTTTTATAATTTATATTTAACATATTGTTGATAAAGTTGTGATAGTCTAAACACGAAATAAATTCGTACCAGAATCAACATGTGTAATACCAGAATCAGATCTAAACTGTATATTTATACTCAGTTGAGCAGAGCTCACAGAGTATATTAAGTTTGATTGGATAACGGTTGGTTGTACATATATAAAGGAATCGAGATAGATATAGACTTCCATATATCAAAATAATCAGGATCGAAAAAAAATTTGATTGAGCCATGTCCGTCCGTCCGTCCGTCCGTCCGTCCGTCCGTTAACACGATAACTTGAGTAAATTTTGAGGTATCTTGATGAAATTTGGTACGTAGGTTCCTGAGCACTCATCTCAGATCGCTATTTAAAATGAACGATATCGGACTATAACCACGCCCACTTTTTCGATATCGAAAATTTCGAAAAACCGGAAAAGTGCGATAATTCATTACAAAAGACCGATAAAGCGACGAAACTTGGTAGATGAGTTGAACTTATGACGCAGAATAGAAAATTAGTAAAATTTTGGACAATGGGCGTGGCACCGCCCACTTTTAAAAGAAGGTAATTTAAAATTTTTGCAAGCTGTAATTTGGCAGTCGTTGAAGATATCATGATGAAATTTGGCAGGAACGTTACTCTTATTACTATATGTACGCTTAACAAAAATTAGCAAAATCGGAGAAGGACCACGCCCACTTTTAAAAAAAAATTTTTTTTAAAGTAAAATTTTAACAAAAAATTTAATATCTTTACAGTATATAAGTAAATTATGTCAAGATTCAACTCCAGTAATGATATGGTGCAACAAAATACAAAAATAAAAGAAAATTTAAAAATGGGCGTGGCTCCGCCCTTTTTCATTTAATTTGTCTAGGATACTTTTAACGCCATAAGTCGAACAAAAATTAACCAATCCTTTTGAAATTTGGTAGGGGCATAGATTTTATGGCGTTAACTGTTTTCTGTGAAAATGGGCGAAATCGGTTGATGTCACGCCCAGTTTTTATACACAGTCGTCCGTCTGTCCTTCCGCATGGCCGTTAACACGATAACTTGAGCAAAAATCGATATATCTTTACTAAACTCAGTTCACGTACTTATCTGAACTCACTTTATCTTGGTATGAAAAATGAACGAAATCCGACTATGACCACGCCCACTTTTTCGATATCGAAAATTACGAAAAATGAAAAAAATGCCATAATTCTATACCAAATACGAAAAAAGGGATGAAATATGGTAAGGTAATTGGATTGTTTTATTGACGCGAAATATAACTTTAGAAAAAACATTATAAAATGGTTGTGACACCTACCATATTAAGTAGAAGAAAATGAAAAAGTTCTGCAGGACGAAATAAAAAACCCTTAAAATCTTGGCAGGTATTACATATGTAAATAAAGTAGCGGTATCCAACGGATGATGTTCTGGGTCACCCTGGTCCACATTTTGGTCGATATCTGGAAAACGCCTTCACATATACAACTACCACCACTCCCTTTTAAAACTCTCATTAATACCTTTAATTTGATACCCATATCGTACAAACTCATTCTAGAGTCACCCCTGGTCCACCTTTATGGCAATATTTCGAAAAGGCGAACACCTATAGAACGAAGGCCCACTCCATTTTAAAAATACTCATTAACACCTTTCATTTGATACCTATATCGTACAAACAAAGTCTAGAGTCACCCCTGGTCCAGAAAGGCCCACTCCCTCTTAAAATATTCATTAACTCCTTTCGTTTGATACCCATATTGCACAAACGAATTCTAGAGTCACCCCTGGTCCACCTTTATGGCGATATCTCGAAAAGGGGTCCACCTATAGAACTAAGCCCCACGCCCTTTTAAAATAATCATTAACACCTTTCATTTGATACCCATATCGTACAAGCGCATTCTAGAGTCACACCTGGTCCATCTTTATGGCGATATCTCGAAAAGGCGTCCACCTATAGAACTAAGGCCCACTCCCTCTTAAAATACTCATTAACTCCTTTCGTTTGATACCCATATTGCACAAACGAATTCTAGAGTCACCCCTGGTCCACCTTTATGGCAATATTTCGAAAAGGCGAACACCTATAGAACGAAGGCCCACTCCATTTTAAAAATACTCATTAACACCTTTCATTTGATACCTATATCGTACAAACAAAGTCTAGAGTCACCCCTGGTCCAGAAAGGCCCACTCCCTTTTAAAATATTCATTAACTCCTTTCGTTTGATACCCATATTGCACAAACGAATTCTAGAGTCACCCCTGGCCCACCTTTATGGCGATATCTCGAAACGGCGTCCACCTATGGAACTAAGGATCACTCCCTTTTAAAATACTCATTAACACCTTTCATTTGATACCCATATCGTACAAGCGCATTCTAGAGTCACACCTGGTCCATCTTTATGGCGATATCTCGAAAAGGCGTCCACCTATAGAACTAAGGCCCACTCCCTCTTAAAATACTCATTAACTCCTTTCGTTTGATACCCATATTGCACAAACGAATTCTAGAGTCACCCCTGGTCCACCTTTATGGCGATATCTCGAAAAGGGGTCCACCTATAGAACTAAGCCCCACGCCCTTTTAAAATAATCATTAAGACCTTTCATTTGATACCCATATCATACAAACAAATTCTAAAGTCACCCCTGGTCCACCTTTATGGCGATATCTCGAAAAGGCGAACACCTATAAAACGAAGGCCCACTCCCCTTTAAAAATACTCATTAACACCTTTGATTTGATACCCATATCGTACAAACAAAGTCTAGAGTCACCCCTGGTCCACCTTTATTGCGATACCTCGAAAATGCGTCCACCTATAGAACTAAGGCCCACTCCCTCTTAAAATACTCATTAACTCCTTTCCTTTGATACCCATATTGCACAAACGAATTCTAGAGTCACCCCTGGCCCACCTTTATGGCGATATCTCGAAACGGCGTCCACCTATAGAACTAAGGCCCACTCCCTTTTAAAATACTCATTAACACCTTTCGTTTGATGCCCGTATTGTGCAAACAAATTCTAGGGTCACCCCTGGTCCACCTTTATGGCGATATCTCGAAACGGCGTCCACCTATGGAACTAAGGATTACTCCCTTTTAAAATGCTTATTAACACCTTTCATTTGATACCCATATCGTACAAACGCATTCTAGAGTCACCCCTGATCCACCTTTATGGCTATATCCCTAAATGGCGTCCACCTATAGAACTATGGCCCACTCCCTCATAAAATACTCTTTAATGCCTTTCATTTGATACACATGTCATACAAACACATTCCAGGGTTTCCCTCGGTTCATTTTCCTACATGGTTATTTTCCCTTATGTTGTCACCATAGCTCTCAACTGAGTATGTAATGTTCGGTTACACCCGAACTTAACCTTCCTTACTTGTTTTCATTAGATTGGAACTATCACCAAAGGGCCACCGACTTTCATTTTGTTCGGAACTATAGGAAGGTAATGCAGCGGGGGACTACTGGCATCGCCTAGGACATCGCCATGTTAAATTCGCCAGTTAGAAGAATACATAATAGATTGAGGGTGAACTAGAAGTGAACGAGTTCATAAATAGAAGTTGTTTCTACAGGGTAAATATTGCGACCTTTGCCCACATATTACTCTTAATGCCATTAACAGAATGTCAAAACAAAGACGTATGCAATTTTATAGCTTATTGTCCCAAATTCAGAGGAGAGCTTATTGGTCAACCCACCTCCCAAGGTACTGTTTGACGGTAGTGCCAGGGGGAGTGGTACTAGGTTAAGTCATCCAAAGGAGGCGATTTTATCATAAACCTACTGTAAGAAATTATGTATTTACCACAAATAGTTTTAAATACTTCTTTTAATTTTCTCTACAAATTGGCGGGACATGTTTTATGCCGATTCCGAACGGCATCTCTAAGGCAGAAGAGTTTTCACTGAGTAGCTTTTTATGGCAGAAATACACTCGGAGTGTTTGCCAAGCTTAATATACATACTTACATAATTATCTGCACATACAATATGGCCGAAATAGCAAAGTATGCCAAGCTTATTAACGGAGTTTATTTCTCCTTAAAATTTTTCACGTTTCGTATATCTTTCGAATGTATTTTATTCCTATTTGTTTACAAATCACATTCTCACAGCCAGAGTGAGCTCATAAAATGAGTGCTGGTAAAGATGGAGTTAACTGCGTTGATGCAATTGAGTAAACCATAATAGGCGCTTTCAGCGAACACTATTTATGCTGAAACGTTGCAAACATGTTGCCGTCAGTTGAGTGATAGAAAATTTGTTCTCTGAACGGCTTATTGAGCCAACTGCCCAAATGAAATAATTATCCTTAAATTTTAAAGAAAAGTTATTCTTAAATTACTTTTCAGATTTCACTATAATATTAAGAGGAGAAATTGTATTCATAATCAACACTATGAATTGTCAAAGTACTGCCAGATAGCGAAAAAAATGTATGCTCAGAAGTTTGACGTGAAACCCCAACCGTTGAGTGAATCAAAAATATCAGAGATTGGTCAACACTTGTTTTACGCTAAAAGAGGCCAAATGTATTTCTAGTGGCTAGTGGAAATGTGTTTTTATATTTGTGTGTAGCCACAAACGCATTTGCACCGACCTTATATCATTGAGAGGGCCAAAGAAATCCTAGCAACTAAATTAAAAAATCAAAAATTTTCATAAATGCATACATCATTGTGGATAAAACAAGTGTGATATTTTATCCGTCAACTGCCTGACAGGATGTTCAATATGGCTCCTTTTAAGCGTTATGGCAGCGTTTTGACAGGGTGTTCAATATGGCGGCGCATAGGGCCGGCTATCTTCAGCGGGTGATAGAAGGAGATACAGAATGAGACTGCGATAGTCAATAAAAATCAGGTGATCCATTATATTTGTAATTTTCGACGCCTATGCAGTGGTTATCATACTTGTCTTATCCACAATGACATACATAGTTACTCATTCATAAAAAGAAATTGAAAAACGGCTGAGGAGACTGTTTCGGGCAATTTATCAAAACAACCGGCAGAGGTAGAGGAAGTCTGAGATGAGACTAATAAAAAAGTCATATCTGCATACAAAGGTCACCCAATGATATTACATAACCTTTTATTTATTATTTGGGCCTCGCTTTTTAAATTGACGGTGTCGACAACTTGCACAGCCCGCACCTTGTCGCACCTGGCAGCGCAAGCTTAAAATTCAGCCTTAGTTGAGCAGGCGCTTGTATGAGTTTATTAGTATGGTTTGTCTTAAAGCTACGATAGTTTGCTGCTGATGCTGTGGTAATGATGGCAAGCCATCCGATAGATACGCCAAGCAATTCGTCGTTGTTGCTCACTTTCAGTTTTACCTGCTTGTGCACACGAGCGTTAGGCACAAACAATACATTGACTGAGATTGCATGTATGGATGTAGATTTATGTGTGGTTATATGTTTGGCTGTGAACCATTTAGCGGTATATTTATTTTCTTTTAGCATTTTGGCAGTTTATCTTGCGTTAACATACCTAAATACATAGATACGTTTTTATTTGCTTTTTCATTTGGAAGTTAGCTAATTTTTTTAAATTACCTTATTTGCATTTTTTTAATGCTCATGGTTATGTAATAGCGCAGATGAGGAAAGAAATAATAGGCCCAACGACCAAAATGCTAGGTTATTATGTAAGTAATTTTTAAGTTTGAGTTTTGAAGTGCACCGATTTTATATTTTTTAATTTAGCGATTGCCAGAATCGATATTGAGTGATAGTTCATTTAGAAATTTGTATGATTCAATTTTATTATAAATATTAAATTTTTGCTGTAAATTGGTATAAATGGAAGAATAAAATCGTTGCTGTAACAATTGTTTCATTTGATTTTCGTTGATCCATTGACCACCTGCTAATTAAAGTGTGAGGTTGGGAATCACATGATCGCACGTGTAATATAGCCCTAAGTGAATTTTTCATGGTTTAATATTATCCCTAATGCATTTTTTTGAATATTCAACAAAATTAAAGAAATTAATACAAAACACAACTGAGTGACTTGCATTAAGAACTTTAAGTTACGTCATTAATATTGTAAAATCATAAAGTGGTAAAAACGATCGATGCTTTTACGTTTGTAAAAATTTGTATGGCTTATCATTTTATAACGTACATTGCGCGCCTCTGAATCCACGGTTTTTTTAGTAATAACTCTCATAAGTACTTACCTGAAAAAAAAATTCTGAGTTGAGGTATGTAGCAGTGATCCCAGATAAACTCTGTGAAACTACCCACAAAAGTTTAAAAAAGATCCCTAATTCCCTTCATCTTAAGTAAAACAAGTAAGGAAGTCGAAGTTCGGATGTAACCGAACATTACATACTCAGCTGAGAGCTTTGGAGACAAATAAGGGAAAATCACCATGTAGGAAAATGAGCCTAGGGTAACCCTGGAATGTCTTTGTATGGCATAGGTATCAAATGAAAGGTGGTAATGAGTATTTTAAAAGGGAGTGATCCTTAGTTCTATAGGTGGACGCCTTTTCGAGACATCGCCATAAAGGTGGACCAGGGGTGACTCTAGAATGCGTTTGTACGATATGGGTATCAAATGAAAGGTGGTAATGAGTATTTTAAAAGCGAGTGATCCTTAGTTCTACAGGTGGACGCCTTTTCGAGATATCGCCATAAAGGTGGACCAGGGGTGACTCCAGAATGTGTTTGTACGATATGGGTATCAAATGAAAGGTGGTAATGAGTATTTTAAAAGCGAGTGATCCTTAGTTCCATAGGTGGACGCCTTTTCGAGATATCGCCATAAAGATGGACCAGAGGTGACTCTAGAATGCGTTTGTACGATATGGGTAATCAAATCAAAGCGTTAATGAGTATTTTAAAAGGGAGTGATCCTTAGTTCTATAGGCGGACGCCTTTTCGAGATATCGCCATAAAGGTGGACCAGGGGTGACTCCAGAATGTGTTTGTACGATATGGGTATGAAATCAATGGTGTTAAGTACAGTGTACTCTCTCCTAACGTACACCTCTCTTAAGCGAACACCTATCATAAACGGACAATTTTTTCAGTACCAAAAACATCCTTAAGTATTTTTTAAGTTTTTCCCTTTTGAGCGGACAACCCTCCCATAACAGGACGCGAGCACTTGCTTTTTACCCCAAAGGGCTTTTTAATTTCCCATAACCGGACAGTTTACAACACTTTTTTTCATTTACTCTTTACCATATTCGTACAGCTGCTGCCAATGATGACATGATATGAAACTTCTCGCTCTCTGAGAGCGCGTGAAAATGTGCATTTTTTATAACATTGACCATAGATGCCATCATCCTCATAATCAAATTTGGGCATTTCGGAATAACTTTGGGGCATTTTACATGGTAAAGGTTTAATTTATGATTTTCACCGAAAACTTACTCAAGATTGTCAAATGGGATATCAAAAAACTCGAATTTTTTCAGGATCACAAATACAAAAAAAAACTTATTTTACCCGTTAAAAATTTTTCCGTGACAACACGTGAAATTTAATTTTTTGATAGCTAAGATAAAATGTACTTATCTCTTTTCGTGCGTTAATATAACAGCTCATTTAATTTTGTTATTTCTTGTACCTTTTTTACAAATTTTTGATCCGCTTATGTAGTTGAATACACTTGAAATGAAAAATAATGAAAACGCACCGATTTTCTTCGATTTTTTTTTGCGCGGTTTACGCAACTCTGATCTTCAAGACCCATTCTTGGAAACGAATGAAGTTTGTTTACAATCGAATGAACCAATGTTTACAATTGAATGAACTTTAAGACCCATTCCTGGAAACGAATTGAGAGAGAATGAATGTTTCGTATCATGTCATCATTGGCTGCTGCTTATTCACTAATGCGTGCATGGATGTAGGGGAATCCACTAAATACGAAGAACCTATTTTCAATACAGTAAAAAACATAAAAATGTATGTACCTATTGCATACTCGTAGTTAGTATCTTCTTGTGTGTGTACGTACGTGAATTGCAATGCCTAAAGTAGTGTTGAGTATTAAAGACAAAGTTAATATCATTGAAATTCATAAGAAAGAAAAACTAAGTGTACCAGAGTTGGCAAAGAAATATAAGATTAGCAAAACGTAAGCTGCTAGCATTATCAAAAACAAAGATCAAATTTTAAGTTTGTGGGACACTGCCGTCAACCCGGAGAGAAAAAGGAGTTTGCTGAAGCCCAAAAGCCTTAATATTGATAAATTGTGCTACAAATGGTTTGTGAAGGCTCGAAATAAGAGCATTCCTCTGTCAGGTACACTTATAAGGAGCAAAGCTAAAGAAATTGCAGTGAGACTCAATTACGGCGATTTTAGTGCATCATCCGGCTGGCTGGAAATGTTCAAAAAACGTCACAATATAACTTTCCGTACAATTTCTGGAGAAGCCGGTAGAGTAAACCAAGATGACGTCAAAAGTTTTTGCGCAAAAGTACCATATTTGATTGAAGGATATGATTCACGTAATATTTATAATGCATATGAGACTGGCTTATTCTTCCGAGCAATAACCGATAAAACATTTGCATTAAAAGGTGAAAAATGCACGGGTGGAAAACTGGCTAAAGATAGACTCATGCACCAATATGGCTGGAGAAAAATAACGCCTATTTGTTATTGGAAAATCTGCAAGGCCTAGAGTGTTTCGCAAGATTAATTTGAACAATTTACCCCTTACATGGCGGCCAAACAAAAAGGCTTGGATGACATCTGATTTGATAACAGATTTTCTCGTGCAGTTCGATAGAAAAATGCAACTTCGGGAACGCAACGTCGCACAGTGGCGCCTCTGCCGTTAAAGCATGGCAAAAATCAAAAAAATCATGAAAGCGTTCGCTAAATCTAATACATGTGTCTAATAGAGAATTTTCCAGGGATCAAGAATATGCAACTGTTTTTTCACAGAAAATTATAGTTTACCAGGTATAGCCGCTCAAAGTTGACCAATTTTCAACATTGGGAAAAATTTTAAATTTTTCTTCTTTTTCGTTGTATTTAAAATGGTTTTGTGAGTAAATAAGGCGGCCGGTTGTCGTTTTCTTGTATAGCAATTAAAGATAATTTAATTTAGCATTGAAACAAAAAAACAATTTTTTTTGTTTCAAGTTGGCGGATATACCTGTTTTTCGAAATGCCTATTTTTAGGCCCTTTTTAAAACTTTAATGGGGGAAAAAAAATTGTTAAAATATGTGCTCCGTCAAATTAACAGTAATTATTTGTGAAATATTCCGTTACCTAAATTCATAAAGTCTACCTGCGTCCAGCTGCAACTTCACATTTTACATCAAATAAAGTTAAACAACCTTGGGCATAAATACGCGCCTGAGCAGGTATATATAATTCAGTACGGCCATAAGGTCGTTTTTGTTATTGGAACTTGTTAACAACATACATTTTTTTAGTTACGAATTGTATACCTTTAATTCATTTTAATAATTTGAGTAGGTATACAAAGCCATCCATCATACAATGCACAGTATCATTCGTCTTTTGGAGATTAAGGAACTAAGTATTCTGTTTACTTAAATAAAGTGAATAGTATTTTTAAATATAATTCACAGTGTAATATTTAGTCAGATACACTCGAAGCCAATTCTAATATGTACCTAGAAAACTCGAAACTATTTACGGTGTTTAAACCTACAAAGTAAAGACGGGACTTCGTTGAGGCTAATATGAGAGACTTAGCGAGTGAAACGAGCATTAAAGAAAAGGAAGGCCTGGAAGAAAAAAATTGGTTTACAATACATTATGAAAGAAAGAAAATGGAAGGACGTCTATCGTAAGAATTCAAAATTCAAAAAATCAATCCAACTAGAGGGAGACCAACAAAACCCATAGAAGAGTGTTCTACTTACACAAGGAAAAGGAAGCTGTCTGATACCACAGAAGAACTGGCTATTAAATATAAAAAAGACGTAGAAAACGTGGAGTCTCATATAACAGAAGCAGTTGCGGTAGCAAGTCCAGTGCGACTGATGAGGATCAAAAACAGCATTCCCACACCACCAAATGCGCTACCTAGGAAATACACTCCCGAAGAAGCTTTGGCGCTGTTTATAGATGTCGGTTTAATGAAGATACAAAAAAATTACTCAAGCCAAGAAAGAAGCAGTTCCTCTAAGTCCCAAAATAATCGAAGTATCAGCTGAAATTGAGCTACAAAACCTAATGGATCATACGTCTACACGACTCTTTCAAAGTTTTACTGAAGAAAAGTTGAAATCACTTTTAAAGGAGCTAGCATTGATAACTAAGTGGGGTTGTGATGGATCATCAGGACAAAGCGCATATAAACAAAGAATAAATGTAGACGATGAAACAAAAACAGATAGTAATATGTTTATGGCTTCTATTGTTCCATTACGACTAAAAGATGAAACATCAGAATATTGGTAAAATCCACGTCCGTCATCAACTAATTGCCAAATTAGAACCAACAATAATAGAAATTGAAGAGGGGAATGTCATTACAATAAAGCATAATTTTCTTCTAACAATGGTCGATGGAAAATTTTTCAACTTAATAACAAATACGACATCTACAATGAAATGTCCAATTTGTAAGAAGAGCCAAAAGGACTTTGAAAATCTTGATGATTCAATAACTGACGAACTAAATTATGAGTATTAAATATCTCCTTTGCAAGCTAGGATAAGATGTATGGAATTTGTTTTGAAGCTGGCTTATACACTACCACAACAAGGAGAAGTTTTCGACGACAATACAACATGTAAGGAGAAACAAAACAGGAGAAAAAAATAATTCAGGATGCATTCTATAAAGAGATTGGCCTTAGAGTTGACTGTCCAAAGTATGGATATGGAAATACAAATAATGGTAACTCCTCAAGAAGATTTTTGAAAACGATGAAGTGACTGCTCACATAACAGGAGTTGATAGAGATATTGTGAAAAGATTGGGAGTAATTTTAAATATTTTAAACTGCGATGAGTTAATGGACCCAAATTTGGAGAATATGCATCTAAAACTACAGAGTTGCTGCATCAAAAGTATTCTGAGAAGAAACTTACACCAACGGTACATAAAATTTTAGCACATGGAAAAGATTTAATAGAGTACCAGTGCTTACCATTAGGAGAATTGTCTGAAGAAGCTCAAGAATCTAAGAACAAGGACTACAAAAGATATAGATGTATGAACATCTGCACAGTATCACGAGTTAGACAAAAAAAAAAGACCTTTTCAACATGTTAGCTATCTCTTCTGATCCAGTCATATCATCTATCAGGTATGTAAGAACACAAAAAGATCTTACAGATGTGTATAGCTCAGAAATGGTTGCTTTGTTAGATATATGTTCCAGTGACGATGACTATGTTAAGTTAAGATAAAATAAGTTTGTCACTTCTTATCACAACAATGAAAAAGAGATTTACTAATCAATTTTGTTACTTTATTGAAAAATAAGATATCTATGTACAATTTAATTCTTTATTTCAAATAAAAGAATTAATTAATTTAGTAATTTATAAATATATACTTTTCGCTGTTGCATTTCTCTAAAGTTTATCAAATTTATTTTAAAGCTTAGGCATTTCGCCTTCAAACGAGTATTAAATTTTTATAGAAATCAATACGTCTATCGAGTTTGGTACAAATTGGTAAAGCGGTTACTAAGATCAAACTCTTTAGCATAAATGGGCAGTGCCACTCCCCTTTTCCGAAATTCGTTGGCTGTTTAATCTTTAGCTCAAATAAAATTTCATTGAACCACTTTCAATAACTTTTAGTTATTAATAAAATACATATTTGGCTTGTAAATTAAAAAAAAACATGTAAAATTTTACGATGAACTTTGAAGCACCTTGTTATTGTGGCACCAAAAACGGACATTTGAGTTTTATAAGAGTATTGCCATTTAAAAGAAACAATACGCCTATCGATTTTGGTAGTTATTGATTACGTGACTACTTAGATAAAACTGTTTATCATATGTGGGCAGTGCCACGCTATCTTATCAAAATCATTAGTTTATCTTATTTAATGCTTAAATACGTCATTACAAGACAAATCTCATTTCATTTTTTTTATTTTTTACTAAAAACATTTTGTTTTTGCATTTTTCTAAAAATTTTCGAATTTGACGAATTTTTTTGAAGCACCCTGTATCTGTGACATTCTGAGCTTTCACACAATAAAAATTAAAATATCTTCATTGGTTTAAAAGTTATGATTTTTGCAAAGAAAAAACCTCAAAAGGCGCCACTGTGCCTCGTGTTATTTCTAGATAATGCAGCTTCCCATCCTCGTGATCTAAAACTGAAGAATGTTAAGGTAATTTTTCTCCCAGCAAATACAACAGGATTTTGTCAGCCGCTTGATCAAGGTGTTATAAAAAACTTTAAATTTATGTACAAATCGTTATTTTTAAAATATATTTTGGTACGGATGGAAGATTGAAATTCTGCTATGGAATTATCAAAATCAATAAATTTGTTAGATGATGTTTATTTTATGCACAAGGCGTGGGAACAAGTGAGTCCACAGACAATACAAAATTGTTTTATTAAAGCTGGGTTTGTGAAAACCGATTTGCCCAATGGTGAAAGCGGGTGGACTGCAGAAGATGAGCTTCCTTTATCAGCACATGCCCAGTTCTCTAGAGTTATTAATCGAGTTCAGAGCGAAATCCAAATTGATGTGGAGGACTATATTAATTTAGATAATGAAATCTCTATTAACGATGAAGACGTGGAAAATATCAATACTGAAATGTTACCTGTTTTCCAAAAATCGCTGGCCATCTCGTCTGAAGATGAAATATAAAATAATATTGCTGACAAGATTACTTCTTATAAAGAGGCTTACTTAGCTATAAAAAAACTAAAGGATTTTTCTTTAAATCACAGCGACCTTAGGGGTGTTGAACTGCTAACTGATATTCAACTACATCTTCCAGAAATTGAAATTAAAGGGAAAACTCGCCAAGCGAAAATTTCTGACTTTTTTAAATTATTTTGAATACACAAAACTTTATCCTTTAATTTATGAACAAATCTTTATGAACCTCCTAACTCAGTCTTATTTGTATGTATTAATATTCTTGTTTTGGAAATAAAACTGTTTAAACATTCATCAATAATACTTTTCTCATAAGTGGACACCTCTCATAATCGGACAAATTTGGCAGTCTCTTAGGTGTCCGTTTAAGAGAGAGTACACTCTAATTAGTATTTTAAAAAGGAGTGGGCCTTATTTCTATAGGTGGACGCCTTTTCCAGATATCGCTATAAAGGTGGACCAGGGGTGAATAGAATTTGCTTCTACGATATGGGTATCAAATTAAATTAAATTAAACCCTTAGTTGTATATGTGAAGGCGTTTTCAAGATATCGACCAAAATGTGGACCAGGGCGACCCAGAAAATTATCTGTCGGGTTCCGCTAATTTATTAATATATGTAATACTACGAACAGTATTCCTGCCAAGATCCCAAGGGCTTTTGATTTCGCCCTACAGAACTGTTTCTTCTACTTAATATGGTATGTATCACACCCATTTTACAAAGATTTTTCCAAAGTTATATTTTGCGTTAATAAACCAATCCAATTACAATGCTTCGTCGCTTTTTTCGTATTTGGTATAGAATTATGGCATTTTTTCATTTTTCGTAATATTCGATATCGAAAAAGTGGGCGTGATCACAGTCGGATTTCGGCCATTTTTTATACCAAGATAAAGTAAGTTCAGATAAGTACGTGAACTAAGTTTAGTAAAGATATATCGATTATTGCTCAAGTTATCTTTGGTAATAAATTATGGCATTTTTCGGTTTTTCGAAATTTTCGATATCGAAGAAGTGGGCGTGGTTATAGTCCGATATCGTTCATTTAAAATAGCGATCTGAGATGAGTACCCAGGAACCTACATACCAAATTTCATCAAGATATCTCAAAATTTACTCAAGTTACGTGTTAACGGACAGACGGACGGGCGGGCGGGCGGACATGGCTTTTTTTCGATACTGATGATTTTTATATATGGAAGTCTATATCTATCTCGTTTCCTTTATACCTGTACAAGCAACCGTTATCCAATCAAAGTTAATATACTCTGTGTGCAAAGCATGCTGAGTATAAAAATCCCATGAAACAGGGTTTTAAAGTGTGGTATAAAGTGTTTAAAGTGAAAGAAAGGTGAAAGACACTTTTTATGAAAAATTAGAACGCACATACGAGCGCTGCCCCCGTCATGATATAAAAGTCGTGCTTGGCGACTTTAACGCTAGGGTGGGCAAAGAAGGTGTTTTTGGCCCTACAGTCGGAAAGTTCAGCCTACACAATGAAATTTCTCCTAACGGACTGAGGCTGATTGACTTTGCCGGTGCTCGAAACATGGTCATATCAAGCACGAGGTCCATGCATAAAAAGATACATCAAGCTACATGGCTGTCTCCTGATCGAAATACTCGCAATCAGATCGATCACGTTGTGATAGACGGACGGCATGCCTCCAGTGTTTTAGATGTGCGAACGATCCGAGGACCTAACATCGATTCGGACCATTATCTCGTTGCAGCCAAAATACGCACCCGCCTCAACGCGGCTAAAAACAAGGAACAAAAAACACAAGGAAAGCTAGACGTCGAAAAGCTTCAATCACAACAGACTGCCAATGATTTCGCAACTCGACTCTCACACCTGCTCTCTGAGGGCACAACTCATCCTGAAGGAATACAGGAGCAGTGGGAGCATATCTCCAAAGCACTTCATACTGCCGCCGAGGAAAAAATTGGTTACCGGCGGCCACGAAAAAACAACTGGTATGATGAAGAATGCTGCGTTGCAACCGAAAGAAAAGACGCTGCCTACAGGGCTACGTTAAAAGCGAGCGCGACAAGAGGAGTGTGTGAACGCTATCGTGAGTTGAAAAGGGAAGCGAGACGCCTTTTCAGGAAGAAAAAAGCAGAAGCAGAAAGGCGTGAGTGCGAGGAGCTTGAGCTGCTAGCCACCAGGAATAACGCCCGAAAATTCTACCAAAAAATACGGCGACAGACGGAAGGTTTTAAGACCGGGGCAAACTCCTGTAGGAATGAAAACGGCGACCTTGTAACTGATGTCCAGAGAGTGCTTAGATTATGGAGGGAACACTTCTCTGCTCTCCTAAATGGAGGCAGCAATTCACCGCGCAGAGAGGAAGAACCCGATCCCGCAATCGATGATGATGGAATATATGTCCCCCCGCCCGATTATGACGAAGTTAGAATAGCAATAACCAGATTGAAAAACAACAAGGCCGTGGGCGCTGATGGATTGCCTGCGGAGCTATTCAAGTTCGGCGGCGAGGAGTTGGTAAGGCGCATGCAGCAGCTTCTTAGCAAAATATGGGCGGACGAAAGCATGCCCGACGGTTGGAATCTAAGTGTTCTTTGCCCAGTCCACTAGAAGGGGGATACTGCAAAATGCACCAACTATCGTGGAATCAGCCTTCTTAATATCGCATATAAGGTCCTTTCAAGTGTATTGTGCGAAAGATTGAAGCCCACCGTGAACCGGCTGATTGGACCTTATCAGTGCGGCTTCAGACCTGGTAAATCTACCATCGACCAGATTTTCACAATGCGCCAAATCTTGGAAAAAACCCGTGAAAAGAGAATCGACACACATCACCTCTTCGTCGACTTTAAAGCCGCCTTCGACAGCACGAAAAGGAGCTGCCTATATGCCGCTATGTCTGAATTTGGTTTCCCCGCAAAACTTATACGGCTGTGCAAAATGACGTTAAGCAACACCATCAGCTCAGTCAGAATTGGGAAGGACCTCTCCGAGCCGTTCGAAACTAAACGAGGTTTCAGACAGGGTGACCCCCTATCGTGCGATTTCTTTAATTTGATGCTGGAGAAAATTATACTAGCTGCAGAACTTAACCGCACTGGAACAATATACTATAAAAGCGTGCAATTACTGGCATATGCTGATGACATTGATATCATAGGCCTAAACACCCGCGCTGTTAGTTCTGCTTTTTCCAAGCTGGAAAAAGAAGCGGTAAAGATGGGTTTGATGGTGAATGAGGACAAAACGAAGTACCTGCTGTCATCGAGCAAAGAGTCAGCGCATATGCGCCTTGGCAACCACGATACTGTTGGCAGCCATAATTTCGAAATAGTAAAAGACTTCGTTTATTTGGGAACCAGCATCAACATTAGCAACAACATCAGCACTGAAATCCAGCGAAGAATCAATCTTGCCAATAAATGCTACTTTGGACTAGGTAGGCAATTGAAAAGTAAAGTCCTCTCTCGGCGAACGAAAATCATACTCTACAAGTCACTTATCGTACCCGTCCTGCTATATGGGGCAGAAGCATGGACCATGACAACAGCAGATGAAGCGGCTTTGGGAGTGTTCGAGAGAAAAGTTCTTCGAAAGATTTATGGACCTCTACGCGTTGGCGATGGCGAGTACCGAAGAAGATTTAATGATGAGCTGTACGAGCTATACGCAGACATCAACATAGTCCAGCGAATTAAAACGCAGCGGCTGCGCTGGCTAGGCCATGTTATGCGAATGAAAGATGATGCTCCGGCCAAGAAAGTGTTTCTATCGGAACCCGCCTATGGAAGCAGAGGTAGAGGGCGGCCCCCACTCCGTTGGAAGGACCAGGTGGAAAACGATTTAAACTCCCTTGGTGTGACCAATTGGCGCCGGTTGGCGGAGCGAAGGAGCGGCTGGCGCGCCTTGTTGGACGGCCATAACCGTTTAGACGGTTAAGCGCCAATTAAGTAAGTAAGTATAAAGTGTTTAATTCTTTTCTTGGTCGTTGAGGCAGTGCACTGCCCTGACTAATCTTGATAACTTTTTTTTTTTTTGCCGAGTTGTTGATGTCAAGCGTCGAGATAAAGAGCTGCTCAGTTACAGAAGCGATATCATTAGCTATGTATAATACTTGAACTAATAAAATATACACATACATATACTATTTTGAATATTAAGCAAGGTAAGAACAGTCGTTTTATATAAAAAAGTGAATCCTAGCCATCAAATGTGTTTGAGTACAAAAAAGGCACTGATTCTAACCAGCCACTGTACTCTTTCTCCTCCTGAACACTTCTTTGGGAACGCTTTTGCAGAAATACAAACATATTGTCTAATGAAATTGTGCCAGGGTACAGTATTGTTAAGAGTGCTGATTATTATACCTTTCATGAAAATGAAATGGTATTTTAATTTCGTCACGAAACCGAAAATTGTAAGTCCTTAAAGGAAAATAGATAGACCCACCATTAAGTATACCGAAATAATCAGGTTGAAGAGCTGAGTTGATTTAGCCATGTCCGTCTGTCCGTCTGTCTGTTTGTATGCAAACTAGTCCCTCAATTTTTGAGATATCTTGATAAAATTTGGTGAGCGGGTGTATTTGGGTGTCCGATTAGACATTTGTCGGAACCGACCGGATCGGACCACTATAGCATATATCCTCCATACAACCGATTTTTCAGAAAAAGAGGATTTTTGTAATATCTTACCCAATTTAACAGATTGAAGCTTCAAACTTCACCATATACTTTCGTATATTGCACATATTGTTGTCTGAAAAAATTTATGAGATCGGTCGTATATATAGTATATATCCCCCACAACCGATTGTTCAGATAAGGAACTTTTCGTAATTACTGCCCTATTTTAAGAGCTAGAGGCTTCAAATTTCAACAAATGCTTACGTATATAGCATATATTGTTGTCTAAAAAAATCATAAAGATCGGTGGTATATATAGTATATATATGGTGGTATATATAGTATATATATATAGTATATATATATATTTTTTCGCAAATTTTAGCCCCATTTTAACAGCTAGAAGCTTCAAATTTTACCGAATACTTACGTATATAGCCTATATTGTTGTCTGAAAAAATCATAGAGATCGGTTGTATATATAGTATATATCTCATACAACCGATTGTTCAGATAATAAACTTTTCGCAATTTCTACCCCATTTTAACAGCTATAAGCTTCAAATTTCACTGATTGCTTACGTATATAGCATATATTGTTGTCTGAAAAAATCATAGAGATCGGTTGTATATATAGTATATATCTCATACAACCGATTGTTCAGATAAGAAACTTTTCGCAATTTCTACCCCATTTTAACAGCTATAAGCTTCAAATTTCACCGATTGCTTACGTATATAGTATGTATTGTTGTGTCAAAAAATCATAGAGATCGGTGATATATATAATATATATATGATGGTTTATATAGTATATATATATAGTATATATATATTTTTTTACGATTTCGGCCCCATTTTAACAGCTAGAAGCTTCACATTTCACCAAATGCTTACGTGTATAGCATATATTGATGTCTGAAAACATCATTGAGATCGGTGGTATACATAGTATATATCTCATACAACCGATTGTTCAGATAAGAAACTTTGCGCAATTTCTGCCCCGTTTTAACAGCTAGAAGCTTCAAATTTCACAAAATGCTTACGTATATAGCATATATTGTTGTCTGAAAAAATCATAGAGATCGGTGGTATATATATTATATACTTCATATAAACTGTCATTTTGACCCCTTTTTTACGGCTAGAAGCTTCAAAATTCATCAAATTTCATCAAATAGTTACGTTTACGTCATATAGAAGCTTTGCATCCTCACACAGATTACCTACCTATTTTTTATTTTATATTTATCTTAAAAATCGTTTAGATATGTTCAAATTTCATGCAGGCAACATGAAATTTGTTAGTATCATGCAAAATTGGTTGTTGTGTAACATCGACAGTGCGGTGTCGCCGCCACACCGAAGGCCTTGAGCATTGTGGATAAGACAAGTGTAACTTCTGCATAGACGTAAAAATTACAAATAGAATTGATCACCTGATTTTTAATTGACTATCGCAGTCTCATTCTGTATCTCTTTCTATCACCCTCTGAAGATAGCCGGCCCTATGCGCCATATTGAATACCCTGTCTAAACGCTGCCAAAATGCTAAAAAGTAACCATATGAGCATACTGTCAGGTATTTGACGAATAAGATATCACACTTGTCTTGAGTTCACGCCCCGGGAAGGTTTTTAAGCGCAGCTCGGTACTGGTTTGACAAACAGCGTGGACTCAATTGCTTTGCGGATGCCGAACCGAGATATAACCAGTAAGATTCGTACCGCCGATTTGTACGAAAACTAAAAAAGTACATGGGCTTTATGCCTTACCCTTGAAAATTTTGAGGACTCCGTTAAACCACTTCAAGGCCTTATCAACTCAACTGAATCGAGGTTGGTAGCAGTTTTTAGGTTCGCACCACATCATTCTGACAATAAGCAGCTTGTATTCATCAGATCTCCAAGCTTCGTTTTACATTTACCAGTAGGAATTACCGCGATCTATCAGCGCCACAATCTGGGAGTACTTCATCTCTTGGGAGCCACCAGAGTTGCAGCGTTTGCTCCCTTTAGAATCTCTGAGTAAACCGAGGCATCTTCGTCATTTTATTAATGCTATTTTTTCCAAAGTGTAATTTTACGTGTCGGAAGCAGTTACTCGAATAAGAATTCACCTATTATGAAATAATTCGGTAACCATATTTCCAATATAACGAAATAGCAATACCAGTTAATAACTCTTCCCACTTTCAATAATATTTAGTGCCAAAGGACTGAAACTAGATGAACTGTACGATAAAGCTCACTTACTTACAGTTATGGCCGTCCAACAAAACGCGCCAGTCGCTTCTTCGCTGTGCTGATTGGCGCCACTTGGTAGCACCAAGAGCATTTAAATCGTTTTCCATCTGGCCCTTCCAGCGGAGTGAATACCGCCTCTTCCTTATCTTTCATAAAAACGTTCCAATAAAATGCTTTCTTAGCAGGAGCATTATCCTTCGAAGAACTTTTCTATCGAACACTCCCAGAGTCGTCTCATCTGATGTCATGGTCTACGCTTCTGTACCATTATTATTATTAGTCCTCGATGCACTGCGACCTTTATTCAAATATACAAGCCGGACCCGTGCGCATATTGCGCCACAAATAGAAAAGTTGCATATCAAATATCAACAGAAATCAGCTGTTCTATCAATCAAACTTCTATAAACTTACATGCGCTTGCGTTGCCATCTGGCGAATGTTAGCAACTGTCGGTAATGCAGGTTTAGTTCAAGTCAAATAATCACAATAGTGCCATAGTACAAATAGTTTTTTTTGTGTGCCCACAATCGTTTACTTTTATCAATTATTTTAATAAAATATAGCTAAACAAAAACACTACGACTAATAATGCCCAAAGGTCGCTGATGGCACGATCCCCATCTTTACAACCAAAACTTTATTTATAGATTTGGATTCCAAACATGAGCGAAAACGGGACCTGTACATAAAAACAGCAATTAGAAATAATATATATGATTGTGCTTGACCTTTCAGCCTATTTATGTATGTGGAGGCTTTTTACTCCATATCACGAAGGGATGAAGAGTCACGCCACCTAGATGAGAAAGTCTCTGCCTTGGCAAATTGAACCATTCGCAGAGAATGTGAAACGGCGTTTTATACTTCAACTAACAAAAGCGACAGATTTGTGGGTTGGATAAATTTCACTTACTTGGGGATATCGTAGACTAAAGAGTCCCGTATAGTACCCAGTAAGTGTTCGTAGATCCTTCTACACCATATAACTAGACGGATTCGAATTGTAGAGCATGATTTTCGATTTCCGAGGACTTTGCCTAGTCCAAAGCAGCTTTTATTTGCAAGGGTGTTGTTTTTGTTTTTGTTGTTATTTCTGGTTCCAAAATAAACGAAGTCTTTTAATATTCCGAAATTATGGCTGCCAATAGTTGCATGGTTGTTAAAGCGCAAATGCGCTGACTCTTTGCTTTTGACAGCAGGTACTTCGTTTTGTCCTGACTCACCATCAAGCCTATATTATTCCAGAGCGGTCAAATTCTCCAGCTTGTATTATTTTCCTTAGCATCAAATTAAAGAAATCGCACGATAAGGGGTCACCCTGTCCGAAACCTCGTTTATTTGGAAAGGCTTGGAGGGGTCCTTCCCAATTCTGACTGAGCTGATGGGGATCCCTTCATTTTCTCACTACGTTCTAGACTTCGGTTATAAGTTCGCTGTTTTCGTTCTTACAGGAGTTTCATTCGAATTTAGACTCCCTAACTTGTTTTCATTTGTTCATTGTGTGGGGCTTTGAGTTGAAATTGCCACCTGTAAACGTTGCTGAGCGGCCACCGTGGTGTGATGGTAATGTGCTTCGCCCACCACACTGAAGACTCTGGGTTAAAGTCCCCGCCAAAATCACACAAAAAAATTATGAAAAATGTTGTTTCAATTAGAAACAAGTTTTTCAAAGCGGGATCGCTCTTATACAGTGATTTGGCAAATGCTTCGAGTGCATTTGCCATGAAAAGCTTTTCAGCTCGGAGTTGGCGTAAAACATGTAGGTTTCGTCCCACCAATTTCTAGTAAAAGTTAAGAAAGGCACGACGCAAATTGGAGGAAAAGCAAGGCCTAAATTACTACAAAAGTATATCGCGCCTTGTATTTATTTATTTGAACGTTGCTTTTTATGCCAAAGGTAATTTTTTTACTGGTATCAAACCGAAACCTTATGTGCATACGTGCATATGTGTATTGCACAACTAAAAGGTGTGATTATGACTGGAAGTGAAAGTGTCAAAATGATGTTTACATACTTACTTTTACACCCTAAGAAATTTATTTTATTACAAATACATAATACCACATTATGAAAGCCTTGCAACTCATTCTCGTCAAACCACGTATAAATGCTAAATCAGCAAGATTATCGTTTTTTCATCGAGGACAGCAAGGACCGGTTATTAAACCTAGGAAAGTTGTTATTAAGCGTGCCCGAATTACAGATTTCGGCCAAATGTATCGCTTACCATGAAATTACGACCGACTCTGTCACGCCGTTACCTTAATTTTCGAAATTTTAGGTTTACAGTAGCGTTAAACAAATTATAATTCCTTATTCAATATTTCTTAACCGGGCGGAATGAAGTAGGGATCCTTTCCACTATCCACCAAAAGAGGGTATCTTCTACAAATTTTCAAATAAATAATATTCTAACGAATTTTTGGAAATTCGGATTACTTTGCAACTTTCGCTATCGCTCGAATCGCTGAACTGTCGAATAAATAACTCAAATATTCAGTATAGCAATACCTCCTTTATTTACAACTCTACTGTAGTAGTACCCAGTGCTTCGCAATTACAATACTCGCATACTTCACTAAGAAGTGCGAAATTTACGCGACGGTATTTTCCGACGGTGGACGGTTGGCGCAAGGGTGCTCAAATGGCGGAAGAGGCGATACATGTGTACACAGATGGTTCCAAAGTAGTGGAAGGAGTAGCGTCTGTGGTATACTGTGCTGATCCGGAAATAAACAGATCCTACAGGCTGCCGGATTACTGTAGCGTTTTCCAAGCGGAAATAGTAGCCGTAACCAAAGCAGTAGAAACCCTGGAAGAAAATAGTCCAAGCTGCAATCGTGTTAGCTTTTATATTATCTTACAACCTTAGACTAACAAAGTTGCTTCTATCATTAAAAAGAGAGGACTGTAGACTCATGATGGGTATTCTGACTGTACACTGCCTTCTGGCGTCACATGCCTTTAAATTAGGCTTGGTCAGTGATAGCAGATGTAGGAAGTGCGGGCTGGAGGAGGAAACGATCTAGCACGTTCTGTGCTCTTGCTCTGCGCTTGCCAGGCTAAGACTCCAGCTATTAGGAGTGATGCAGCTGTCAGATCTAGAAGCAACAAGTGGCTTAAATCCTAGGAAGCTTCTAGTATTTGCCAAGAGGACGGAGTTATTTTATATCATAGGTCCTGGTTTATGATAGGGTTTTTCAGTTTCGTTGTTAAAACAAACTTCTGGTAACACTACGGACTTACTCAGTCTATGTGATGTCTCATGGACCGACCAGTTCAACCTAACCTAACCTTTGCAACGATATATTTATTTCTATCGTTCATTTTACTGCCAAAACACGTTTAAAAAAATTGAGAGGGATATCGAAAGAAGTTTTTCGGTATCATTATTAATAAACGGCCAACTATTGATTAATATTACTACAGACTAAAAGATAATTGCACGAACATTTGCTAAATATTAGTTTTTTCAATCAATGTTTTCAACTAGCCGGCGTTCGTGCGCTGTCAAAAATTTAAGCGCATGCAAGCTTATGGAAACGTACGTAACGTGCGCCGTACATATGCAAACTGTATTTTTTAAATTAAAGGGTTATAATATTAATGATCGACCTCTGGATTAAGGTTCCTGAGAACCAAACGTGTCTTTTGATACAGCTCGTAACATTTTAGGCGTGTTTTAGCAGCCAAGTGCTAAAACAAACAATTGAAATAACAATTTCTGCCACAACGAGTTTGTGTAGAACCGGGACCTTGCCGATTACAACCTCAAATGTCACTTTTCCCTGTACTTGGTTGTACCTGCTCGCCAGTGACCGTACGCAATCTTGCTCCATAGCTTTACTCTTCGGTTGAGCAAATCAGATCGGATTAAGGATTGAGATGCGCCCGCTCGATTTTCTTCCGATTTGTGAATCAGGGATAAGGGGACATTCAACAGCTGGAGCTGGATCTCGATCTTTACATCTGACTCGCTCTTGCTCATTTCGTCCAGCCTTGTACTTAAGACCAACCATGCTGTCGGAACGACTAGGATCAAGACCTCCACACGGCGTGCTTTGAAATCTGGCTTACACAAAAGCGATGCTGTTTCCTGAATCACTGCATGCGATACCGTTTCTGCGAATGAAAGTTTTGGGTTTGGGTATGTAGCTCGCTTCGTTTCGACATTCCGTATGCCATTTATAAAGCTCTGAATCTTTACCCTCTCGGTGTATTCCACGGGTGCGTCCGCATTGCCCAGATGGGCAAATCATTCAATGTCCGAGGCAAACTCCTGCAAAGTCTTGTTAGCTTTTTAATAGCGGTTTTGCAATTCTATTTGGTAGATCTGTTTCCTGTGATCGCTTCGGTAACGTCGTTCTACAGCAGCCATCAACTCTTCATAGTTGTTCCGCTCTCCTTCGGGAATCGTCTGTAGGCTTTCAGCTGCTGGCATTTTCAATGTTACGAATAGAGCAACAACTTTATTTTCAGCATTCCAGTGGTTCCCTGCTGCGGTCTTCTCAAAATGTAGCTTAATGACCTGGAAAGGAAAAGAACCGTCAAAGGATGGTGTTTTCACCTTTGGATTACTCGCTGAAACTGCTGGGAGATTTAGCTGCAACTCCTGCATTCGTCCTTTTAATGCTTATATCTCGGTATACATTTTTTCAAGTTGTAAAAATTGTGTATCCTATGCCTCCAGCTTCCATGATACCCTTATTTCCTGTATTTCCATCTGCGAGGATATGAGGGCCCTTGTACTTTCAACTGCTCAGCCAACTGAGATGTCATATATGTTTTCTGTACTTCCAGTTGTGTTTCCATCTTAGGTGTTATACGTGTCTCCTGCGATCTCAGTTGAGATGCCATATATGTACATATCTCTTCTGCGATTCCAGTTGGGTTACCTTGTTTGTGGATAGTTGCGAGGTTTTGTTATACATGTTTCCTGTGTTTTCTTTTTGTCTCCCGTTTGCGACTGCATTCGGACTTTTGTTCTTCTCTTCCATTTTTGTTAAGGTCTCAGGATGAAAGACATACTCCTCCACATTAATTCCTTCCGACTCAGTAACCTCTCGTAGTCCTGCTTGAAGTTCGAATTTATTACCGGTTGTAGGCAAAACACGGTTCTCCAAATCCTTATTATGTTGCTGCGTCTTTAATTCGCTTAACTTTGCGATGTCCATGTTGTATTCGAAATCTCCGGAATTTATTCAACAATCCCCTTCTGACACCAATTGTAACGAATTTTGTGAAATTCTGATTATTTGGCACCTTCTGCTATCGTAATAACTTCCCTCTTCCCTCTTAAGGGAACATATGTGTATGTCAAATATTATCTTTGCTGTTAGTTTCGCTGTTTACATGTATGTGTGGCTACTTGATTTACTGTTGTGCATTTATTTAGTACCAGCATAGTGATGAACCGAATTGCTAATATTCGCCACAATATATAATATATTAAGCATAAAATAAGCTGTGCAAAATTTCACACGAATTGCAGAACTGCCACGTTGCATTTAATGCAAAATAACTGATAACCATTAGTTTGTTAATCATTTATTTCGTAAAAAACTCACAGAACTAGATAATGAAGGTAAAAATAAGAAAAACCGTATTGGGTCTAGATTTGGCGCAGTTATCGACTTTGAAAAACATGAAAACACCTTTTTGTACTACTCAACATATCCAGGTTTTTTATATGGAACTGCGAAAACGATTTTCACCCCAATAAAGATCTTCTTTCGCCCTAAATTCCGGTCGCATAATTATTTGCAATTAGACAAAGATCTTATTTCACATTCGTGCATTGATGCGAGAAATTGAGCACAATTCATAATCGTATACTGATATATTGCAAATACATAAATAAAGAAAAATCATTTGGTTTTTGTTCGGGTAGGTGCAAAGCTCAATCATTTTCCCATCAAATTGATGTGAACCATTTTCAAATCGACCCAGATATAACAAATTTCAGCAAACTTAGTAAAATTATATATCTTAATTTGATATACCCAAACTATACAGCATATGAGGAGTTCCAAACCAAAACGCAATAAGTAACTCATAAAAAGTTCCTAGATAAATGAGAAAAAATGATCAGTCTTAAATGGAGACACATTTTCAAGTGTATTAGTGTGTACTATTTATGATAGTCTAGTACAGAGCCGGGGATCGCCCCTCGGCAGTGTTTGGCAACCGCTCCGAGTGTATATCTGCAATGAACAGCTCTCAGTGAAAACTCATCTGCCTTGCAGATGCCGTTCGGAACCGTCATAAAACATGTAGGTCCCGTCCGGCCAATTTGTAGGGAAAATTAAGAGGAGCACGACGCAAATTGGAAGAGAAGCTCGCCTTACATTTTTATATATATATCAATGAAAATATGCCCAAACAGGTAAGGAAGTCTAAATTCGTTTGAAACCGAACATAACATACCCAGCTGTAAACTTGAAATGCTGTTATGTAATGAAAGAACACACATACAGGCCAAAATTCACATTTATGGGATTAGATTTGAAGTAAAGCCAGATAATTATTTGTAATTATTGCGCTTTTGTCTGAAAAAATTTATTTAGTACGTTTTGGTTTGGAAGTTATTGGATTTTGAGCACTTTGATGTGAACTTTGCTTGTGAGTTCTCATCCGCAGTACTCGGAAGGAGTACAACAAGCTGAAGTAGATGATACTGGCCTGGCATTAAAAATAGTTAAAATTTATATATCGCTCATTTACTTCAATACTGTCATATTTCAAAAAACTTAATTTTCCAGGAGAGCCATTCAAAGATTTCAACTGCCATATGTTGCGCATATAAAGGCATTTTTTCACTTTTATAGCACTTGGCAAATTTTTAACTGATCACAAAGATTTTTTTTATACAACATAGATCATGATATTGGGTACGTTTATATGTTATTAACTCAAAAGTCATGTTTTTTGAGTTATGACACTATTGAAGTAAATGAGCGATATATCGAAAGCACTATTGTGAATACTTGCAATGTATTTATTACCGGCAGTTGCTCTCATACGTCAGATGGCAGCGCAAGTTGTAAGTTTTAATTGATTGATAGAACAGCTGATTTCTGTTGATATTTGATAAGAGACTTTTAGATTGGTTACGCAAAATGCGCACGGGTACGGCTCGTATTTCTTATTATTATTATCTGAGATTAAATTGTAATGTTCAATAATATATCTTTGTTGTAATATAACATTTTTTGAAATTTCGATATATGTATTTAAATTTTAACTTTTGAGTTTTATATGGGGTATTCCATCCCATTTCGACCAATTTTGAACCCGAACCCTTTAGAATTGGCTGAAAGTTTTTCTTCTTTTTCTAGCTTACGAAAGACGTTTTTCAGAATTTTTTCAAATTTTTTCATCCAACTCAAAAAAATTTATGAATTTTTAAAAAAACACCGTTTTTGTTTTCAAAATGCTATAACTTTTTCAAAAATTGACCGTTTGGGATCTTTTTTTTTTTAAATTTGTTTTTAAATGTACTTTTCGGAAAAAATACAAAAAAATGTTTAAAGTTTTTTTTTGTAATTTTTCAGTTTTTCAAGATTTTTCGAATTTCGCCATTTTTTTTTTTCATACAAAACTTCAATCAATTCTGCAATCATCCCCACTAATCCCGGATTGGGCCGATAATTTTGTTTTTTTTTTTATTTAATTGAAAAAAAAACTTTAAAATTTTTTTTGTATTTTTTCCGAAAAGTACATTTAAAAACAAATTTAAAAAAAAAAGATCCCAAACGGTCAATTTTGGAAAAAGTTATAGCATTTTGAAAACAATTTTTTCCGAAAAGTATATTTAAAAACAAATTAAAAAAAGAAGATCCCAAACGATCAATTTTTGAAAAAGTTATAGCATTTTGAAAACAAAAACACCGTTTTTTTCTTTTAATTCATAACTTTTTTTGAGTTGGATGAAAAAATTTGGAAAAATTCTGAAAAACGTCTTTCGTAAGCTAGAAAAAGAAGAAAAACTTTCAGCCAATTCTAAAGGGCTCGGGTTCAAAATTGGTCGAAATGGGATGGAATACCCCATATATATCTTTTATATTATGTAGTCGACCATTTCAAGTTTGTCGTCGACTTTAAAGAAATGAAATAAATAAATAAATAATAAAAAAGTGGGCATGTTCGTAGTCCATTTTGCCCATTTTTAATACCAAAATAAAGTGAGTCCAGATAAGTCCGTGATCTAAGTTTAGTAAAGATATATCGATTTTTGCTCAAGTTATCGTGTTAACGGCCGAGCGGAAGGACAGACGGTCAGCAGTGTATAAAAACTGGGCGTGGCTTCAACCAATTTCGCCCATTTTCACAGAAAACAGTTACCGTCATAGAATCTAAGCCTCTACCAAATTTCACAAGGATTGGTAAATTTTTGTTCGACTTATGGCATTAAAAGTATTCTAGACAAATTAAATGAAAAAGGGCGAAGCCACGCCCATTTTGAAATTTTCTTTTATTTTTATATTTTGTTGCACCATATCATTACTGGAGTTGAATGTTGACATAATTTACTTATATACTGTAAAGATATTAAATTTTTTGTTAAAATTTGACTTTAAAAAACTTTTTTTTAAAAAAGTGTGCGTGTTCGTCATCCGATTTTGCTAATTTTTATTCAGAACACATATAGTAATAGGAGTAACGTTCCTGCCAAATTTCATCATGATATCTTCAACGGCTGGGAAATTATAACTTGAAAAACTTTTAAATTACCTTCTTTTAAAAGTGAGCGGTGCCACGCCCATTGTTCAAAATTTTACTAATTTTGTATTTTGCGTCATAAGGTCAACCCCCCTACCAAGTTTCATCGCTTTATCCGTCTTTGGTAACGAATTATCGCACTTTTTCGGTATTTCGAAATTGTCGATATCGAAAAAGTGGGCGTGGTTATAATTCGATTTTGTTCATTTTAAATAGCGATCTGAGATGAGTGCCCAGCAAGTTACGGACAGACGGACGGACGGACGGACATGGCTAAATGAATTTCTTTTTTCGCCCAGATCACTTTGATATATAGAAGTCTATATCTATCTCGATTTGTTTATGCCGTTACGGGGTACCGTTATGCGAACAAAATTAATATACCCTGTGAACTCTGCTCAGCTGAGTATAATAAAAAATAAACAAGTAAGGAAGTCTAAGCTCGGTAGAAGCCGAGTATTATATACCCTGTAAGTTGCTTCACAAATATGGGTTATAACAAAATAATATTAAAGTTGAAATGTGGGTGTCGACTCTATAACTCAATAGTTATAAAATTAAAAACAAAAAAAAAACCTAATCCAGATCCTTTGAACTTGCTGATTTATATTAAAATTTCGAAGGGCGGACTTAAAAAATGCAACCAAGAATTCATTACATGGATCTGAAACCATCAGCTACTACTATTTCTCACTAGTTTCAAGCAATAGTCAAGATTTCCACTATTTTTTAACGGAGGTAGTAATCACCGGACTACTAATGTCCTAAATAAAAATAAATGTAAGGCGCGATAACCTCCGAAGAGATTTTACGCCGAGTTTCTCTTCCAATTTGCGTCGTGCTCGTTTGGCGGGACGGGACCTACTTGTTTTATGCCGACTCCGAACGGAATCTGCGAGGCGGATGAGTTTTCACTGAGAGCTTTTCATGGCAGAAATACACTCATACACATGCTTGCCAAACACTGCCGAGGGGCGACCCTGCTTAGAAAAATTTTGTTCTAATTGAAAAACCTAAAATTTTCTAAAATTTTGATGCTGCTATGCCTGGGGTGTGAACCCAGGGCATTCGGTGTGGTAGGCGGAGCACGTTACCATCACAGCACGTTGGCCGCCTAATCTAACGCCTAATATTCGTAAATCAACCAAGGAATTGCATGTCACCGCCCTTTGCGGGAGCCGCGTCGCGGGTCTCACCTTTTTAACCTCGCTTTTATTAGCTTAGGTTGTATGTATGTATGTAGGTACATATTGTAACGATTTTTGGGGAGTTTCTGATAATTATCATCTTCTGCTAACGTTCGAATCGCTGAACTGTCGAATAAATAACTCCAATATTCTTACTTACTTACTTACTTAATTGGCGCTTAACCGTCTAAACGGTTATGGCCGTCCAACAAGGCGCGCCAGTCGCTCCTTCGCTCCGCCAACCGGCGCCAATTGGTCACACCAAGGGAGTTTAAATCGTTTTCCACCTGGTCCTTCCAACGGAGTGGGGGCCGCCCTCTACCTCTGCTTCCATAGGCGGGTTCCGATAGAAACACTTTCTTGGCCGGAGCATCATCTTTCATTCGCATAACATGGCCTAGCCAGCGCAGCCGCTGCGTTTTAATTCGCTGGACTATGTTGATGTCTGCGTATAGCTCGTACAGCTCATCATTAAATCTTCTTCGGTACTCGCCATCGCCAACGCGTAGAGGTCCATAAATCTTTCGAAGAACTTTTCTCTCGAACACTCCCAAAGCCGCTTCATCTGCTGTTGTCATGGTCCATGCTTCTGCCCCATATAGCAGGACGGGTACGATAAGTGACTTGTAGAGTATGATTTTCGTTCGCCGAGAGAGGACTTTACTTTTCAATTGCCTACCTAGTCCAAAGTAGCATTTATTGGCAAGATTGATTCTTCGCTGGATTTCAGTGCTGATGTTGTTGCTAATGTTGATGCTGGTTCCCAAATAAACGAAGTCTTTTACTATTTCGAAATTATGGCTGCCAACAGTAGCGTGGTTGCCAAGGCGCATATGCGCTGACTCTTTGCTCGATGACAGCAGGTACTTCGTTTTGTCCTCATTCACCATCAAACCCATCTTTACCGCTTCTTTTTCCAGCTTGGAGTAAGCAGAACTAACAGCGCGGGTGTTTAGGCCGATGATATTCTCCAATATTCAGTATTGCAAAATGGTTTTTATTTAGACTACTTTGGGAGTAGTACTTCACAACTAATAGTGCGTTTAAATTAAAGTGATTACTGATTCCTCAGCTTGCGCCGCTTTTATACTCTCGGTTACCTCGTTCGCCCATTTCCCCTTAGGTCTAGACATTTCACGCACATGCCTTCTAGAACAGTTGTATCTCATGCTTGGTTATTTAGCTATATATATGTATATCTGTAGTTTATGCTTTTCTTCTAGCCATATGCTTGTGTATGTGTGAGTAACAGCTTTGCTCTTACCTACCGGCTACATATATGACTTACGGAACTACAATAGGTGGCAGCATGGTGACATACCTACAAACATAAATAAAAGCTCCATGTAATTTGTTTTTGTAAATTCGATGTGCCAATGTCAAAATCGTACTGCGCCTGAAGTTGATGTATCAAATCAAATAAAAAAGTACACAATCAGCTGTCCCGTGCTGCCACCTTGTGTAGTTCCGCCATGCATATATGTACGTGAAATAATCTCTCTGCATCAAGCTGCTGGTTATGTGCCTTGTTCATAAGTGTGACTGCTTGCTGTTTTTACACTCAGTTGAGCAGAGCTCACAGAGTATAATAACTTTGATTGGATAACGGTTGGTTGTACAGGTATAAAGGAATCGAGATAGATATAGACTTCCATATATCAAAATCATCAGTATCCAAAAAAAATTTGATTGAGCCATGTCCGTCCGTCCGTCCGTCCGTCCGTTAACACGATAACTTGAGTAAATTTTGAGGTATCTTGATGGAATTTGGTATGTAGATTCCTGGGCACACATCTCAGATCGCTATTTAAAATGAACGAAATCGTACTATAACCACGCCGACTTTTTCAATATCAAAATTTTCGAAAAACACAAAAAGTGCGATAATTCATTACCAAAGACCACGCCGACTTTTTCGATTTCGAAAATTACGAAAAATTAAAAAAATGCCATAATTCTATACCAAATACGAAAAAAGGGATGAAACATGGTAATTGGATTGGTTTATTGACGCAAAATATAACTTTAGAGAAAAACTTTGTAAAATGGGTGTGACACCTACCATATGAAGTAGAAGAAAATGAAAAAGTTCTGCAGGGCGAAATTAAAAGCTCCTGAAATCATGGCAGGAATACTGTTCGTGGTATTACATATATAACTAAATTAGCGGTACCCGAAAGATGATGTTCTGTGTCACCCTGGTCCACATTTTGGTCGATATATCGAAAACACTTTCACATATACAACTACCACCACTCCCTTTTAAAACCCTCATTAATACCTTTAATTTGATACCCATATCGTACAAACACATTATAGAGGTACCCCTGGTCTACCTTTATGGCTATATCTCGAAAAGGCGTCTACCCTAGAAGTAAGGCCCACTCCCTTTTAAAATACTCATTAACACCTTTCGTTTGATACCCATATCGTACAAACAAATTCTAGAGTCACTTCTGGTCCACCTTTATGGCGATATCTCGAAAAGGCGTCCACCTATTGAACTAAGGCCGCTTTTAAAATACTCATTAACAACTTTCATTTCATACCCATATCGTACAAACAAATTCTAGAGTCACCCCTGGCCCACCTTTATGGCGATATCTCGAAAAGTCGTCCACATATAGAACTAAGGCCCACTCCCTTTTAAAATACTCGTTTACACCTTTCATTTGATACCCATATCGCACAAACAAATTCTAGAGTCACTTCTGGTCCACCTTTATGGCGATATCTCGAAAAAGCGTCCACCTATAGAACTAAGGCCCACGCGCTTTCAAAATACTCATTAACAACTTTCATTTGATACCCATATCGTACAAACAAATTCTAGAGTCACCCTCGTCCACCTTTATGACGATATCTCGAAAAGGCGTCCACCTATAGTACTAAGGCCCACTCTTTTTTAAAATACTCATTAAAACTTTCATTTGAAACCCATATCGTACAAACAAATTCTAGAGTCATCCCTGGCTCACCTTTATGGCGATATCTCGAAAAGGCGTCCACCTATAGAACTAAGGCCCACGCGCTTTTAAAATACTCATTAACAACTTTCATTTGATACCCATATCGTACAAACAAATTCTAGAGTCACCCTCGTCCACCTTTATGACGATATCTCGAAAAGGCGTCTACCTATAGTACTAAGGCCCACTCCCTTTTAAAATACTCATTAACACCTATTCATTTGATACCCATGTCGTACAAACAAATTCTAGAGGCACCCTCGTCCACCTTTATGACGATATCTCGAAAAGGCGTCCACCTATAGAACTAAGGCCCACGCGCTTTCAAAATACTCATTAACAACTTTCATTTGATACCCATATCGCACAAACAAATTCTAGAGTCACTTCTGGTCCACCTTTATGGCGATATCTCGAAAAGGCGTCCACCTATAGAACTAAGGCCCACGCGCTTTTAAAATACTCATTAACAACTTTCATTTTATACCCATATCGTACAAACAAATTCTAGAGTCACCCCTGGCCCACCTTTATGGCCATATCTCGAAAAGTCGTCCACATATAGAACTAAGGCCCACTCCCTTTTAAAATACTCGTTTACACCTTTCATTTGATACCCATATCGCACAAACAAATTCTAGAGTCACTTCTGGTCCACCTTTATGGCGATATCTCGAAAAAGCGTTCACCTATAGAACTAAGGCCCACTCCTTTTTAAAATACTCATTAAAACTTTCATTTGAAACCCATATCGTACAAACAAATTCTAGAGTCACCCCTGGCTCACCTTTATGGCGATATCTCGAAAAGGCGTCCACCTATAGAACTAAGGTCCACGCGCTTTTAAAATACTCATTAACAACTTTCATTTGATACCCATATCGTACAAACAAATTCTAGAGTCACCCTCGTCCACCTTTATGACGATATCTCGAAAAGGCGTCCACCTATAGAACTAAGGCCCACGCGCTTTTAAAATACTCATTAACAACTTTCATTTGATACCCATATCGTACAAACAAATTCTAGAGTCACCCTCGTCCACCTTTATGACGATATCTCGAAAAGGCGTCCACCTATAGTACTAAGGCCCACTCCCTTTTAAAATACTCATTAACACCTATTCATTTGATACCCATGTCGTACAAACAAATTCTAGAGTCACCCCTGGTCCACCTTTATAACGATATCTCGAAAAGGCATCCACCCATAGAAATAAGGCCCACTCCCTTTTAAAATACGCATTAAAACCTTTCGTTTGATACCCATATCGCACAAACAAATTCTAGAGTCACTTCTGGTCCACCTTTATGGCGATATCTCGAAAAGGCGTCCACCTATAGAACTAAGGCCCACGCGCTTTTAAAATACTCATTAACAACTTTCATTTGATACCCATATCGTACAAACAAATTCTAGAGTCACCCTCGTCCACCTTTATGACGATATCTCGAAAAGGCGTCCACCTATAGTACTAAGGCCCACTCCCTTTTAAAATACTCATTAACAACTTTCATTTGAAACCCATATCGTACAAACAAATTCTAGAGTCACCCCTGGCTCACCTTTATGGCGATATCTCGAAAAGGCGTCCATCTATAGAACCACTCGCTTTTAAAATATTCTTTAACACCTTTCATTTGATAGCCATATCGTACAAAAAAATTCTAGAGTCAGCCCTGGTCCACCTTTTTGGCGATATCCCTAAATGGCGTCCACCTAAAGAACTATGGCGAACTCCCTCTTAAAATACTCTTTAATACCTTCCATTTGAACACATGTCATACAAACACATTCCAGGGTTACCTTAGGTTAATTTTCCTACATGGTGGTTTGCCCTTATTTTGTCTCCATAGCTCTCAGCTGAGTATGTAATGTTCGGTTATACCTGAACTTAGCCTTGTTGTTGTTGTGATTATTTACTAACAGCATAGTGATGATAATATATACATATATAACGGAGTTTTGAGCATAATTTTCACCAACTTTCAGAAGCTTTTATAATTGGATACTTTGCACACGTTTCAAGGACCGATGATAATCCAATAATTTGATGTTAGGGTGACATTAGCGCGGCACGATGGGTGAAGGTATTAAAAAATCGAGTATACAGTTCGGTTGGTATTGAATTGGGAAGTCCGAACATACTCATAGCTTCAAACCTTCAGACTTTTGAGTTAGCTCCCTATTGATTCACGTGTGCGATATGTTAAATGTTTTTTATACGCACATGCTGAATAGCATGTAATAAGAGTGAAGTTGATTGAAACAAAAAAAAAGTAAATGCAAGGTGCGATAACCTCCGAAGAGCTTTTAGGCATGTTGTTGTTGTTGTTGTTGTTGTAGCAGTGCTTCGCCCCACCTAACAGCCGCGACCGATCACAAATTGTCATCAATATCCTCTAACGGGAGTCCAAGGAAACTTGCTGTTTCAGCAGGGGTGGACCATAATGAAAGGGGTGTCAGAGGCGTTGGTTCCACATTACAATTGAAGAGATGGTTGGTGTTATGTGGGGACACATTGTAAGCGGACATACATTTTGTATGTCGGGGTTGATTCTGGATAGGTAAGAGTTTAACCTGTTACAGTATCCAGAAAGAAGTTAAGCAAGAGTGACACGCGTTTCCCTGGGGAGTATGCGTTCCTCTTCCGCGAGTTTTGGATACTTTTCTTTGAGTACTGGATTCACCGGGCAATTCCCGGCATAAAGGTCCGACGCCAGTTTGTGGAGTTCACCAAGGACCTGCTTGTGTTTTTTCGCTTCATACGGCTGGGTTCTCAGGTGCCGTATTTTCTCAAAAGGCTTACGGAGATGACTCCTTAAGCCTCTAGGCGGTGTTGGCTCATCAATCAGATGTCTGTTTGGATGCCCAGGTTTCTGGGTATTCAACAGTAACTATTTGGCTAGCATCTCATTTCTCTCCCTGGGGAGTATTCTCGCCTCATTATGTAGATGGTGTTCTGAGGACATAAGAAGACAGCCGGTGGCGATTTTAAGAGCAGTATTTTGGCAGGCCTGTAGCTTCTTCCAGTGGGTAATTTTTAGGTTTGGCGACCATATGGGTGACGCGTAGCACGTAAACGGCTGGCCAATTGCTTTGTATGTAGTAATGAGCGTTTCTTTATCTTTTCCCCAGGTACTGCCAGCAAGGGATTTGAGGATTTTATTACGGCTCTGGATTTTCGGAACAATTGCGGCTGCGTGCTCACCAAAATGTAGATCCTGATCAAACGTCACACCCAAGATTTTGGGGTGTAGGACAGTCGGTAGCGTAGTGCCATCGACGTGGATGTTCAAAATGGTCGACATTTGGGACGTCCATGTTGTAAATAAGGTCGCGGAAGATTTAGTCGGTGATAATTCCAGGTTTCACGAGGCGAAAAAACTGGAGAGATCAGAGAGGTAGCCGTTTATTCTGTTGCAGAGCTCATCGATCTGTGGGCCTGGGCCTGTGGCCATTATTGTGCAGTCATCGGCGCATGAAACGATAGTGACTCCTTCTGGTGGTGAAGGTAGCTTAGATATGTAAACAAAAGTGGTGATAGAAAACCACCCTGTGGCACCTCCCGTTTAATTCTTCTTGGTTTTGATACCTCGTTTCTAAATTACGCCGATGCCTGCCGACCACCCAGATAATTTGCGGTCTACCTTTTAAGACATGGGGGAAGGGTAGATCATTCCAGGTCTTGCAGTAACGTGCCATGGTTGACCGTATCAAAAGCTGTTGATAGGTCTAGCGCTACGGATACTGTTCTATGGTGGGGGGTTTTGATTTAAACCGCAATTTATCTGGGTGCTGATTGCATTTAGCGCGTTGGTGGTGCTATGAAGTTTTCTGAAGCCATGCTGATGACAGGCTAGCTGCAAATTTGCTTGGAATTAGGGGAGCAAAATGGCTTCAAGCGTCTTTTCTACTGGCGATAGGAGATATATCGGACGATACGACTCTCCTATGTTAGCTGGTTTCCCAGGCTTTAGTAGCGGGACCACCTTGGCCATTTTCCATTTTTCGGGTATGACAAAGGTGGAAAGCGACAGGTTGAAGACATGTGCTAAGTATTTGAAACCCTCTTTCCCTAGGCTTTTAAGCATCGGCATGGCTATGCCGTCTGGACCCACTGCTTTGGATGGTTTAGCGTGACCAATGGCATCTGCAACCTCTCTGGCGGTGATGATAATTGGTGGCGCGCTGAATTTATGTTTATGTGCGTGTCTGTTGGCCCTCCGTCTATCTTTGCTTTTAGGCATCGTTTTGCGCGTTACCACCACATCACGGCGGTCAGGTTGATAAGTAGTAATAAACAATATTAAAAGTGATACAGCTTCTTTGTTTATTAAATGAGAGAAATGTTTCAAAAGCAACAATGTCAAGAATTTGGAAGTAACTGCATTCGTCTGTAAAACAAAAAGGATAGTTTAGGGGCGATAGAACCAAATTTGCTGACCTAATCATTAGAAAAGGACTTCATAGCTCGAAATGGCATTAGAAGAAAATATACATATATGATGGCAATAACCAAGATAAAAAAAATTTCGGCGGTATTTCGAAGGATGAGAAAAAAAATTACCGAAACCCTCTTAAAATTATCTTAAAATTTAGGGGCGGACTTAGACAAGTTTTTTTTTGTATGGGAATCAGTCTAGTTCCAGCTAAGAACCATACAAAGCATAAACAAATGTGCAACACATATCCGTTTAGTCTCTTTAATGTTATTGACATTAAATGATTTTTTTTTTTTTCAGTTACGTAAGTAAGTTTGTGGCTTGATATCCTAATTTAGCACAGCTTCTTGAAGAATAGCACAAAGAGGTCCATCAAATAAAACATGAAGCAAGAACGCACAGAGGTATGAGGCTATCAAACAACCGACAAAAATCGAAAGCTAGAAATACAAAAAACAGTGAGTAGTACAAAATATAAAAAAAAATTCAGATAATGTAATTACTTACTGTTTGTCCTGCAGAGCTGTAAATAGCTGTCTCCCCTGAAAACACAAGTAATCGAATTACAATTGGAGCTACAAGCAAACAAGCTGGTGACAGACGCTCCAAAACATGTAAATACCTCCCAGTGAGCAAAATACTCAGTGGTGTCCAAGTCTGATATGTTTCAGCAGTGAGTGTAATCCAGAAGAGCATCAAAGACCACATTGAATGTGAAATTGTGAAGAGTATTGCTTGACACCATCGTCCAGCTGATATATTTGGCAGCAACCTTTCATAACCATATTTGTAACCAAAAAGAAATAGGCCGAACATGAGTAGAAAAGCAAGCCAACCTGTTGAAAAAACATTCCCAAGCGCATATTAATTGAGAAAATAAAATATTATTGCACGGTATAACACTTTATGTTTAAGTAAATTATGTTTGCAGGAAAACAAGAGAAAGCTGACAAATACAACTTAAGTTCCATGTTTGAAACTGGACATAGATACATACATATGTAAAAATTCAATAATTTTAATTACCACAAATTAAAACAGCCATGTTAATTTTGATGTTGGAATGTGTGCGTTGTAAAATGTATCCAGCACATACGCCCAAAATATATGGAGAAATGCGTAAGCAGATATTGTCGAAAACTAAGTGGAACTCTGTTAATTCATATATCATGTTGGTCCTGTTTTGAGAGCAGAATAATATTTGGTATTAAAAGTTCAAAGTGCAGCTACTTAGACTAGTTAGTATTTGCACCTACGATATCGAAAACTCCTCCATATTGGTGGTTGGGTCTGATTCCCACACTATAGATGCTAATATTGATATAAGAAATGTGACCGTTGCAATTATAATGGCATATGTTGAGTAAATTTCGGCAAGAAGCAAAACGAGACAAGTCACAATGAAGAATTGCATTTCGAGTGAAACAAACCACGTCCACGGCATGCACTTGAAAATAATAACAATTTTACAGTTTGTTATATCCAAAAGCAGTAATTTAAAAAAATGTAATGAAGTCTTGAGAAGCCGAATACCTACATATACATACGTAATTATTTAATTTAATAATTTAGGAAATATTGAAACAACGGACCATCAGGAAGGACGAAGCGACAGCTGTTTCGTTTATACCTTGTAAATCTCTTCTAAGCCTTTTCTCCCGACAATTGCCTCTATGCAAATGGAAAAAGTTGCACAACAACACATGGCTGAAGGTGGTTGTAACAGTTAAACCATTGCGGGAGGTATAATCGATACAGCTGTCGCCTTGTCTGCCATGATATCACGTGGTTTTAATTTTTCCTAAATCTATACATTTTAGCCGTGTTTTTTTTACATGTATATACATTTGCGACTAAAAAAAATGCTTATCGACAATTGCTCTCAACCCAATAAAACATTTGGCGGCACTGCCCCGCAAATGTCAAAATAATACTTACATTACCTACTTACATTTACATACAAAACATTATTTACATTTCCTCTGTTGACATTTCGGTTTTTATTAGGGACTAAATAATGAAACTTGGAAGGACTGATTAAATAAACACCTATTTCATAGGTGTGGATAAAGTTATGCACTTAGCAACTTAGCAGATCATACAAAGTTTAAGGGCAAATGTAGACATTTGCACGTAATAAAAAACACAGCCATTATAAATCTAAGACTAAAATTTTGGAAATAGGTAATCTCGGAAACTATTGAACGTATTGGGCTGCAACTTCCCTAAAAAAAACTTACATCTGGCTACTTAAAATAAAAATTAGCACATAACTTTCTGAAATGTTAAAGAATTAAGTTTTTTACATTTTTTACACTACACAGCATTCCGAACGAACGCAAATTCAGTATTATAGCAGAAGCCCTTGGGTGTCGCCGTGGTGGAATTGTTTAAAGTTTCTTTCTTTAAACCCAATTGGAGAAATCAATAAAGAAAATTCAGCTGCAATTTCACATGAATTAGGCTTTATACTTATTTTCGTGTTTTTTCGCGCATATGTTTATGTTTGCGCTTGAATGTTGTATGGAGAGATAAATGCGGATAGTGTTGTGCGAATATCTCTTCATACAAAATGTAAGCGCGAACAAAGGTGCCTAAACAAAAAACACGGCCATTCTCAAATATAAATACTTTGTGCTGAGTGCTGATTATTCCTTGAAATGAAAATGAGTGTAAGTACAACAAAAAAGTTGTTTTACCCCAGTGGTCGGCAAAAATGTAAATGTAAGCGTATTAGTGGGAGCGAGAGTATGACCATTGGGGTGGAGTGAATTTATTTTTTTTCGAAATCGCTTTTGGCCGACCTCCAGAAAGTTGCCTTTCTATACCAGAAATAAGATTGAAAATTTTTATTTCACTCATCATATGTTTAGAGGTGCCCCAACGCAACTAAACTTTGAAAAATATGGTAGGTACAAAATTTTTTTTTTGTTGTTTTTTTTTGTCATTGATTTACTTTTGCTTGTTGTTATTATGCTCATTAATTTCAAAGCCTAGTGATTTTTATGGCCTAGTATGTGCCAGTAAACTTTTACTTATACACTTGATTAGAAACATACTATTATCACCAAAAACTGTAAAACACCATTTAAAATTTGCCGTTTTTAGTTATAATATGTAATTTTACTAAAGTTATGTATATTAAAAAAGAACTAAAATAAATATGTAAATAATGAACTTTGTAAAATCGCCATTATTTTGCTCAACTTCTTAGGGCTGGGGGCACCTCAAAACGCCATCCTACGAAAATAATATTTAGTTTTGGTTAACTCTTATATAGCCAACTTTTCATTGCTAGGCCATTACACAAAAAAAAAAAAAACAAAAAAACAAATTCCATAGGGCATCACTCCACCCTAATGACCATCTCTGTAGGAAGTTAAAGGTAAAATTGCAACATGCAGATGGTGTATTATCTAAAAACAGTTCCATAAAATATTTTGGAAAAGTTTAATGTTTGATTCAGAAATAGTTTTAAATATTTCCGATTTCCTTTAATCTTCAAGTTGTACTTACTCACTTCAAAGTGTAACCAATATTTTTACATGTTAATGCACATGAAACTTGTCAAAGTGACAACACTAGGGACTCCTTCAATTGTTATGAGGCCCTTACGGACCGACCAGGTCAAGCTAATTTAACCTAACTACAGATTGTAATTTTATATTAATGTAAACAAATTTCAAGATTTAGCTTAGCGACAACTCACACCCATTGAAATAAAAGAAGGTCGAGTCACTCTCGAACAGATCTGTAAAATATAACAAAATACCTCAAATATTGCAATCATATGAGATTTTAATCATGTGTGATTGTGTTTCTACAACAAATTTCTCCCCTATGTTTTCCGCTTCGGATATATGTCAAAAATTCTTCCTAAAAGCCCTGAAGTAGTATATTAAAAGACTAAAAATTAGCAGTATATGACGCCAATAAGGCTCAAATATCACATCGAAAGGAGGCTTTATGTTAGAGGCAAAATATGAGCATATATCATTCGCTTCAGGCTCCTAAATGAGTTCATACCGAGTGCAAACGATCCAAAGTGTGGACCCCTTTCAGACTAATTGTTAACTTCGAGTGTTTGCTGGGCTGTTTGTTTAAAATCAAAACGAAATTTTTTTAATTTCAAATGACGAATAAATTTAATTGCTGAATTGTAGTTCCAAGCAGCCTCGGTACAAATTTAGGTACATTCGATTATTGAATACAATAACAAAAACGTTTAAACAGCAATATATCGGCACTCTGATGTTTATGAGTGTACCTAGTCTATAGTAATATTAGTTAGGGAAAGGGGTAAATACCCAAATGGTAAATACCCGGTAAATTGGTTATATATGGTAAAAATGGGTAAATAGCCAAATATTTACCCAAAATAAGGGTAGAAATAATGTATATTGGAACGATTTTCCGTCATCCCTTGTCAAATTTGGTTTTGAGACAAACCGGTTTCGGCGTTGTGCCATCATCAGTGTCGATTTTCGTTCTGATCTGTTGTTGTCGTTTGTCCTGTATTTATAGTTCGTAGGTATATGAGCAGGTATTGTCAAATTGATGCTTGTGTATATTTAGTTATGTGTATGTGCTGTGTGTTCATTCAGAACCGAGGGTGGTTTACTAATCGATTTGTGTGGCTGACTGGTGAACCGGTTTGTCTCAAAACCAAATTTGACAAGGGATGACGGAAAATCGTTCCAATATACATCATTTATCCACCCTGTCGGAAAATCAACCAAACAAGATAAGGTAGAAATAATCTTTTGGAAAATATAGGAAACAAAGACACAAATTCAATCCAAAATGTACCCAATTTGTCCTATATTGGTGGCTAGTTATCCATTAGTTTTAATCTGTAATCCAGCGTTTTTCAAAAATATTTAGCCAATAATGCATGCCGTTGCAAAAATTTAAGTTTACCCAGAAACATTTTAAGTCAAAAAAGAGTCGGAAAAATATCTAAATTGGAGCGTTTACAGTCGGTATGTGATCATTTGGGATGCCGAAACCAATGTATTTCGTTCTTGCAAAGGTCGTCTTATATGAGCATATTAACGTATATCATTTGAGCCTAAATAAGAGTCCGACATAAGTCTTAAAAGGCGTTTAAACAGCTCATATTATACTTTACTGGAACTCTCCGTCATTTTTAACTCTAATAAACTCTGATTATCTGACACCTATATGACACGTCAGCGCTTATTGGGGTCATATATAGTTCGACACACCTGAACAGAGCGTGGCAGCTTTGCGGTCACATTAAAAATGTCGAGAAGCGTCCATGAGCGGAAAAACGTCGATGCTAATACAAAAAAAAAAAAAAAAAAAAAAAACCTTACAAGTGAACAATAATGTACAAATGTAATTAATTTTGTATTAAAATGAAAAATTGTCGTAACAAAGATTCAAAATTTGTTCCAAACTCGACGAGCGCACCCTTGCGCTAACCGTCCACCTCTATTGTGGCCTTAAGATCTCCCTCGAAGCACAGATAGGGAATCAGGTAGTCTGTTCGCTTGTGATTGATGACGCTATACTACTATGGCCATATGGTCGGCGCTCAAGCTGCCCCGAGGCACTGAGCCTGGTTGCAGTTGTTAACGCTATGTTGTTTTTGCTACCAGGTCTACAGGTGGAGTGTGCAGAATGGCATACAGTGCAGCCTTCGGGGTTGTTTTCAGGGCTCCCGTAATGCTAAGCATCGATAGTTTGCATACCCCCTCTAATTTTTTGAGGTATGTTGTTTTTTGTGTGGCTTTCCGCCAAACAAGAACTCCATAGTATAGAATAAGGCTTACAATCGCTGTAAAAACCCAATGAGAAAGAGAGGGCGATAAGCCCCACGTACACCCCAGCATTCTTTTATATATATGTATAGAGTGCTGTTGAGGCCTTCTTCACCATCTCCTCCACGTTAAGCTTCCATGACAGCTTACTGTCTAGGATGATTCCTAGATATTTTGTGCAAGGTTTCTCCTGTAAGGTCACCCCTCCTAACTTAGGCCTGGCCCAATTTGGGACCTTGTACCTCTTTGTAAACATGACCATATCCGTCTTCTCTGCATTGACTTTCAACCCGACATTAGATCCCCAGGTATGAATATCCCGAAGCGCCCGATCCATTAAAGAACTAATCGTTGGAAAGCACTTTCCGCTTATGACAATTGCAACGTCATCTGCGTAAGCCGTAAGTTTTACGGGTCCCTCATCGAAAAGCTTGAGCAGTTGGTTGATGACCAGTGTACACAGCAGAGAGGATAGCATCCCTCCCTGCGGCGTGCCCCTGTCCACTAATTTCGTGGCCTCGTACAATCCCCATTGTAATGTAATCTTCCTGCAATTTAACATGCAGCCGATCCATCTGATTAAGGCGGGATGTACTTTAATGTAATTAAGACCATCTATAATCGCCCATTTAGAAACATTATTGAAAGTCCGGCAATGTTCAAGAAGACTCCTATATTCTAGGGATTTCTCTATGCTAATTATCACTCTATGCAATGCGGTGTCTACCGACTTGCCTTTGGTGTACGCATTCTGTGTTGCGGAGAGCAGCTTTTCATCCACGTTGGACTTTATGTACACATCTATCAGACTCTCAAAGGTTTTGAGCAGAAATGATGTTAAGCTGATGGGTCTATAGTCTTTGGGATACACGTGACCGATCTTCCCCGCCTTTGGTAGGAAAGCTACACGAGCAGTTCTCCAAGAGTGCAGTACATGATTCAGCCTTATGCACCCATCGAATATTATTTTAAGCCATTCCACGGCCGCCATACTTGAAACTTGTAGCATGGCCGGGAATATACCGTCTGGGCCCGGCGATTTAAACTTAGAAAACGTTTATGCTCGACGAGCATAAATAGTTGGTAAGTGATAATTTTTGCCTGCTAGGTTAGGAGCTTTTAGGCCGTTAACTAAAAGGCAAAAATTAAATTTTCTTTTACCCTCCTACGCTTTTCGACGCTTTTCTGATTCCAACATTGCCCACTTATTTTGGACCCGTTTCGGATTCTTCTAGCTTTGTTTGCGTAAATATGTGTACCCTATAAACATTCCGTTACAGTTCTGAAGTTCAATATGGGTCCGAAAAATATCAGCTTCAAAAATGCTACCACCTTAGAGCCTTTTATGACTCCAATTTGATGAAATTATGAAGAAACAAAATATTAAAATCACTAAACTAGACAGCTCCGGAATAAAAACTCAGACAATTTTCTGCGACAATTTATTCTAAATAAATAATTAATTCAACTAACACTTATTTCATTTCTATCTTATCCTTATGGGAGTTTTATCACAAAAATTTTCTCCCCTATGTTTTCCGCTTCGGATATATGTCAAAAATTCTTCCTAAAAGCCTTGAAGTAGTATATTAAAAGGCTCAAAATTAGCAGTATATGACGCCAATAAGACTCATATATCATATCGAAAGGAGGCCTGTATAAGAGCATATAGCATTCGTTTCAGGCTCCTAAATGAGTTCATACCGAATGCAAACGATCCAAAGTTTGGACTCCTTTCAGACCAATTGTTGACTTCGAGTGTTTGCTGGGTTGTTTGTTTAAAATCAAAAAAAAAATTTTTAATTTCAAATGACAAATAAATTTAATTACTGAATTGTAATTCCAAGCAGCCTCGATTCAAATGATTTTTAAATACCCCAAAAAAGATACAAAAAAGGAATATTCCGGGTATTTTCCTGGTATTTACCCATAAAAATGGTAAATACCCGGTAGAATCCCAACTCTAGTAATAGTATAAAATAAGGATATAAGGAGTATTACATACATATATGCGTTTCACCAACAATCATTGGTCATACAATCACTGATTTAAAAAAAATCACAAATAATTTTTATGTATGTGATTGCAATCACTTTTCAGCTACAATCATTGATTGAACCATGTCTTGGCTACAACCATGGATTGTAGAAAAAATATGTACTCAATCCTTAAAATCGATCATTTTCGTTTCTTGGTAAATTGATTTTAATGACTATGTCAGCAGAATGGCATTTAGCGCACCGTGTTGCTGGGGTACAATAAATCCCACTTTCTTTTAAACAGCTATTGACTTTCAGTAATAAAAATTCTACAAGTATAAAATCAGATAGCGAACTAAAAATAAAAGATAAATACAAGGCGTGATAACCTCCGAAGAGTTTAGGCCCACATTATCTTCCAAATTGCGTCGAAGTCCTTTTAATTTTTCCTAAAAATTGGCAGGATGGAACTTACATGTTTTACGCAGACTCCGAACGGCATCCGCAAAGCAAATGAGTTCACTGAGAAGCTTTTCATGGCAGAAATACACTCGGAGTGTTTGCCACATCACTGCCACTTAGAAACTGTCTTCTAATTGAAAAAAAAAAACTTGTTTCTAAATTTCTGATGTTTCTATGCCCGGGAATTGAGCCCAGGATCTTCGGCGTGGTAGGCGGAGCACGCTACCCTTACACCACGGCGGCCGACAAATTCGGTAAACCAGCAAACAGACGCTCTACAGAAACAGCTATGACAATGGAATACTTCGGGAATATTTGTACAACATGAAAAAAAAATGTTTTGGAGTCTGACACATAGGTAAAAAGTCCTGTCTTACTCCAAATCTGAATAATTCTGATGATGTGTCTTCAAAAAATTCAACATTCATATGTAGAGTTCCAGAACAAATCTGAAAGTACTCCAGCCTAATAAGTACAAAAACGTTTCAGTGATGACACTAACTTATTCCAAGTATTTTAATGTAGCTTGTATCTTATCATTGGTAAAAGTGGAAGTCTGGATCAGACTGCGGCTTATGTTTCAAGGGTAATTTGTCGAACATGATGACATTTTTAATGGAAACTTGTTTGATTTTCGATGCTTCCTAGGATGTGAGATCGATTTGCTGAGGCCTTCCTGTCTATATGTCTTTCAATGCTGGCCCTCCAGGCCACAATAGGCATCAACATACATGGTTTTTAGGCTAGCCCTATTAAGCGAATGAAAGAAGATACTTCGGCACAGAATGTGTTCTTAACGCCGCGCACCCATGTACGCAAAGAAGGAGGATGGTGCCTCAACCTCGCTAGAAGGATCACGAGGAAAATTTTATGATGTCCTTTGGTATTTCCAATATGCTTGGTTTAATTAAATCGGTTTATTGAGAAGCAATTTTTATGGATTGTCATTTGCATAATCTCAATTTCAGCTCAAGCCTTCATATTGTAACGATTTTACTTGCAAATCCTCTTATTTGCAATCCTCTGCTAAGTTCGAATCACTAAACTGTTGAATAAATAACTCCAATTTGTAATAATGCAAAATGGCCTTTATTAAAGTACTTCACAAAAACACTCAAACTGTGCAACGAATAGCTTGCTTAATAACCAAACTGATTGATAGCTCAAATGAAACTCTACTATTCATAATAATACTGCTATTGCTCGCTAGATAGCGTCTCAATCGAAAACTCAAATCAAACTGAATTCCAGCGCCTCTACAATTGCCGCCTTTTATACTCTTTGATTTCAACCTTCGCATCTTCTAGGCGCTTCCAGAATCTACTAGTCCAGTAGCTCTCAAACTTCTCAGCTGTATCTACAATTGCACAATTTTATAGTTTTTCTCATTGCATACTTATAGGAGTATCTCAGATATATGCATGTATTTGTGCATTGACTCTCCGCTGCTCGTATACGTACATGGTACATATATGTTGACGCAGTTATTGTTTCGTTTGTGTAGATACATGATGATTGAATTATTGATGTGCATTCACGTAACTGCTTAGCATCGGCTTAGAGCTGGCAGCACTCCTTAGTTTTGCTAATATTCGTAACAATATTTATTTCGTAGCACCACATAAAGCAGTATGCTTATATGACTAGGTATGTACATGTACTTCTAATATCCGTTTAAGGGTAGATACATATATCTAAATAAGGAAGTTTTAGGTTCTGCTTACCCGTTGCTCCAATGGATAAAAAGTATCCACGTACAAAATGTTGGTCAACTTTTTATTGCATGTTTTGTAGTCGAGAGATGGAATCTCCAAAGCGACATTATGATGAAAGTGTTTGTCCAAAAGATGTTCAGCGAACGTACAAAACGCAAAAGATGGACTAAAGCTGAAAGAAGTTGTTTAAAAATCGTATAAAGTGGCATGAACTATGGAGGAATTGTTTGTAAAAACAGAATGCTCTTAAAAAATTTAAGGCGGAGATCTAGGCAGGCAGATCCGGTCTTCCCGAAGATGAGTGCGTAGAACTGGGTTTCAATTTTAAATAAGAGAATTTTACATTTGCAGGTATAAAAAATTTTAGAATGACCTGGTTTCGAACCGACGTGCCCCTGATGGCAGCAGCTTACTCTACCAACAAAACTATCACATTTGTGTGTAACAAAGCATATCGTGAAAAATGTCTCTAAAATAATCTATGACTTCCAGCATTTTCCACAGATAAAATTTTTAATTAACTGGTTTCCTATATTTTTTAATTTCGTTTTGTTTTATTCATTAGATTGTCATTTATTTATTAAATAATGTGTAAATTCATTGGCGGTTGTTGGCCAGGTATGGCAAATCCAGATAATTAAAATTTACGATACGCATTTAACTTCTCAAAGCCATCAACCATAACATAACAGCGCGACATCTGCCGACAATTATCTTATTTGAATTGGCCACGTTTCCCCAAATGCACGTTAACTTAACATGTCGCAAGATATACATTAACATTAAACCAAAGAAATCATACCGAAATTCCACAAAGAAAACATCTTAAGAGAAAATCAAAGAGAGTAGATTAATAAGAGGGAGCATTGTAGAGTCGTTCATTCTCCACAAAGTGGGACGGCTACACCAGGAATACACCATACGTTATGCCCCTGTTTCGTTTTCACCATCGGGATTAAAAGTCATGAGCCTGGGTATTGGCGCAATTTTAGTGATGTAAATTGCATGGCGCCAGCGCCAATGCGGTGCCAGCTCAATGTTAGCTCATTTACGCAATAACCCCAAGCGAATTTTTGACGCTACTTAGTAGTGAGTGCGTAGTACATTTCACTTGCGCTATTGAGTGAAACGATTTTTGTGTGTCAGGCACGAGTTTGGTGTTATTGGCGCTACTGGAAATGATGACACTGAGCTGATGACGCTAGCGCTGATAGTTCAGCTTTTGAATCAGAGAAAGTACTGATGACCCGTGTAAATTATTCTGGCTTTGCCTATTATTGGCTGTGACTTTGAACTAAATAAATGATGCGGACATAACAACCAGAATCATTTTTTAGTTTTATATTTTATAATTAATGCACAATTAATATGGGTGTGTTTGAGCAGCCAAATAATAACAGTAGTATTGCAAAAGTGCTGCTGAGTTGATGGAATGCCGCTAATTTCCTAGCGATGATCAATAGATTGTAAACATTTCGTTCAACGAACGCGCGAAATTGCCACATCTGCTCAAATGTTGCTGAAGAACCTTATCCGCTGTCATAAAAAGTAACACTGCTGCAGCTCGAACACACCCTATATCGAGAAAGTAACAAATAGACAACTTAGCTTTTTTTTTACAAATCGCTTGGCTGAGATTTTCATTTGTTGTTTTAACTTAAGCTGTTATGCCAATATTTTTCAGCCAGCTTATTTTCAAATAGGTAATTTTTCCAAAGGCAAAATAAATTACAGAGTTATACAGCCTTAAAAAGTCAGCTATGTTGAGGCGGACAGCATAGCAAAAGGTATGGAGAATTCCTCGTACAGCTGTCCCACAATTTCCACAAAGCTTTAGAACTCTACAATGAACCATTTTATATTTAGAAGTCTTTGAGAAAATCAAAAAATTGAAACCAAAGAGCGTAGATTAATAAGAGGGAGCATTGTAGAGTCGTTCATTTTCCACAAAGTGGAACGGCTACACCAGGAATACACCATACGTTTTGCCCCTGTTTCGTTTTCACCATCGTGATTAAAAAAGTCATGAGCCTGGGTATTCGCGCAATTTTATTGATGTAAATTGCATGGCGCCAGCGCCAATGCGGTGCCAGCTCAATGGTAGCTCATTTACGCAATGACTCCAAGCTAATTTTTGACGCTACTTAGTAGTGAGTGCGTAGTACATTTCACTTGCACTATTGAGTGAAACGATTTTTGTGTGCCAGGCACGAGTTTGGTGTTATTGGCGCTACTTGCAATGATGACACTGAGCTGATGACGGTAGCGCTGATAGTTCAGCTTTTGAATCAGAGAAAGAATTGATGACCCGTGTAAATTATTATGGCTTTGGCTATTATTGGTTGTGTATTTGAACCAAATAAATGCTGCGGACATAACAACCGGAGCCATTTTTGAGTTGTATATTTTATATTTAATGCACAATTAATATGGGTGTGTTTGAGCAGCCAAATAATAACAGTAGTATTGCTGCTTAGTTGATGGAATGTCGCTAATTTCCTAGAGATGATCAATAGATTGTCAACATTTCGTTCGCGAAATTGCCACATCTGCTTAAATTTTCAAAGATTTTCCATTGTTGATCTAACTTAAGCTGTTATGCCAATATTTTTCATCCAGCTTATTTCAAATAGGTCATTTTTCCAAAAGCAAAATAAATTACAGCAAAGATTACAGAGTTAAACAGCCTTATAAAATCAGCTATGTTGAGGCGGACAGCATAGCAAAAAGTATGGTGAATTCCTGGTACAGCCGTCCCACAGTTTCCACAAAGCTTTAGTACTCTACAATGTCCCATCTTGTATTTATAGAGTCTTTGTTGAAACATTGAAATTGGAAGGTGTGTGGTGTGTGGTGAATCGCAAGACGAACAAGTTGGGTAAAAATTCTCTGATATTTCGCATTTACATACATATATTTACGATATTCGTAGCCCATCAGTGTTCGAACTTTAAAAACTGTGTACGATTAATGTTATCTTCACACGCCCACATGATGTTAATTCGGTAAGGCTTGCGATTCACCATGTTTCCCCAAATTAATTAATTCGGTACGGTACGTATTTGTACGGCGAATTGGTTGAATTCTCTTTCGCACCACCCAAGGCGAATTCATTATAGGTGGTGTTATCCCATAAGCTGATTGCTTCTTCTTGATAATTTTCCATACAAAGCCTTTATACAACAAAATGTCAGTTAATCGAAATCTATGAAAATTTGCTTTTGACTTGACATTCATCTGCACGGCGAATTGATTGAATTCGCTTTGCCACCACCTGGTATAGATTCGCCTTGGCACCACCTGATATGAATTCGCCTTGGCTATGAATTCTTTGGCAAGTTCAATGTGAATTCAAAAACTTTCTATTCCTCCATTACCATACCTACCAGAAATGAAGCGTGTCATGATGAAGGACCTTACAAAGGGCACAAAAAATAAAAAAATAAATTTTCAGCACCCTGTAAAAACAGTGAAATTAGGCTTTTCTCAACGCCACCAATGCAATGGGGTAAATACTAAAAATGTAGTATTTTATTTGCTCAGATAATGGAATGCAGGTGATCTATTCTGATCTTAATTTTCCTGCTATATGGCTCGAATAAAGGGAGCCGCTTTGAGGAAAACATTCATAAAAGCTGAAAATGGCCAGATAGGTAAATAGTCCTTCGGACGAATTGTGCCCAGAGTGAATACCTTAACAACAATAGCCGTGTTTTTTTTTACAGGGACATATATAAATCTACGTTTGCGGGTAAAAAAAAACGCTTATCCTCACTTAATAATGTAATAACTAGCTACAGAAGGGGTTGTACCGAAATGCGGAGACGCACACCTCTGTTGGCCAGCCATAGGTGAATAATTTTATATATAAAATACATATAAATATAATTTTAATACTTACGAAAGAGCTTTCTTCAGAGTTAGCTTTATCACGAACAGCACTTGTTTGCAAACTTGAAATTTTTTGCTTGGGAAATTTTGTAGAAAATCTGAAGCCAACTTTGAGCCACTGTTCGGAAGAATAAAAATAGTTATGAGTTTCTTTAAGCACTTGTTGCAATTAGAGGGGAATCAATGAAATGGTCCAAAACTTGACCGACCTATCATACTGATTGTGTCAGGCTCAAAAACCGGAAAAACTAATAACAAAAGTACTTTAGAAAATTTGTCTAACAGGGGTCGGTCACTCGGCTGCGGTGTGGACATAGAGAAATGAAGGTTTTGGCATAAGCATAGAAAATATAGGTATACATATATAGGTATATAGGTCATAAAAAACGTATCAGTGTAAACATTTAATACTTCTAATAAAAGACTAAAATTAATTTGTACTCCAATTTAATAGAAAATAATTAAAATAATGTGACGAATATGAGTGACACTAAGTGATACTCACATCACTAGTCTGATGCTAAGTAAATGAATTCACAACAACAATAAAGCGGACAGTCACTTGTATCTACATAAACGAATAAAACATTATGTCTACACATATGTACGTACACGCAGCAGAGAAGAGATGCACAAACACATGCAGATATCTTATCTGAGATGCTCCCAAAAGTATGCAAATGTAATTGTTGAAGTGTCGCTCACAAATACACGCATATGAGAAGCTATATACGTGCAATTGTAGTTATAATTATACGGCGGTAACTAAATAAATTCTGGAAGCGCGTACAAGATGCCACGAGGAAATCACAGAGTATAAAAGCACCAGCGGTACGCTACAATCAGTTTTTGATTAAGCACGCAATCTGTCGGGCAATAGTAGAGTTCCATTTAAGCTATCAGTCAGTTTGGTTATTAAGCAAGCTAGTTGCAAAGTATAAGTGTTATTGTGAAGTACTTTAATAAAGGCCATTTTTCCATTATTCAATATTGGAGTTATTTATTCAACAGTTTAGTGATTCGAACTAAGTAGAAGATTGCAAATAAGGGAAATTGCAAGTAATTTCGTTAAAATAATTTACAGATACAATCTGTGTTTTGTAGAAATTGTTTAACGTGACGCATTTCACACTCTTCTCCTATTCGAAATTTTTATAAATTTTGAAAATTTCAACAGTTTTGGAGTCCCTAAAAAGGATAAAAATGATCTGAAAAATGTGATGATTGGGCGTAATGTTGAAGAACTCTTCCTCTTTTTCGGGGTTCCCCCATAAATTCAGAAACACATTTTTCCAGAAAACATTAGTCAGAACCCTTTTTTCAGAAAGCCAAAATTCAGAAGTCAAAGTTCAGAAACAAAGATTCAGAAATAAAAATTCAGAAATCAAATTTTTGAAGTCAATTTCAAACAGATTTCACAAGACAATTTTCAGAAGTCAAACTTCAGAAGTGAAAATTCAGAAAGTAATCAGACAGCAAAAAAACATTAAAATTTGCCCAACATTTTATTTCTTTTTTCTGTCTGATTACTTTCTGAATTTTAAGTTCTGAATTTTTTTCAGCCTGTAACACAGCAACGTCGAAAGAAGCTGTTATATCCAATATTTATTCTAATTATAGAATATGTATAATATTACCAAATTGGGTGAAGTCCGTACAAATAATTATATCGAAAGGTGACACAATGTCATTCGAAGGTGCGTTTGGGACACACCCTAACATATTTAATTTCATAAATAAAATATTTCATTTCAGATAAATTACTTTTCTACATAACACGCGGCACCCCCGTTTAAAAAAATGTCTACCTATTTCCTCTTACAATAAAACTTGATAAGTAAAATATCATTGATTCAAAACAATTTTTTGCTAAGTTATAGCTTATTATTGTAGTCTACGATCCTTTTAAACTTGTTTTATATCTAAGTTGTCATGGTCTTTAACCGATCCCGTCCATGTTTACTAAAAATATGTGTACCCAATTTTGTTACGATATGTAAATTTATCTTCGACTTATGGCTCCCGAAACATTGAAAGTTGCTTAGACAAAAAGGGGCGGTGCCACACCCATTTTCAAAAATTTTAGTGTTTTCGAATTTAATGTTATAATTCAATTTAGAAATTAAATTCTATTGATACAAAGCTCTTTTTCGCTAAGATATAGCTTATTATTTTCGTCTACGACCCTTTTAAAAATCTTTTATATAAAGGTGGGCGTGGTCTTTAACCGATCTCGTCCATTTTTTCTAGAAATATTTCCTGCTATAGGGAAAATTTGTGTACCCAATTTTATTACGATCCCTTAATTTTTCTTCGACTTATGGCTCCCGAAACATAGAAAATTGCTTTGTCATAAAAGGGGCGGTGCCACGCCCATTTTTTTAAATTTTAAGTTTTTCCTTTTTACTGTTATAAATCCACTTGGCAAATGAAATGCCATTGATGAAAAGCTCTTTTTGCAAAGATATAGGTTATTTTATTCGTCCACGACCCTTTTAAAAATCTTTTATATAAAAGTTGGTGTTGTACTTAACCGATTTCGTTAATTTTTCTTCACAGAATTCCTTATAGTAAAGGCAACCTCTCTGCCGAATTTTGTTACGATAGGTTTAACGATTTTTGATTTATGAATAATAATATTTGTAAAATTGATTTTATCACAAGTGGGCGGTGCCACGCCCATTTTAAAATTTTGTTTCAAATTTTTATCAAGTCTCAATATCAGTCCACACGTCAAATTTCAACATTCTAGGTGTATTATTTACTAAATAATCAGGTTTTTTGTGTTTTCCAAAATGTTATATATATAAAGAGTGGGCGTAGTTATCATCCGATTTCGCTCATTTTCAATACCAATCTATTCTGGGTCCAGATAAGCTCGTGTACCAAATTTGGTGAAGATATCTTTATATTTACTCAAGTCATCGTGTTAACGGATAGACGGACGGATGGACATGGCTCAATCAAATTTTTTTCGATACTGATGATTTTGATATATGGAAGTCTATACCTATTTCGATTCCTTTATACCTGTACAACCAACCGTTATCCAATAAAAGTTAATATACTCTGTGTGCAAAGCACGCTGAGTATAAAAACGAACAGGCAATAACAGAAACAAAACTGCAGCAATTTTCAGCTGGAGGCGAGTCATATAGGAAACGCAAGATAAAATATAAAGACTTCGTTTTTTAATATTGTACATAATTGTATTTGAAAAAGAAAAACGCGAAAAGATTTAATTAATTACATGCTTTCTATTGCACATAATTTAAAATTTTAGATTGTACTACTTTTTCTTTATCCATAATTCCTGCCAAATAAATGAACTTTTCTGAATTTTGAGAAAAATTTAATGTTTTTCTGTCGTCTGATTTTTTTCTTAATTTTGAATTCTGAATTTTGCCTTCTGAAATTTGGTTTCTGAATTTTCACTTCTGAAATTATGAGAAATGCAGTTAAAAAATCAATACCTGGGAGAAGCTACAAAACTGGCAGATGATGCTTTGAATGATTCAATGAAAAGCTGCAAAACGCTGACTCGTGCTTTCATTTTATCTTTCAGAAGGTTGTTGAAAGGTGTTCCAAGTTCGACATTGTAATCAGACAGCGGCATTGGACCTCAAGCATTGAGGATTACTATAGAATCACATTTTATGTGCAATTTCTAGACACAATCAATTTTCCAAAGCTTTGGCCATTCATTTCTAAACCAAGAATTCGATAGAGAGAAATGCACAGAACTCTAAAACTTTTATGAAGAGTTACTGGATTGCTTGGAAAGTAATTCCGTCTCTGAAGTCAAAATGTGGAGGCAACGAATTTACGATCGATGCGTTCAAAATGCGCTGAATGCAACAAGAGCATCTCAATGGTCTAGCTTCTTTAAATATCCATAACCGGATTGATTTGACTGAAGACGAAATCCTGAAAGTTTTCCAAAAGCCTTGAGTATTTAAAAAGTATTAAGTATGGGATGAATGGTTTATAAACACAATTTAAATTGTTGGTCGGACCGAGAGATACAAATTTTAAAACTTTGACCGGCAACGCTAAAAAAAAGAAAATAAACTAACTGTATTTGGCAAAATCTCTTCGGAGCTATGTATATCAACCCAAAAATTTAATAATGTAGCTACATGCTGCTTAATATGTTCGACTGTTCTGGATCATTTCCTCGCATTACATTGCAAACAAATATTTCACCCAACTTTACAAAAAAATATATGTCAATCAGAAAACTTGCGGAGTGTAAAGCGGGAACTTTCAGCAAGGCATGTCTGTCCTTGGGTTCAATGTTGCTAGCGATGGCTTTAATTTGTGTTTCCAAATAATTGTAAATCAGAAATATTGTAAATAGGACATATATAAAGGACTGCGATGTTGTATCGCCAACAAATACATCATATAGCACATTGTTCAAGGAAACGGCATTCAAGACATCGTCCAATCTGTGTGAGCGGGGTTTAGTTAAATTTTTCGGCATGTTGACGGCTAAGCAAATTACAAGCAATTAGAAACTGAATATAGAATTTAATGCTATTTATTACCTTCTACTTACTTTGAAATTTTACGTCAACAGTGCCTGTATCAGCTTTAGTTATTCGTGCGAAGCGTTTCATATTTTTCAACAAGGAGTTTTTATAATCCACAACGAATCCAAAGTTATTTCGAATTGATTCGGGGCTGGAATCGGTTGAGTTGATGAATGAATTATAGCTGCGCATAACAAAAAACAATGCATAGACGAAAAATGAGCTGCAGGCGAATGTTCTGGAAATATAATGCGCATACAGCAATATTGAAAATGGTGTTGCATTGACCAAAAAAGTATCAACTCCTTAAAAAAAAAAACAGTTTTCCAAAATGCAGTCAAGATAAATATGTACATAAGTATATATGTACTTACGAGTATAACCAACGCAAACCATCCCTTACCAAGCAGAAGATACAAAAATTCTAGAAGGTGAAACGTCTAGACCTTTGGAGAAATATGCGGATGAGGCAACAGGGAGTATAAAAGCAGCGCAAGCTGAGGAATGACTAATCAGTTTTGATTTAAACACGCTATTGGTTGTGAAGTATAATTGTGAAGTACTACTCCCAAAATAATCTAAATAAAGTCAGTTTGCAATATTGAATATTGGAATGATTTATTCAACAGTTTAGCGATTCGAACGTTAGCAGAAGGTTTCAAATAAGCGGAATTTCTCTAAATTCGTTACAATATTTTGTACTTATCTATGGCTTAAGCCGCCGGCAAACGGGATTTATATTAAGAGTGAATAAAGGCCAAACTTATAAATATATGCGTAAAAGGGCAGTCAAGGTAAAAGAGGGCAGTAAAAACGGGACTTATAGTTTTTCCATTCAAACGATGACACATCGATCCATACAATAAAACAGGGACTCGTCGTTTTTTCCATGAGAAGGCGTTGTGTGGTGGCACCGTTCTCCGGCTACCACACCGAAGATCCTGGGTTCAAGTCACCGACAAAGATATATCAAAAATTAAGAAATACGTTTTTTTTTCAATTAGTCTGTCTAAGCGTAGTCGCCCCTTGGCAATAGTTTGGCAAACACATGAAAGATGAAAATTCATCTGCCTTGCAGCAGCGGATCGCAGTCATCATAAAACTTAAAGGTCTCTTCCCACCAATTTGTAGGAAACAATTTAAAAGAGCGCGAGCAAATTGGAAGACAAACTCGGCCTAATTCTCCCCGGAAGTAAATCACGCCAAGTTTTTTTTTTCAAGAGCATACTAAATAAAATCAACTTATAAGAAGCTGGCGGGATTCGATACAATTTTGGAGAAGTTGCAACTTTATCGTATATTTTGGACGCTGTTTTGCTAACAAAAATACATATTTCGGCTGTTCTAACCAAAATTGTCTACAAAATGACTTGCCCGATTTCGAAACTAGGTTGAGTTACATAATATTTTTTTATTGTTTGGCAAACATTCCGAGATTATTCCTGCTACACTCAATAAAAAATGGGATTGATTTTGCGTCATAGAAACGCTTCCCTTAATCTAGACAAGTAATTTTCTCAAAAGCTAAGATGTTTTTTCCTTGGTTATAGGAATAATTTTCTCAAATCTGGAGAAATTTATTAAAAAAATTTAATTGTGTAACTGTCACGGCCGTGGATTTCTAGTGTGGGTCCGCAAGTATACAGTGACTGAGCTAACTTGTACGTGTAATAATTGTAAGGCATATTCAATTAAGTATAAAGAACAGTGGTGTGATGGTAGCGTGTTCCGCCTACCACACCGAATGCCCTGGGTTCACACCCCGGGAAAGCAACATCAAATTTTTAGAAATAAGGTTTTTCAATTAGAAGAAAATTTTTCTAAGCGGGGTCGCCCCTCGGCAGTGTTTGGCAATCACTCCGAGTGTATTTCTGTCATGAAAGGTCTCAGTGAAAACTCATCTGCATCGCAGATACCGTTCGGAGTCGGCATAAAACAAGTAGATCCCGTCCCGCCAATTTGTAGGAAAAGTTAAAAAGGAGCACGGCGCATATTGGAAGAGAAGCTCGGTCTGAAATCTTTTCGGAGGTTATCGCGCCTTACATTTATTTTTATTTTTTTAAAGAAAGAATTTTCCTCAAATTAATGAAAAGTCTTAAACAAAAATTATAAACTTTTACTTATTATCAGAGTTCGTTTGTTTTGCGTTTTGTGTTTGGTCCGGGTTTCAAGTTCCGAGCAGAATAACATTGTAAGTTTAGAAACAAGTTTTTCTAAGCGGATTCGCGCCTCGGTAGTAGTTTGTCAAACACTCCGATTGTACTTCTGCCATGAAAAGCTTCTCAGTGAAAATTCATCTGGCTTGCCGCAGCGTTGAAGTCGGCATAAAAAAATTAAAAAGAAGCTCAGCGAAAATTGGAAAAGAAAGTCTAGGCCTAAATCTTCACGGAGGTAAATCGCGTTAAGTATTTGTTTTATATTTGCCATGAAGACTAGCAAGCATATTCCGCTGGTTACGCCGCACAACAGTATTTAACGGATACAAAGGAAATTTGTAAGTCTTCAACGCAAAGACATTTCATTTTTGCTTAAATTCATGCCAAACACACCTCGTAGCAAGACATTGCAGTTTTCTGTTCAAAGGAACTTTTCATACCTTACCAACTCGCTTCCGAAGGAGAGCAGGAAATACACTCAGTGGAGCTCTGTGCAGATGTAAATGCTCTGCTTAGAAGAAAGCGCTTGATAACTTAACACAGTTAGCAACGTAATGTTCCCACTAACACAAAATTTACTGCGAAAAGAAGGGACCGAAATGTGAACTGCTCTCTTTCTTCCTGGAGACTTGATTAATTCGTAAATACTTACAAAAAGCATTCTAGATGATTCTTGTAGTATATAAATATGAAATAATTTTATAAACTGTTAAAAATTTCCAGAACGAGTAAGGAAAAAATTGTAGTATTCCTCCAAAAACTTTTTTAGTAGACATTTCTTTGGCTTAATGGTTGTAGAAAATAGTCGCACGGAAAATATGGCGAAATTTCACAGTTTTTTTAAATTAATGTACGATACAATAACATAATTTCCACTAATTTCTTGGATATTGGAGAAATCAATTTTTTTCAAGTGGATAACTTGATATGAAAAACTCCAATGTATATTTATTTCCATACTCACATCAAAATATACCAATCAGTATCATTCCGAACGCTGTACACGTCACTTAGCGCCCGGTGTCTCAGATATGTGCTGTTCCTTACCACATGGTTGCTTTGAAACAAGTAAACCTCAAGGATTTGCTGCAGGTCTCCGTTATTACAAGATGATGGAAAGCAAATTAGCTGATGTATTTGTTCAGACTACGTCAATAAAAAATTGTTTTTTAAATAAATTTGCAAGTTCTGTTGAATTTCAAAACCCCTAACCTTGAAACCACCATCGTATATCATTTCCAACAAATAATGAGCCATAACGATTTGTACAGCAAATGGAACAATAGTTTCATTGGCAAGAAAGCTCCACGAAGCAAGTTGCACTTGTTCCTTGTATTGATGCAATAGAGAACGGCAAATATTTGGATTCTGTATTCGCACACTTGATGCACCTCCCAAAGCACCACCGGCATAGTAAGCCGTTGCATCATATACTTTGAAAATACATCACACTAACAATGGTAATAATATTAAGATCTCAAGGTTTATTAAAAACTTACATTTTACAGCCCACAACGAGCCTCGCCGTAGTCCTTCCAAGAAGTTATACATATCACCAGAGAATTTAAACACAATGAGAAGGCGTTATTTTGGCATCCACTGCTTACGATCCATTTGCATGTGACACGTCTTGCACTTCACCACTATTCCCCAAATTCATGTTAACTTAACAGGGTGCAAGACGTAACAGAAAATTCTCTTAACGATTTTCTCTGTTCGTCTGTTACCAAAAAATTCTCTGATCAGAGCAAGTATATTGCAAATTTAATTCTGTTTTATTGTAAATAAATTATGATGGTTGGAAGGTTGAAGTCTTCGGCACAGCCGAAGACAGTCCTGTCCTTACTTGTTTTTTTTTTATATTCAAAGTGTGAATTTGAATCTGTGCCTATGATTCAGGGCAAAACAAGAACAAAAGTGCTACAAGTGTATAGGGGTTGAGCAGTTCCGATGTAAAGAAATATTTTGACAAGTATAAAATACATTATTCAGTCAACAAATATAGTCAAAAAAGATTCAGAAAGATGAATTAAAAATTATTATAAATTTTTGATCTCCTAAAGTAAACACATTTGATTCAAATATGATTCCAAAATGTGGTTGAAAAAATATATTCAGTGTTTGATAATCTAAAGTATTCATATTTGATTATTTCTTTTGTTCAATTGTATGGTAACTCATTATTTTGTCAGAAAGAGTAATCAAATTATATTGATATGTAGGGAAATTGAAAATTTAATCACCTAAATGGTGAGTGGGTATAAACAAACCTAGATTGGTATATATGTACACACATATATTCCTAAAATAAAGATCAGCCTGCACCCCCATTTCCCACCCACTTCATTGATACCAATATATCCATGCATAAGCTAACAAATGTTTGTACATTCACATGTTCAAATAAAAGACAAACTGTTTCAATCAACCACTTCCAACAAAAATTATTCTTACGCACAAGCATATGTACAAATCTATGTTCATATGTAAGCTAAGAAATATTTTTATATTCGCATGTTGACAAAGAAAACAAAATTCACTTCAACCATCCAACCATACGCACAAGCACACATACATATTTACATATGTATGCTCATGTTTTGTATGTAAATCACAAAATCCTGAAAACTAGCTTCCTCTTGATTTTTCATTCATAAATTCTTCTTCTTAAGTTGTCCAAATTGATGGCAACATGGCATTTGATAAAATCGTCAAAAGACAAATTTTTGCGTTTTTATAAATTCCAACTTCGATGCATATTGGGGGTATTCATTATGACGAGCATAACTACTTTCATAACCCCGAACTTTTCCTTTGAAATAATACCAAACTATTTATAATCCTGTATGAAAGTACTAATATGGTAGTAAAAAATGCAAATAAACATGCACAGATATTGCCTAGTAAATGTCCACTAACATATTAGCAATATAATCTAAAAATTTCCATCCATTATTCATATAAATTATTGCAAATAATTTTCTCATATCCTAAATTGCCGAGTTGTCACAGCTTATGGACATTTTTATTTGCTATTTGAAACCCCCTATCATATTCTGCCGAAAAATTGTTCGCGCAGTCACGCAGCCAAATTTGCAGCAACTGTGTTGCAGTTGCTACATAAGAGTGGTGTTTTACCCGTTTCTGGCCCGAATTCGCACTGTGACGTCATACTGTATATGCTGACTTGTTTATCACATGTCAGTACAAAGTAAGAATTTTACATTATTTTCATAGATAAAAATTAATATATGGGAGCGGCGAAATAAATTAAAGTAATTTTGCGAAGAAATATAACATTATTTCGCAAAAGAGCAATAAATTCGTTTATTTTAATTTTATAATAAATTCCCCTTTTAGCTGTGAGTTATTAAAGGTAGAAACGGCAACACTTTTAACCACCGACGACACATAATTTGGCTCGTGCCTATTGTATTTCGTCGGCTAATTGCTACGAGCATTGATATTTACATATCCATGGCCGTAAACGCGGATTGCCATAATTGATTTGGTCGCTTCATAACGCGGAATGCGACAAGTTGTTTTATTAATAACTTAAGCCACTGCCACAGCATCAAAGCGACCCAGCTTTTTATACATGTCTGCCTTTAATTGGAGTATTATTGAATATGTATATATGTATGTACATTTGTACTTTTTTGCTTTGGTTTGTATTTTCATACATATATATTCAATGATACAATGCTCAACATCTGATCAACAGGCACATGTCTTTTGTATATTGTTGGTCTTATTTACAAGGGTTGATTTGAGGCAGGTCAAATGTATTTAAGTTTGACTTGGCTTATCAAACCTGCCTTTGAAAATATTCAAGTACATAGGTACTTACATCATTGTACTGAATAACACATATAAAATGCTTTAGGAAATTTCTTTATAGGTACCTCCCCTCCCACCCATAGTCCAAATAATAACTAAATATTTTTTTATTTATTCAATTGTTATCAAATATTTTATTTATTTCAATTTTCCAATTTATTAATAATTCATACTTCATGGTTAATATGCATACATTTTATGCAAATTAACGTTTTATAAATATGCAATGGATTTCGTGTGCACAGAAATTCCAAGTCGGCAAAACACTATTTGCATGCATATTTCAATTTGCATACATTTTCCTAACATTTTAATTTATTAACAAAAAGGGATGGGATAATTCATAAATGTATGATTAATTTACATACATTTCATGAAAGGGCATATTTTGGGTATATGAATAGATTTTTGTTTGTAAAAAAATAAGCAAAATTTCTGCAATTTGCATCAACATAAAACAAGCAAATATATTGCTATTATTATATTAATTAAGTTCAAATTCATATTAAATCATAAAACAAGCAAATATATTGCTACAAGTAATAAAATTTAAATTGAATTAATCCTACTAAATACCTATATTCCCACAAAGAAATCATATTAAGAGAAAATCCAGAGAATTTATACACCAGCTGAAACTGTTGACAGAGAATTGGATTGTGTGTGGTGAAGTGCAAGACGTGTTCACATGCAAAAAAGTTGGAATCTAGCAAAAACGCCTTCTCATTGTGTTTAAATTCTCTGATATCACGTATACAATTCTCACTTATATTCCAACCTTTATCATTGAACTCGAAAAAGCGTAAAGTTGCGTACGGGCTAAAACCTTCGAATATGTAATTTACACTGGTGACAACTGTCGCACTGACACATAGCGAATTCGGCCATAGCAATAAGGGACCAACGCAAATTATGATCCAACATGACCGATACATTTTAGGTACGATATTTTTAACAGAATTAAAAAAATTAACTTCTTATGCGTTTTGCAATCTACTTAACTTGACGAATAAAGGTAAATAAGCACTTGGTTAACGTGCGTGAAGTCATCAGCAGAAATGCTTTATCTACATACGGGTGCTATGAATGACTAACGGCTAACGGCAATCAAATAATAAAGAAATTAGAAATCCACAAATCCACTACATATTGCTATTCCACAGCGTTTCAAATTTGTGTATGAAGAGAAGATGCACTAATTTAAGTTTGTATGTAAATATTGATGCATGTGCTGAGTACGTTAACATCGAACTGAACTCTGGGTGAAACTAAAAGTTTAAAATCATATTTCTTTTCTTTTATTATTTGCAACCAGTTCATTACACTGCTGCAATTTGAAACAGGCCTACAGACTTGATATGAAAGTAAATCCGTCTATAAAATTCAAATTATGTATATATGTATGTTAGGTAAAGATCAGGTTGCGTCGTAAACCGATTGACCGATCGCCACCAAACTAAACACACCCACTGGATATTTTCCAAGGATGAGCATGGGCTAAAAATAAAAATCGGTATAAAAAGGGAATCTCTTATACAAAAATATCTCGTACTACATACCTATTCATATTAGAGCACTAAAGTTTTTAAAAATTGGTAGAGTTGTAAAACAAACTCAATTTGGTTTAATTTCACTCAATTTGGTTTCATTTCATTTCATTTCTATATTTATATAAAAAACCTGTGGTGAAATCCATGGATATAAGCTAATAGTTCATATTAGCGATGTAACGGGGCTTCTATTACGACACCGATATGTCGTAACTTTAGATTGATTTACACTCCTGATTCCGGTTTCGGTTCTGCCTGTTTGGAATCGGATGTATAACAGAAGTCGATTAATAGAAATATTTAGTGAAGAAACATAGATCCTGTGAAAATTGTTGCAAGGCAAATCTTCATAGAAAAGTAGTTCCACCCCTGAGGCTCCGAGAATTCAGAGCCGTAACAAAATCCTCAAATCCCTCGCTGGCAGTACTTGGGGAAAAGATAAAGAAACGCTCATGACTACATACAAAGCAATTAGCCAGCCGATTACGTGCTACGCGTCACCCATATGGTCGCCAAGCATAAAAATCACCCACTGGAAGAAACTACAGGCCTGCCAAAATACTGCTCTCAGAATCGCCACGGGCTGTCTTCTTATGTCCCCAGAACACCATCTGCATAATGAGGCGAGAATACTCCCCATAAGGGAGAGAAATGAGATGCTGACCAAACAGTTCCTGTTGAATACCCAGAAACCTGGGCATCCCAACAGACATCTGATTGATGAACCAGCACCGCCTAGGGGCCTAAGGAGTCATCTCCGTAAGCATTTTGAGGAAATACGGCACCTGAGAAACCAGCCGTATGAAGTGAAAAAACACAAGCAGGTCCTTGGTGAACTCCATAAACAGGCGTCGGACCTTTATGCCGGGAATTGCCCGGTGAATCCAGTACTTAACGAAAATTATCCAAAACTTGCGGAAGAGGGGCGCATTCTCCCCAGGGAAACGCGTGTCACTCTTGCTCAACTTCGTTCTGGATACTGTAACAGGTTAAACTCTTACCTATCCAGAATCAACCCTGACATACAAAATGTATGCCCCGCTTGCAATGTGTCCCCACATGACACCAACCATCTCTTCAATTGTAATGTGGAACCAACGCCTCTAACACCCCTTTCCTTATGGTCCACCCCTGTTGAAACGGCAGGTTTCCTTGGACTCCCGTTAGAGGATATTGATGACAATTTGTGATCGGTCGCGGCTATTAGGTGGGGCGAGCATTGCTACAACAACAACAACAGTGGAATATGACGCAATCTCGTCTGCCGTTTTAAAACGCTCTAATTCAGAAAACTTTTGAAAAATTTCTAATCGCAGAATTTGTTTTAAAATCGCCCAATCTAACGTTAAAATGTACTGAGCTTATGCTCAGATAGGGCGTTTTCAAAAAAAGTTCTTGAGGAGGGCGTTCGTCAACCGAATTCTGAAATAGGGCGTTGTTCAAAAGTTTTCTGAAATAGGGCATTTTTGAAATGACAGCTGAGGTGGGTTCTTATCCCACTCCGCAGTCGATTTACAATATTTGTCTTTTAATAATTCTTATTTTTGTAGTGTCTCCCTTAAGGAAAGTAAACTGCCATAATCACCACAAAGATATCCAGTGATCCCTATATCGTGTACTTTGTGTTTTATCGCATCCAATAGCTACGATCTCTCACAAGTTTTCATATATATCCTTCACCGAAAGTTCAAGGAAACTGGCTATAGCAAAGTTAAAACGCATGAACCAAGTATCAGATCTCGCATTAAAGACAACAACAAAAAGTAAAACTTCTGATGTGACGTCACGCCTTTGAAACATGTTTCAAATGAAGTAAAATGTATAAGAGGGAAAGACAAAAACAAAGAAAATTTTTTGAATTGAACTTCATCTATCTATCAGATCTCGCATTAAAGACAACAACAAAAAGTAAAACTTCTGATGTGACGTCACGCCTTTGAAACATGTTTCAAATGAAATAAAATGTATAAGAGGTAAAGACAAAAACAAAGAAAATTTTTTGAATTGAACTTTTATTGATTATTTTTGAAATTTCTATAGGAAAAACTAAATTCAAATTATTGATTTATGAGAAAACTTAAATAAAAACAACACAAAACATCATTTTAAACATTATCCAAGGATTTTAGGAAAAAAAATAAATAAATGTAAGGCGCGATAATCTCCCAAGAGATCTAAGGCCGAGCTTCTCTTCCAATTTGCATCGTGCTCCTCTTGATTTTCCCTACAAATTGGCCGGACGGGACCTACATGTTTTATGGCGACTCCGAACGGCATCTGCAAGGCAGATGAGTTTTCACTGAGAGCTTTTCATGGCAGAAATACAACCGGAGCGCTTGCCAAACACTGCCGAGGGGCGACCCCGCTTAGAAAAATTTTCTTCTAATTTAAAAACCTTATTTCTAAAATGTTTGATGTTGCTTTGTCCGGGGTGCGAACCCAGGGCATACGGTGTGGTAGGCGGAGCACGCTACCATCACAGCCGGTGGATTTTAGAAACCCCTCCGAAAAATTGTCAGTGGTTAGTGTTCTTTCCTCCACATTTCTGAGGCGCAATAAAATCCTTAAGTTACTTGCTGCCAGCGCTTGGGGGAATGATAAAGAAGCATTGTTTTCAAGGGAACTGGTCAGCCGCCTGACTTAAATGAAAATCAACGGAGGAGCTTGCAGGCCTGTTAGAAGACTGCGCTCATACCTGCGGAGGATTGTCTCCTTATGTCATTCCAGCAAATAACACACAATGATTTACGCAATTCTACACAGTGTCCTTTGTTATTCACCCACTGTGAGCTCCATAATTCAAACAGCTTCAAAATATATTTTTCATATCGTGACAAAAGGGGGCAGATGCGGGGATATCCCGATGTCTGATATCAAGATAGAACGCCATAAATGTCGTGTATTTCCGTTTGGTTGTTATTGTAGCAGTGCTTTGCCCATCCAATGGGTGCGAGAACTCAGAAATTGCTAGATCATCTAACAGAATCTTTTGTACCAAAGAAAGTTAAAGGCGTTGGTTCCACATTGGAACTGTCGTACATACAGGACATACATTATGTATATAGGGGTTGATTCTGGATAGATAAGAGTGTTATCTATATGGTATTCAGCTGGAAGTTGTGCCAGAGTGATTCCCTGACGATTTGGCTTTTTCAACTGTGAGCTTCGGATATTGTACCCTGAGAACGGGGTTCGCCTGGCATTTATCGGCTACAACATTTCCGACGCGTTTTTGGTCCACGTGGTGAATATGGTCGCTGAAGAATTGACCGGTGATAATGCCAAATTTCATAAGGCGAAAAAACACCAAAGACTAGGAAGATAGTTGTTAATTTTACAGCAAAGTGCATAGATGAAAGGGCAGGACCTGTTGCAAGTATCGTGTAATCATTGGCGTAGAAAACAATGGTAAGTTCTTCGGGCGGGAAAGGCAGCTTCGATATGTAAAAATTACATAATAGTGGGGATGGAACACGCCCCGCGGCATCCCTTAATTATTTCTTCTTGGTTTTGATGTTAGGTTCCTGAACTGGACCGAATATTATGCATCACCACAAACGTTTAAAGGTCCCCTGGATTTGAATTTGATTGAAAATAATAAACAATCGCAAGGAAAAAACCAACTTTTACGAAATTAAAATTTTTGCTCGTTAAGGAAAATCGTCAATGACAATTCAATGAAAAATAATAATTGAAGAAACGTAAAAACTTCAAAAGCGTTACGTCATTTGACAGTAACTATTTTCCTAAATTAAATTACAAATACACGGTTGTGGCATTACGGGATCTTTAGTCATTGGTTCATGGTTAAAACGTTTCTTTGCACTTTTGTTTTGTTTTGACAGTTGATGATTTGCTATTCAATATTTAAAAAATAAACTGCGGTTTTTGATGTTGCGTTTTTGATGTTGGGTTTTTGATGTTGCGTTTTTGCGACGTAGCAAATGCATAGCTGTGTATTTTGTGAACGTACTGTAAAAAAAGGCTAAGGAAGTTTGCAGTGCAATGATGCCAGATCATTTGCACACAATCCTTAACTCCCTTAATAAGGGATTAATATATTGCTATATGTACTGTAGGGAATAATAAAGAATGAGAGCGTAAGTGTTCTCAGAACACTGTAGCGTAGTATGGGAGCAAGGTACGTGGTAGAGTTTATATGAGTTGCATTACGCAGCAACTTAAGGCAAACATGGCACCTACATATAACGTAAAACTTCTGAGTATATACACAATTTTTGCATGCAAGTAGTCGAACAGATGTATACACTGCTGCTTTGTTGGAAATGAAGAGCCGGAGAAAACATGAACAAATGCGTGATTTTTTATTATGAAAAGTATTTACAAAAACAAAGCGCATGGTTAGATATTCGGGTTGAAGTTGAAATAAGTTTCTTTTTGGGGATTTGTTGGTTGTGACGCCTTTGTAAATTGTTGGGTTTAAAGAAATAAAGTGCAAATATAGAAAGAAAGAAGGTAGTTAAAATAAAATCAAATTTAAGAGATAAAATAAAATCAAATAATGTAAACTTAAATAAAATAAGATAAAAGTGTTTGTCTGAAAAATTTCAGACTCCATGAGAAAGTGAACCTGGTGCAAAGATAAGTTTTCTTATAAAATATTGTAAAATGATTGAAGAATCAACCTAAGGATATTAAATTTAATGTTCAAATGCATTTTAATACCTTTTCTGTCCCTTAAAATAAAAAGCTGATTTAATTATTATAGTTAGGTCGAAATATATTGTTTTGTGTCAAAGAATTTGTAATTTACCAATCGAGTTATTGATAAGAAAAATAACTACCGCAACTCGTTTTTAATTAACTAAGCTGGTTTAAGTCAAAATTAAACAGGCCCTTTATTATTTTTACAAAATGCATTGAACTGTATTGGCTCTGTCCCAACCGTGACAAAAATAGTCGAAAGTTGATATTAAAAATATTACAAGTCGTTTTTTTTTATTTCATATTGAAACTCGTTTTAAATATATCCAACAATTCAGTTTTGACGATTTGAATTTGAGCCAAAGCCTTTGTGAGGAAAATTCATGTAATTTAAATTTTAAATTATAGCCATATATGTAGTATTCCTATATTGCTAATAGAAAATGCTCGCAATGTGTTTTGATTTCGAAATCAAAACAAGGCAGCCTATAAAATGTATGTGATGGTAAAGAAAAAATTTAAATTTAGGTACATTCGATTATTGAATACAAAAACAAAAACGTTTAAACAGCAATATATCGGCACTCTGATGTTTGGGAATGTACCTAGCCTTTTGTTGCAATTGGCAAAGTACCTAGCCTTTTGTAGCAATATAGGAGTATTACGTATAAGGTATCTTATATATTTTTTCTAATTGCTGTTTTTATGTACAGGTCCCTTTTTGCTCTTATTTGGAATCCAAATCTATAAATAAAGGTTTGATTCTAAAGATGGGGATTCATGCTATTAGCGAGCTTTGCGCATTATTAGTCGTAGTGCTTTTGTTTAGTTATATTTTATTAAAATAATTTGTAAAAATAAACGATTGTGAGCACACAAAAAACTTATTTGTACAATGGCACTATTGTGAATATTTGATTAGAACTAACACTGCATTACCGGCAGTTGCTAACATTCACCAGATGGCAGGGCAAGCGCATGTAATATATAGATGTTTGATTGATAGAACAGCTGATTTCTGTTGATATTTGATATGAGACTTTTATATTTGTTGCGCAAGATGCGCACGGGTCCGGCTCGTATCTAAAAATATATAAACTCCATTAATGGATAGCATATATTTTTTGTTCCACTCGTGGCAATAATAAAACTTATAATAATTTGCATAACATAATTACATAACATCAGGCCCGGTGAGGGGGGGGGGGGGGGGGAATGGGGGAGATTCTTCCAGGCCCGGATTTTCTGAGGGGGCCCGCGATTTAGAGGTACTCAGACATTTTTTTTTAATTCAGCAGTCTTTAGTTGTTCCATGTGCAATTTTTAAGCCGATTTTCAAAAGCAACGAATATCTGCATTTCGTTTTAATATTATAGTGAAGTGTGAAAAATAATTAGAAAAGTCCTTTTCCTTAAAATTTAAGAATAAATATTTCATTGGGCAGCTAACTTAAAACCATTCAGGTTCCGCATCCGATTCGACTAATTATAATGATTTTTTACCTGGGCCTTCGAACAGTGAGGAGACAATAAAAACATCAAACAAAAATGTATGTTTACATGAGTCCGAAATCGTGAAGTTTCGTGGTGACACTGATGAAGGTTCATCTTCAAAAAGTCTTCCAACAATACCACCAACTCTGTATCAAAGTCCAGATTATTTAAACGACTTCGACATCGGTACGGTTAATAATTAGTTTTTGCGATCTGAAGAAGTCAACGAAATAATTCGTCGAGGTCATCAAAGGTGTCCTGTTATTTTTCCACGTGATCGTTATGACGAGCATTTCCTACCTCATTGTTAAACAGAATCTGGCCAAATGGAGAGAAAGTGAAGCATGACTGGTTGGTGTGGAATGCCAATAGCAATGCTTTTTATTGCCTACCATGTCGTCTATTAAGCACCAATACTTTAAATCGACCTAAAATTTTTTGTCCTGGCGGATATTCGAAATTGCAGGTGGGAAGAAGCTCTACGATAAACTGCCATCACGCGAAAATACTCAAGATCACATTAAATGTTATATTCAATGGCGATCTTTACAAAATGTAATTCAAAAGGAGGCTACAATTGATACACTTATCAATGAACAACTAATCACTGAAACTGAAAAGTGGAAAGAAATTTTATATAGAATTTTGGACGCTATTTTATTTTTGGGTGAAAGAAGCCTAGCTTTCAGAGGAGAATGTATATACATTAAGCTGGGTTGATTTGCATGGACGAAAGTTAACCCATATTGCGCCATCGATTTTTCGATAGGTTTTGGGATCAGGAAAAAAAGTTCCACTAAGCATACCCAAAAAAATAATTTTCGAGCAAAATTGTCCGCTAAAAACTTTGACGATAACAGTTTTTTTGAAAAAAAAAAAAACAAATATATATATATATATATTTTATGGATTTTGAGGATTTATTTATTTATTTTTTCGCCATTTTTTTTAAGGGTTTCTTCAGAAACGTGCAAAAGTGTTGCCGATGAAAACGAATTTGTCTCATAGTTCCTATCCCACTTAAAATTATGCGATAAAAACGTTGGCATTAACAGTTAAAAAAAAAAATTTTTTTTGGTTTTTTGGGACTTGTTTTGGTCCAAATCGACTTTTTTCATTTTCAAGGCTCCAAATCATTTTTTATGCATATGTTTCCGTTAGACGCACCAATAAGTATACCAAAATGATCAGGGGACGAGCTGACTTGATTTAACCATGTCCGTCCGTCTGTCCGTCTGTCCGTTTGTTGAACGCAAACTAGTCCGTCAGTTTTTGAGATATCTTGATGAAATTTGGTAAGCAGGCATATTTTGAAGTTAGCAGCTTTTACAGCATCGTCGACGATATATTGGTATTGAAAACGGTCGAAATCAGATTATATCCACACCCACTTTCATAGATGGAAAAAAGAGACTATGCATTAACAAATTGATATTTCATATTTCTTTATTAAGCCTATGATTTGCAAAAAATATCATACAGTAGAATCTATACATAATCACATAGATAGTATAGAACAACATTATCTTAAGACAGTAAGTAACATATTTTTATAGCAGAGCGGAGATAAAAAAAATCGATACATTGATCGAGTTGATAGCAGTTAGAGCGCACCACAAATCACCTACCCAGATTGCGCAATTAACATTAGATCAGCTGTTTTTTATGACGTATGAATTAACTCTTTTACTTTAGCTCTTTTTTTTATTTGCTCAAGAGTCAACTATGACGCAGTTGCGCAGAACGAAGCAATTTTGAACTCGTGAATGCGCAATCTGGGTAGGTGATTTGTGATTAGAGCACGTATTGCTTGAGACGCAACGTCGGGCGACGACGATATGATATACGCCGCGTCGGCGATGACATTTCAAATTACGCCCAGACATTTCGTCCTACTTAAAACACAATGCCGGGCGAAATTGACGCTGTTTGTTCAGAGTGGCCATTATTTAGAAAGAAAGATGAAAACTATTAATTTAACATTTTTGTATTTTGTTGTTTGTAACAGATTTAACAAATAAACACATATCCCTGATGATGCTAAAAAGTTATTAGCGAAACGTTGGGTTAGAAAAGTGGAATCATTTAATTTTATTTCGCACTTAAAAACAAAAACTTAGACCGGAAAAGCCTAATAATATACCTTCAGATTCAATAAGAACTGGTCGGAAATACATAATATTTAAACTCGGAAGCCTGCCGAATAATCTGTTTATTTTTTCTGCTACGAACAACATTTACAAAGCCAACCTAAATGAAGCATTTTTACAAGCATATAAGCTATAATCATGGAAATTTAGCATGCATATCCCTCAAACACTACAGCAAACAAATACAGAAACTATCTAAGCATAAAGAAGATCTAAAATTTCTCTTAGAATGCAAACGATACGGACTTATCCCTTATCACCTAACAAATTCAATCAGACACGTTGAAATTAACACCACTTCTGAAAAGATAAGACAACAGATTGATAAGTCAAAACAAAGTTTTCTAATGAAAATATTAAATTTAGAAATTACGCAAACCAACATTAACATCAAGCTTACAAAAGATCTATTAAATCAGGCTCAACAGCAATTAAAATATACTTTAAATGAGGTAGAATTTAACACATTTGTCAATAAGCAAAGTTTCCTCAGTCACAGGATCGCAGAAAGAAAGAGAATTATACTTACGTCGAAAATAAATAAACTTAAGAACGAAAAAATGAAGAAGCTTAACATAACAACAAACGATAACTGGTTCGTAAATAAAACAACGATTGATTTCCCTAACGAAGTTAAATGGATATTGTCACTTGGTAAAAAATTCACAGTACCAACAACAAAATCAAATTTTTCACCTATACACATCATAGCTGAAATTGAACAAATTATACAATCATTAGAAAACGAAACGGATAAGGAAATTGCGCGTAACAAAGTGAGCAATAGAATTCTTCAATTTAAGCTTAACATTAAGCATAATGAAGCCCAAAAATTTATATTAGCGGCATTTTATAAGGCGAAAGCGTTCGTCGGCAAATACAAGAACGAAATTGTTTTAACAGAGGCTGACAAGGGAAAGAAAACAGTAGCAATGTATAAAACTGAGTATATAGAGAAAATAAGTAAGCTAATCGAAGACAAAAGCTTTTATAAAGCAACAAGAACTGACCCTACAAATACCTTACAAAAGAAAAACAACAGAATAGTGGACGAGCTTTACAAAAACAAACATATCAATTATAGAGAGAAACAACAACTCACTTGCTCTGCGGCTTTGGCACCTAGAATATATGGATTGCCAAAAATACATAAGCCTGAAATGCCTTTACGTCCTATTGTTTCTTCAGTTATGGTCCCCTGCTACAAATTGTCAAATTACGTTGGAGATATTCTACAAGCTTTAATATCGGAAAAATACAATGTTAAGAATTCGTTCAACCTAAAAGATAGATTAGCCAATATAAGGTTATGTGATGATGAAGTTCTAGTGTCCTTTGATGTCGTTTCATTGTTCACAAACATACCAACAATGTTAGCCTCGAAAATAATTCTAGGAAAATGGAACCAAATAAAAGAAAAAACCAATATTCCAAAGCCGAAATTCCAGGAGATACTAGATTTCTGCCTTAAATATAATAATTATTTTATGTTTGATAATAAGCTTTATACGCAAACGTTTGGAATGCCTATGGGCAATCCAATTTCACCTACAATAGCTGACATTGTTATGGATGACTTACTTGACAATGCTATTTTGGAACTTAAGAAACGATTTGATATAGACATAAAATTTATATGTAAATATGTAGACGATCTCTTGGCGATAATTAAACGTAACGACGCGAACATTATTCTAGATATTCTGAATAAATATCACAAAAAACTGCAATTTACAATGGAAATAGAAGCCAACTCCAAAATACCTTTTCTTGATGTCTGCATCCATAGGGAGAAACACAACCTTTTTCTTGACTGGTATTCAAAACCTACCTCTTCAGGACGCCTAATAAACTACCTTTCCTCGCAGCCGACCAAATATAAGATTAATACAGCAAAAAATTTCATACATAAAATTTTGACCTTAAGCCACAAAACTTTTCATAATGCCAATATACAAAAAAATTTATAATATTTTACGCAGCAACAATTATCCTAATAATTTAATACGAGAGCTAATAAACCAAGAAATCATGAAATCCAGCAACCAACCTAACATAAGAACAAATTTAGAAACAAAAGCAGCGAAAAAGTTTTACAGCGTCACATACATACCCAAGCTTACCGAAAATATTGATCACAGCATAATAAAAACAACTAACACAACACTTGCCTATAAGTCAAACCGCACTTTGTCAACGATATTTACAAGAACAAAGTGTCCTGTAGATCTCCATCAACAAAACAACGTTATTTACGAAATTACTTGTAAAGGAAAACCAAACGAAGAATGCGGCAAAATATATATTGGCACAACAAAGCGTCCCTTAGGTGTTAGACTGGGCGAACATGAAGCGGATATAAGAAAACAAAAGAACAGTACAGCGTTATCACAACACATAATATCAAGTGGACACTCAGCTGACTTTACTAATGCGAAGATTATTGACAGGGAACGGAAAGAAACAACAAGATACACTTTAGAAAGCCTGAGAATCATGGAAAGAAGAGAAAAGACGATTAACAAGAAAGAAGATACAGACAATATAGCATCTGCTTACATTACGTGTTTAGGAAAATAGTTTTTAGTATTGACGAGATTACCATAGCGTTAAGTTGGTATTGATTTACTGTCCATAAATGTTCAATGTTTTTATGTTTTTCAAAAGTGTTGTATGTTCAAAGACAATAGTTTTAAATAATTTCAAAAGAGGAAAACCCCTCGGCAAGGTGCAATATTGTAAGTTGGTTTTTCATGTATTATTATCTGTTTTTAGTTGATTTTTCATACGGATTTATCAAACTCAGTAGAATTGTATGTAATTTAACATTTTTGTATTTTGTTGTTTGTAACAGATTTAACAAATAAACACATACCCCTGATGATGCTAAAAAGTTATTAGCGAAACGTTGGGTTAGAAAAGTGGAATCATTTAATTTTATTTCGCACTTAAAAACAAAAACTTAGACCGGAAAAGCCTAATAATATACCTTCAGATTCAATAAGAACTGGTCGGAAATACATAATATTAAAACTTTTTTAATTCTTTGCTTTAGCATTTGACTGCTAAAACACTCCAAAAATGTTAAGAGCTGTGTAAATCCTCAGATTGCGCTGCTTTTATGCTCTCGTTTTTTTCGATCACCCATTTCTCCTAAGGTCTAGTCATTTCGCGAACAGTTCGAGAACAATTATATCTCATACTTGGTTACCAGCTATATACATGTATATTTGTAGTTTATGCTTTTCTTACAGCCATATGCGTGTTCATGTGTTAGTTACTCTTCTGCTGATGACTACATGTATGTGTGAGTTATCTCTTCGTTGCCTTGTACATAAGTGTTGCCGCTTCCTGTGTTTTGTTGTTGCGATTATTTATTAACTGCATAGTGATGCTAATATTTGCCACCTAAGCCTGATCGTTCCGATCAAACAAATTTTGCGATCTAATCGCTGCCAGCCTTTCCAAATGAACCACTTTGATTTTGTTTCGTAGTTTGCCAATGGTTTGTATGCGGTAAACTACATCGTTGATCCGTTTTACAACTTTGTGTGGGCCTTCCCAGGTACACTGAAACTTCGGGGACAAACCTCTCTCTCGTTGTGAGTTGTATAACAGCACCAAATCTCCTTCCCGGAAACCTTCAAAATTAATTGCTTTATCGTATCTGGCTTTCATCTTGTCAGTCATAATCTGGGTTCGTTTTCTTACAAGATCGTGTATTTCCCTCATTTCCTCCTCCAAGACACCAATGGATTTCTTGGCATTTCTCTCCGAATCGGCATTTATCCCAAACTTCAAATTAGCTGGCAGTCATTGCCAAAAATTACCTTTGCGGGAGTTTGGCCGATCGGTAAGCCATCAAAAGTAATGATATGCATGTATCCCACTCTTTATGGAACTTGTCTACTAATTTTCTTAAGTGCGAGGTTCTATTGAATCGTCCTACCATTCCGTCGGACTGAGGATGCAATGCAGTTGTTCGTGTTTTTCGAATGCCGAATTTCTTACACATTTCTTGGAACACAGCTGATTCAAAATTCCTGCCTTGGTCAGAATGTAACACTTCTGCTACTGTTTCCGCTTCTTGATTTGGGATTGGGTATACTTCTGGCCACTTGCTGAAACAATCCATAACCACCAGTAAATATTTGTTTCCGCGGTTGCCAGCAGGAAATGGACCTGCGACATCAATAGCGATCCATTCAAATGGTGCGCCTGAGTTATATTGCTTGATCTGGTCATGGCTTCGGGTTTGGGCCCTTTCGCTCTGCTGTATACCTCGCAGTTGGCAATTCACTCAGTGACTGACTGACGGCAATCAACCCAATAGAATCTCTGCTTAATTTTCTCGAGCGTCTTCGTAATTCCAAGATGACCTCCACTTGTACCGTTATGTAGCTCACCGAGAACATCAGAAATCCTTTTCCTTGGAACAACTATCAGTTTCCTCTTACATTGACCATCCTCACTCTCCCGTATTAGATGCAGGCAAGCAGATATCAATTGTAAACTGTTCCACTGGGCCCAATATGATTTCGCAATAACACTCTCTGCGGACATCTTCTCTTTACTTGGTCTTTCGTTTCGTTCGAGCCCTTACATAACATGTGACAGATCTGTATCTTCTAGCTGACACTTCCTTAGTTATTCCATGTCCCATTCATCCTTAGCCTCAGCTTTCGAACAGTGCTTGCATTCCAAATTACATGCTCTTCGTGACTTTGCATTCCCTTGAGTACTACCTTTCGATGCTCAATGGGAAAGTCATAGCTTTCTAGTCACTCAATCCACCGTGCCAATTGAGCTTCTGGATTACGGAACTGCAGGAGCGCTTTCAACGCTGGTGATCTGTTCTGACGCGGAAGCGCTGCCCTTACAGGTACTTGTGAATGTTTAATATACTCTACAAATGCCAAAAACTCTCTTCGTGTAGTGCAATAGTTCCTCTCTGGCTTTCCAATTGATCGGCTGTAATATGCAACTACCTTCTCCTGTCCATCGACCAGTTGGGGTAAAACGCCTCCTATAGCATATCCACTCGCATCTGTATCTAGAATACACGTTGCTCCTGGAATCGGATATGCCAACATTGTGGCAGTGCACAAACGCTCTTTCAATGTTTTGAAAGCCACTTCCTGCTCCTTCTTCCATTCAAAATCTTTATTTTTTCTTGTTAGCTCGTGGAGGCTATGGGCTACGCTGGCAAAATTTGGTACAAATCGGCGGTAATAGGTGCACAGCCCAAGGAAACTTCGCAATTCTGTGGTCACGGTTAATCCTTTACAGCTTCTATCTTTTCATTCGCAGTGCAGATGCCCTCTGTCGTTACTTTGTGTCCCAACAAATTACTTCCTTTTTAAACAGCGCACACTTTTTGGGACTTAGTTTCATACCAGCGCCAGCAATTCTCTGGAAAACTTCCTCCAAGTTATTAAGATGTTCATCAAAGTTCTTGCCCAATACCATGATGTCGTCCAGGTACGCTAAGCATGTTTTCCAATGCAGTCTTTTCAGTACCTGATCCATGAGTCTTTCAAAAGTAGCTGGTGCATTACAAAGTCCAAAAGGCATTACTATAAATTGCCAAATACCATCTCCGAAGCTGAAGGCTCTTTTCTCTTTGTCTTCCTCCTTCACCTCCACTTGCCAGTAGCTACTTTTCCAGTCCAACGTGGAAAACCATTTCATACCAGATAGCGAGTACAGAGTGTCATCAATTCTTGGCAACGGGTAGCTATCCTTTTTCGTAACGTCGTTCAACCTCATTTTCCATCCTTCTTCTTCATAAGTACCATCGGTGAGCTCCATGGACTAACTGATGGTTAGATGACGCCACTGTCGCTAATTTCTTGTATGATTTGACTCACAACTTCCCGTTTCGCCAGTGAAACACTACGAGGAGCTTGACGGATCGGCCTCGTATCTCCAGTGGCAATTTGATGTTTCACAACGTTGGTGCAGGCTGGTTTGGAACCATCCTGGTAAAATATGTTTGCGTACTTTAGAAGCAGTGTTTTGCCTTACTCTCGTAGTCTTCCTCTAGTCCCTCCGTCCATGCCATAATGTCATCTGAAAGATCAATCTTGCTATTTAAAACGTTTTACTGGAGCTGTTCACAATTGATTACTACTTCAGCCTCTTGACATCTTCCCAATATAGTTCATCTGGTCAGTTTGAGTGGTGACTTGAACTCATTGAGTACTATTACCGGGATATGTCCATCTTGTTTTGTCATAGCCAGAGTTTTTCCTACAAGTACATTCGGTGTTGATTTCTTGCTGCCTCGATAATCCACAATTTGTTTGTACCACCTTCTCCTCCATCAACCTTTGCCCAGATTTGGTGGTGTTCTTATATCGCATTTGCATGTCCATCTTGATACCTTGGTCCACTTTATTATGATTTCATCAACAATCTCTGCCACTATAAAAGTCATAAGGCGGTATGGACTTCTTACCTTGGTACGACACCAATACAGGAGTTGCTGAAGATGAATGAAGCTCCAAAACGACTTTGGGTTCGATTTAACTTTACTTTCAAAATTATGAAAATATTGATTATAAAAAAATGTGTCTAGGGTCTAGGCAATTAAACTCTTTGACGTACTTCAGGTACTGTTGCTTAAGTTGAGGCCAACCAGTATACATTTTTTACAATTTTGTGAAATAGGCATGACACCGCCCACATTAAGCAGAAGAAAATCTAAAAGTTTTGCAAGCCGTTGATATCAATTTGCGATTTGGCAAAAATATGATCCTTATATATAGATCTGAGCAAATTTGGATAAGGACCACGCCTAAGTAATAAAAAATGTGGTCAAAGTTTTAATCTTAACAAAATTTGCAATATAAACATGAAACGTAATAACACTTCCAGTAGAGATATGGTAGTGCAAAGTACGAAAGTTTAAAGGAAATTCGTTCTGATTCCTTTTTATTCAGTAAATCTCGTCACAAAACGTTTAATGACATAAAAAAATACTCGACCCGATTTACCGCAGAGGAGATTTAGGCCAAGCTCCTTTTCCAATTTGCGTCGTGCTATTTTTCAATTGCCTCGCGAATTGGCGGGACGAGTCCTACATATTGTAACGAATTTAGTGCAATTCCGCTTATTTGCAACCTTCTACTAACGTTCGAATCACTAAACTGTTGAATAAATAACTCCACTATTCAATAATGCAAAATGGCCTTTATTAAAGTACTTCACAATAACACTTCTACTGCTCAACAGATAGCGTGCGTAAATCAAACTGATTCGTTGCGCCTCAGCTGCTGCTTTTATACTTTTTGGTTTCCTCGTTGACATATTTCTAGGCGTTTCTATTTCTAGAATTTTCTACCAGCTATAAAATTACCAGCTATAACATAACTGCAGATGCACGTTATAGCTTCTCATATGCGCGTGTATATGTGAGTGATACTTCCACAGATAATTGCCTACCTTTGGAAGCATCTCAGATTAGATATATGCATGTGTTTGCGCGTCTCTCTCCGCTGCGTGTACGTATGTACATTTGTGTAGACATAATGATGGATACGTTTATGTAGATACAAGTGACTGCCTGCTTTATTGTTGTTGTGGCTTCATTTACTTACCCTGCAAAAATTGCGAGTACTCCATGCATGCATGTATGGAGTACTCGCAATGGACCAACCGAGTGCTCCAAAATTAACCACAATTCATACAAAAAATATGGTCCAATTAACATTGCGATGTCCTAGGACTAGACCATATACTCCAGCTCCGCATTACATCAGAGTAATCCATGGAGTACCCACAGTCCAATAAACATCGTGTAGTGATTACAATCGTTTAAAACGGGCAATGATCGGCTTACAATATGTTCGTCTAGAAACATGAGTTGGTCCATTGCTGCATTACAGTGGAGTATAATGGTAAGTACTCCAGTGGACCACATGATCCAACGATTTTTGCAGGGTAGCATCAGACTAGTGATGTGAGTATCACTTAGTGTCACTAATATTCGTCACCATATTTTATGTCGACTCCGTACGGCAGCTTCAAGGTAGATGAATTTTTAACGAGAAGTTTTCATGGCAGAAATACACATATTTGAATATATATAACTAGTAACTTTTAAATCGTTTAATCTTCATGACGTTTCTCTTTAAAAGTATCCTTAAAATATATGTAAGAGAACACAACTGGGTATATAATGCTCGGTTTTGTTCAAACTTAAACTTTCTTACGAATTCGTTTTAGAAAAGTTTCTTCACTTTTGGTAAAAATTTCGAAGTACTCATTTGGATCGAGTATACTCGATACCTTTAACTGAATATGAGTAGTAGCATCGATACTTTTTCTAAAAGTTCATCACTACAACGTTCATTCTGTATTGCGAACGATAGCTCATACGAACGAAACGTCTCTTAGCAAAGGTATTCTTGATCATTTTCGTTCGACCCCTACTATTCTTACGTTTTGTCATAAAAGAAGGCCATATTTCTCCGTTGATTAACATAATGAAAAGACAAGGTCTCTGATGGGAAAGGACTGTTGGTTTCGCAATAGCGATTTAGGCCCTGAACTTTTTCGCTTACGTTTTTCGAGCCACTTGTATGGCATGTTGGTATGTACATGCAGAATATATATTGCGTATGTCAGGATTTATTGTGAATACGTAAGAGTTTAACCCAAGTATATTACAATATTCAGATCGAAGTTGTGCCACAGTGACACGCGTCTCCCTGCGAAGTTGGCTTTCCCCTGCTGAGATTTTCGGCTACTGGACACTGAAAACTGAGTTCTCTGGGCATAAATCTTTACAGACCGTGTGTGGATGAGGGTCAGAGCCTTGTTATGCTCTTTTAGTTCAAACGGCCAAATTCTTGCCTGGCGGATCTGTTCGTAGTATTTACGGATATGCCCTCATATACTCCTGGGAAGCGGGACCGTTTATGAAGTTGCACTGAAACATGGTCGGGAAGAAATTATAAGAGCGTACAATTGCTGGCGTATGCTGATGATATTGGGTGCCAGAATTAACAGCGAAAACAATATCAGTTTAGAAATCAAACGAAAATAAGTCGCTAACAAGTTCTCCTTTGGGCTGAGTCAGCATTTGAAAAGTAAAGACCTCTCTCGTAAAAAGTTCTGGCTCTACAAATTGATATAGAAGTGCTTCGCTCCAACCTATAGGTGGATCACTTACAAATTGTCATCAACATCCTCGGACGGGAGTTCGAGAAATCTTGCAGTTTCGACAGGGTTGAAGAGATATGGGTGTTAGAGGCGATGGTTCCACATTGAAATTGAAAAGATGGTTGGTGTCATGCATATGTCGGAGTTCATTTTCGATAAGTAAGAGTTTAACCTACTACAGTATCCAGATTGAAGTTGTACCAGAATGTTGCGCTTCTACCAAGGTAGTTTGCTTTCCACTACTGCGAGTTTTGGGTGTTTGTCACTGAGAACGGGGTTTTGTAGTTCTCTGAGAGCTTTTTTATGCTTCTTTTGTTCGAACGGCAGAATTCTTTCATGCCGGATTTCTTCATAGTACTTAAGGAGGGTGTCTCAAGTTCCTGGGGGCAGGGCCCTCCAGAATCAGACGTCTGTTAGCATTCCCAGGTTTCTGAGTATGCAACTGAAACTGTTTCTTCATCATTTCATTTCACCCACCCCCCTATCTATCGCGACAAGTTCTGTTCTATGTTGGCGTTCTTTGTTCAGTCCACAAGTTATTTTTGTATTGATGGAGTTTAGCGCGGTGGGGGTGCTATATAATTTTCCAAACCCATGCTGATAATTGGCAAGTTTCAGGTTTGCGGTGAAATAAGGGAGCAGAACAGATTCAAGTGTCTTGGTTACTGGCGTTAGCTGGTTTCCCAGGCATTAGTAGTGATACCGTCCTCGCCAGTTTCAATTTTTTAGGGATTAAGAAAGAAAGATAGGTTGAAAAAGAGCGCTAGTTCCCTCAAAGCCAATACTTTTAAGCATCGAAATGGCAATCACGTCGGGCCCACCGCTTTAGATGGTTTATCAAATTCGCTGACGTCTTTAACATCTGTGGCGGTGATGATATTGGGAGCTGTATGTATAATGATTATCTGAGTGAGCTTTACGCAGATAGAAGATGGTACAGCAAATATAAGCCCAATAGCTTGGCTGGCTAGGTTATGTTATGCAAATGAAAGAAGACGCTTCGGCCAAGAAAGTATTTCATCCGCGGCTTGGAAGCAGTTGAGGAGAAGACCCCCACCACCCTTGAAGCTCCCAATTGGCGTCGGCAATCGCGAAAAAGGGATAGTTGGCGTGACTGGCAAAAATCGCTTATGGTGTTAGGCGCCAATTAATATCATCATCATCGAGAAAAAAACCCTGATAGCCTGACCGGCTACAGTGGGATTGGTACTCCGGTAAATTGAACCGGCGAGGCGAAGCTCTACGGGGCGGCTAGCAAGAAGTCATTCCATTATTTTTTCAAAGCGTTGCAAATACAATTACAACAATGCACATACATAAGTCCTGAAAATTAAAACTAAAAAAACAAAAAAAAAGGGCAATGAAAACACAAATCAAATTGCACTTTATTTAATTTTTTATTCAACACTGAATAGGGAAATTTGTTTGTATAATGGAATTTAAATAAATAAATACATATACATACGAACAGTTCTTCATTTAACACTTAATTTGCTAACAGTAATTAAATTCCCTTATCTGGACACCAGGCTTATTTGAGCGCTCTAAGCTCTGGGCTCCAGTCTCAAATATTCGAGCAGTTCTGTTTAGCATTCATCCTACAGCGTTTTATTCGTTTCACTAATTGAAGCTGACTAGAACTAAACCCAAAAAAATATATTAACTTTATGTATAATTATATACATATAACATACTTCATAGCTTTACGAGTATATGTATGTATATATGTATGTATTTTGTAATTCATGAGTTTTTTTTTGTCGGATAACAATAATATTTGTTTATTAAATATTTGGGTGCAACATCTGCAATACATGCATATGTGGGTATTTTAATTTAAAATTTAATTCCGATTTGGTTGCTTCGAAAATTTGATATTTATTAAGTAAACATACACATAAAAGAAATTGTTTTACAGAGTTGTATAATGTACATATATATTTTTGTAAATGTGTGTTTTATCGTTTCTTAGTCCACTTCAACAGTTTATTATTGTCATTTATTAAAAAGTCCACGTGCATACATTTTGTTCGACGGTGTTTTTTGACCAGCTAATGAAAGGCAAAAAATAAGTAAAAAAAGTTAAAACGAAAATTTTTAAAGCTAATGAAATGCGTTTCTAAACTCTGAATTATGCAATCCGCTAAATTTTGCATCCAAGCGCAAATCATATTTAAATATGTATCGAAACCCCTAAATGTGCAAAGGTGCTAAGTCAAATTTGTAAATTGTTTAGTAGCGACGAGAACCTTACTTTTTTCATTAGTTTTGTTGCAAGAAGTTACAGTTTTAGATGGAGATGAACTAAATTTAACTCGAAAAACCTAGAAATATGTTGTAAAATCTCAAAATTGGTTTGTATTCTTTTGTCAAACTGTTAGAGTAGATATGTATATGTATGAAGTAAATTACACGAGAAATTTTAGGTGGATCCTTTTAGCTCGTAATCGGTATCATTTAAGGGTAATTTAAATACCTTTTTAGTGCAATACCATTTAATGATCGATACAAATATTCACCGCTTAATTTCACTTAGGGCGCTCTGAAAAATTCAAAAATCAAATCCAATTTGTGGTGTGCTGCTTTCCCTACAAATTTCTGACAGCTACTGCTTCCGAAGGAAACATTGCACACTAAGATCTCAACAGCGACCAATTTAAATAAACAGAGTATTCAAAGAACAAGAAGACTTATTAGCTCGCGCATAAAGCCGTTTTCCAAGAGTCCGATACCCAAAACTAGAACTTGGAAAAAGCAGGCTTCCTAGTAAGTTCAACCATATGTCACCTCTACAGACCATTTATTAGAGGGATTGTACAGTCTTTCCGAGTTAGGTTCAACCCTCCCTTAGCAAATGCCATTCACTGGCTCTGCAGAAGTTGAGAACATTAGAGACTATATTCTTTGGAAAAATTTAGGTTAGGTTAAGAAAAACTTAGGTTTGGTTAAGTAATACGGGGAGTTTTGTTGTATTACAACTCGGTTGGGAAAGATTATAGCTATTCGACTGGGAGTTTGTTGAATGCATAACTTACGAACATACTATGTTAAATATATTGGCCTATCAACTCACCATACTCGCTGCATCAAATGCCACATTTACAGGCCAATTATGGCCGCGTCAGAATGACCTTTTTCATATTCATGCGTTCATCACAATCTTATGCATGACAGGAACGTCGGCACCATCACGAATGATGTTGCGTTTGTAAATATAAAGGAACTTCAGACTTGAAGTTGGCTACATTTTCATGTCAAATGGCGCTGGTGTCGCTCGATCTGTCTTCTCCATAGCAAGTTTTCTTTTAAACCAGTGAAAAAACTATAAGATTTCTTCAAGTAACTAGTCGCTTACAAACACGCCACAAACAGCAATCAAGGTGGACGAAACGAGCATTCGAGGGTAACAAAAAATGTCTCTTACAGTAGTATTAGAAGGTTGTAGCAGCGGTTAGTTCTCGAACTGTACAACTATCGATGGCACTATCGATAGTATTGATAACTTTATTTTTGCAAGAGCATCGATTATTTTTTGTGCTGTCGATAGTTTCGATGGTGTGTTTTACACAGGCATGCTTAACGAACGAAACGATATCATTTCGTTACGATAATCAACGTTAATAAACGAAACGAAGTCATTTCGTTTCGTTTATTAACGTTAAGAACGTCAAATTAACGTTAACGAAATGACTTCGTTTCGTTTATTAACGTTGATTATCGTAACGAAATGATATCGTTTCGTTCGTTAAGCATGCCTGGTTTTACACGAAAAAGTCTTTAAGTTTACATTCAACTTCTGGCATTTGCCGAAATTTATTTTTCTGCTATCTTTTTATTGGATTGGCTGATCCGTACCGAATTTGGCAGCACTTATGTAAAGGAAGGTGTTAATTTAAAAACGCAGTCTTACGCTTTCAAACTTCATTACTAAAGTTCCGGAATAAAATTAGTGTATGGCATTATCCTCTGTAAAATTATCAATTTTGAGTTTTAGATATGAAAAATATTATTTTTAATTTTTCTCTATGTTAATGGGAGACATCCTTACACCGTCTCCAACCGGACCCAAAATATATATGTGATATTGTTGACCCAAGTTTAAGCATACGAAGTGGTAAGACTAAAGAAATTAGTTTATTCGAATCATAAGAACTACCCTAATGTATATACCAAACAAATTTTATTCGGAGTTGAGTTTACAATACTCTCTTATACGATACTACCGACAATTATCGATAGTTTGATTGTTTTGCAGCTCTAGTTAGTCTTTAAATTACATTCGCTTGTTTTTTTGAGCAAGTTTTTATATTGCATAAACCGCCTATTCGAATAGCTGTCAGAAGAGGTGAATTTTTCCCACTCCTGAAATGCCGAACACATTTGTAGAATAGTTTTGGATGTAAAAAATGTATTCTGCAAGTATTGAAAGCTCTTTTCACGTCCCTCTACGCACCTTGCGGCATAGGTAGGTTGAGCTGGCCGGTCCGCAGGGACCTCAAATAGAGTGAATGTGTCCATAGTATTTACGCCACAGATAACAACTGGGTTAAAAATTTAAGCCTACATTTGAAACCATTCATTGGTTTAAGTAATTTTTCAAACTTATTTATACTAGAAGTGTGCGATTATTCGAAATTTCGAATTATTCGAATAGTTCCAATTATTTGAAATGGAAACCAAATTCCGCGCACTAATTTTCACGAAAAGCGGTAAAGTTTGAACTTTAAACTTTTGATTTATTCATAAATGTAGGACACAGAAGTTTCAGATTTAGGCTGAAACTTTTAATCGTGTACATATCGTTCATTTAGTTCAGTGGTGTCATAACTCAAAAATAACGAGTTTCGACGTAACAATGGAAAAAATGTTTAACATAATTATCGAAGTTGAGCGCTTGGAATAAAAATGAAGCCACCTTCATATACCCAATAAATGGTGGTTGAAATCTTTAAATCGGTCTCCTGAAAAGTTAAGTTTTTGGAGTTATGACACTAAGTAAATAAGTGATGTTTTCAGACATTAAGACTGTGTAACTCTGTGCGGTGTTGAGTTCTTGAGCTGACACCGAGGGTGGAATTACTGGCAAACTATTTCGTGACACCGTGGCGCAATATGGCGCCAGTAACATCAGACTAGTACAAACTCTTTATGAGCTTGAGCTAGCAACTCTTCAACTCACTTCCCCCAAGACTGCTAAAGGCTTTAGGAGCGACATCTCTTAACAGATGTTATGTTAACAGCCATTGAATCTGTTACTCATAACAAAAGCCCCGTCACATTATGAGTAGATTGCAGGTATTTGTATGGAGAACGGCAGATTGAGCGACACTGGCACCATCCCACATAGCATACGGAAGATTGATTAAAGTATAAATCACCACAATGAGACATTTTCGACTCCTTTTGACTACTAAAAACTGTTTAATCAATTCTGCGATCAAAAGAAGACTCGAAATCGACTCCCTCTTATGAGTGAAATATGATTTATTGAAAAAGCAACAACAAAATGTAAAGCGATCACAAAAAATGATTAAAATAAGATTCCAAATAGACTCTTAAATGTCTCGAGAAAGAATCGCAAAAGCTTTAAAACACACTTAAAAATTATTCCCACAAGACTCATAAATGATGGTAAATATGACTCGAAAAAGACTAAATACTGATCAGAAATATAGGTTAAAAGAGGCTCACCCAGTGTAGTCGCGCGTAGGGTACCATTTTCTCCCGACGAGGACGTCTTTTCTGATCAGAAAATGAGCGCATATATGCTTATTTTGATCATGCTGGAGACTCGAAAAAGACTTTAATATGATTAATAATTTCAAAAAATGCTGGGTGGGATGTGACGTGGAAAAGTAGCGAACTTCCAACTTTTGTTGCAAGCAAACCATAAGAAGAAGAATTTGGTATTTGCATTGGCTCAGGGTGCTTTCACACTTTGTAAGTGAAATTATTTTTCCCACTCGTTGGCACTTTCCTAACATTTTTCACAGTTTAAACCTGCAATTTAACAAATGAATAGGAAACAAAATATGTTAGCAAGTATTTTTCTTGTATAGTGAGAATGTTTATAACAGTGCTTCGCAAAATTTTGTATGTGAATGGGTAAAGCGAAATAAGCTTCAATTGCCAAGTCTGAAGTTCATTTATATTATTGTGGCTCGGCCATAACTCTGCCTGTTATGAACTTATCTGTTTCAAAAGCTTATCTACCAGCAATGCAATATAAGGAGCGTCTGGCAACAAGATAGAAAAGTGCTGTGCAATAGTTTTATTACAACCAATAACGTAGACCTCAGGTGATTATTGCTTTCTCATGCTCGCATGCTGGATTACCATCACTGCCGTCATCACCTCATGTTCGTGCCTGACATACAAACATCTTTCGACTCAATGGCGCATGTAACGCCACCGCAGCGTCAGAAGTTCGGTTTGGTGTATAGCGCTAGCTCACTGAGTTGACACCGGCCTTGACGTTGGTGTCATGGTAATAACACCACAAAAATGCGTCAACACCCAGGCTTATTAGAAATATTTGCGATTTGAGACAACTATGAATACGGGCGTATGAGTAACATTTGCATTTTTAATAACATTTTATATAAGCTAAGGGAGTATGGAAGGAAAAGTTCAGCCAGTACTTCTCTTTTGAAATATTTAGGTCTATAGGAACAATGAAATTTGCCGGACGGTATTATATGATAATATGTAGTCTTTAACTACGAATGAATAAATAATGCTATTCAAATAGTCCTATAATAAACATAATTATGAATGTATGTAAATAATAAATTAAAAAACATAATGGTTTTCAGCGACATTCCTCTTTAATTGATTTGATGTACATACATATTCTCATAGGATAACATAAATGTATGCATTTGCATTATTATAATCTTTTTCGCAGAAAATATTAAATCGAAATGTAAACATTAGCATTTACATTAAATAAAATACATTCCAACTAACTAGATAATCGTAAGTATGTATGTATGTTTGTATAGAAGAATTTTAAATTTCAAATAAATACAATAAAATAATTACATTCGGCGGAGAGATTCTTAGATTTATCGCAATTTCAAAATGAAAAAATAATAAAACTAATACGAATAGTCACTTAAAGCGCTAAGAGGTATACATATTTTTTATACGTTACCATATGTTCTTAATTGTAAAATAGGCCAAGGACAAAGCAAAAAACAAGTCTTATATAAATACACAAATTAATTATGTAGTTACATATGTATGTATATTCAAGTAAATCAGCTTAAATACAAAATGTAAAAGTAGTGACGAGATTACAACAAACAATATTATCTGAAATAATTCTGTTATATGCGTTTTTTTAATGCTTTTGCATAACTTTTAAAATAATAAGTAAACATTAGATTCAGTTTGGCATAAAGCGTTTCCAATTGATAAATAAAGAAAATTTGCACTCTAAAGCTAATTAAAATAAAATATTTAAATATTGCTTAGGTATATTACCAGGGATCATTCTGTGACGGTTGGTTGTGCAACTTTTTGCAAGATATATATGTACATATGTGTGTATGTATAAGTGTGAACAACTGATGCTGAGAGCACAAACTGCTGCAAGTATAGAACCGTGTTAGCATACATACATTCATACATTTTTAGCTAAAGCTAAAGATTTTTACGCAAAGAAAACTTAATTCCGCCAAGAATGACTTCCGTTCAGCGCTGCCACACATTTGTACACATGTACATTAGGATGGCCCTTATTTTTCGAAGTGTTCCGGTTCTCAATCTCACTGTAGTAATAATGAATAATTTGATATTAGAATATATATATACATATATGTATATTTCGATATTTATTTATTCTTTTCTCAAGAACCAAATTTTATAGAAAGAAAATTTTTGATAATCAAGAATTCAAAATCGAAAAATAAATATTTGTGTACATATTGAAAATTATAAAACTCAAAGTAATATAATTGCAAAGTTAAATTAAATTAGAGGAATAAACTGAATCCATTACCAGTACACTAAACTCTCCCCCATAAACATTGAAATAACCTTGAAATTTTTATGTGCAAGTTTTTAGGCCAATCAAAAAAATTTAGAGGTTGCGCCAGAAGTTGGAAATCGTAAAAAGGGCGAATTGTTACATTTAATTTATTTTGGGCCTAATTGTCTCTCCTTTGTTATCAATAACCTCTAGAGATTTTGGTTTCAAATGCATTTAAAATCAGAAAAATTGGCCAAATAATAAAAAAGTTATAAAAACAAACTTTCAACTTTTTATAATAAATTTTTAGAAATTTTCCAAATACATAGGTTTGTAGCTCAATCAATTTGACTTTAATTTAAATAATTTTTTTGACGGGTGTTGATAATTTTCTTTAATATAATAAATGAAGAAAACTGTTTGCATTTATACTATATATTTTAGCCTACAGCTCTGTTATTAATGGACCGATTTCTACGATTGTAGTCATTCATAATTTTCCAGGACCTCTAATTCCTTGCGCAACCTCTAAATCTTTATAGATTAGCATAATACTTTGTATATATTAGTTTTTGCTCCATTTGTATTTTTGTAGGGGGTGGAATCGAGAATCCAAACACTAATCCAAACTAAATTTTTCATATAGATGCGTTTAACACAAGGTTATATGAAGGAACTTCAGACCTGGCAATTTAAATTTATTTCGCTTTGCCCATTCACATACAAAATTTCGCGAAGCACAATAATTTCACTTGCAAAGTGTGCCAGCGCCCTTAGCCAAAGCAAATGTGAAATTCTTCTTCTTATGCTTTGCTTGTTGGCTACTTTTTCATATCAGATGGCGCCAGTGTCGCTCAGTGGACCGTTCTCCATAAAAATCCGTGCAATCTACTTATAATGCATAAGATTGAATAAAACGCATCTATACTCGTATGAAAAACTGCTATGTGACGGTGCTTTAAGGTATATATGTAAACATATGTATGCGTGTATGAAATCGCAAATCATTTTTGGTTAAGAATTTTCAAAGTTGTATATGTATTGTTGATCTCGAAAATAACAGTTTAAAGTTTTAGGTAAGCCTTAAAACTGGTTGTAGTATATATCAGTTTCTTACATTTATTATTATTAATATAATATCTGTAAACATTTCATTAATATCATTTATGTTTCATAATTTATTTTTTGTAATTAAAAATCTATTTGTATAAATAAAAATTTAACACGTTGCCGGATTTTTGTAATATTTTTCGTTTCATTGTTGCTGCCATGATATATAATATTTTTTAGTTCGACAATTTAATGAATTTCAGATTTTAGGTATTTTGCAATAGAATTCACTTAACAATTATTACAATGCTTTCTTTTATATGAGTATGTACTATGTTAATGAACTCTTATGCATATGAATTTAATTTATCATTTGTGTAATGAACTTTTTGTTTAAGGACTCATTCTTTATATGGGCACATAATTGCCTTTCGGCTTATAAAGTATTTTACCAGTCATAAATCTACGACGGATTTCAGAAAGTAGTAAACGTTTTTCTTTTTTGATTTTCTGTAAGACACCTTTGTTCTCCTGTGCTCGTCGCGACAAATACGGCAAGACTTCATTAACTGGACCGTAAGGGATGTATTTGTATGCAGAGTAGCCAGCTTGCCCTGAAAAATAAATATAAATGCGATTATGAAAAATTTATAATTGTCCTTGCTAAAATGTGATGAACGCCGTGGGGTGATGGTAGCGTTCTCCGCCTACCACACCGAAGATCATGGGTTCACGTCTCGAGCAAAGCAACATCAAAATTTTAGAAACAAGTTTTTTTCAAATTGGAAAATAATTTGTCTAAGCAGAGTCAACCCTTGACAGTGTTTGCTAAGCACTTCGAGTGTATTTCTGCCATGAAAAGTTAGTCAGTGAAAACTCATCTGCCTTGCAGATACCGTTCGAAATCGGCATAAAACAAGTAGGTATCGTTCCGGCAATTGGTAGGAAAAATTAAAAGGAGCACGACGCAAATTGGAAGAAAAGGTAAAATGAGATGAGAACGATTGAACTTTATATCCGTGGTCTTATGCAGCCGTAAGGTCCAATGTGGTAATATTAAATCCTTCCCGGAATTGTCGAACTTATACCTTAATGGTGCTTGTTACCGGAACATTACACTTAAAGGATCATCAACATCGAAAAAACTCCCCAAAAACCTTCGGGGAATGTCTTTATCGCTACAATAACAACAAGGATTGAAGTTTTGAAAACATTTTCGATATCAACTCGATGTATCGAATTAAAACGGTAGATCCTCAAAACCAACAATACGATCCCTAAACAAAAAATTCACATGACTAAGAAAAACATAATCCTTAAAGACATAAACTCAGGAAAGACTTATTATATGCCTCCTTTTTTTCTATGAGTTGATCGGGATGTGCAGTTTTTGTTGCAAAAGAAACTAACGTGTTCTAAAGAGTTTTTGCCTCCAGGAGATGATTTCAAAATTTTAAAACTTGTTCATGCAGGAAGGTGTACTGCATGGAACCACTGTGAATCAAATGGCAGGCATTTATATCGTTTAGAATTTGTAGGTTTTGCATTGGTGGATTTTGTTTTTGGTCATTTTAATCTCAACCTTTCTTTTGTATCAAGTCGCTTTAATTTTTCTCTGAGAATTTCAATATTAAATCGAGAAATCTTACTATAGTTTTTTGAGTAACTTTCCGTGGAGCTAGAGTCGTGAAACTTGGGACATACTTCAGAATCCGATGAGAATGCAACATGAAAGGAAAAAGCCAGGGACCCAACAAGTTATGACTTTAATGATAAAAGTGCCAAAAAAATAGGTTCATGTTTAACCAAACACATTTTTTTAGCAAAGTTTCATTCAATACTTGACTTATATTTTTTGAGGCTGATAGTATCAGTAAAATTACTCAATTTTTTTTAAGCAAAAATAGAAGGCATTTTGAAATTAAAAATTAACCGTTAGACCAATATACATACATACATAAATTTGATACCAATCGATTGCTCTTTCTATCCTCAACACAAGAATATCAGGGGCCTGTTTCTTGATTATACAAGTCTTGTAGTACAAGTGACATTGTTCTGACAAATTTTTCTTCTTAGAAGAAATTACTGGTATTACAAGACTTTTTTGGCGAAACGTGCACCAGGTGTTTCGTTTTAAACGTATAATCCCCCTATTGCGAGTGTCGATTGGAGTAGAATCGACTATTTATTGATTCTAGCTTTTCCATTATAACCACGATTACGATTACAGTAATCGTAATTTTAACTTTTCTACGATTATGGTTACAGTAATAGTAATCATTCGAACCACGATTATGATTACAGCAATCGTAATTTTAACATTTTTGCGATTATGATTACAGTAATCTCAATCATTGTAACCACAATTACGATTACTCTAATCTAATCTAATTTAAAAAAAGTTGAAATTACGATTAATGTAATCGTTATCGTAAGTGTAATCAATTACACATGTAATCTTTATCGCCCAGCTCTGATTTATGGATGTGTACATACCTAGCGGGAATGTGATATAATCACACATTCCTAATAATTGACCAAAGCAAATAACTTTATCCTCAGGTGATATACCAATTTCTTTCATGCTTTCAATGGCAAACCGAACAGTGTCCTCATTATGCGAAGCAACCATAATACCAATCTTTCTGGCATCCTCGCCACTATCTTTTAGTACCTGCAAAGATAAATGTGCAATTAACTGAGGCAATTTGTAATTATGTATGTATGTATATATTATGTATACTTTACGACTTAGCTTACCTTTATTCGCCGCAAGCACTCTGTCAAGGTTTTATGGTAGCTTTCAGTGGTTGCTTCAAAGTTTGGACAGATCGGATCTGGATAATTCATGCTAGCAGCACGTTCTCTCTCTTGTTCCATGTAGGCGCCCCGCACCAATTTAGCACCAAAATAGAAATTTTGCCGTTTAGCTTGCTCCAAATCAGTAACAACCTAAATGAGTTCGGTTATACTATAAGAGGAAAAAAAATCAATTTCAAGCAATTTTTACCTCGGCGAATGTTTCGCGCAAGTAGCACTGATAAGTATTGAAAACGATTGCCTTTTCTTTGTTGTATTTACGCATCATCTCGAGAGTAATACGCGTGATGGCGGGTTGGAAATATGTTTGTTCAGCGTCAATCATTATACGGACGTCCAGCTCAGCTGCAGCCTAATTGAATATAATGGTACATTTTAATTATCAGCGCAAATTATGTTTTTTTCGTCTAGAAAAAATTACCCGTATATACATATATATATACCTTAACAATTGTATTGACACGGCGTATCATATTTCTGAACATTTCTTCTTCCTTGGGCGGAATTTGTGAGATCAAACGACGCATTTGTCCTGTTTGTGGATCCGGCACACGGAACGTATCGCTTAGTTGAGAATCTTCATCCACAATACCGGACCAGGGGAATAAGTGAAGTATTCTATAATATAAAATTCAAATTTATTTTTTATTTGTGATCGTATATAAAGGTGGTCACATTTTTAGGAATTTTAATGTTCGATTAAAAATATGAAAATATTGCCTCTTATATCGTCACCAGCCAGAAGCATGATTTTGTGTTAGAAGCTTCGTTGATTTACCCTTTAGATTCTTTAGGTTCTACTTAAATCTACAGCTTCCTACCTTACATGGAAACTCCAATAATTTGCAATGCCGTTTTCATGAATGTATAATTCAATCACATGAAGTTGGACCAGAAAAATGAATGTGGCACATTCATGTTTCTGGCTGGCAACAAAGTAATGCTGTTCCTGTTTATATGACATATTCGTTAAAATGGCTCAACAAGTTAAAAAAAGAAACATTTACTGGCATATTGCGATGGAACCATTTCGAAAACCGCCAACGTAATCATCAGGCAATTTTGTAATGTTATCAAAGGTTTCACCGGGATTCGAACCGTGAATCACATGGTGAAACTGCATGGTTCGAATCCCGGTGAAACCTTTGATAACATTACAAAATTGACTGATGTTGATTACGTTGGCGGTTTTCGAAATGGTTCCATCGCAATATGCCAGTAAATGTTTCTTTCTTTTCAGTTTCTCTTAGAAAAGATAATAATTGAAATTCAATTATTATAAGCCGGTGTTAAGCTCATGAATTTTTAAATATAAGTATAAACTGAACACACCATTAAACAAACATACACAAATTAAAAAAAAAATGTAAGAATAGCACACATTCGTACTCATATTTACTAATAATTTTATAATTACTGTGCTATAACAACTCTATCCGAAAAAAAAATCCTCGTTGTTTAATTGAAGGCAAACCGGTTTATTCGAAGCCGTTGCCTATCGCCGGGCCAAAACTAAAAGACTTGAGAAAAATGTGCGAAAAACTGGTTATACTAAAAGAATATCATTATAAAAACCTAAAGGGCAACATTGAGGTTCGTGACGCTTTACCCGAACCCAACATTTCAGAAGATTCTGATTCCGAAAATGAGAACTACTTCTAAGTTTGCAATATCTTAGATAAAAACACATTAGTGTATACGAAGTTTAATTTAATGTGTAACTTTTTTCATTTACATACTTTCTACTAGCCTCAGCCACGGACGTTTTTCCAAGTATTGTGATACTCTGAACCCCAATCCGCCAACGCAATTGGCCTGCAGGCATTTTGTTTACGTCTTTTGAAGTTAAGGCCATACCATGACCAGTTGGGCCAATTCTAATAGCGTATTCGGACTCAGCGCATAAAAAGGTACAGAAAACATGAGCCGCATTACGTGATCCGACTACTTTGAATTTTTTTGTATAGCTGTCTTAACAAAAAATTAGATCAGTTTTTAAAACCTTTGTTGTGCCAGAAAAATTAATGTGCTAAATCTCGGAGAATAAAGGGGATGCGAGCAAAATAGTTATCTCAGTTGAAAGAGCAAATTGTGAGTATAATTTATTGATATATTTTTTCATTAAAAACTAATACTTCTAACTAATACTGTTTTCACACAGACGGCTTATTGAAAATTAAAGGCAGTTTTCTACATTAAGACGCTTATTGAGCTCAATCTTCCCTGCAAAATTCGAATCTATAATTATTTCACTAGTAGCTAATCGAATGCCTAATGAAGTCAAAAGCACAATGCAACTCTGTTGGCAGCGTTCCGCTTCTTAGTTTTTGGTGTGTTCAGTGCTTAAAAATGTCATTTGTCAAAGTAAATGTCATTTTCTGCATGGCGGAACGATACAAGGTGGCCGCATCGAACAGCTGATTATAACCTTTTTTTATTTGATTTGATACATCAACTTCCGGCGCGGAACGATTTTGACATTTGTCCATCGAATTTACAAAAACAAAGAACATGGAATATTTATTTATGTATGTAGGTATGTCACCATGCTGCCACCTTGTATCGTTCCGCCATGATTGTCTGTCATATAGCATTGTCATTTTATTCGTTTGACATTTCATCCTTCATACTAATCGAGCAGTTACTTCTGTGTGAAAGCAAAAAGTTTACGATTTCATTAGAAGGTGAAATGATATCATTAGGTTTCTGTGTGAAAACAGTATAAGGGAGCAATAAAGTTGAAACTCGATTTACCAACATTTTCATTTTGGCACATTCATGCATCTGGCAAGCGGCCGACGATATGGGGTGATACATATCGAAACTGCGTATGTAAGTCCACAGATGACATTTTCCAATATTTCATTATTGTATACTAGTCGACTTAACCAATAGAATTTTTTTGTTAACTTTAAAACCATAGGGTCTAATATGGGTTGTACACTATCTTTAAACCATGACGTGATCACGTATCTTTGTACATTGATTTTTTTCTTATGTGACCACTACCGTTTATTGAACATACCCTTCCTTGTCTGAGGTTACATTCTTCAAGAAGTCTTTTACATTTTTATTGTCGCCCAAACTAGAATAATATTTCTCTAAATCGTTGATGGTCTTGTGATGGGTCAGAACATTGCCTTGTCCACCGACTAGATCTTCCATATACTTGCGAGTCCTCATGATCACTTCCGACACTTGTAACTATGAAGAAGTACACGAATTTTGAAAAATGTTACTATAAATAATCTTGACCTTAGAAGCTTGTCTCGCCACTCACCAACAATTGCGGTCGACCGAGAGCCGTTAGCTTGATTGCTGTTATTCCTGTGCCAAAGGTGGCGCCTAAAGTATTTAAATAGAATTAGTGAAATGAATTAGTTTGCTATTCAAATATAAAGGTCCGAACATATAAGAATAACCTATTTGACGATCCCCATACAAACACATGCAGTCAACTCATCTGTCAGCGCACGATGCTGCAGTTGACTGGATGTGTTTGTATGGGGATCGTCAAATAGGTGTTCGGGCCTTAACAACATGAAAATGTTTGAATTTTTTCCAAATTACAACTAATTCTATTCTATACGTCCATACTACATACATTTGAATCTTATGTACAACCAATATGAAGAAATCAGCGTTTATCCGTTGGCTTATATACCTACTTGCATATGTGTACAAACATTTATTTTTATGTACAAACTAATGGCATTTGTTGCAAACTTAATAAATTCGAGTTAAGCTTACCCAGAGCAACGCGACGAGGGACGGTTTTATGATCGTCATCTTTGTTAGTAAGTTAATTGAATTTTGATTTTTATATATTGATTGATGCGTTTGCATTTTGATAATTCAAATTTTGTGTGAATTCATTAGCAGGAATAAAAAAATAATATAAAGTATAAAAACGGACAAAATATATTTTCAAATACATAATATTAGTAAAATAAATCAATAACAAAACCAAAAATGAAGCAAAATGTGTCTTATATGATCAGTAATTATCAGAACAGGGGCGTGATCGGCAGGGCCGCAGAGAGAAAGTGTATGAAATGAATTCTCTAATAACCAGGGTTCAACTATGTATATGCTTGGCTCATCTCTACAGCAACAACATACCTAGTTTGCGCCAAATTAGATTCATTTAATAATAAAATCACTAAAAGTAATTTGAAACTATTTTATAAACCAAGGCAGTATATACAGTAAGTATCCCTACGCCAGTAGGGAAAAAATAAAATCAACTGATGAGATAAGCCAACCATATACATAATTGAGCCATGTTCATAGCACTGTGCTAGAAAAGCGACCTAAATAAAAATACCTGGGAAGTCATTCCATTTTTCTAGGGGATCTACAAGATCTAAGAACGACTGCATATATAAATTTCCCCGGACACTCCCAAAATTGTGAGTTAAGGGTTAGCTATAACCCGACTTTCAGATCTTCGGATCGTATAAGAAGAGATTTGCTTAGACCTTTCCAATGATGTATATATGCATGTATCAACTAACATAACACAACTGTAAAAACTTTTATAATGATAACATTTTTTTTTTCACTTTTTAGGGCTTTAATTAAGGTATACTGGAATAACGATTTGGATATGTTTACTAGAGGTGGGCTAGTGTGCTACTCGGGAATCTCATTAGACGGTTTGACATCCTGTTAAAATGACTTTCCAGCTAATGTCACATTCGGCTCCGTCCCGCTAAAACCTTGGCAAGCCTTGGGGTACGATTTAAGTCCTTCATCATTAAGTTGATGGTGAAAGTTCGGTTGAGATCCTCTTGATTAATGCTGAGCTGGCTTTGAACGCCGTCTTCATGAGGAACTGCGTCAACCATCACCTGTCCTACCTGCCTTCTCATATACGACCACCGGATCATTCAAGATTACTATATTCGGGATAAGATAGTGGCGCCTAGGGGACACCCAATCATGTAAATTAGTAATAAAAATAAAAACAAAGAACAAGATGAGGACGCTACCTTCAACCCATTTATAGGGCGAAAGATATCTGGGACCTGGTCCATAGGCCGTAGATCAAAATGTCTCTTCGCAAACGGGGACAAAATCAAAAGCGGCGGAAGTCAACGGCATGCAAGGAACGTCTCCGGCTGTTACTCCAGGGGCAAGACAGAAGAAGGTTAAAACAGACACTTTTGCATTCAGCGACCTGATTATATAAGCAGCGGAAATTTTTCAAAATTGTCATGTCGGAGACGAAATTAGGGGGATCTACTGATGATCTGATTGAGTTCCTTGAAGGGCGTAATAATATACACGCGGAGGCATTGTACATCGAATCGGCGCTAGAGGCAAAGGAATTAAGGAAGAAAATAATTTCCAATCACACGGCTAAGAATAGAAAGAGGAAAGAGACCGAGACCGACAAAGGGAAATTAAGTAATCAAGCCCACTATCTCATCCAAGGACGTTACGCTAGGGAATGATGATCAAAGAGATTTGTGATTAGAACCATCAGCAATGCAGCATTCAACTGCCATAAAAAGTATACGTACAGGGTACAAACGGTAAAAAAAAACTGCACTTGTAACTCTTAAGCGAACGATGCCATAGTTGTTTTAGCAAAGAATTCGACTAGGATGGATATCGTGTATCCTGAATCCTTGAAACGATATAAGGGATTTTTTGTGAGGAATAATTACTGTTGTTCCCATACGAGTAACGAGTATATCTCGTACAAGTACTTTAATAGGAGTCAATTACTCATGTCAAAGACTCAGCATAGATGGAAATTTTCGCCAAATAAGATTTTTAGATTTCCTACATTTTGAAGGCTGCATGGCTATTCTAACGAATTACTCCGGGTAATAAAAACAAAAGTATTCTGCTCATTTGACTACAGTCATATCATAACCACTTATATTTAGAGAAGTGAGAAAAGGTTATTCTACAGTTCATTGGGAGCACATTTAATTTGGTACTGCTATACAACCCTCACCGGCGGAAAGGTGCTCCATCCAAATTTTGGGGCAGTTGGGAAGGCTCGTGCAGAGTTGTGAAGAGGATCAGTGGTGTCATCTACCGCACACAAACAATTGGGAAACCACGAAATAGAAGGGTGATTCATTTGGAGAGGCAAGCAGCAGCTAGATCTAGAGATTTGTCTGATCGGGACGATCAGACTTAGGTGGAGGGCAGTGTGACGAATACTAGCAACACGAAAGGGTACTATTCATTTTTAAAATATAGTTAATAAAGAAAATTTGAGCAGCCAACAACAATAAAGCAGCCAGTCACTTGTATCTACATAAACGAATCAATCATTATGTCTACACATATGTTCGTACACGCAGCGGAGAAGAGACGCACAAACACATGCATATATCTTATCTGACATGCACCCAAAAGTAGGCAATTATAATTGTGGAAGTGTCACTCACATATACACGCGCATATGAGAAGCTATACACGTGCATCTGTAGTTATAGCAGTAACAAAGTAAATTCTGGAAGCGTCTAGAAGTATGCGAACGAGAAATCACAGAGTATAAAAGGCAGCACCAGTAGAGGAACGACAATGAGTTTGATTTAAGCAAGCTATCAGTTGCGAAGTAGTGTTATTGTGAATTAATTTAATAAAGGCCATTTTGCATTATTGAATAGTGGAGTTATTTATTCAACAGTTTAGTGATTCGAACGTTAGTAGAAGGTTGCAAATAAGCGGAGTTGCACTAAATTCATTACAATATATTTTTTTTACTTAAAGATTTTCAAAATAAGTTAAATCGTTTTTATAATAAACAAGTAAGGAAGGCTAAGTTCGGGTGTAACCGAACATTACATACTCAGTTGAGAGCTATGGAGACAAAATAAGGGAAAATCACCATGTAGGAAAATGAACCTAGGGTAACCCTGGAATGTGTTGTTTGTACGATATGGGTATCAAATGAAACGTGTTAATGAATATTTTAAAAGGGCGTGGGCCTTAGTTCTGTAGGTGGACGCCTTTCGAGATATTGCCATAAAGGTGGACCAGGGGTGACTCTAGAATTTGTTTGTACGATATGGGTATCAAAAGAAAGGTGTTAATGATTTTTTTAAAAGGGCGTTGGCCTCAGTTCTATAGGTGGACGGCTTTTCGAGATATCGCCATAAAGGTGGACCAGGGGTGACTCTAGAATTTGTTTGTACGATATGGGTATCAAATGAAAGGTGTTAATGAGTATTTTAAAAGGGAGTGGGCCTTAGTTCTATAAGTGGACGCCTTTTCGAGATATCGCCATAAAGGTGGAGCAGGGGTCACTCTAAAATTTGTTTGTACGATATGGGTATCAAATGAAAGGTGTTAATGAGTATTTTAAAAGGGAGTGGGCCTTAGTTCTATAGGCGGTCGGCTTTTCGAGATATCGCCATAAAGGTGGACCAGGGGTGACTCTAGAATTTGTTTGTACGATATGGACATCAAATGATAGATGTTAATGAGTATTTTAAAATGGAGTGGGCCTTAGTTCTATAGGCGGACGGCTTTTCGAGATATCGCCATAAAGGTGGACCAGGGGTGACTCTAGAATTTGTTTGTACGATATGGGTATCAAATGAAAGGTGTTAATGCGTATTTTAAAAGGGAGTGGGCCATAGTTCTATAGGTGGACGCCTTTTCAAGATATCTCCATAAAGGTGGACCAGGGGTCACTCTAGAATTTGTTTGTACGATTTGGGTATCAAATGAAAAGTGTTAATGAGTATTTTAAAAGGGAGTGAGCCTTAGTTCTATAGGTGGACGCCTTTTCGAGATATCGCCATAAAGGTGGAACAGGGGTCACTCTAGAATTTGTTTGTACAATATGGGTATCAAATGAAAGGTGTTAATGAGTATTTTAAAAGGGAGTGGGCCTTAGTGCTATAAGCGGACGGATTTTCGAGATATCGCCATAAAGGTGTATCAGGGGTGACTCTAGAATTTGTTTGTACGATATGGGTATCAAATGATAGGTGTTAATGAGTATTTTAAAAGGGAGTGGGTCTTAGTTTTATAGGTGGACGCCTTTTCGAGATATCGCCATAAAGGTGGACCAGGGTTCACTCTAGAATTTGTTTGCACGATATCGGTATCAATGAAAGGTGTTAATGAGTATTTTAAAAGGGAGTGGGCCCTAGTTCTATAGGCGGACGGCTTTTCGATATATCGCCATAAAGGTGGACCAGGGGTGACTCTAGAATTGTTTGTACGATATGGGTATCAAATGAAAGGTGTTAATGAGTATTTTAAAAGGGAGTGGGCCTTAGTTCTATAGGTGGACGCCTTTTCGAGATATCGCCATAAAGGTGGACCAGGGGTCAATCTAGAATTTGTTTGTACGATATGGGTATCAAATGAAAGGTGTTAATGAGTATTTTAAAAGGGAGTGGGCCCTAGTTCTATAGGCGGACGGCTTTTCGAGATATCGCCATAAAGGTGGCTCTAGAATTTGTTTGTAGGATATAGGTATCAAATGAAAGGTGTTAATGAGTATTTTAAAAGGGAGTGGCCTTAGTTCTATAGGTGGACACCTTTTCGAGATATCGCCATAAAGGTGGACCAGGGGTCACTCTAGAATTTGTTTGTACGATATGGGTATCAAATGAAATGAGTATTTTAAAAGGGAGTGGGCCCTAGTTCTATAGGCGGACGGCTTTTCGATATATCGCCATAAAGGTGGACCAGGGGTGACTCTAGAATTTGTTTGTACGATATGGGTATCAAATGATAGGTGTTAATGAGTATTTTAAAAGGGAGTGGGCCTTAGTTCTATAGGTGGACGGCTTTTCGAGATATCGCCATAAAGGTGGACCAGGGATGACTCAAATTTGATGGTACGATATGGGTATCAAATGATAGGTGTTAATGAGTATTTTAAAAGGGAGTGGGCCTTAGTTCTATAGGTGGACGCATTTTCGCGATATCGCCATAAAGGTGGACCAGGGGTCACTCTAGAATTTGTTTGTACGATATGGGTATCAAATGAAAGGTGTTAATGATTATTTTAAACGGGAGTGGGCCTTAGCTCTATAGGTGGGCGCCTTTTCTGGATATCGTTATAAAGGTGGACCAGGGGTGACTCTAGAATGCGTTTGTACGATATGGGTGTCAAACGAAAGGTGTTAATGAGTGTTTTAAAAGGGAGTGGGCCTTAGTCCTATAGGTGGACGCCTTTTCGAGATATTGCCATAAAGGTGGACCAGGGGTGACTCTAGAATTTGTTTGTACGATATGGGTATCAAATGAAAGGTGTTAATGAGTATTTTAAAAGGGAGCGGGCCTAAGTTCTATGGGTGGACGCCTTTTCGAGATATCGACATAAAGGTGGACCAGGGGTGACTCCGGAATTTGTTTGTACGATATGGGTATCAAATGAAAGGTGTTAATGAGTATTCTAAAAGGGAGTGGGCCTTAGTTTTATAGGTGGACGCCTTTTCGAGATATCGCCATAAAGGTGGACCAGGGATGACTCTAGAATGCGTTTATACAATATGGGTATCAAATGAAAATGTTAATGAGTATTTTAAAAGGGAGTGGGCCTTAGTTCTATGGGTGGACGCCTTTTCGAAATATCGATATATAGGTGGACCAGGGGTGACTCTAGAATTTGTTTGTACGATATTGGTATCAAATGAAAGGTGTTAATGAGTATTTTAAAAGGGAGTGGGCCTTAGTTCTATAGGTGGTCGCCTTTTCGAGATATCGCCATAAAGGTGGACCAGGTGTGACTCTATAATGTGTTTGTACAATATGGGTGTCAAATTAAAGGTATTAATAAGAATTATAAAAGGGAGTGGTGGTAGTTGTATATAAGAAGACCTTTTCGAAATTTCTACCAAAATGTGGACCAGGGTGACCCAGAACATCATCTGTCGGGTACCGCTAATTTATTTATATATGTAATAACACGAACAGTATTCCTGCTATAATTCCAGGGCTTTTGATTTCGCCCTGCAGAAATTTTTCATTTTCTTCTACTTAATATGGTAGGTGTCACACCCATTTTACAAAGTTTTTTTCTAAAATTATATTTTGCGTCAATAAACCAATCCAATTACCATGTTTCATCCCTGTTTTCGTATTTGGTATAGAATTATGGCATTTTTTTCATTTTTCGTAATTTTCGATATCGAAAAAGTGGGCGTGGTCATAGTCGGATTTCGGGCATTTTGTATACCAATATAAAGTGGGTTGAGATAATTATGTGAACTAAGTTTAGTAAAGATATATCGATTTTTGCTCAAGTTATCGTGTTAACGGCCGAGCGGAAGGAGAGACGATCGACTGTGTATAAAAACTGGGCGTGGCTTCACCGATTTCGCCCTTTTTCACAGAAAACAGTTACAGCGCCTACCAAATTTCACAAGGATTGATAAATTTTTGTTCGACTTATGGCATTAAATGTATCCTAGACAAATCAAATGAAAAAGGCCGGAGCCACGCCCATTTTGAAATTTTCTTTTGTTTTTGTATTTTGTTGCACCATATCATTACTGCAGTTGAATGTTGACATAATTTACTTATATACTGTAAAAATATTAAATTTTTTGTAAAAATTTCACTTAAAAAAATTTTTTTTTTAAAGTGGGCGTGGTCGTTCTCCGATTTTGCTAATTTTAATTAAGCATACATATAGTAATAGAAGTAACGTTCCTGCCAAATTTCATCATGATAACTTCAACGACTGCCAAATTACAGCTTGCAAAACTTCTAAATTACCTTCTTTTAAAAGTGGGCGGTGCCCATTGTCAAAAATTTTACATATTTTCTATTCTGCGTCATAAGTTCAACCCACCTACCAAGTTTCATCGCTTTATCCTAGTTTGGTAATGAATTATCGCACTTTCTCGATTTTTCGAATTTTTCGATATCGAAAAAGTGGGCGTGGTTATAGTCCTATATCGTTCATTTTAAATAGCAATCTGAGATGAGTACCCAGGAACCTACGTTCCAAATTTCGTCAAGATACCTCAAAATTTACTCAAGTTATCGTGTTAACGGACGGACGAAAGGACGGACATGGCTCAATCAAATTTTTTTTCGATACTATGATTTTGATATATGGAAGTCTATATCTATCTCGATTCCTTTATACCTGTACAACCATCCTTTATCCAATCAAAGTTAATATACTCTGTGAGCTCTGCTCAACTGAGTATAAAAAACGTGTTAAGTAATTAGCTGTCTTAATAAAATAAATACATTTGTTGTAACTTTTGCTTTCACCGTTCCCATTAGCCAGACTTAAATTCATTATTTGTCATCAGGGTCCAGAATACCATATTTAACTTTTTTTTTTTAATTATCACTTAAAAAGTGATCAAACAGCCATCTCAAATAATTAGCTTGTGATGTATGTATATTGAAACAAATTTCCGTCATGTCATCTCTTGGCAAATTTTGGTTGGCGGTGTGTAATCTTCTTGACTCTAAAAATACCTGTTATATTTAATTTTTTTAGCCAAAAGTATAAATTTGAGCATGCGTACTTGTTACCATAAATATCTAGTCATACAATTTGCGAATTTTACTTTTGTTTTAATAGAGAACTAGCCATTACCCGGCGTGTTGATGTTGCTGCCGCAGACTAATCAGTCTCTATTTCAAAAATATATTTTATTTAGTTATAACTCTAATACCATCCTTACTCCCATTTCCTCCCCCTTTTTCACCGTTTTCACCCCCTCCACCTCTTTTTTACTTTCCTTGCTTTATTTTTATACGTCTCAATTGCCCTCCACCTCTCTCCTCTTCTTCCTTTGAACTTCTCTTTCCCTATCCAAATCCCATTAAAAAGGGCCAAATTGCCCCACTTCGTAAAAGAGTATTCCAAAGATCAACTTAGCAAAAGAGCTAGTTATTTTTAAAATTTCAAGCATACGGCATCATTAATAATATGGTGGTACGCTTCCCTCAAGAAAAAGTAGTTCGAATATTAACAAAGACAAAACGCCACCGATTTATTTATTTTTAACAATTGCACTATAAAAAAAGTGTCCCAAATAGTAACCTATTTAAAACAAATCGCAATATAAATAAAGCTCTTTAGAATAGGTCGGTACCTGTTCTCCTTCATGAAAATAGAAGTATTCCCAATATTTACCCATTAGAAAGGCTACCAAAATAATTAGTTTGAAACAAATCCAGGAATAAATAAGATTTTTTACAATAGTTCAGAATCTAGTGGCGGCCACCGTGGTGTAATGGTGGCGTGCTCCGCCTACCACACCGTATGCCCTGGCTTCGCACCCCGGGCAAAGCAACATCAAAATTTTAGAAATAAGGTTTTTATAATAGAAGATAATTCTCCTAAGCGGGGTCGCCCCTCGGCAGTGTTTGGCAAGCGCTCCGGGTATATTTCTGCCATGAAAAGCTCTCAGTGAAAACTCGTCTGCCTTGCAGATGCCGTTCGGAGTCGGCATAAAACATATAGGTCCCGTCCGGCCAATTTGTAGGGATAATCAAGAGGAGCACGACGCGCTTTACATTTATTTATTTTTTTTTCAGAACCTAGAGTTCACATTACAGAAATATAGGTTTCTCCATGGACGTTGCAACCAGGGGAAAGCGGGGAGGCTGCCCTGGCATAAATTCCGACAGGGGCAATATATGATCATTTTATATGAATTTAACTATATTGGCCCATCAACTGTTTTCATAAATTACAACAGATCAATTCAGAGTCGATAATCGGATGGTGTCGATTGTTTATACACATATCGACGATATTCATGAATGTGAGAAAAATACTACACTGAATGTAAACAATTCGTTCATTCGCTCATACAATTCGATTACAAAATTGTTGTATAACACATAACTTGAATGAGGTGGTAATTCATATTTATTTATATATCGTGCTTATCTCATTTTACATGGAAGAAGAAATCGATCAGAAGTACGTAAGTTAGTTCACAGATGAATTATTATTCCACTCTACTGCGTTCAAATATCTCAAGTCACAACGGAGTGTAAGACTTATGTGACCAGTGTCGCTTGATTTGAGGTTATATACAGTGTGAGTATTTTATTGATTTGTTTTAAACGTCTTAAAGTTAAGCTCAAGTATAGCAAAAAGTTTAACTTTTGTTCTACTATTGTTTAATTTTCTGACGCACGTATTATTGTTATATTTTTTTTGTTATCATACCCATACCTTTTCAGATTTCGATTGCTAAAATGCCGCTAAAAAAAATAGAGCAATTCTGAGAACCTGGTGCACAAAAAATCTAGCAACTCAGAGCAGCTAAAATGGTCTTGGAAAATTTATTGTATAATCGAAATAAATATGAATGTACCTATATGTAAAAAATATTGAATGAAAAATCTATATATATATAAATGAATGCCATTTTTCGTTGTGATTTTATAACTCAAGAACGGGCTCACCTATCCAAACCAAATTTTTAGGCTTTGTTTTGACTATTCAGTAGATGATTTGTGTTTTGAAATTTTAAGAATCGGATACCAGGGTCTCGAGATATAGGCCAAAACGTGGACCCGGATAACCCTAGGATGTGTTTGAACCACATGAGTATCCATTGTAAGTTGTTGATAAATGCTAAAGAAAAGAGGGTTTTTCTTTTCGCTGGGTAACTAAGCACTTGAGATATAGACCAATTGGGAACTCGCCTTCAGGTTAAGAGATTGCATTCTTATGTACTACAACCAGTTAAAATGGTATATTCAATAACATAACAATATAATCTTTTTACCTGAAGGCGCTGAAAAGCGCTCAATGTATGGTGAAATTCTTTTGAATAACACACCAAATCCCATTTGTTTGGTCAGATTCATCCCACTTAGCCAGCGGATTATACGTTTTCATATTAACATACATACATCAATAATAGTTTAATCATTTACTAAACGATTTGTTACCTACTTAGCTACGCTCTTTCGCTCTCAAAATTTATGTACTTTCGTCTTAACTAGCTTACTTATTATTCTAACCTAAACACTTATTTGCATTATATTTATATACACATGTATGTATGTATGTAGCAGGCAGATCGACAAACAAAGTAGGCTTTGAAAAGACATCGAAAAATATTACGGTGCATTTTTTTTGCATAGAGAAATACATGAATATTTTGTATATATAGGTATATAGAGCTTTGGCTCTTAAAAAAATAAATGTAAGGCGCGATAACCTCCGAAGAGATCTAAGGCCGAGCTTCTCTTCCAATTTGCGTCGTGCTCCTCTTGATTTTCCCTACAAATTGGCCGGACGGGACCTACATGTTTTATGCCGACTCCGACCGGTGTCGGCAGATGAGTTTTCACTGAGAGATTTTCATGGCAGAAATACACCCGGAGCGCTTGCCAAACACTGCCGAGGGGCGACCCCGCTTAGAAAAATTTTCTTCTAATTGAAAAACCTTATTTCTAAAATTTTGATGTTGCTTTGCCCGGGGTGCGAACCCAGGGCATACGGTGTGATAGGCGGAGCACGCTACCATCACACCACGGTGGCCGCTTTGGCTCTTAGCATTAAGAAAATTAAAATTAGGAGAATAAATGACATTAGAATGTAAACATCGCTGGAGCGTTTCTTTCGCCTCAACACCATTCGTTAGCAGAATAAAAGAAGCAGCCCAATACGTTCAGTAGTGTCCGAAATTACCGCGGTGCAAATTATTACATAAAAATGCAAATAGTGTTTTTGTTTATTAAGTATTGAAGTTTGTGTGAATTTGTGAAAAGAAGAAATATAGCGCAAAGCGAATTTCCGAGCAAAAAACGGTAAGTTTTGGACTGTTGAAGTGAATTACACGAATGCATGTGTGTTTCCTTATTTGAAAAAATATATGGTGTACCACTATAAATGTAGACATTTTTTTAAATTTAATTTATTCTTTTTTAATTGAAAGAAAAATGCCACGACCCACACCAGGAAATATAGGACGCCGAACGCGTCATGCACATGCTGCGGCATTACAAAGGCGATCACAGACTCCAGATGAACGAGCACAAGCTAATGCATCGCAGCGTGAACGTAATGCACGAAATAGATTTGTTGTACCTGAAATTATGCGTGCTGCTTTTAATTACAAAAGTCAGATTGATTACAGTATGTACGGATATATTGGAATAATGGGCGCAATATGTCCACATTGTGATGCGGCTAAATTTCCAGCTGAAACGCCCGGCATGTGTTGTGCTAATGGCAAAGTGAGATTGCCAGCAGTAGAAACTCCACCCGAACCATTGTCTTCATTAATTTTGGGATTTCTGAAAATTCGAAGCACTTTTTGAGTCATATTCAACAATAAAATTCGGCATTTCAAATGACTTCTTTTGGTGCTACTAACATTATTAGCGATAATTGTATGCCGACGTTTAAGGTAAATACTTAAACAAGATTGTCCCAATCAATCTGAATCATAAAAGTATTCTATAGTTTTAAAAATTATTATGCAACATATACCTAAAATTGCATACATGTTGCAGATTCAGGGCCAAATTTATCATCAAGCTGGTTCGCTGTTGCCATACCCCGACGCTGATTATAAATTTTTGCAGATTTATTTTATTGGTGATGAAAATCGTGAATTGGATCAAGACGAGAATACAAGACGAGAAATTATTTGTGAGTTACAAAAGTTTTTCCATCAGAATAACGCATTAGTTCAATTGTTCAAAATTGCTCTCGATCGTATGCCATCTGATAATCACAAAATCGTAATCGGAGAGCATGAAAGGCGATTCAATGCACCGACAATTGATGAGGTTGCAATTGTAATTCTTGGTGATCAGTTTCAATCCCGTGATATTATACTTCATCGCAGAAATGAGCAATTGCAACGTGTTTCGGAACTTCATCGTAGTTACGACGCATTACAATACCCAATATTGCATTGGGAAGGTGACGATGGCTACCATATCAATATAACAATGATTGATCCACGAACAGGTAAATAATATTTTCAGTGTGTTGACATTTCATCATTTCTATAAATTTCTTAAGTCACATTTTGCACTTATTTTCAGGTCTACATATACAGAAAAAAGTTAGTGCCATGAATTTTTATTCGTATCGATGGATGGTTCGTCCACAAGAACAAAATTATATCTTGAGATGGGGTAAACTATATCATTAGTACATCGTTGATATGTATGCCAAAATAGAAACAGAACGTCTTAATTTTATTCGTTTCAACCAAGCAAAGTTAAGATCTGAACAATATATTCATTTGCAAGATGCGATAGCGAATGATGCTAACATTAATAACATCGGACATTTAACTATATTGCTATCTTCGTATATTGGTAGCCCACGGAATATGAACGAATATGCACAAGACGCAATGTGTTATGTATAAAAATACGGTCGACCGGATCTGTTCATTACATTTACATGTAATCCGCAGTGGGATGACATCAAAAACAATTTATTTGCAGGACAGTCGACAACCGATCGTCATGACATTACTGCGCGTGTTTTCGGCAAAAATGTAAAGCACTTATGGATTTAATTGTGAAATTATATGTATTTGGGGAGGTGCGTTGCCATATGTACTCCATTGAATGACAGAAAAGGGGATTGCCGCACGCACATATACTAATTTGGCTGGTACATAAAATAACTCCAGATCAAATTGATAACCTTATATCAGCTGAAATTCCTGATCACACTGCTGATCCTGAGTTATTTCAAGTTGTCGTTAAAACATGATACATGGACCGTGCGGTGAACTAAATGTGAAATCACCATGTATGATTGATGAAAAGTGTTCGAAACCATACACAAGGCAATTTACTTCAGACACAATAACGGGCAATGACGGATATCCGTTGTATCGACGTAGATCACCTAATGATAATGGCAAAACGGCAACCATTAGGATGCATAACCAGGAAGTTGAAGTTGATAATCGTTGGGTGGTTCCGTATTGTCCATTATTATCGAAAATATTCAATGCTCATATAAATGTGGAATATTGTAATTCTGTCAAATCCATTAAATATATTTGCCAGAATGTAAATAAAGGGAGCGATATGGCAATTTTCAGTGTTGCTGGTGATAATACAAATGATGAAATTACTCAGTATCATATGGGGCGCTATATTAGTAGGAATGAAGCTGTCTGGAGGATTATGTCGTTTCCAATGCACGAAAGTAATCCTGCGGTTGTTCACTTGGCTGTACATCTTGAGAATGGCCAACGTGTTTATTTTAATGTAGCAAATGTATTGGAAAGAGCAGCACAACCACCAGCAACTACGTTAACAGCTTTTTTCAAATTATGCGAAACTGATACATTTGCGATAACTTTGTTATATTCTGAAGTGCCTCAGTATTACACATGGAATGTGTCTTCGAAAAAATTTCAAAGGCGTAAACAAGGAACAGCAGTTCATGGGCATCATGGCATTTTCCAAACAGATACAATTGGGAGAAATATACAGTACATCAAAACAATGTTGAGTGTTTTTATTTGAGATTGTTATTAGTTAACGTGAATGGCCTAAAATCATTTGAGAACAGTCAACGGTCATTTGTGTCAAACATACCGTGAAGCATGCCAACTTTTGCATTTGTTGGAGGATGATGCATATTGGGATTCAACACTTCATGATGCATCTATTTCGGCTCATCCTCAACAAATACGATTGCTATTTGCCATTATATTATCAACATGTATGCCATCAAATCCACTTGAATTATGGAACAAATATAAACATTATATTGAAGAAGATATTTTAATTCGTATGCGTCATCATGCAAGAAATCCTGATTTGTTGATAACTTTGGAAATGTACAACGAACCTTTGATAATAATTGAAGATATGTGTCTAACGATTGGAAATAAAACATTAGTACAATTGGGTATGATCGCACCAAATCGTGAGATGCATGATCTGTTTGATCGTGAATTGCAACGTGAGCAGGAATTCAATTCTAATCATTTGCGTTTATTTGTACAATCCAATATAACCAAAATGAATATACAGCAAAAACATGTATATGACACAATCATGCAAGCCATTTCCAATAATGCAGGTGGATTATATTTCTTGGATGCACCTGGTGGTACAGGCAAAACGTTCGTTATATTACTGATTTTAGCGACTATTCGATCGGAACAGAAAATTGCATTGGCACTTGCATCTTCGGGAATTGCTGCTACATTATTAGAAGTTGGTCGGACAGCACACTCTGCATTAAAATTGCCATTGAATGTACAGGTGATTGAAATTCAATTCAGGAAATTCTGCTATGGCAAAATTTCTGCGATTAACGTCAATTATTTTATGGGATGAGTGTACAATGGCGAATAAAAAATTACTAGAAGCACTTAATCGAACAATGCAAGATTTACGTGATAATGAACAGCTTTTTGGTGGTGCTTTGATATTACTGTCAAGGGATTTTCGACAAACATTGCCTGTCATTCCTCGATCAACTCCTGCTGATGAAATAAATGCCTGTTTGAAGTCATCAGTTCTTTGGAGATATGTACAAAAATTGGCACGGGCAGAATTATTGAATTTCAATTTAAAGAAGCAAAATGCCCAGAATAAACTACAGACTGAGCCAGGTAAGAATCACGATAAAAGGGTATTTTGTAAAATCGACTAAAAAATTTTTAAGCGCTTTATTACACTGAAGATTAATATGCGTATTCACCTACAAAATGATACAGTTGCCCATTAGTTTTCAAAACAATTGTTAGAAATTGGTGATGCCAAAATACAAATCGACAGAACCAACGGATTGATCACTGTACCGAACAATTTTTGTACAATTACGAAATCGATAGATGAATTGATTGAATGTGTTTTTCCAAATATTCTTCAAAATTACAGAAATCATGATTGGTTGAGAGAGCGCGCCACTTTAGCACCGAAAAACATTCATATCAATGCCATTAATTTTCAAATTCAAGCAAAACTCCCAGGTTTAGTCACGACATATAAATCAATTGACAGTGCTATGAATCAAGATGAGGCAATGAATTATCCAATTGAATTTTTAAATTCATTAGAACCGGCTGGTATGCCACCGCATTGTTTGAATCTGAAAGTGGGTTCTTTGATTATATTATTGCGAAATATTAATCCACCAAAACTGTGTAATGGCACCAGATTGGCAGTGAAAAATTTATTGCCAAATTGGATTGAAGCTACGATCTTAACTGGAAAATTAAAAGGAGAAATTTGTTTAATAATTTGAATTCAAACGATTACAATATCCTCTGCGTTTATCATTTGCGATGTCCATCAACAAAGCCCAAAAGCAAACACTTAACGTTTCTGTTCTGGTGTGAATTTGGAGGAATCATGTTTTTCACATGGCCAACTTTATGTTGCCTGTTCCAGAGTTGGTACGCCCAGCCATTTGTTTATTCATGCTCAAAATGAAAAAACAAAAATATTGTTTATCCATATGTTTTGGATTAAGTTTTAAAATAGCTAGCAAATAATAAAAAACCTTTTTGTTTAATAAATGAGTTTGATTTAATATTTCACTTTATACGTAGCGAAGCACGTACCGGGCCGCTAGTACATATATAAGTATATAATAACTGTTTTAATATTTGGGTTTGCCCCCAGTCCAGTCACTTGGGAGGAGTTCAGTGACTATAAACCCACACAAGAAATTCTCGTTTCATAGTTTTTGTGGTTGAACTCCTTCGAAATGGCTCAACCGATTCTCGTGAAGTTTTTTGAGCATGTTGACTAGGTTTGACAATCGGACCTTATCTATTTTTCACACCCCAAAATGGTAAGGGTGGTCCACACCTCAGCTTTTATTTTTTAGACAACATTTTTTGTTTATTTTTTTATAAAACAGAATTCAAAAATACATATGTACATGCCTCTGGGCTTGTACTGAGACTGGAAATAAGGGATGGGGAAAAATAAAATAAAAAACTAGAGAGAAAAAAAACTAGTAAAGGAGAAAGAGGCTGAGAAAGAGATAGAGTTAGACGAAGATAGAGAGATTGGAATGATGGAGCGGGGAGAGAGAAGGAGAGGTAGCTAGAGGGAAAAAAGGGATGGAAAAGACGGAGAAGGAGACAGAGGTGCAGAGAGAAGAGTGATTAAAGGATAAAGAAAAGGAGAAAGAGGGGAAGGGAGAGTAAGAGGTAAAAACTTCTTAAAAGTTATGCAGATAGAGCAAAGTTAGGGCAGAATTATTGAATTTCAAATTAAAGAACCAAAATACACACAATAAACTACAGACTGCGCCAGGTAAGAATCACGATAAAATGGTATTTTGTAAAATCGATTAAAAAATTTTTAAGCGCTTTATTACAAAAAGCTTTTATGCGATTATGGGTTCACATCCCGGGCAAAGCAACATCAAAATTTTAGAAATAAGGTTTTTCAATTAGAAGAAAATTTTTCTAAGCGGGGTCGCACCTCGGCGGTGTTGGCAAGCGCTCCGGGTGTATTTCTGCCATGAAAAAGCTCTCAGTGAAAACTCATCTGCCTTGCAGATGCCGTTCGGAGTCGGCATAAAACATGTAGGTCCCGTCCAGCCAATTTGTAGGGAAAATCAAGAGGAGCAAGACGCAAATTGGAAGAGAAGCTCGGCCTTAGATCTCTTCGGAGGTTATCGCGTCTTACATTTATTTATTTTTTTTATTTTATGCGATTACTTTTTTTAAAAGTCAAAGCCGTTATGGTCCCTGCTTGTCATAGCGAAAACCAATATAACCCAATACGTAAATCATTTATTCGCGTCATGACATAAATACTGCATACATATGCAAATATAGACAAACAATATACCAGCAGTGGCATGTACATACATAACGCACACCAAAATCAAAACAGCGATCAAAGCAAAAAATTCGCTATGTTCAAAAAAACGCGGAAAACTGACCGCCTCTCCCCTATGCGCCAATGCAATTGAAAATTTTCACACAGCCTTTTCTTGGTACTTAGTGGAGGTATTAATAAATCGAGTACACAGTTGGGTAGGTTTTAAATTCGAAAGTCCGGCGATACTTGTATTGATCTAGGTGTATCTAGGTATGTCTGTCAGTTCGGGCAAACATTGGAATAAGTATTTTATTTTTAGCAAAAACAGATTTTATTTAAGAATAAAAAAAAAAATGTTTTAAAGGAAAGAATGTGTTGAGTCATATTTGAAACATTGTACATATACGACTTTCCGGCAAATCTCAAAAATTCGATTTTTTCTGGAAATTGCGTTAGTGCGTGATTCGATATCTGTAAATGTTTATCTTTCCATAAAATATCACTGTCATATCCAACACTCAGTTCATAATATCGACATATCTCAACCAAAAAATTGCACGATCAAGTGTACTTCAAAATCTTTAAGACAGGTTTTCTCGAAAACAGTTATAAGTCGCCTTATTTGCTCTGTTAATTGTACCACCAGATAAATTTCAGACAGATTTCCAAGAAGTAAATTGTTTGCTATTGCTTTGCTCGCAACTCATAAAAACCAGTTTTGCGTGAAACTGTCTACATTTGACGTAGTTTAAAATTAAAAGTAGGAAACCTCAAATACTGAATTCCACACAAAAATACACATTGAGCTATTGAACAAAGAATATACTGAGGTTTTAATATTGTTACATTCAGTTGAGCGTAGCTCAGAGTAACTATATTTTATTGGCCGAATGATACCTTTTAACGGCATAGATGAATCGAAATAAATATAGACGTCCATATATAAATATTTTCAGGGTTAAAACAGGAACTGATTGCGTCCGTTCGTCTGTAAACACGATATATTGAGAAATTTGGTTTTCGCACTCATGTTCCATAGCCTTTTAAAACCATCAAAATCGAATGATAATCACGCCACTTTTTATGCGTTTTTGAAACAAAATCTGATAGGGCATGTATTTTTGAAACTAATTCTGAATAGGGCGTTATTTAAACATTTTCTGAGAAAGGGAGTTTACGAAACGGTAGCCTAATAGTGAGATATTCCACTCAGCATTCGATATGTGTTCGATATGTAATTGAATGGTTGACTCCTAATTGAATCGCCCACTTCCGTCTTACAAACCAATTTCACGACGCATATCTCGAAAAAAAGTTTACTTATTTCAAATTATTTCGGTAATCTTATTTGCTCAGAGACGAGAAAAATTGCTAACTAAAGTGAGAAAAATCAACAATAAACACGCTATATGAACTGTACCACGAAAGCTCTCAGCTGAGTATATTGCATTCCGTTCCACTTGAACTAAGAGTAAATAAAATAAAAAAAAATAAAAAAATGTAAGGCGCGATAACCTCCGAAGAGATCTAAGGCCGGGCTTCTCTTCCAATTTGCGTCGTGCTCCTCTTGATTTTCCCTACAAATTGGCCGGACGGGACCTACATGTTTTATGCCGACTCCGAACGGCATCTGGAAGGCAGATGAGTTTCCACTGAGAGCTTTTCATGGCAGAAATACACTCGGAGCGCTTGCCAAACACTGCCGAGGGGCGACCCTGCTTAGAAAAATGTTTTTCTAATTGAAAGACCTTATTTCTAAAATTTTGATGTTGCTTTGTCCGGGGTATGAACCCAGGGCATACGGTGTGGTAGGCGGAGCACGCTACCATCACACCACGGTGGCCGCCAAACTAAGAGTGCCTTCCTTGTTTTTCTTTTAAAAATTTTGTAAATTTTTGAACTTAATTTGAAAATTCTGAACCTCAGTTGGAACTTTCTGAACTAAAAATAACGTTTATGCTCCTGTTTTGATCTGTTTGATATTTTATCCATTACTTTTATCCTAAAGCTTGCAGAAAATATACTTGACGCTGTCAGTAACTTGCCAATGGAGAAGATTTGTTCACTGTAAGGAACAAAAACACCTACTTCCAAATTCATATAACTTAACAGTCATTGTGAATTCATACAAGTGGCGAATGTTTGAAAATAACGTTCACAATAGCTAACAGCTGGGATCACCTGTTCTATTACTTGAACCATTTGCTCAATGATTTTTCTCAAGCATTGTTGTGCATGTTTACAAATTTTAAAATGTTTGCTTAATCGGCTGCTCAAATTTTTTCTTTTACCTAGATTTTAGAAATGAATATTAATTTGTAGTCTGATTTTCTGTAGACAAATTTAAAAGAAAAATTGGTTTGAAACACAAATGGGCAATTCATGGCACTTCAATTTATTAACCGCGAGCAAAAAAGCAAACCGTTCTTCCTTTCTCTGGCAATTCGCGACAGCCGTTCTCCTCGTCACCTATTATGTGACAGGCAGGTATGGCAATGGAGGACTTTTCCATTTCACTTATAGGAATTCACAATGGTAACAGTCATTGTTTAAATCTTAGTAACTTTTAAAAAGTGTACCCCACAACATTTTTGTAAGAATAAAATATATCAATTAAAGTAGTTACTTTTAAAATAATTTATCATTCCTTTTATAACGCTTTTACCGTACCTTCTTTTTGACAAGATTTTAGGTGCTATAAATCTTTTCCATGCTTATCTCAAACCGTTTTGGGTTACCAAAAGGCATTCGAAGTTAAAAAAGTGGCAAAAAGGGGAAATTTTGCTTCAGCATTTTTTATGTTCTAAGTTTTCTATCTCCAATTGGGTTCCGACTACGACCATGGTCATGAGCTTACAAAAAATATACAGAATAATCAAAATAAATATATATCTCGTTTTTGTTGATGCTCCAACAGGGTGAATAAGTGATGCATATTGAAACGATTTTCCGTCATCCATTATCAAATTTTGTTTGGGTGCTAAATGTTGCCGGCGTTGTGTTTTACTTTTAGATATAATTTATTTCCTCAGATGATGAAGCCAGAAGAGTGTTGCAAATATTATCATTGTAACTGAAAGGATTTGGGTGCCATATTGGCGACGATATTTTAGGAGTAGAAGCGTAACTTCTGATGCTTGAAAAAATCGGAAAACTGTTCTACAAATGTACTTAAACTTTATATGGACTACTATGTGTTGCGCATAAAATTAGTACTAACAAGTGTATGTCTCTACTATCCTTCACTTTCAATTTTGATATGTATACACTATGACCAAAAAAGTGCGTATCCAGTATTTCTTCATACCCTACTTCTATGTGTAATTGCCGATGAGCGTTTTTTTAGTCGCAAACGCAGATGTATATGCCAGTAAAAAAAATTGCGGCCAATATTTCTATATGGCTATCAAGCGAAAAATATTTAAAATCACCCATCCAAGAGTTTTACCTTCATTGCCAGCCTTGCTTTCTTAACTATACTTCGAAGGCGTATGAGTAATAAATAAATTGAACTTTCTTATTAGTGCAAATGATGTACCAAGAAAAATTTAAAACAGGGACTTAAAAACAAACCCTAGAGATGTCGTTTGGAGCTGATGTCTGTCTAGTCTGTTTGTACTTAAAAATGGTCTTGGCGGAGGGCACGGTTTGGCGGTAGCTTGCTCCAGGTTCATATAGTAGATCGAATTGAATCAGTCCAAAAACAGTTCTTCCTTTCCGCGTTATGGGAATTTCATCCATAGACTTCTTAATCTTCCTACACTTGCTAGTCGTAGGGAAACGCTTGGAATTATTTTTGTTTGTTTTCAAACCCATTTCTCCAGAGCGAAGTGAACTTTAACGTTCCCTCCGGACCATCAAGCTATTTCAAGCCTCTTTTCTGAAGCAGGGTTGAACTTATTTTGAATTAAATGAGCCTCTCCGCTCTTTGTGCTCTCACTACGCCACATTTGACATTCATCCGTAAGAAAAATGTTCTTTCCCCTTTTAAATAGTAGCTTTTCCTAGTCAAAGACATAACTATGTTCCTGTTCATGTTTATCTATTAAAGCTTACATGTATATTATACTTAGTTTTTCTCTGTAGCTGAGCAGCTTTATATCTCGCCGCTAAGCAAGCCCCTGCCTTCAACCACTCGGTACAGCAAAATAACAAATCCGTGCGTTATGCGGATGCTCCCCGCTTGTTGGTTGGGCGGGCTTTGGTGGGTAATCCGTTGGGTTAATTACTAAGGCTTATCGGTAATCGAAGAAAGCATCGTTGCATGCCTAATTCATGCGTTTCTTATAATCTTCTACAGCATTTTTGTTGGGTATCATACAAATTAATATGGTTCTGAATATTTAACGATTCCTGCAAGCATGTTTGCAGTTACTATATAAGACCATTTCATAGAAAAAATCGATTCTAATTCTACCAAGTTGCTAGCTTAGCTTCTAAAAGTTTATGCAGTTGTGCCCCTCTTCAGTTTAGGATTGTCAGAAAATTTTTATGATTTATTTACACTAAAAATAAGATTCACAAGTGCATGTTGAGGAAAAAGTTAAGAGAGATTACTTCACTGCATTCCTCTGCAAAAGCTCAAAAATCACAAACGGACGTGATTACTTATGTAGGAAGAGAAAGCGTGTGCAGTTTGAAAGTGTCTATGTGTAAACATTAGCTGCTTAAAGTTCGGCCATTACTTTTAAAAAGTTCTAGACCGAGAAGCACCCCACAACCTTTCCTGAAATCTATTCGTAACTTGGCAAAAAATCCGCTTGGCCATATATGTACATATGAGCCATTTATTTTGAAAGTGGCATAAGTCATTTCATGTCGTTTAGGTTCAGTGATAATTTGTTTGTATCTCTCCTCGCCTCCAGTTTGTTAGAGTCAAATATCCAAAAGATACAATTCTTATTATTATTTTATAATTGTAGAACCATCTATATATGCATTCGTTCAAAAATAACAATGCATTTAAGACCATGAGTTGGAAATGACTTATGACACTTTCAAAATAAACGGCTCATATGTACATATGCAGCTTCAATGATTCAGATAAACAAAACCTTCAAGAAATTTACTACAGCATGTAGTTCGTCCGATATGCGGTTCTGCCCGTAATCTCTATAAGTTAAGAAAATAAATTGTATTGTGTTTGCTCAAATTTTCTTCAGTTGTCTGTTGAGGTTCACGAGGACCGAAGACATATGAATCGTGAGTTTTGATTGTACTTTTACCCTTTGTTTGTTTTCGCTTTTACTATGGCTTTGTGTACTCTTAGTTAATCATGTCGACGACACGTGACGTCAATGCATTTTGTCAGTACACTGCCAAATTTTTTCGGTACATAGTATCTTTGTACATGTTGCACAGTGGGCTGGAGTCAATAGAAAATTGACAAAAATCATGTTTTGAAACTTGTTTGCCAAGCTACTACCGAGGGGAGGCGCAGTTTTAGAAAAAGAGAGAAACATTATATATTGTTCCATGACGGTAAATAACTTTTTTACTCCCAGCCTCAGGGTTGAAAAATGGAATGAGTATTATTTTCCCTTTTTTCATAGCATATTTTGCCTTTTGATAACATCCACTTAGATTAAATAAGAATCTGCGTCAAATGTCTCAAATTTCTGTGCTTGAAAGTATAGATCTAGGAATGTTTCCTGTCAAATAAAGTAGTGGTCAAGTTTATGATCCTATGATTGGTGACATAACTGTATCCATTTAAAACAGCTAGTTAAATTAACCTTATGCAAATCAGTGCAATCGATTACACCGGTATACAATAAAAGAAATAAAAAAAACAGTGGTCTGTACATTGGACTTGTCTCATGTGCATACACGTATTTCGAGGCACTGATCCCGATATACCCTCAAGATCGTGGGACAATTTGAAGGATATTGTCAAATCTGACTAAAAGTTCCCTATCAGCGCCCCGAAATTCATGTAGGTACATGCCGCCCTAATAAAGAATGCGCGTATCTACAGTCAAACTGAAACTGATATATTAAAATTTACGTGTTTGTATCTCTCTAAAGTATGTTGTTTATTTGTTAAAAATAAGCCCACTCAGCATTTAGGTGATTCAATTTTGAATTCCCCTACATATCAATACAATTTGATTACTCTTTCTGACTAAATTATGGGTTATCATACAATTGAACAAAAGAAATATTCAAATATGAATGCTTTTGATGATCAAAAACTTAAAGGTATTTTTCGATCACTTTTCGGAATCATTTTTTTTAATGACTAGATTTTAATATTTCATAAAAACCAAAAAAAAATAATCAAATATGCTTACCTTTGATGGTAAAAACTGAATATAGTTTTTCAATCACATTTTGGAATCATATTTGATTCAAATGTGTTTACCTTAGGTGATCAAAAATTTATAATCATTTTTCATTCAGCTTTCTGAATCTTTTATGAATATATTTGTTGACTGAATAATGAATTTTATTAATTGTTGAAATTTTACTTTTCATTAAACATTTAAACATTTTTTTCACATACACATATTTTTTCAATCATGAAGCTACGAAAAAATATATAAAAATTGTATTATTTATGCAAAAGATATTCTTCAAGACAAAAATAATGTAATGCTGCTCGTGAACGAAGATTTCCCCAACCATTTCTCTCCTTCAGCTTCCCATAAAATACATAATGATTGGTCAATACATAGGTTGTGAGCTATTTGAACCCCAGGTAAGTGAAACTATCTTGACATACCTGGATACGGCTTCAATATCCCGTAACGTATCCGTATTTTAAGATGCAGACGATAATGCTGATGTTGGATGTTGTAGTCGCAGGTGTATATCGGTCAAGTTTGTTTGCGAGTTAGCAGTGGTTCGAATAGCTCACTTTCGCATGCTTTCTTCCCCTCATGAAATAAAAGTATTACGTAGTATCTTATTTTGATTGAGATATGAATAATAAATGCATCACAATCGCGTTCAAAAATGATTCAAAAATCTCAACCAAAACGATTGAAATAGTTCACGAATATGATCAGAAAATGACTGTGAAAAGCAGTCAAATATTACTCTAAAACTATTAAAGCTCAATTTTACAATGATATCAAATATGAATAAAAAGCGTTTCGAAATAAGAATCATAAATGATTATTCAAGAATAATCACATTTATGGTACATTTTTCTCCCGACGATACGTTAATTTTCGAACAGAAAATGTTTTTAAATTGGAACGTTTTTAATCATCTTGGGGTATGATATTTAAATATTTTTTGTTCAAAGTTTTCAAAAATGCTGGCTGGGAAGTATTTTGGCCTCATTTGGATTTCATATTTCTATTTAAGCAAACAAAATTTCAAATTTTAATTCTGCATATACCCAGACGTCAGCACATACCCAGACGTCAGCACATACCCTGCAGGAAACAAGCAAACTCCGAGTTAGCTATAAGTTGGGTGGAAATAAGCCAAGTAAGCTATCGTGCATTATTACTTCATTATTTTCTTTGATAAGAACTTTATTTTTTTCTTTGACGATGACCGAAAAAATCAAAACAGGTTTCTCCTGCATGACATGAAAACCAAAAGTAGTAAGCACTGTTTCCAACAACCAGTTAGCTTATTTTTAGCAATTGCCAGTTATTTTCTGTAGGGTAAGTCTAGTCTAATTTACATACCACTTTTTTCTTTTTTGTGCCAGTGTTAATAGTGCCATACCATAGCGCTACTGTCATATAGCAAACCAATTAGTTTTCGGGTTTCTAGCATATCCATAAAATATAAATTTTCGAGTTTTTTGGTGAGTGTATCATCTTTTTTGAATTTTGGCCCTACAGAAAAAAGCTATCAACTGCTAAAAAAACCTAACGAACAGTTGACTATTTTACGGGATTCCGGAAACTATTTCACTGCAGAATAAGTTTAAAAAAATGAGTTTTAGTCGGTTATAAAGTTATGCAGCGTTATCATAGCAACTACCGTATCTGTGAAATTGAGAAAAAAAACCCCACCGAAAAAATTTAAAACATTGTAAATTCCTACATGTGAAGAATCTTTCCATTTCTCCATTGCCATACCTACCTCTCAAATAAGCTGGCAGGGAGAATGACTGTCACGAACGGCCAAAGAATGGAAGAAAGCTTAGTTTGTTTATATTTGTATTTCCAACAAAACTTTGTTTTAAACGTGTCTATAGAAAATCAAACTACACATTAATATTCATTTTTAAAACTTAGTTAATAATGAAAATTTGAGCAGCCAGTTAAGTAAGCATTTTAAAATATGTAGTTAATTCAATATACCAGTCGCCTAAAAAATGTTTGAAAAACACAATTAAGAATCGATCAGGTGATCCAAGCTGTTTACTATTGTGAACGTTTTTTTTTTCAAACATTCGCCACTTGTATGAGTTCACAATGTACCAATGGTTTGTAACAATCTTAGCCTTAATTTTATCAATAAACGAAAAAAAATAACGTTAAAACGAAATGGAATTTTGTCGCTAATCAACAAAACGAATTATTTTTGTTTGTAATTTTTTTTTTGATAATTAACGAAATTGGATACATATTTTCTTTTATATCGTGATGCAGGACTGGTTTGGAAAATTTAGCAGGAGATCATTGTGAAAATTTTTCCAATATTCGCCACTTGTATGAATTCTCAATGTCAGGAAATAATTTGTTAAAAAAAATTTTAATACATAAAAATTTGGTCTTTTCGTATCGACTTTCACATAATTTAGTTGCATTTTAAAGTTTCTAAAAAAACTTGCAAAATAATATGCAAATAAGTTTAACGTCTCCAATCCATAGATCTCATTTAGATAGGAACAGTTTTTATTATTACAGTTCGGTAAGCGCCTAACATATTTTTCGGCATAAATTAGGTGACTAGTAGTTAGCTGAAATGTAATGCAGAAATAACCCTTCACCTTGGGCATTGTCATACAAAAGTAGTTAGGTTTTTTCAAAGAAAATAAACAGTTAATATTGCACATTAGATTATTCATAACCAACTTCTAGTCAGCTCATACTTGGCTTCTTTTACTTCTGGATATTTTTCCTTTTTGATATGCTTTCACTTGGTGAGCTTATATGTATATACATACATTAACCTGGGTCGATTTGCATGGACGAAAGTTAACCGATATCGCGCCATCGATTTTTCGATAGGATTTGCACTGAAAGAAATGGTGCTAGTAAAATCAACAAATCGGTTCTGTTATTCTTGACTTAACGGAGATTCGGTGAAATTGATCGAATTATGGTTAATTTGACCGAGTTCTTTGTCAAACGAACAAATTAGTTTAGTCATTTCAACAGAAGAGAAATTGTCGCTCTTAAGTTAACAAAATTCTGTAAAATTGACAGATTCCTGGTCAATCTAACTGATTTTTCTGTTAACACAACTGATTTTACAGGTCATTTCGACAGCAATCAACTCTCAATACATGAGCAAATTTCAAAGACAATTTTACGCTCACTGCGCTCTCTACTTTGTACTTATGACGATGGAGCCACTCGTTAAAAAAAATACCAAAATAAGAACACCATCAAATCGAAAAACACACAAAATGGGAAAACAACAAAAACTAGTTTTTCAGTTATCAATACAAAACGAAAAAAAAAACAAAAGAGAAGTTCAAAACTATAAATGAAATAAATTATAAAATATAAAATTCGGTGAAAGTGCGTTTAATAAAACAAAATAATAAAGTGTATAATGTTTAATGTCTGCCAGCATATTTGATGTAGCCCAATTGACGTTCGGTTAGTAAGTGCCACCGTGGTGTGATGGTAGCGTGCTCCGCCCGCCACACCGTATGCTCTTGGGTTCGCACCTCGGGCAAAGCAACATCAAAATTTTAGAAATAAGGTTTTTCAATTAGAAGCAAATTTGTCTAAGCGAGGTCGCCCCTCGGCAGTGTTTGGCAAGCGCTCCGAGTGTACTTCTGCTATGAAAAGCCCTCAGTGAAAACTCATCTGCCTTGCATATGCCGTTCGGAGTTGGCATAAAACATGTAGGTCCCGTCCGGCCAATTTGTAGGGAAATCAAGAGGAGCACGACGCAAATTGGAAGAGAAGCTCGGCCTTAGATCTTTCGAAGGTTATCGCGCCTTACATTTATTATTATTTTTTTTTTGTCGCAACAACTTTGTTTGTTCATTTGACTACTAAAACGGTCAATTACGAATCAGCGATTTGTGCGCAGTTAATTCCAAATCTTGTTGCGATGAATAAAAATTAACAGAAATTTCGGTGGAATTGACCCGTATTTCGGTTGATTTTACCAGTCTTTTTCTTTCAGTGTGGGCTCGAGCCTGTGGAATTTTTTTTTTGATTTTTAAGGTTTTTTTCATGACCTACTAAAAAAATTTTCATATGTATACCCTGTCCGACCCAAAAATGCCAGCTAAAACGTTGGCGACAACAGTTTTTTGAGAAAAAAAATATTTTTCATCGCCAACCTTTTTAGCGGACGTTTTTGGGTCGCATAGGGTACCTATACATGAAAATTTTACAATGAAATGAAAATTTGTTTAGTAGGTCATGAAAAAAACCTTAAAAATAAAAAAAAAAATAAAAAAATTTCGCAGGCTTTTGGGTATGCGTGGTGGAACTTTTTTTCCTGGGCCCAAATCCTATTGAAAAATCGATAGCGCGATATCGTTTAATAAATCGACCCAGTCTAATATACATATTTGTAGGTTGTTAGCATTTTTATTTTATTTTGTTCTTTTCATGAAATTATCACATTTTAAGGTCGGGTTTGATTGCGAACTAACTAAACAAAAGCCTTCAGTAAGCATGAATAAATATGGAGCTAAAAAACTTGTGGAGCGTATAGATCCTTAAACTATGCAAGAAGACTCTACATTGTAGAGTATATCCTAATACTGTATTCAAATTTGCGTAGTTTTGGCCTCAATATTATTTTTGCTCAAACAACCTTACAAAACTTGCAAAGTGTGCAACTCTTTAATCGGAATTAATACAAGATTTAAATAAGATTGAGGTTGACATTACGCAAATGTGAATGCAGTTTAAGATCGGATTTATATAGTATTTATTTTAATGAATTATATTCAAAAAGGTGCTTTAATTCACATGTGATATATTATTCTCCCGTAATATTTCTTTACCTGAGACGGCTTCCAAACATTTGATGAAAATTTCCATGTTTCGCTCGCAAGTGGCTTCATTTAAGTAGAAATAAGTTCTGGCACTGCTAACTTTATAACGACGATCGGCAAACGACTTTTCCACATGATATTTTGGTATCGCACCATCGTCCTTCATATCACCAGCGCTAGAAACTGAAGACCTGTCACACAAAAGGGGTAGGAAGTTTTTGGTTTGAAAAATAATACGCATACGTATCCCATCAAAGTTAAAAACTCACTCAACTTCACGTTTCTCAGCTTCTTCTTGCGAGAGATCCTCCTCTACGGAGTAATCAAGAATTGGTTTAACGCCAAAAGAACGTAGTCTGGAATAATTATTTTTAAAATATAATATTTAGAAGTATATAATATAAGTGTTTATGAACATACACATATACACTATGTAAAATGTGGGTTCTAAATTAATTAGTTGGTGTGTGAATTGGTAATGGATTGTCATTAAATCATATTTCCGTGTAAAATATTAAGTTTTAGTGCACATGAATGGGTTAAATGCAGGTAAACCGACATGACGTCCATTAAAAAAGGCACGAATGCATTGTTGGATTGTCAATTGAATTGTGGCGTTAGAAAGGAAACAATGACAACGGAAATGATATCTGCTTAGCAAAGAATCGTCTGGTAGAGATATGAATTAGGTGATTCAAAAAATGTAAATATTGCTAATTGGCTGTTATTTTAAATGCACGCCACTTAGCTGAATTGTTCACAACACATTTGAATATATATGGGCATTTCCGAAAAATCGTAAACCACCACGGAAATCTAAAAAGTTAGTAAGTTTAACATTTGCTTGAACATAGTAAAGCAAAAATTCTCCAATTTCAATACAAAAAAATCGTGTAAAGCTAATTTAATACAAAAAATTCTTAAATTTTAGTAAATTTTTGCTTTTACCAGTTTGCTAAGTTAATTTAATGAAAGATATGGCCTGGAACCTGAAAATTACAAACTTGTTATTTTTCTTACTGTTAAAAGCATATTCCCCTTAATTAATTTTAAATGCACAACTAATGTTATTAAGTTCATATGAATGGGTACGGTAAAATTTTATTTTGATACTTGCCTATGTTTTTTTTTTGTACGTTCGCGACTAAAACCATGTTTCTTCATAACTTTGCATTAAGTGCAAACTAATTCCTAAAATCACACAATTATATTGACTAAAGGACCATAATAAGAAGAAAGAAAACTAAGTACGCAATGTGTAAAAGGCTTACCAAACGTTTTATATCAAGTTTCAAACGAAATTCGTTGTTTTTTTTTTTTTTATAAATTATCTATTTGTGCCTTTATATCAATGCATCATATACCGTTGTAAATGTGTTCATTCAGGTCACAATTTGTTCGAAGCAGTCATCAACTTATCTCTTTATGTTCAGTTCCTATCGATACTTTCCTAAAACCGGCACACTTTATTCGAGTCAAAAAAAAAATTTATGTAAGAATATATTCAGATATCATTCGTGTATCACTATCTGTGTAGATACATTACTACTATTTTAGTAATTGCCCCAGTGCAAATCAAAAATAAGACAGAGAAAAGTCCAGTATCGTTGTTTTAACTGTAAAGTGTTCAAGCCTGAGGGACATATTTCTAGCTATTTTTCTTCATAAGTACATAATGATATGCTTTAATATACACACTTTTATATTAATACGAGGGTAAAAATATATCAAAAATATCATATGTATTGCGACGAATATTAGTGACACTAAATGATACTCCCATCACTAATCTGATACTAAGTAAATAAAGCCACAACAACAAAAAAGCAAGCTGCTACACTTGTATGTACGTAAACAAATTAATCATTATGTCTGGACACATACGTGCGGGGCAACAGAGATACTAACAAGCGCACGTCATCGTCCGCCGCTCACATATACACACGCATATGGATACAAAATTCAAATATACGTATATATAGCTGGTAAACAAGCATCAGGCTCACGAAATTACTAGACCTTAGGAGAAATGATTGAACGTGGAAACCGAAGAGTATAAAAGCGGCACAGGCTGAGGCATCACGAATCAGTTTGTTTTAAACACGCTATCAGTTGCAAAGTGAAGTTTATTGTGCAGTTCCTTCAAAGCAGTCTAATAAAGACCATTTTGTAATACAGAATATTGGAGTGTCTTATTCAACAGTTTAGCGATACGAACGTTTGTAGAAGGTTGCAAATAAGCGAAATTTCAGTAAATTCGTTACAGTATTTTGGATCTGGTCCTTGAAATGAAGAACCAAATATTCCAGTGTAATTAAGTAATTCGATTTGAAAAAATAAAAAATGTATGTTATTTAGAAATAACTCGAACTATCTATTTAAAATTTAAAAAAGCGTCATTTCGAAGAAACATAAATGTGGAATTTTTATCTATTTTGAGTTAATGGGTTCTCTAAGTAAACCAGGCATGCTTAACGAACGAAACGATATCATTTCGTTACGATAATCAACGTTAACAAACGAAACGTTATTAACGTTAATTTGGCGTTCTTAACGTTAATAAACGAAACGAAATGACTTCGTTTCGTTTATTAACGTTGATTATCGTAACGAAATGATATCGTTTCGTTCGTTAAGCATGCCTGAAGTAAACCATTGAATAATATCGCTAATTTACTTCAATAGTGTCATAACTCAAAAAACACAATTTTCCAGGAGAGCCATTCAAAAATTTTAACTGGCATATGTTGCGCATATAAAGGTATATTTTCATTTGTATAGCACGTGGTAAATTTTTAATGGATAACAAAGATTTTTTTTTACAACTTAGATCATGTTATTGGATACGTTTATATGTTATTAACTCAAAAGTCATGTTTTTGGAGTTATCACACTATTGAAGTAAATGAGCGATATATTTAAGTCCTTAGCGCCTAGCATAAAAGAAAATTGCACTTTTTTTAATGTAAAAAGAAGGTGAAAGGCAAAAATATATGTTTTTTCAAACTGAGTAAACCTATTATACTATATCCTTTAAATAAACGGAATACTGAATAAATGTTTTTTGGAAAACACAAACAATTGATAAAATGCTTGTCCACAATAGCCAAACTACATTCGTATATTGGTGACCCGTACCTACGTTTGTGACTCACTTAAAAGCCCATAACTAAAAAACGGATGAAGGGTTTTCAATATCTAATAATGTTTCATATCTTTTTTTAATATCTGATGAATTTTCTTAGGACACTCATCCATATTTCATTCAATAAAATAATAATAATAAAATAAAAATATTTGTCCTTTGTTTTTTCAGTTTCAAACGCAACTTTGGAAATACCCATATACATATATACAAAATTAATTTAGTCACATATTTTTTCAATTAAAAGGGTTATGTGTTTTTGTTTAATTTTATAATTTTGTTCTTTAATGCATTTTGTTACGATGGTTTAGACCATGCCACATGCGTTACTGGGTACTTTCTTGTTAGGTACACCATGTGCTATTCACTTTGCATAGGAACCTTTTTAGAGTCGGTACAGTAGAATATCGATTTTCACCGCCAACAAAATGTCCATAAAATGTAGATTTCATCAGTGCCACAAAGAGAGTGTCACCTAATAGAGCACGTGTGGCTTTCATTATCTATGGCAGGAAAAACGGCAGTTGGAAGGCATGATGGATGTATGTAGTATAATAAATGTAAGCAAAGCATTTTGTACAGGATTGCATTTAACGAAAGCGCGCCATAAAATCGTTGTGTCATGAATTGTGGTTTTTTGCAAATATGTAATAAAAGAATCAAAAAGAAAAATATTTTGTTAGTTTTTTCTGTTTAAAATAATTACCTTTCAAGAGTTGGGATGATTTTGACTTGATCTTCACCAGCGACGAAATGTCCATAGAATGTAGCTTTCATTAGCATTGTAAACAATTTGTCGCCAAGCACTGTATTGAAGAACTTCATGATCTGCATTTTTTTGTTCAATAAATTGTTAAATAAATAAAAGTTAATAACATACCCTTTGGTAAATTATGTACATATGTTTTATTTATAAAAACCGATTAAATAAAAAAAACCGACTGACTCCCCATTCAATTTTTATTTATTTTTTACTTCCTTTACTTTAATTGCTACAACAACAAGGAGCTCTTCGATAACACAGAGACTTTTGGGCTCTATGAGTTGTAATATTTAGGATAAAAGAGTTTTCTACAGAGAGATATTTAGAAAATCCATTTACAACATGTGAAATCTTGCGACCGCTATTGAATTAACTTCCCGGAGAGTTAGATTCTTGAAAATAAGAAGATACTTCCAACATCCATGATAATATTTTCGCTAGCTGGTCCAGGGATCGTTGAGCTTGGAAATTGTTTTTCAATTTTTAGGGAACTTCCTGATAACCTAGAGACCTGAAACTTTGAACGGAGCTTTGGGCTTTATTAGGTTGTAATATTAAGGATAATAGAGTTTTCTTGGTGGGATAGGGATCGAGATAATTAGAGGTATTAAAAAATCCATTTAGAATAGTGCAATATTGCGATCGAGTTTGAAGTAACTACTCATTGAGCTAAAAGCGTGAAACCTCGCACATATGTAGTTCATGTCACCTTGACAATGCAAAAAAAGGAGAAAAAAAAAATGAAGACAAAAAGTGGCTGAGTACTTTCTTTGTTTGTCTAGAATGAACGCCATAGCCATCTTCTGTGATCTAAACTTTTGACCTACGTAACTAGTTAAATGGATTACGATACTTATATTAATCAACTTTGAAATAATTCCTTTTTCGTGGCTTACCACTAAGCTAAGTTAAAATTTAAATTTTACAATTCAACTCATTTTTTTCTTCGTTGTAATTTATAAAAAATGGGCACACTGATTTACACATGTGTCGCTGCATGACCTGTTGAAACTAAATTTGCTGCAAAAAATCAGTGTTGGGTAACAAAAAACTCAAACAATGCTGCCAGGTAAATATAACTGCATATTTGTGTAGAAATGAATCAAGCAGCAGCCCGAGTGCCACTCCAGTCCTGGTAAATATACTATTGACCAGATCTACACCATACGCTAGAACCTGAAGAAATGGTTGGGTTAGGTTGAACTGACCGTCCAATAAAGACCTTAAATAAACCGAATGTGTCCATAGTGTTACCAGAATTTGTTTGACGAACAAACGGAAGACTCAGGACACGAACGCTGGACACGAACACAGAACGTGCTCAACCGTTCCACCTGCATCACGATAAAATAACTGACTTTGCAGCAGGATTTCGTTTATTTGGGAACCAGTAACAGCACCGAAAACAATATCAGCATAGAAATCAGACGGGGAGTATCTCCTTTGATTGAGAATGCAATTGAAAAGTAAAGTCCTACCTCGACGCAAAACGCATGCTCTACAAGTGGCTCACCGTGAGGTATTGATGTATGGTTCGGAATCATACTGGTGTCGAAAGAAAATGTGATGCCTTTGGAGTTTTCGAGAGAAAAGCTCTCCGGAATATTTATGGTTCTGCCCGGATGACGGACGGACGACTATAATGATGAGCTGTTTTGAAGGCATTACCATTGAAACCTGTATTTGGAAGGCAAGAAATAGGGAAACCTCCACTGAGTTGGGAGAGGCAGATAAAGAAAAACTTGATCTCTTTTGGCGCTCCCTATTGACATCAGTTATCGCGAAACATGGATAGCTGGCGTGTACTGTTACGAAAGGCCAAAATCGTCGAGGCGGTTAAGCTCCAATTATTGATGATGATGATATTTTTCTTTGCGTTCTAAAAAGAAGTTGTATATGATCAACATTTCCTTGGATAAGTTACAGATTTTAGGAACGGAACTTTTCAACACAACTGCAAAAACTAGGTGGGATTCTGTGGCCTGTTTTCACAACAATCTCCCCATGATGTCACCAAATATTCTTCTTTGAAAATTAGCTTTTGTGATTTTGGTGTTTTAAACATGTGAGGTTATCTAACATTTTTAGTACCTTTTTGCGTATAACATAGAAGCAAGGGTGGTCTGTTAATAAAATTTTTGCATGACTCCTTCTCATGTTAAGAAGGGCAAATATAAAATTTCAACGAAATCAGGGGACGTTAGCATATGTAGCTTATATGGGGACGCACACTGTACACTCAGAGAAAAACGCCGTTCTAAAATCTAGCACCACCGAACTCAATTCAAGATTTTCATGTTCTTACTTTTTTGTTCTTGAAACACGACCGACCTGTTATCAAAACAACAACCTTGTTCTTGAACTGACAACCATTTTCTTGAAAATATAACGGCTGGTCTTAAAATATGAACAAATGTTCTATTAATGAGAACAATGTTCTTAAATTAAGAACAATGTTCTTAAATTAAGTTCAAGTTAAAAGAAACGGTAAAATTCGTGTGTACTACAATGTTAAATACAACATTTGGCACAAACTATTAAGCAGTCGTAGTGGCCCAGCGGTTATGATGTTGTGCTTGCGATCGCTTGGCGCGAGTTCGATCACCGTCAAACTATAACACATTTTAAAGCAATTTTTTAACTTTTATTTTTCGTTCAATTATTTTTCCATTCACTTATGCACAGATAATTCTCAAACTTTTTATGAAATGTTTTAAGTATATATGCAGATTACATCTTTAAATAAGAATAATTTCTCAATAAGAGAAACTTAAGAAAAAATGCATATTATGCATACTCTACAAGTCACTTATCGTACCCGTCCTGCTATATGGGGCAGAAGCATGGACCATGACAACAGCAGATGAAGCGGCTTTGGGAGTGTTCGAGAGAAAAGTTCTTCGAAAGATTTATGGACCTCTACGCGTTGGCGATGGCGAGTACCGAAGAAGATTTAATGATGAGCTGTACGAGCTATACGCAGACATCAACATAGTCCAGCGAATTAAAACGCAGCGGCTGCGCTGGCTTGGCCATGTTATGTGAATGAATGATGATGCTCCGGCCAAGAAAGTGTTTCTATCGGAACCCGCCTATGGAAGCAGATTGAAGGACCAGGTGGAAAACGATTTAAACTCCTTTGGTGTGACCAATTGGCGCCGGTTGGCGGAGCGAAGGAGCAACTGGCGCGCCTTGTTGGACGGCCATAACCATTTAGACGGTTAAGCGCCAATTAAGTAAGCAAGTAAGTAAGTAGGTAAGTAATTGAACAAAAAACTTTGAATTGAAATTAGCATTTGTTCGAGAAATAACGGAATTTAAATATAATTAAATAACGGATCTACTGTGAATAACGGAGAAGAAAGTGAAATGAAACGATAATTTAGGAAGAAAATTTCGATTTTGTACATGGCACTATGGTCATAGAACCCTGCCATTAATCCCAAATCCCAAAAAAAGAAAGCTAAGATTGAATTTGTTTGGTGCTTCTACGCTTTGTTTGTCATTCATTGTCTTTCATTGATCACATGATTGCGTTCGACTTGAGTGGAAAAGACAAATTCTCAGCTCAATAATTTTGCATTATTGCAGTCACAGTTGGGCACTGTGCAGATGTTATACCTTAACTATTCCCCTTGTTGAATTTGGGACGTCCTCGTTTCAACAAAGCGTTGGTTTACTATTGAAAACCGATGTGACAGTATAGTTGGCAATATTTTTTTGTTGTCATTGTAGTTTCTTAAATCTAAGCTTACAAAGATATATATATTAAAGAAATAAACGGTAATAATTCAAAATCAAGAAGAGTGGACAATTTTTATTAAATTATGAAATGATCTCTTTAACAGCGCTTTGGGAAAGGGCAAAAACTATCTTAGATTACTTTTATGAACTCTTTTTCCATCAATAATTACTGTGGTACCAAGGTCCCTTTGGACAACTTTTTCAATAAATATTTTATCAAATTTGTTACCCAGTCTTTTGTTTCCTCTTAAATAAACTTTCTCAACAGCATTTTTTTACCAACATTATTCATGTTAATTGTTTTATCTTGAGCATCTACTAGCATTTTCCTAACGGCATTTAGTAAAATTAATTAATGCAACGCGCTATTTCTAGCAAGGTAGAATGGAACCTTTCAACTTGGCCATTACTTTCGCTGTGAAGTGTTGGTACGAAGAACTGATCCATGGAAAATTGTCTCTTAGAAGGGTTTTTATTGAGTTTGAGTAAAACGCTTTTTCGTTGTCTGAAACTATAGTTTTAGTGTTGTTAAATATTATTAAGATTTCTAGAAGAGTATCTTTAATGTCTATGGTACACCTTGATGCGATAGGTTTCAATATTGCAAATTTAGAAAATTTGTCCACGCACGTCAAAAAATGTTGCTTGCTGGTAATGAAGATGTCAAGGTGAAGAATTTCGCCTGGGGATTAGGTATAGGTAGGCTTGCGCTGGTATTTGTTTTCTAAACAAATTTTGCAATTTGAAATTATATTTTTAATAATTTTTTTTAAGCACGGAAAATAGTATTCTCTAGATATTTGATTAAAATTTTCGGATAAGCAACGGTGTGCTCGGTTATGCTCTGTAGTGACGGTTTCTAGTTGATCATCCTTATTAGTCAAATCTATTACCAATAACTCAGTATGAACGAATTTTACGCCTGGAAATTTTCCCAATATATGAGTTTGTATTTCGGCTATCATCATTTGAGAAATCTGATCGATTTTCCCCTTTCTCCAATACCAATCGTTTCTAGACAAATTAAAAACCAAATATTGTCAGAATACTTATTTTTTTAATAAAGCAATCATACAAATGGATAGACATTCCTTAATCGATTTATTTCTTGATGTTAATAAAGTGACAAACACCTTGAGATAAAAACCTTGTGTGATTTACAAAATTCTGTATAGAGAGTGTTATAGAACTCAAGTGTTAATCGTGATGACACTCATCTAAAGAGCATAGTTTTTTTCTTTCAGGATTACAATCAGCTCCACATTCATTCATATGTAAGTGAACATCTACATACCTAACTATATGTAAGTGCATTTACTTGAGGGTATACCTTATTTCAAAATGTTTGATTTTCTGATTTGGGTAGTATTTATAAATAAAATTGGCACGAGCTGAGTATTTCCACACTTCTCTTGAAGTGTATCAGAGCATTTTTATTTCCCGGACCTTATTTGCGGTAAAACCAAACTCAATATTATCAATCAACTTATTATACATATATACCATCAGTAACAATCCTTAATTAGCACAAACCTACAAGTTCGACCTTATGCCAGTTATTTATTTATTAAGCCTACAGATTAATAAAGTCTTACAGTTAATTGTACACAAATATTTAAAGATAAGCGGAATACAGATGTTTATTTCTTTATATCAATTTTTAGGGTGCCTTTGATGGAGGTTTTGCGCCTTGCACTCACCGTCGTCTCCCCAAATCGTCGACTCGTAGGTGTTTTTTGCACCCTCCCTCTCTCATTGAGGGGCGGAGCCTCCTCGTGGTGGCACCTGGTAACACTTCGGCGGCGAATTCGAGCGGCGGCTATTTAAGCCTTACCCGGACATCGTGGACCTTTCCCCTTCTCCGCTACTCGTGGGTTTTTAGTATGGAGAGTAAAATTTTTGATGGGAAAAATAATAATGAGGGCGGCTCTCCTAGTAAGAAGTCGACAGGAGCTTGCTGCGAAAAGGTTACGGCTCAGCCGGGCCTCACGTCAGCTGCGAGAACTCCGCAGAGGTTCGCTGCCGCAGCGGCAGCCAGGCAGAAAAGGGAAGAGAGATTATCCGGTCCGAGTATTCCGAGGGCCAGTACCTCTCATGTAGGGGGTACTGACAGGGAGGCCATCAGTGCCGCTACCGCCCCTCCCTTGGCCCCACCAGCAGGCCTTCCACCCAGCGACAAGCGTCTGGAGGGTCGATTGCTAAGGGTCATAGGGAAGTGGGTGGGGTGGGCTATAGGGCAGGGTAGGGCTGGGAGAGAATCCAGCCCGGGGAGTCCGAAGCCCGGTGCCTCTCGGGGAGGGGCCGTCGGGAGGCCTTTGGGGCGGCTGCCGCCCATCCCGTAGCCCCCACCAGCATGGCTGCCACTCAGCGCCAAGCGTCTGGTGGGTTGGCTGCTGGGGGCACCAGGCTTTCCGGCTCTAGGGCCAAAGCACTAAAAAAGCCCAGTCACCAAGGCAAGCGCTGGGCTGCCCGGATCCTGCGCAGGAATGCCTTCTCGCCGATTAGGGAGGGGGAAGTGTCTGCGGAGGACTGGGCGAAGGCGCATCGTGATCTTGCTTGGGCGAGACAAATGTTGCCGGACTTCAGGCTGGACTGGGTAGAGAGTGATGAAACCTCGAAACGCCAGCGGTCCATGGATGAATGCAACCCCACGGCACCGAAAAGGGCCAAGACGCAGGGAGGCTGGATGCGGTCTTTCGCCGAAATTGCCAAGGGTCGGCAGATCATTGGTATTATAGACGAGAGTAGCGAAGATGGCAGGATCCCGAAACAACAGTGGAAGTGGATTGAGGCCGCGCTCGCTACGGTGGCCGTTAAGGTTAAAAAAGACAACCTTGGTCCACCACCATCTTACACCAATGCAGGGTGATTCCAGGGCAATGTCAAGCTAATTGCCTGTGACGACGCCAGATCTGTAAACCTCTATAGAGCCGCCGTCACGCTGAAGGGGAGGTATAGCCTAAAGGTAGTGGAGCCGCGTGATATCCCCTTACGACCAAGGGTTATAGCCTGGGTTCCAGTGACGCCAACGGACCCAGCTGACATTCTGGAGCTGCTCCAGGAGTACAACCCGGGTCTACCGACGAAGAACTGGAAGGTGGTCAACGTGGAGAAATCTGAACGGGCCGCGATGCAGATAGTATTGTTGCTCCTCAGCGCTAGCGTCGAAGTGCTGAAAAAGCAGGATTAAAAGTAAGCTACGGCTTCAAAAATATAAGCATTAAGGTTTATAAGGCTGATGTCGAAGCCTTGGTCAACCTTCAATCTCTCACGGAGGTGGTTGAACTCCCCCCAGTGAAGACGAGATCGAGGTAGACGAGGACGAGGAAGGTAGTGGATAGGCTTCGTCAGACTCGGCTGGAAGCTTGGCTCTCAGGGGGTTGTACTCTGAGGGTCAGCTTCTGGGGAGTGACGACTCGGATGATCAGGGTCCTCCAAATTAACCTGCATCATTGTAAAGCAGCATCAGCTGCACTCCTACTGCACCTGTCATCAGGTGCGGTAGACATCGTACTAGTCCCGGAGCCGTGGATCACTGGCAATAGGATCTGTGGCCTGCGGACGCCAGCGTATAAGCTCTATAGCGCTCAGGAAAAGGCTAAGCCTCGCACATGTATATTGGCTAAGTCTACTCTTAATGTTTTTCTTCTACCCAATTTTAGCGACGGAGATCCGACAGCGGTTAGCGTCGAGGTGCTGGGGAGGAGCTTTAAAATTGCTTCCTTCTACCTAGCGCACGATCACCAAGGCTCACTACCATCGGATAATTTCAGGGAGTTCGTCAGAGCAGCAAATCCACGAAATGACTTCATCCTACTAGGAGGCGATGCCAATGCTCATCATGCCCAGTAGGGCAGCAGTGATACAAATGACCGAGGTGAGTATTTATTTAACTATCTTTTAGGCACTAATCTAAGTATATATAATAGGGGAAATGACCCCACCTTCATTACGAGGAACCGCGAAGAGGTCCTTGACATAACCCTGGTTACAGACTCTTTCAGTGACCTGGTCGTTTCATGGAGAGCTCTAAAGGAACACTCCTTTTCTGACCATAGATATATAAGCTTTTCTATATCGCAGGCGCACACAAGTCCTAAGTATATACAAAATATTAGAAGAAAACACTAGGGCTACTATAAGAAGCTAATAGGTAAAAAGCTATCTGAAGAGCCCCATAGAGCGAGGAGGAGCTGGACGTGCTTGTAAATACTTTCAGTAAAAATGTGGGAATGCTTTAGATAGGGCTTGCCCCACCAAAAAGGTTATGGAAACTCACAAACCACCATGGTGGTCGTCCGATTTTGATAAGCTTAGGAAGTCATGTAGGGCAGCCTTTAATAAAGCAAAACATGACGGACATGAATCCTCATGGGCTGCTTATAAAACGAAAATAAATATATATAAAAAATCAATCCGAAATGAAAAGCGATCCTCCTGGGGGTATTTCTGCGGCAGGATTGATTCCACAACCGCGGCCTACCGCTTAAGGAAGGTGCTATCGAAATCTCCAACTCAGTTAAGTTACGTCCAAAAGCCGGATGGACACTGGACGGACTCCAGCGCTGAAACCATAAACTTGCTTATGGATACACACTTCCCAGCAAGCGCGGGCGTGTCTTCAAATATGGTTAGCGGAGGGTCACCTAATGATCAGCTAATAAGCGAAATCACAGATGATAAAAGGATTGATTGGGCTTTACAGACCTTCAAGCCCTATAAATCGCGGGGCCGGATGGAATTTTTCCGGCTCAGCTACAGTATACTGCCGATCTTATAAGGCCCTGGATAAAACTCTAAACCAAATAATTAAGTCTATAAGCTTATCTTCTTTTCTGCTTAAAGCACTCGAAAGACTCCTAGAGGACCGCATCAGGAGGAGGATTGAGCCATCGCTTCTTTCGCGAGCTCAACATGCCTATACTAAGGGCAGGTCAACTGACACGGCCTTGCACTCACTGGTATCCGTTATCGAAAGGTCACTTGACCTCAAGCAATACACACTGGTGGCATTTCTAGATATAGCGGGTGCCTTCAACAACGTTCTCCCGGAGGCCATCACCTTGGAGCTGACTGATCTGGGGGTTGACGCGTGCCTGGTGAAGTTTATATACAATCTGCTTACGCGTAGCAGATTAAAACTGAGCTAGGTGGATGCGTAATCCGCAGACCGGTCGGCAGAGGCACTCCGCAGGGCGGCGTTCTCTCTTCGCTACTTTTTACTGGCATTAAGGAACTGTTACTGTCAACCAACTACTACGCCTCATGAATGCAGAAGGTCACCAAGTGATCGCGTATGCAGATGACATCTGGGTCACCATGCGGGGGAAATTTCCGCAAACTCTTTGCAACCTAATGGAAGGGGCACTACCCAAAATTTCGCACTGGGCCACAGCCAGAGATTTGGAAGTCAACCCGGATAAAACCGAGCTTGTCCCCTTCACGAGGAGGTACAAAGTACCAAATCAAAGACCGCCAAGAATTGGGGTACGTTTTTAGCGTTTAGCGATCAAGTCAAGTATTTGGGAGTCATTCTGGATAGGAAGCTATTATGGAGTGCCCATATAGTGGAGCGATCCGAGAAGACAGCAGCAGCGCTGTTCACCTGCAAGAGGGCAATTAGCACCTCCTGGGGATTCTCCCCTAAGGTGGCCTACTGGATTTACACATCCATTGTGCGCCCGATTCTTCTTTATGGTGCCTTGGTCTGGTGGCCTGCACTAGCTAAAAGTACCTATCTAAAAAGCTTCAAAAGGTGCGACGGAGTCCGGAGCTCTGCATTACCGGGGCTCTCGGCTCCACTCCGCCTGAAGCACTCAACATAATGCTATACCTTCCACCTCTTGACCTGGTGGCGAAGGAAATAGCGGTCATCGCCGCTCTACGCATAAGGGAAACAGGTCTCTGGTCAAATGGATCTAGTGGACATGCAACAATCCTGGGCACGAACGACCCAGTCCAAATACCGGTACGCACTGACTACTGCACGCCAAAGAACGTCTTCGTTAAAAACTATGATATATATGTATATACCATCGCGACAAGACTGGAATATCAGACAACATATTGTACCGGGTGCCATCAATATATTCACGGATGGTTCTAAGCTTGGCGGGAAGGTGGGAGCAGGCCTCTTTTCACCGGATCTGGGTCTATAGGTCTCTTTTCGCCTACCAGATCACTGCAGTGTTTACCAAGCGGAAATGCTGGCAATACACAGGGCTTTGAATCATCTCGGGTCTATGCCTAAGGATGGTAAATGGGTGTTTATTTTCTCACGGCAGCCAGGCCGGATTAAAGGCCCTGGACTCATTCGTCGACAACGCAAAGTCGGTCACTGAATGCCGCAGATCTTTTAACGAGATGGCTCAGCACTTCAGTACCAGCCTTATATGGGTACCTGGGTACAGGGATATTGAAGGCAACTGAAGAGCAGACGAGCTGGACAGAAGAGGCACCACCGACCATATCCTTCCGGGAAATGATTCGGTAGGTATACCCATGGCCATTTTCAGGCTTCGTGTGAACACAAGCACTATAAGAATTGCAAATGGACTATGGTCAGCCATATCATCGTGTGAGACATCCAGGCTAACCTGGCCCTCATATGACAAGGGGCGCACCGAGCGCTTCTGATTTTAAACAAATCAGTTCTATCGTCCCTGATAAGGGTTCTAACAGGGCATTCTTTAATAGGCACGCATGGTGCTAGAATGGGGGTAACGACCTTCGACTATTGTCGCAGCTGCAGATGTGCAGAAGAGGAGGAGAGTGTCCAGCACCTTCTCTGTCATTGTCCAGCGCTTAGTAGGCGTAGGTTGGCCATCCTTGGTAAACATTTTCTACATGACCTTGCTGAGGTTTCTAGCTATGAAGTGAAGGCTCTAGTAAAATATATAAATTCCACGAGGTGGTTTGACCCGCTTTAGGCAGGGGAGGGGTCCTCTTTGATACCGTATAGGGTATTACAATGGGCCCATTGGTGGCCTAGGTAGTGAGCTGTTACCATAGTGTCCAGCTCAGCCCTCGCAACCTAACCTAACCTATATCAATTTTAAGTAAATATAAAAACGATTGTTGAGTAGGCGTTTATAACATGCCATTAAAACCTGAATTCATGTTTAAAAATATGAATTTGGGGTCCTTATAAGTGTCTAAATGTTCTTTTATATTTCGAATGTCCAGGGAGGACCAGCCTATCAGCCTATTGGATATCGATAAAACTTTTGCAAATCCGGGACTGATAGTTGTGAAAAAAGCACGGATAAAAATTAAATATGCCCTGAGTGGTTTCCTCTTCAAGAACGCGAAATATTCTTGAGAAAGCATTTCTGCATCGCTTAATCTCTTGTATTGGTGATTTGCACTGCTCAGCCAGATTACGCAATTTTTATTTCAAAACAAGCCTCGGACCCTTGAAGTCTTTAAGGTGATTACTCTTCATGGTTAAGAGAACTTGTCACCGAAAGTTCTGATAGGAGTGGTGGAATCACTATAAAATGGGTCATCATATCTGACGTCGACCTCTTGGCTGATGTAATATTCTCGCCTTGATATAATAAATTATAATGTATTAAATGAAAATATTTCACTGCAAAAATAAACAAGAAATTTAATTTTTTTGCCAAGCGTCCTTAAAAGTAAGTATCAATGGCAATATATGAAGGAAAATACATTTATTGAAAAAATATGCGAAATTATGCCACACAAAGTATACAACAAACTTCATATCTTTTTGTGAAATATATACATATTTGATTGGTTTAATGTTTACGTGTCATAAAAGAAATATGCTTTTGCCTACATTGGGTTGCCCTAATAATCACCTACGAATATGAAAAGCGAAATTAAAAGTCTTCGTATTCTGTTTGCAAAATTTCGATAGGAAAACCGATACAAAAAAATGGTAGTAACGTTTTACTATAACGAAAACTTTCAAGTGTTTAACAAAAATTTTCGGGCCACATTGATGTTCGAGCATTAACAAAATACGCAAATAAAAATTTCTTTGGTATTTTCATTTTATGTAACAGTTAGAATATGGGCGGCATGGTTCATGTACTGGAATTCGGCAGCACTTTTCAATTTTCCTGGTGGGATATCTGCGCATATAAACTTATGTCAAGAGTAATCATCACAAAATCAAGGTTGTTGTCTTTCATAAAAAAAACACAGTCTACATAAATGGGCAAAGCTGAGTTCAAGTTGGTAATTTCAAAAGATCTTATATTTATATTTCGTGTACGGCATATGAGCCTTAATTTAAAACTATTCATCAGTTTAACGAATTGTTTAAACTTTTTGTGTTTGTAAGATAGCGCATAGTAGGGACAGTGATGAACTCACCTAATATAGTTCGAGTTCTTGGAAAGATCAAATTAAATATTTTATTCGACAATTTTTATAACGCTTGGACATCAATAGTTTTAAGCTTAAAACCAATCAAAATTATTTGGAAAATTATTACAAATAATAATACAAAATAATAATTCATACTGTTAACGTTATAAACAATACTCTTAGCACAGCACAGGTTCAAATACATATCGCTCATTTACTTCAATAGTGTCATAACTCAAAAAACACAATTTTCCAGGAGAGCCATTCAAAGATTTTAACTGCCATACGTTGCGCATATAAAGGCATATTTTCATTTGTATAGCATGTGGTAAATTTTTAACGGACCACAAAGATTTTTTTATACAACATAGATCATGTTATTGGGTACGTTTATATGATATTAACTCAAAAGTCATGTTTTTTGAGTTATGACACTATTGAAGTAAATGAGCGATATGCAATGTTTCTATTTTTATACTCAGTTGAGCAGAGCTCACAGAGTATATTAAGTTTGATTGGATAACGGTTGGTTGTACAGGTATAAAGGAATCGAGATAGATATAGACTTCTAAATATCAAAATCATCAGGACCGAAAAAAAATTTGATTGAGCAATGTCCGTCCATCCGTCCGCCCGTTAACACGATAACTTGAGTAAATTTTGACGTATCTTGATGAAATTTGGTATGTAGGTTCCTGAGCACTCATCTCAGATCGCTATTTAAAATGAACGATATCGGACTATAACCACGCCCACTTTTTCGATATCGAAAATTTCGAAAAACCGAAAAAGTGCGATAATTCATTACCAAAGACAGATAAAGCGATGAAACTTGGTAGGTGGGTTGAACTTATGACGCAGAATAGAAAATTAGTAAAATTTTGGACAATGGGCGTGGCATCGCCCACTTTTGAAAGAAGGTAATTTAAAGGTTTTGCAAGCTGTAAATTGGCAGTCGTTGAAGATATCATGATGAAATTTGGCAGGAAGGTTACTCCTATCACTATATGTACGCTTGATAAAAATTAGCAAAATCGGAGAAGGACCACGCCCACTTTAAAAAAAAAAATTTTTTTTAAGTAAAATTTTAACAAAAAATTTAATATCTTTACAGTATATAAGTAAATTATGTCAACATTCACCTCCAGTAATGATATGGTGCAACAAAATACAAAAATAAAAGAAAATTTAAAAATGGGCGTGGCTCCGCCTTTTTTCATTTAATTTTTCCAGGATACTTTTAACGCCATAAGTCGAACAAAAATTTACCAATCCTTTTGAAATTTGGTAGAGGCATAGATTTTATGACGTTAACTGTTTTTTGTGAAAATGGGCGAAATCGGTTGAAGCCACGCCCAGTTTTTATACACAGTCGTCCGTCTGTCCTTCCGCATGGCCGTTAACACGATAACTTGAGCAAAAATCGACATATCTTTACTGAACTTAGTTCACGTACTTACCTGAACTCCCTTTATCTTGGTGTAAAAAATGAACGAAATCCCACTATGACCACGTCCACTTTTTCGATATCGAAAATTACGAAAAATGGAAAAAAATGCCATAATTCTTTACCAAATAGGAAACAAGGTATGAAACATGGTAATTGGATTGGTTTATTGACGCGAAATATAACTTTAGAAAATACTTTCTAAATTGGTTGTGACACCTACCATATTAAGTAGAAGAAAAAGTTCTTCAGGGCGAAATAAAAAACCCTTGAAATCTTGGCAAGTATTACATATACAAATAAATTAGCGGTATCCAACAGATGATGTTCTGGGGCACCCTGGTCCACATTTTGGTCGATATCTGGAAACCGCCTTCACATATACAACTACCACCACTCCCTTTTAAAACTCTCATTAATACCTTTAATTTGATACCAATATCGTACAAACACATTCTAGAGTCACCCCTGGTCCACCTTTATGGCGATATCTCGAAAAGGCGTCCACCTATAGAACGAAGGCCCACTCCCTTTTAAAAATACTCATTATCACCTTTCATTTGATACCCATATCGTACAAACAAAGTCTAGAGTGACCCCTGGTCCACCTTTATTGCGATACCTCGAAAAGGCGTCCAACTATAGAACTAAGGCCCACTCCCTTTTAAAACTCTCATTAATACCTTTAATTTGATACCAATATCGTACAAACACATTCTAGGGTCACCCCTGGTCCACCTTTATGGCGATATCTCGAAACCGCGTCCACCTATGGTACTAAGGATTACTCCCTTTTAAAGTACTCATTAACACCTTTCATTTGATACCCATATCGCACAAACACATTCTAGGGTCACTCCTGGTCCACCTTTATGGCGATATTTCGAAACGGCGTCCACCTATAGAACTAAGGCCCACTCCCTTTTAAAATACTCATTAACACCTTTCGTTTGATACCCATATTGTACAAACGCATTCTAGAGTCACCCCTGGTCCACCTTTATGGCGATATCTCGAAAAGGCGACCACCTATACAACTACCACCACTTCCTTTTAAAACCCTCATTAATACCTTTAATTTGATACCCATATCGTACAAACAAATTCTAGGGTCACCCCTGGTCCACCTTTATGGCGATATCTCGAAACCGCGTCCACCTATGGTACTAAGGATTACTCCCTTTTAAAGTACTCATTAACACCTTTCATTTGATACCCATATCGTACAAACAAATTCTAGAGTCAACCCTGATCCACCTTTATGGCTATATCCCTAAATGGCGTCCTCCTATAGAACTATGGCCCACTCCCTCATAAAATACTCTTTAAATTCATTTGATACACTTGTCATACAAACACATTCCAGGGTTTCCCTCGGTTCATTTTCCTACATGGTCATTTTCCCTTATGTTGTCACCATAGCTCTCAACTGAGTATTTAATGTTCGGTTACACCCGAACTTAACCTTCCTTACTTGTTTAAATTAAATAATCTATCTGATCACAAATTTATTAAATTGCTGTTATTAGATTTGTTTATATTGTTCATAGGCAATTAAGTGCTTATTGTATTATTTACATTCAGTTATAAATTCTGCTTTCAGAAAAAATTTTAAAATAGTTTATAGCAATGTTGCTACTGCGACTTAAGATGTGACTCGCGAATCATTGACGGACCAATGTAGTCAATTTTCAAAAAAACTTTAAGGAATTGCTTAACGAAAACTATGCAAACCAATTTCAAAAACTTTTTCAAAAAATTCGAAAATTTGTGAACATTTTACTTAAAATTTTCAAAAACATTCTGAGTTTGGGAAAAAAACTTCAGAAGAGGGTAAAGATATTCTAACCAATTTTGTTTTGAATAAATCGTAAAGCTGTGGCGGCCACCGTGGTGTGATGGTAGCGTGCTCCACCTACCACACCGTATGCCCTGAGTTCACACCCCGGGCAAAGAAACATCAAAATTTTAGAAATAAGGTTTTTCAATTAGAAGAAAATTTTTCTAAGCGGGGTCGCCCCTCGGCAGAGTTTGGCAAGCGCTCCGAGTGTATTTCTGCCATGAAAAGCTCTCACTGAAAACTCATCTGCCTTGCAGATGCCGTTCGGGGTCGGCATAAAACATGTAGGTCCCGTCCAGCCAATTTGTAGGGAAAATCAAGAGGAGCACGACGCAAATTGGAAGAGAAGCTCGGCCTAAAATCTCTTCGGAGGTTATCGCGCCTTAAATTTTTTTTATTTTGAATCGTAAAGCTCTATATTTCCCAAATAGTGCTCATTTCATGCAAAAATCGTTTTTACATTGATTTAGAAATTTGAAACCTCTTATATTTGGCCAAAAAGTTGCCTTAATTCCTTTACTGTTAATATTTTCTGAATCTAAAAATGCATTTTTCTTCTTCAATTTGTCTGGTTTATATATAATTGATATTGATCGGCATGTTTTAAAAGAAAGTCATTGCAAAGTTATGGGCACTTTTGGGACTCGGCAGTGTTTCTTAATTTAATACGGTTTTTTTTTTAACGTGGACTTATCGCATATTCTATAAGGCATTTTTTAATTCATTTTTATACCTAGCGTATACTCGTAGACATGGGTATTTTTACATTGACTAGATAAAGGTTGTACGTGCTGGTATAAAGGAATCGAGATATATATAGACTTCTTTATATAAAAAAAAAAAAAAAAAAAACATTTTAATTGAGACATATCGGCCCGTCCGTCTGTTAACACGATGACCTGAGCAAAAATTTCGCTCGCAGGGTGTCTTTGCTACTTACATATGTACTTTGTGAAAACTAACAGAATGGGTAGGTGACCACGTCCATTTAGAAGAGTCGATATGGAAATTCCGAAAAATAGAAACAATGCGATAGTTCATTACCAAAGACCGATGAAGTGATCAACAGGGCAACCCAAAGTATGCAACAGAATATTTTTTTATATGACTCTTAAGGATTTTCAAAAGGATCTTTGCGAATAATATCCTTATATCAATGCAATTTCATTTCCAAAGTGCCATTACTACAGAAAATTGAAAATTAAAAAATGAAAGCTAATCTTATTTTTATACTCAGCTGAGCAGAGCTCACAGAGTATATTAACTTTGTTCGCATAACGGTAATCCGTAACGTCATAAACTAATCGAGATAGATATATACTTCCATATATCAAAATAATCTGGGCGAAAAAAGAAATTCATTTAGCCATGTCCGTCCGTTCGTCCGTAAATACGATAACTTGAGTAAATTTTGAGGTATCTTGATGAAATTTGGTACATAGGTTCCTGGGCACTCATCTCAGATCTTTATTTAAAATGAACGAAACGGACTACAACCACGCCGACTTTTTCGATATCGAAATTTTCGAAAAACCGAAAAAGTGCGATAATTCACTATCAAAAACGAATAAAGCGATGAAACTTGGTAGGTGCGTTGACTTTATGACGCAAAATGGAAAACTAGTAAAATTTTGGACAACGGGTGTGGCACCGACCACTTTTAAAAGAAGGTAATTTAAAACTTTTGCAAGCTGTAATTTGGCGGTCGTTGAAGATATCGTGATGAAATTTGGCAGGAACGTTACTCCTATTACTATATGTGTGCTAAGTAAAAATTAGCAAAATCGGATGACGAACACGCCCACTTTAAAACAAATTTTTTTTTAAGTCAAATTTTAACAAAAAATTTAATATCTTTACAGTATATAAGTAAATTATGTCAACATTCAACTCCAGTAATGATACGGTGCAACAAAATACAAAAAAAAAGAAAATTTCAAAATGGGCGTGGCTCCGCCCTTTTTCGTCTAGAATACTTTTAATACCATAAGTCGAACAAAAATTTACCAATCCTTGTGAAATTTGGTAGGGGCATAGATTCTATGATGATAACTGTTTTCTGTGAAAATATGCGAAATCGGTTGAAGCCATGCCTAGTTTTTATACACAGTCGACCGTCTGTCCTTCCGCTCGGCCGTTAAAACGATAACTTGAGCAAAAATCGATATATCTTTACTAAACTTAGTTCACGTAGTTATCTGAACTCACTTTATCTTGGTATAAAAAATGGCCGAAATCCGACCATGAGCAAGCTCACTTTTTCGATATCAAAAATTACGAAAAATAAAAAAAAATGCCATAATTCTATACCAAATACGAAAAAAGAGATAAAACATGGTAATTGAATTGGTTTATTGACACAAATTATAACTTTAGAAAAACAATTTGTAAAATGGGTGTGACACCTACCATATTAAGTAGAAGAAAATGAAAAAGTTCTGCAGGGCGAAATCAAAAGCTTGGAATCTTGGCAGGAATACTGTTCGTGGTATTACATACATAAATAAATTAGCGGTACCCGACAGATGATGTTCTGTGTCACCCTGGTCCACATTTTGGTCGATATCTCGAAATGGCGTCCACCTATAGAACTATGGCCCACTCCCTTTTAAAATACTCTTTAATACCTTCCATTTGATACCCGTGTCATACAAACACATTCCAGGGTTTCCCTAGGTTCATTTTGCTAAATGGTGATTTTCCCTTATTTTGTCTCCATAGCTCTCAGCTGAGTACGTAATGTTCGGTTACACCCGAACTTAGCCTTCCTTACTTGTTAAGTATAAATTTAGATTTAAAAGACATTTATAAGCGCCTAAAATCAGTTTTTTTATCCATATTTTGGGTTGCCCTAGTGATGAAACTTTATATGTGTGTTGACCTTATGACGAAAAATATAAATTTGGGAAAGTTTAGGAAAATAGACGCAGCACCGCTTACATTTATAAGTATTTTAAAGTAAAATTAAAAGCCATTGAAGATAACATATTGAAATTTTGCAAAGCAAATGTTGCTGTTCTCGAAAAAGTGTTTAAAAGTTATTAAAAAATGGTAAACAAAATTTTGCGCGAACGAAGAGATTTGCGTTTTCGCTTCCTTTCTTTAAGGATCAACTAGTTTTAATATGCGAGTTCCCATTATAATAAAAGTCTCTTTCAACTTTCAATAAAGTACAAAATCGTCGAATTACAAGCAAAATATCGTGTGGACTTTCTTTTCGGAGCAGTCCTTAAGTAGGTATTATAAATAAGTAGCTACCTTTTGCGAAAAAAGTTCTTATCTATAAGTGCTCAAATAACAAAATTTTTGCAAAGCTGTGTTTAACAAGGATAACAATAGGGGGACTCATGTAACCGTATAAATGCCTTATAAAGTGTATAAACGTATAAATTTATCTAGTGCATAAACGAGCTGTCAAATTTTGTATGAAAAATCATTTACACAATTTGTATGAATTTACGCGCACATTTTATTGTGTAAACGCGGTAAACTCAAAGGAATGCAACCTTGCAGACATTACAGCAGGCATTTTCATCAGAAATCTCCCACATCAGCAAGTAAAGGCGTTTTAGTTTTGATTTTTCACTTAATCTTGGCATTTTTTAATTTGTATAACAATCAAAAAAAATTTTTTGGCAATAATACAGCTGATAAACAATCAAGTTTATCAAGAGTATTACTAGGTGCGTTCACACAACCGCGTGGGTAAATGGATATAATTTTACACCTTTATATGCTTTCATGAGTCCCCCTAATTTCACTAAAATACAAAAAAACTAAACTAAAGTACCTGTTGTCATGGAGCAAAGACTTCGTTTATTTCGGAACCAGCATTAACACAAACTATCCCATTGGCTCTGAAATCCAGTGAAGAATCACACTTGCCAATAAAATCATGCTCTACAAGTCACTTATCGTACCCGTCCTGCTATATGGTGCAGTAGCATAGACCATGATAACATTAGATAAAGCGACTATGGTAGTGTTCGAGAGAAAAGTTCCTCGAAATTTTAACGGACCTCTATGCGTTGAAAACGACGAGTACCAAAGAAGATTTAATGATGAGCTGTACGAGCTTTACGCAGACATCAACACAGTCCAGCCAATCAAAACGCAACGGCTGTGCTGGCTAGGCCATGTTATGCGAATGACAGAAAAAAAGAAACTAAGAAAGTAATTTTATCTGAACCCGCCTATGGAAGCGGGAGATGAGAGCGGCTCCTTCTCCGCTGGAAGGACCAGGTGGAAAACGATTTAAACTCAATTGGTGTGATCAATTGGCGTCAGAGCAAAGAAGAAACTGACGCGCCTTGTTGGACGGCTATAACCGTTTAACCGGTTAAGCGCCAATTAACTAAGTAATGCTTGCATGTTAGGATGGCCCTAATTTTCCATAGTATTCCGATTCTCAATATCGCCCCCTAGAAAAATGAGAATAGCCTAAGACCTTGTATATAAAAAGTTTAAGGTCAATGAAAAAATATTTGGAGGTTGCGCAAGAAGCCTTAAATCTTGAAAAAGAAATGATTTTTTACATTTTCAAATTTAGGTCTACCCTACTTTATTCGCTATGGGCGAAACGTAATTTAATTTGCTATTTATAGGCTCTACATATATTTGGTTTTAAAATAAATCTAAAACTACAAAATTTGGTCAAATAATAATCAAGTTATAAAATAAGTCATATCTCAAACACGGTGTCATAGCTTCAAGAATGTATGAGTTTGTTTCTGGTTATGTGTTTCTTATTATAAACTTTTTAGAAAATACCTTATTAAAACATACATATCTTGTGAAATTATAACTTAAAAGTATAATAATTGTTTTCGTTTTATCGGCCTATTGATAAAGGATCAAGCTTCGATTCGAGCACAAGGCCAGAACAATAAAACAAAAACAATTGTTAATAATTATTATTAAGAATTTCTGAGCTTAACGCCGGCTTATAATAATTGAATATTCAATTATTATGTTTTTCTAAGACAAACTGAAAAGAAAGGAAGAAACATTTAATGGCATATAGTGATGGTACCATTTCGAAAATCGCCACAAATTCATCGTCAGGCAATTTCGTAATGTTATGAAAGGTTTCACCGAGATTCGAACCGAGAATCGCCCGGTGAAACTGCAGTTGCCTTAACCACTAGGCTATCCTGCTTGTATTTGTGTCCTTCCTTAATTCAGTTTATCTTATTTCTACACTAACAACACAACTGAGACATTCTGCCTCTATTAATTTTGTGTGTATGTAGATTTGTTTTTGTAGTTTCTTTTTCGTTGCGAATGAGAAGCTTTGTAAACTCGGGCTCAGTTTTACATATTTATGTTTGTTTGTTTTAATGGTGTGTTCGCGGTTCGAATCTCGGTGAAACCTTTCATAACATTACGAAATTGCCTGACGATAAATTTGTGGCAATTTTCGAAATGGTACCATCACAATATGCCATTAAATGTTTTTTTCTATCTTTTCAGTTTCTCTTAGAAAACCATAATAATTGAATATTCATTATTGTTAAGCTCATGAATTCTTAATAATAAGTATAAATTGAACACACCATTAAAACAAACAAACACAATTGCTAATAAGCCAAGAGCACTTGGGAATGCCAAAAAAAGAAATTGGCAATAAACAAATCCAGCATTATCAGTGATTTGCAACAGTTGGCGCAACGCTGATCAAAGAGGAATAGAAGTAGCAATTTATTAGTCAAAGAAACCACCGCTGTATAGCTAAATGGTAAGCGCAGCGTGCCTAAAGCGTACTGATGATGAAGGGTTAGCACCCTTCAAAATGGATCTATCTGCGCAGCTATAGCAGGTTGTCTGAAAAATTTTCTACTTACTATTCCAAAAACAAAATACAATTTTTCAATTATAGAAAAAACAACAATAATTATCATTAAAAAATTATTGTTCTGGCCTTGAGCTCGAATCGGACCTTTAATCTTTAAAAATACTGTAACGAATTTAGTGAAACTTCGCTTATTTTACACCTTCTACTAACGTTCGTATCGCTAAACTGTTGAATAAATAACTCTAATATTCAATAGTGCAAAATGTCCTTTATTAAAGTACTTCACAATAACACTGATACTTCACAACCAATAGCTTGCTTAAATCAAACTGACTGCTCATGCCTCAGCTGGTGCTGCTTTTATACTCTTCGGTTTCCTCGTTCACATATTTCTAGGCGTTTCTCCTTTCAGAATTTACTAGTTCGCTGAAGATTGCATACTTTTGTGAGTATCTCAGATATATGCATGTGTTTGCGCATATCTCTCCGCTTCTTGTATGTACATATGTGTAGACATAATGATTGATTTGTTTATGTAGATACAAGTGACTGCTTAGTATCGGCTTAGAGATGATAGTACGCCTTAATGTTGCTAATATTCGTCACAATATATTAAAATAAATAAATAAAAGGCGCGATAAATTCCGAAGAGATTTTTGGCCGAGCTTTTCTTCTAATTTGCGCCGTGCTTTATTTAATTTTTCCTACAAATTAGCGGGATGCGACTTACATGTTTTATGCCGACTCCGAACGGCACCTTATACGTATAGAATATGATATTATTTGTTAGGATCTAATATAAGATTTCCTATGTGATTCAAATTGTTATTTATAATCAGTTACAACTTGTAAGAAATATGACTTTTCTTATTCGTCATTTGTTAGTATTCTATTACATTCTTCCATAAATTTTACTCCGCGTTCTGCTTTATCGTTAATCACTTTTATATTTATCCTATCCTTAGCTTTTTTTATGGGTTTCTGTATCCCCCCAATACAAATAGTGGATCGCAATTGGTCAATTACAAGTATTTTGTAATTAACAAATTTAATTATCATGTACCATTACTTTTAACTGGTACTTAGTAATGAATACATATTTGTTCTATTCCCGATATTTTATTTCAAATACTTTCAATTATTTGCTAATATCTAGTAAACTAAAAGGACAAAGGACTTCTGGTAGCAGAATTCTGATGATTTTGAGATGCAGAAATCAGAAAATAATATTTCCGTTGGACCTAATGTTGACCTCTAAAATGGTTTTCAAATTTACATATTCCACTATATATTATTAGTTCAAAATAAAGTTTTTTATTGAATCATAACCCGATTTTTTGCCGCCTCACAGATACACACTAAAAAATTATAGAATTAGACATCCTGATTACTCGGACATTTATTTTTTATAATCCAAGAAGTCGCATACAAATTGTTTAAAGCTTTCCAAAAGCTGCAGCACCGAGGGGCGTTAAATCAACCTTCTGATTCTATTATTAAAATGCAACTTCACTTGCATGAAAGACACTTTAAAAATGTGTTTCACAATTTTTATGCGACTCTTTTATTATTAAGAGGTGATCACCACGATTTTCACGCTTTTTCATAGTCATCATCGAATTTTCGCAAAATATTATATTTCTTAGAACTGTGCCCATTATCAGCTTTAAGAAGATAAATTTCACGAAATCGCTAAATTTGGCAACCTCGCGATCGCCCCAACGCGCCCTATAGTAATACCTAGAGTATCTGCATGCACTCTCTATTATAGAAATGCAACCTTAGTTTTTTATACAAACTTTTTCACATTTTTCATATAGCCTCTTGACCTTTTAAGGTGCTGTCCGCGAATGTCCGTGAATGTGCCTTACTCAGCGGCCTGGCCATAAAATTCTTGCTTTCTATTATATTTCTTCTGTCCGTCCCAATGTTCAGCATCTCTGAAACACTTAAAATTTTCCTCTAATTTATTTATTCTGAAAAATAACATGGCTGGTATTTAACAAAAAAATATCTCAGTTTGTAAAATGGTGTATTGTTCTTGCTATTTAGCGATGAAAAATTTCAAATAATTGAAAGTAATTGAAAATGGGGTATTGAATATCAAATACCAATAAAATGTACTTATACTTGTTAACTGGTGGTTTCAATTACTTAGTATTTGTAATGGTAATGGTAATTGTACTTAATTCTTCCAGCTCTGGTTCCAAGTTAATTTTTGTCCTAAAATTATATTTACTCAAAATTACAACATTTTGTAAAACAAATGGTCACGCTTTCTCTGTACTCACTTTTGCGACAACGTTAGCACATTGATTTCAAGCAATGCACGTGCAATACATTTGTAAAGACCTAAGGCCCCGGCACAATGACATTTTTATGCTCAGTTGAGCAGAGCTCAGAGAGTATATTAACTTTGATTGGATAACGGTTGGTTGTACAGGTATAAAGGAATCGAGATAGATATAGACTTCCATATATCGAAATCATCAGTATCGAAAAAAAATTTGATTGAGCGATGTCCGCCCGTCCGTCCGTCCGTCCGTCCGGCCGTCTGTCCGTTAACACGATAACTTGAATAAATTTCGAGGTATCTTGATGAAATTTGGTATGTAAGTTCCTGGGCTATTTAAAATGAACGATATCGGACTATAACCACGCCCACTTTTTCGATATCGAAAATTTCGAAAAACCGAAAAAATGCGATAATTCATTGCCAAAGACAGATAAGGCGATGAAACTTGGTAGGTGGGTTGACCTTATGACGCAGAATAGAAAATTAGTAAGATTTTGGACAATGGGCGTGGCACCGCCCACTTTTAAAAGAAGGTAATTTAAAAGTTTTGCAAGCTGTAATTTGGCAGTCGTTGAAGATATCATGATGAAATTTGGCAGAAACGTTACTGCTATTACTATATGTATGCTTAATAAAAATTAGCAAAATCGAAGAACGACCACGCCCACTTTAAAAACAAATTATTTAAAGTAAAATTTTAACAAAAAATTCAATATCTTTACAGTATATAAGTAAGTTATGTCAACTTTCGACTCCAGTATTGATATTGTGCAATAAAATACCAAAATAAAAGAAAATTTAAAATAGGCGTGGCTCCGCCCTTTTTCATTTAATTTGTCTAGGATACTTTTAATGCCATAAGTCGAACAAAAATTTACCAATCCTTGTGAAATTTGGTAGGGGCTTAGATTCTAGGACGATAACTGTTTTCTGTGAAAAAGGGCGAAATCGGTTGAAGCCACGCCCAGTTTTTATACACAGTCGACCGTCTGTCCTTCCGCTCGGCCGTTAATAAGATAACTTGAGCAAAAATCGATATATCTTTACTAAACTCAGTTCACGTACTTATCTGAACTCACTTTGTATTAGCGTAAAAAATGGCCGAAATCCGACTATGACCACGCCCAATTTTTCGATGTCGAAATTTACGAAAAATGAAAAAAATGCCATATTTCTATACCAAATACGAAAAAAGGGTTGAAACATGGTAATTGGATTGGTTTATTGACGCAAAATATAACTTTAGAAAAAACTTTGCAAAATGGGTGTGACACCTACCATATTAAGTGGAAGAAAATGAAAAAGTTCTGCAGGGCGAAATCAAAAGGCGTTGGAATCTTGGCAGGAATACTGTTTGTGGTATTACATATATAAATAAATTAGCGTTACCCGACAGATGATATTCTGGGTCACCCTGGTCCACATTTTGGTCAATATCTCGAAAACGCCTTCACATATACAACTACCACCACTCCCTTTTAAAATATTCATTAACACCTTTCGTTTGATACCCATATCGTACAAACCAATTCTAGAGTCGCCTCTGGTCCACCTTTGTGGCGATATCTCTACAAGGCGTCCCACCTATAGAACTAAGGCCCACGCCCTTAAATACTCATTAACACTTTTCATTTGATACCCATATCGTATAGAGTCACCCCTGGTCCACCTTTATGGCGATACCTCGAAACGGCGTCCACTTATTGAACTAAGTCCACGCTATTTTAAAATACTCATTAACACCCTTCATTTGATACCCATATCGTACAAACAAATTCTAGAGTCGCCCCTGGTCCACATTTATGGCGATATCTTGAAAAGGCGTCCACCTATAGAACTAAGGCCCACTGCCTTTTAAAATATTCATTAAACTTTTCATTTGATACCCATATCGTACAAACCAATTCTAGAGTCGCCCCTGGTCCACCTTTGTGGCGATATCTCTACAAGGCGTCCCCACCTATAGAACTAAGGCCCACGCCCTTAAATACTCATTAACACCTTTCATTTGATACCCATATCGTACAAACAAATTCTAGAGTCACCCCTGGTCCACCTTTATGGCGATATCTCGAAAAGTCGTCCAACTATAGAACTAAGGCCCACGCCCTTTTAAATTACTCATTAACACCTTTCATCTGATACCCATATCGTATAAACGGATTCTAGAGTCATCCCTGGTCCATCTTTATGGCGATGTCTCGACAAGGCGTCCACTTATAGAACTAATGACCACGCCCTTTTAAAATACTCATTAACCCCTTTCATTTGATACCCATATCTTATAAACAAATTCTAGAGTCACCCCTGGTCCACATTTATGGCGATATCTTGAAAAGGCGTCCACCTATATAACTAAGGCCCACGCCCTTTTAAAATACTCATTAACACCTTTCATTTGATACCCATATCTTATAAACAAATTCTAGAGTCACCCCTGGTCCACATTTATGGCGATATCTTGAAAAGGCGTCCACCTATAGAACTAAGGCCCAAGCCGTTTTAAAATACTCATTAACACCTTTCATTTGATACCCTTATCGTACAAACAAATTATAGAGTCATCCCTGGTCCACCTTTATGGCGATACCTCGAAAAGGCGTCCACTTATTGAACTAAGTCCACGCTATTTTAAAATACTCATTAACACCTTTCATTTGATACCCATATCGTACAAACAAATTCTAGAGTCGCCCTGGTCCACCTTTATGGCGATATCTCGAAAAGGCGTCCACCTATAGAACTAAGGCCCACTCCCTTTTAAATTACTCATTAACACCTTTCATTTGATACCCATATCGTATAAACGGATTCTAGAGTCACCCCTGGTCCACCTTTATGCCGATATCTCGACAAGGCGTCCACCTATAGAACTAAGGCCCACGCCCTTTTAAAATACTCATTAACCCCTTTCATTTGATACCCATATCTTATAAACAAATTCTAGAGTCACCCCTGGTCCACATTTATGGCGATATCTTGAAAAGGCGTCCACCTATAGAACTAAGGCCCACGCCCTTTTAAGATACTCATTAACACCTTTCGTTTGATACCCATATCGTACAAACAAATTCTAGAGTCATCACTGGTCCACCTTTATGGCGATACCTCGAAAAGGCGTCCACTTATTGAACTAAGTCCACGCTCTTTTAAAATACTCATTAACACCTTTCATTTGATACCCATATCTTATAAACAAATTCTAGAGTCACCCCTGGTCCACATTTATGGCGATATCTTGAAAAGGCGTCCACCTATAGAACTAAGGCTCACGCCCTTTTAAAATACTCATTTACACCTTTCATTTGATACCCATATCGTACACACAAATTCTAGTTTCCGCCCTGGTCCGTCTTTTTGGCGATATCCCTAAATGGCGTCCATCCATAGAACTATGGCCTACTCCCTCTTAAAATACTCTTTAATACCTTCCATTTGATACACATGTCATACAAACACATTCCAGGGTTACCCTAGGTTCATTTCCTTACATGGTGATTTTCACTTATTTTGTCTCCATAGCTCTCAGCTGAGTATGTGATGTTCGATTACACCCGAACTTAGCCTTCCTTACTTGTTCATATAGATGCGTTTAACACAAGCTTATGCATTCCAATAACATCGCCACAATCAACCAAAATATTGCGTTTATAAATATGAAGGAACTTCAGGCTTGGCAATTGAAGTTTATTACGCCCTGCCCATTCACATACAAAATTTCGCGAATCACTTTTAGAAACATTCTCCCTATAAAACAAAAAGATTTGCTAACATATTTGGGTCGTATTAATTTGTTATATTGCAGTTTTTAATTGCGAAAAATGTTAGAAAAGTTACCAACGAGGAGGAAAAATAATTTCACTTGCAAAGTGTGCCAGCGCCCTTAGCCAAAGCAAATGTCAAATTCTTCTTCTTATGCTTTGCTTGGAACAAAATTGGGGAGTTGGCTACTTTTCAATATCAGATGGCGCCAGTGTCGCTCATTCTACCATTCTCCATAAAAATACGTGCAATATATTCATAATGCATAAGCATGTGTTAAACTCATCTATATGAAAAACTGCTTATGTGTCGGAGCTATTAATTTACTTTTCATATGTGTTTGTCCAAAGCTGTTTATATTTTGCTCTGTAACTCTGTTATCAACCTACCGATTTTTAATATTGTGGTCATTTTGGAAAAGTAAGAAAATAAAGATCTCATTATGGCATGGAAAAGCAGTAAAGGGTTGCACAGTGGTCGGTTCCATAGGCCAAAAATAAAAAAAAATCAAAGTGAAAAGTTTGTCACCAAATGTATCGTTAGTATATCTTACTAGAACAGCCGTAGGAAAGGTATATTTTTTTTTGTTGTATTCGAACTGTACTCTTTAAGAATAGCTTCAAAAGTGAGGTTATGGTATCAGTTGCTTTTTGCAGTGTGAGCAAGTTAAAAATAAAGTGCAAGTCTAAGATATTTAAAAATACATAAATTATCATTGTATTGAAATAAATAAATATGAGTATTGAAGTCAAACGTATTTAATTCATTTTGAAATAATTTTAGTGTGTTTAGCTTTTTGTGCGTTTTTTGTTTTTTAAAATTTCACCAGTGCTTTTATTAGTGTTTATTTGCACAAATATTTCAATTTCAGCTAAAGTTTTGGTTGGGTTCCTCACCGATCCTCACGTTGGGACCTATATCTTATTATTAGTTAGAGGTAGAGTTTTTTGATAGCGTCACCCTGATAAATTATTGTCGTATGTTATATGTGCTCATATGTAACATACGACATTATTTTATCCAGTCGACGATATGCAAATGTAAACTTTGGTGTATGTTTGTTGTTTTGTTATTGTTATGTATGCAAGATCTTTTAATAACTTTAATTTCTTTATTTAATCCTAGTAAACATTGTATTTGCGATAGACACATCTTACCACTTTTCACCCAACATCTACCTACTTACTTTTTGTATGCATGCGGTGAAAGTGGGTGGTTGTGGGTCAGAATGAAGGTATCGCCCGCACCAATTTTATGAAAAAATAATTCTCACATATTTGTAAAGCTGTGACCAAAGTTTCACGTTGATATCTCTACTGAAAGTATTTTTGGCCACCAACTCCATATAAGACCGACCAGTGTGGGTTTAGAAATATGGAAACCCAAGACATGAAATGGTAAAAAATCGTAATTTTTCAGGATTTCAAGCTCCTAGCGCAACCTCTAAATCTTTTTTGAGGTACGAAAGACTATGTACATATGCGTTTTTGGGATAATCGCATATATGTAGGGGGTGAGGTCGAGGATCCAAAAACTTGTTTCCTCCGTACAACTAAGGGCCACGCTAATGTGAATGGCTAGAGATATTGAATACAAAAGTAAAAGGAAATTTAGTTACTTTTTGGTGTACGTAAATAATTTCTTCACGTGACTTCTTGCTCATCTGTTATTTTCGTAAATGTGATACATTTTTGTATTAAAAATACAAATAAATCATTCATGTACGTATTACACATACATACTTCATTTATTTATCATATTAAAACAGAATCGTATTATGTACGTTATGCCAACTAGGCTATTCCTCCTACAATATTATAGAGTAGATAGTACATGCTATGCTCATATACATATAGGTATGTATGCGTGTATGTATGTAATATCTCTTTCTGTGTGCCAAGAAAATTTAGATTTTTAAAATACGTACATTAACCTGACCCGATTTGTATGGACGAAAGTTAACCGATATCGCGCCATCGATTTTTCGATAGGATTTGGGCTCAGGAAATCGAAAAATCGATGGTGCTAAATCGACCCAGTCTAGCGTACATACATATGTAAGTATGTAATAACTGCATTTGTAATTTGTCGCGCTGGTTTTACCAAACCTCTAGAGATTCACGAGACTGCAATGACGGTTTCAATCGTGGGCGATAGTGGGCTGCATTTTGTTGTTAATTCATCCAGCATGAATATGTTATATAAATGCAGAGTTACATTTGTATGTACATATGTATGTGCATATTTATATACGTGGTTGTGAGTATATGCACGTGTATCATTTCGTTAAGTATTCGTATTCTTTCGTCTAAGTCATTTGAGTTGTGCCTCACAGTTGGCTAGTTTTTAGGGGGCTTGTCGTTTGATGGCGTCACCATGAACAAACCTCTGCAGCTGGTGCCGGTGCTGACGTTAACGGTTTTCATACAAAAATATGTATAAGGAACTCGTTTGTAAGTCAAATTAATATAAGTATATAAATATAAAAAATACATATATGCATGAGTGTAAGCTTTTGCATGTATGTATTTACAAGTTTACATACTCACATTACACGACAGCCATAAGAAACTTGCGAACCGTCATGAAAGTGCAACAAATATTCTTACGTTTTGCCTGCCAAACGGCGCGTTATCTGGCTTTTACTGCTACTTATGACTGATTCATAGCGAAGTAAATAAATACTTGTGGTGCAGATATGCGTATATGTTTGTGTTTTGTGCAATCCCGTGATTTAGGGATGTGGAAATAACAATCCCGGGGCGTACATATGTATATCAATTATGCCGTGGTGTGATGGTAACGTACTCCGCTTACCATATCGAAGATTCTGAGTCAAATTCCCGTACAAAGCAACACCACAAAATTTAGAAACAAGTTTTTTCAAATAGAAAAAAGATTTTCAAAGCGGGGTCGCCCTTTGACAGTGATTTGGGAAACACTCCAAGTGCTCTTCTGCCAAGAAAAGCTTCTCAAAACTCATGTACCTTGCTGATGCCGTTCGGACTCGGCGTAAAACATGCAGGTTCCGTCCCGCCAATTTGTAGGAAAAATTAAAGGACCACGACGCAAATTGGTGGCGCACGGATCGAAATATTTAGATGAGAATTAAACCGGCTTTTAGGTAACTTCCCGATGAGCTAGAGACTTGAAATTTCAAACTTAATTCAGAGGCCGATGACAATATAAAAAACTTTTATGTTTTTATTTCTCATAAATATTTTTCAGCAAGAATAAGTGTTTGTATAAGGACACATTTTTTGCTGATTTTTGTCCATTTGCATATATAACGGAAATGCTTAAAATTTTTTATTTTCTTTTTATTTCTAATGATTTGACGCATCAACTTCCAGCGTAGTACGATTTTTAAATTAGCCCACTTCAAAGGGCATGGAACTTTTATTTGTTTGTGTGTGTGTCGCCTTGCCGGCACCTTTCGTGGTTTCACTACAACAAGATTAGCAGTTGCATAAATTTACTTATTGGGAAGAACTTTTTCGAGTCGTTCGACACTAAACGAGGTTTCAGACAGGGTGATGCTGGAGAGAAGCTGCAGAACTTAACCGCTCTGGGCCAAATTCTATTAGGGCGTACAATTACTGGCGTATGCTGATGACATTGACATCATCGGCCTGAACACCCGCGCCGTAAGTTCTGCTTACTCCAAACTGCAGAAAGAAGCAGAAAAGATGGGTTTGATGGTGAATGGGGAGAACACGAAGTACTGGCTGTCATCAAGCAAAGAGTCAGCGCGTTTGAGTCTTGGCAATCACTGCTGGCAGCCATAATTTCGAAATAGTAAAGGACTTCGTTTATTTGAAAAGCAGCATCAGCACAAACAACAACGTACGCTTTAAAATCCAGAGAAGAATTACTCTTGCCAACAAATGCTACTCTAGACTAAGTAGGCAGTTAAAAAGTAAATTCCTCGCTCGGCAAACGAATATCATGCAAGTCACTTATTGCCCTCAGGCTAATATTTGGGTCAGAAGTATGGACCATGACAACAACAGATGAGGAAATGTTCGAGAGAATGATGTATGGGTTTGTACGCGTTGCCCACGGGAAGTACCGAAGAAAATTTAGGGCCAAATTATTTATAACATCGTGTCACTTTGCGTCACATTCACGGTCAACACTACATAATACCAAAAATTTCATAACGGCATTCAGGTCTGCTGTCACTACTGAAGTGAATAAATGCCTTTATATGATAGGATTTATATGATAGCGTTATACATAATTTGCACCTTAATGATGAGCTGTACGAGCTTCCCGAATACACCAACATAGTCTAGCAGAGTAAAACACAGCGGCTACCCTGGCTAGGTTATCTTAAGCGATGAAAGATGATTGTCCGGCAAAAAAAATATTCTCATCGGAGCCCCTCTATGGAACCGGAGGAAGAAGGCGGCTCCACTCCGCTGGTAGGACCAAGTGGAAAACGATTTAAATTCTCTTGGTGTAACCAATTGAAGCCCAATGAAGAAACGACTCATCAGATGGATGGCCATATCCGTTTAAATGGTTAGCCGCCAATTAAGTAAGTAAGTAGGGTTGCGGTTGTATTTAAAAACTACATACAACTCATTGTAGAGTTCACAAGGGGCTTATTTAAAAAAATACTCCATAAGACAATAGAAGACCTTGTGAATGCCCAATTATTTTTTTACTGTGAATTTACAGCACTTTTGAAATCAATACTCTGTAGCTTGTTTTCTAAGCAATATCAATCGACATCATCTAAATGAGAACTTTCTGTAATTTAAATTTTGAGGTTACAAAAATAAAAAAAACAAGGACGCAATACATCGACTAAAGATTTTTAAATTTACAATATGAGATCTCGGGATTTTCATAAATGCCTTGGTAGGCATTGAGCACTTACCTTGTCGGAGAACTGGGGCATTTCGATGTGTCGCTCTCAAATTCTAGACTTTCAAGTGTTTTCTTTATTACTTTTTAGACCACACGAGTGATGAATTAACAGGATGATAGCACACCCAGCGGACGGTGTCCAGGTCAAACATAGTTTTACAAAAGTTAAAAAGATATATTGAAATTTCAAAAACAATTAGCTCTCTCCTTTCCCTTCTCTTTCCTTTTCCCTCCCCACTACAAGTCCAGCTTGTATACTGCCGCCTTAATAAGGAATGAACGTATTCACATTCTAACTAAAACTGATATAACCCCCGGTTTTAGGCAAGCACGTTACTGACACACCAGGGCGCCCGCGCAACGTTATAAATTTGATTAATTGTACGGAACACATTTCCATATAATACTAGGTAAAATTTTCCCACTAAAAACGCTGAAACCGTCTTTTAAAATTTGGCGCGATATACCTCCGAGGAGATTTAGGCCAAGTCAATTCTCCAATTTCACCGTGGCCCCCTTTTTATTTTTCTCACCATTTTTTTTCCTGTCGCTCCACTACAAACCGTTTAGAGTTTTTATTCTGCCATTTGCTCAGCTCTAAAACACCACGTAGCTCGTTGTTGTTGTTTTGAGGAGTGTTATCGGTGTTGATGGTCCTTTGCCGAATATAGATCTGGTACGTACCGGTAACAAGCACCATTAAGGTACAAGCCAGACCATCTCGGGAACGATTTAATGTGACCACGTTGAAACTTCTCGCACCCCCTTGGGGTCGCCAGAGCCTCGGCTAGCCTGCACGTAGCAGAGAGAAAGAAAAGCTTTCACTTTTTTATGCTACGGCTCTGCTCTAGCAGAGCATCCCTGCAAAAATCTTTGGATCATGTGGTCCACTGGAGTACTAACCATTATACTCCACTGTAATGCAGCAATGGACAAACTCATGTTTCTACACGAAAATATTGTAAGCCGATCATTGCTCGTTTTTAATGATTGTAATCACTACACGATGTTTATTGGACTGTGGGTACTCAATGGATTACTCTGATGTAATGCTGAGCTGGAGTATATGGTCCAGTCCTAGGACATAGCAATGTTAATTGGACCATATTTTTTGTATGAATTGTGATTAATTTTGGAACACTCGGTTGGTCCATAGCGAGTACTCCATACATGCGTGCATGCGTGCATGGAGTACTCGCGATTTTTGCAGGGATATTTACAGTTGCTAACTGCTGCTCTTGAGTAGCAAATGAAAACGCTGAAATTTACAGCTAACCTGTAATGTTAAAAGCATGACAGTGAACGTTTTGCTGACAGTGACACCAAAAATTCATCACAATAGTCGACAAGGGAGGTGTCTTGAAAACACTCGACCTCACACTTCCCGCCGAGGAGAGGGTGTAATAACGAAAAGTACTACTACCCTCTCATGGCTACCACTTATTCGGTAAGGCTTTGGAAAACTTTCACAGAATTTGTTTCAAAAACGTCCCATCTCAACAAAAATTTAATATCTTCATGCTTCTTACTTCGCATTATTGATCAATAGCGTTTTCTTTTCTGGAAAAAATTTCACCCTCATGTTGCACTCTTAAATTCAAACTTTTGAACTAGGTCACCTGGAACTCCGAAAAAAGCCGAATTTGTAGGTAATGCTACTCCTTTTCGTATTCAGTGGGAAATAGTTTATCAAAGGAGCCTGCAAACTTACGAAAGAGCTGTGAAGAACCAACCAGGCGACATTGTTTGCAGAAAAGAAAGCGCCATACATATAATAATGATGAAATTTTTTTAACACTCACCTTAAGATTATTCTCTACTACAGGTTCGATGGAGCAAACAGTATAAACCAAATACGCGCGTATCAACTCCCATGTTGTTTTGCTCTTGAATGCCGCGACTGGATCATTGAAACTGACATCCAATGGATCGCGTTGAGGATTAACTGGGACATTTGGTTGATGTTGGGGTGGTTTATGAGGATGTGCCCGTTTTGTTTGAGACACCTCTTCTTGTTGGGCCGCTACTACAGAGCGATTGAAAGGACTCTTTGTACTTATTGTACGCTCTGAAGTATAAATGGGCGCAAAAAGTATGCTGCTAAGTAATTGATGTTGGTACTGTCGTTGTTGCCAACGGTTTAACTGACACTTTGGTGTTTTTGATAATTTTGGATCCTGTTGATCTCGCTCAATTGCATGACATAATTCTTTTTCATTCGTTTTATTTGTCGATGCAGCTTTTGTTGCTTTGCCTTTAACACCCCACACAGAGGAGTTTGTACTCCTATTGTTTTTATTGCGACTATATACTAAATTTGATGTAGCACGTTGAGCACAAATGGTACGCAAAAACGCCATTACATACACGCTCCCTGTTATAAAGTTTATACGTTGTACGATGTATTTGGGAGAATCAATTAACTGATTGACTAATGCAAATTCGAAGACCACTTAATTAATTTCCGTATTCAACTTCGGTATACACTTGTGTAAATATCCAATATATTGTGTGTAATTGTTCAACAATATCTCCTCACTTTCGTGGCTAAAATAAGATTTGGGAGTAATTTAGTTTAGTCACCTCGCAACAACAACCAAGAATTTACTAAATAAAGAAATGTCAAGCAAGATATTTGTGTTCAGTTAAGTGCGAATTGGTCCTCTCTTTTGTCGTATTATATAATTTTTAAGTTCACTATACGTGTCTTTCTCTATCCTACGGAGGATTTTATCAGTTCAATATATGCATGCGTGTCTAAGGTCGCTTATTTGAATTCGGCTAGCATTTTACTCCCACAGACTCAATAGATACAATATTTCTCACAAGCTTGGAGTAATTATATATGTAAACACATATCTATATAAACTTATTAACTCAACTTAACATTGGCTACGAAAAACTCTTTTTATAATTGGCAAATTTGCTTATTTTTTGTTTTAATTTAATTGAATTTGTTTCTCCCGTTTTAATTTTGAGTGTCACAAATTTTTTATATTTTTTTTTTTTTTTGAAGTTTTGTAATTTTTTTCTCTTTCACTTAATATTTACGTCAAGAAAAATTAACTTTTAACTGTTGTTATGGAATGATTTCTGTTGGAATTTAGAATAATTTTCGGTAGTGTTTCCGTTATTTCAGCAAATTATAGTACTGGGTGTTTCATTTTGATAGGGCTTTTCGGAAAAGTATAGGAACCAATTATTCGACGATATTGTCAACGAAGCCAAACGCTAAAACCATAGACTGGAGCCATGGTGGAATAACCAGGCGAAGTAAGCCGTCAATTTTCTCGCTCTAAATTCTTCTTTGTTCTGTCATTCGGCTATCTGAAAAATTTTCACCAATGTTGTCCCCGAAAAAGTATTGCTTTTTGCATTTTTCAGGAGTAAAATATGCCACTTTTAGTACTTTTTTGACATAAACTATGAGGTGAATGTCGATGGACCTTTATTGGATTTAATTACAGAAATTCATCAGTTAGGGTATCTTTGGTGTTCTCTTCCAAAAGTAAGGCCGTGATAAACTAATACTTCCATATTTTTAATATTATCATTATAATTGATATTAGAAAAAATTGTAAGTTTTACAAACGGCGATGGTTACTAGGACATGTTTCTGAATTTCACTTCTTCATCAGCTAGCTTTTCGGGAGCTGAGCGTTGAACTCGAATCTCCAACATTCATATCAGTGCAAAGGCTGGTGCCTTTAGCTGCTGAGCCATATGAATGTCCCGTTGTTCGCTGTACAATTGGTCTCTAAGAGTTGCCTCTAATATCAATTACAAAAACCATTGTATAAAGCAATTTGAGCAATGCTGGCTAATTAAATATATATGATCATATTGATATAATAGTAACAGCGGAAGTATTAAAAACAAATACTGTAAAAATCCGAACAAACGTTACTAAGCTTTCAAAAAGCGCGCCTAAAAATCATATCCACACCATTAGGAATAAACTACATACAGTGTATGTGCCTACATGGTGATCAAAAGGAATATAAACAAAAACAAATAAGAAAGGTTAAGTTCGGGTGTAACCGAACATTACATACTCAGTTGAGAGGTATGGTGACAACATAAGGGAAAATGACCATGTAGGAAAATGAACCGAGGGAAACCCTGGAATGTGTTTGTATGACATGTGTATCAAATGAATTTAAAGAGTATTTTATGAGGGAGTGGGCCATAGTTCTATAGGTGGACGCCATTTAGGGATATAGCCATAAAGGTGGATCAGGGTTGACTCTAGAATTTGTTTGTACGATATGGGTATCAAATGAAAGGTGTTAATGAGTACTTTAAAAGGGAGTAATCCTTAGTTCCATAGGTGGACGCGGCTTCGAGATATCGCCATAAAGGTGGACCAGGGGTGACACTAGAATTTGTTTGTACGATATGGGTATCAAATTAAAGGTATTAATGAGGGTTTTAAAAGGAAGTGGTGGTAGTTGTATAGGTGGTCGCCTTTTCGAGATATCGCCATAAAGGTGGACCAGGGGTGACTCTAGAATGCGTTTGTACAATATGGGTATCAAACGAAAGGTGTTAATGAGTATCTTAAAATGGAGTGGGCCTTAGTTCTATAGGTGGACGCCGTTTCGAAATATCGTCATAAAGGTGGACCAGGGGTGGCTCTAGAATGTGTTTGTGCGATATGGGTATCAAATTAAAGGTATTAACGAGGCATTTAAAAGGGAGTGGTGGTAGTTGTATAGGTGGTCGCCTTTTCGAGATATCGCCATAAAGGTGGACCAGGGGTGACTCTAGAATACGTTTGTGCAATATGGGTATCAAACGAAAGGTGTTAATGAGTATTTTAAAAGGGAGTGGGCCTTAGTTCTATAGTTGGACGCCTTTTCGAGGTATCGCAATAAAGGTGGACCAGGGGTCACTCTAGACTTTGTTTGTACGATATGGGTATCAAATGAAAGGTGATAATGAGTATTTTTAAAACGGAGTGGGCCTTCGTTCTATAGGTGGACGCCTTTTCGAGATATCGCCATAAAGGTTGACCAGGGGTGACTCTAGAATGTGCTTGTACGATATTGGTATCAAATTAAAGGTATTAATGAGAGTTTTAAAAGGGAGTGGTGGTAGTTGTATATGTGAAGGCGGTTTCCAGATATCGACCAAAATGTGGACCAGGGTGACCCAGAACATCATCTGTTGGATACCGCTAATTTATTTGTATATGTAATACTTGCCAAGATTTCAAGGGTTTTTTATTTCGCCCTGCAGAACTTTTTCTTCTACTTAATATGGTAGGTGTCACAACCAATTTAGAAAGTATTTTCTAAAGTTATATTTCGCGTCAATAAACCAATCCAATTACCATGTTTCATCCCTTTTTTCCTATTTGGTAAAGAATTATGGCATTTTTTTTCATTTTTCGTAATTTTCGATATCGAAAAAGTGGACGTGGTCATAGCCGGATTTCGTTCATTTTTTACACCAAGATAGAGGGAGTTCAGTGAACTAAGTTCAGTAAAGATATGACGATTTTTGCTCAAGTTATCGTGTTAAAGGCCGAGCGGAAGGACAGACGGACGACTGTGTATAAAAACTGGGCGTGGCTTCAACCGATTTCGCCCATTTTCACAGAAAACAGTTAACGTCATAAAATCTATGCCTCTACCAAATGTCAAAAGAATTGGTAAATTTTTGTTCGACTTATGGCAATAAAAGTATCCTGGAAAAATTAAATGAAAAAGGGGTGGAGCCACGCCTATTTTTAAATTTTCTTTTACTTTTGTATTTTGTTGCACCATATCATTACTGGAGGTGAATGTTGACATAATTTACTTATATACTGTAAAGATATTAAATTTTTTGTTAAAATTTTACTTTAAAAAAAAATTTTTTTTAAAAGTGGGCGTGGTCCTTCTCCGATTTTGCTAATTTTGACTAAGCGTACATATAGTGATAGGAGTAACCTTCCTGCCAATTTCATCATGATATCTTCAACGACTGCCAAATTACAGCTTGCAAAACCTTTAAATTACCTTCTTTCAAAAGTGGGCGGTGCCACGCCCATTGTCCAAAATTTTACTAATTTTCTATTCTGCGTCATAAGTTCAACCCACCTACCAAGTTTCATCGCTTTATCTGTCTTTGGTAATGAATTATCGCACTTTTTCGGTTTTTCGAAATTTTCGATATCGAAAAAGTGGGCGTGGTTATAGTCCGATATCGTCCATTTTAAATAACGATCTGAGATGAGTGCTCAGGAACTTACATACCAAATTTCATCAAGATACGTCAAAATTTACTCAAGTTATCGTGTTAACGGACGGACGGACATGGCTCAATCAAATTTTTTTTCGATCCTGATGATTTTGATATATGGAAGTCTATATCTATCTCGATTCCTTTATACCTGTACAACCAACCGTTATCCAATCAAACTTAATATACTCTGTGAGCTCTGCTCAACTGAGTATAAAAAGGCAACTCTTAGAGACCAATTGTACAGCGAACAACGGGACATTCATATGGCTCAGCAGCTAAAGGCATCAGCCTTTGCACTGATATGAATGTTGGAGATTCGAGTTCAACGCTCAGCTCCCGAAAAGCTAGCTGATGAAGAAGTGAAATTCAGAAACATGTCCTAGTAACCATCGCCGTTTGTAAAACTTACAATTTTTCTCTAATATCAATTACAAAAACCATTGTATAAAGCAATATGAGCAATGCTCGCTAATTAAATACATATTATCATTATATGCATATGTTTAATTTATTCCCAAAAAAATTGAAAAAGGACAATCTATTTGCATTCACGTCGTATTCAACCAAGTATTTCCCCCTATACAGTACTAGTGAAGACTTTCGATGAATGTTTTTCTTATTACTACAAGAACCCAAAAATTGTCGTATTATACCTTACTTTGAAAAAACTTGGGCTAAACAGTGGTATGCTAAATATACAAAAAATTGTAACCCACTGTTGCTAAGATGGGAGGAATGTTACACTTAAGGATTGTTATTTAGAATATATGAATCCGGCTAGCTTCGGATCAGCATCTTCTGGTTCTACGCCGACTACCGCTGGGCTAGTCTTTCCCCTGACATACCTATTTTGGTAAATAATAACTTGGTAACATTAGTAATACATCATGAATTCAACTGTCAAGAATTTTTGGGGGATCTTCTGATTCAGTTTGTTGTTATATATTAGAAGAGCATATTTTTTAATCCCGACTCTCAACGAGAAATCAATAAAGCAAATGAACATGTCAATGAATTTTAAGGGAGAAAACACATTTAAGACTATCACGATCACTTTCAAGTGTGACTGTAAAACTTTTAATCGAACCCGAAACCCATTTAATTTCCGCCAAATGCAGAAAAGTACAACTAAATAACTGACGTACATATGTATGTACTTTATATGAATAACACATGTTTCTTTTATGTCCGGTTTTTCAATGAAAGTTTCAACTACAGTTGAAATTGAGGTCAGTTAAAGTGGCCAAATTGAATTTTTTATTTTTATTCGATCCTAAAAGAAATGTTAACTCGCACTGGCCCTTTGTATTCAATTTTGCATTGGCGTCAGGTGACACTGATATGCTGAAAACAGCAATTTCTGTAATGGATTTCGTAGCAAGGTATTTATTTTTCTACGCCTATTTCTTCAAAGCGGGTAAAAATTTTACCCTCTTCCGACCGTTGAAAATCATCACTATCGTTTCAGATAGCGTACATCTTCCGTCTTTTTTTATTTACATCACCTGGTGATTCCACCATGGACTGGAGCAATAAGGCATTCTCCCTCTAGAAGTCATATTTATAAAACGTAAAAAGTTTTCCGTATGTTAAAAGTCTTATATTCGCAATAATAAAATACATTTGCGAACATTTTTGCGGTTTTTGTATTTTCTATACCAAACCCATGAATATTTCAAAAGCAAATTTATAAGTCTGACAAGACTGTTGAAAAATTAATTCTTAATTAATAAACCAAAAAGTGGCGCTGAAGATGGAAGAACGCCGAAAATCTAAGCTGGCAAGGGATTAAAACGATATGCATTCCAACAGGATCATTGAAGTGTACATATTCCATTAAACATAAACTTTTTCATGGAGAGCATATAACGAAAACCAAACCAAAAAAAAAATTGATTATTTATACATATCTCGTTATTCCAATTGCTGAAACCGTCTTCCCAATATTATCAAACAAGATGGAAAATTGAATATTGTAACGAATGTTAGCAGCACTAAGCGATGCTATCGTCTCTAAGCCGATGCTAAGCAGTGACGTGAATTCACATCCATAGATCGATCATTATGTATCTACATAACCGAAGCAATAATTGCGTCTACACATATGTACCATGTACGTATACGAGCAGCGGAGAGTCAATGCACAAACACATGCATATATCTGAGATACTCCTATAAGTATGCAATGAGAAAAACTACAAAATTGTGCAAATTTAGTTACAGCTGAGAAGTTTGAGAGCTGCTGGACTAGTAGATTCTGGAAGCGCCTAGAAGATGCGAAGGTTGAAATCAAAGAGTATAAAAGGCGGCAATTGTAGAGGCGCTGGAATTCAGTTTGATTTGAGATTTGGATTAAGACGCTATCTAGCGTGCAAGAGCAGTATTATTTTGAATAGTAGAGTTTCATTTGAGCTATCAATCAGTTTGGTTATTAAGCAAGCTATTCGTTGCACAGTTTGAGTGTTATTGTGGAGTACTTTAATAAAGGCCATTTTGCATTATTACATATTGGAGTTATTTATTCAACAAATTAGCGATTCGAACGTTAGCAGAGGATTGCAAATAAGAGGATTTGCAAGTAAATTCGTTACAATATAATATATTGAATTAGCGTTGATTTTAAATGAGTAAAACAACTGATATGACGGAACAGCTGATTGCTTCTTCTTGATTATTTTCCATACAACGCTTTGTACAACAATATATCAATTAATCGAAATCTATTAAAATTTTCTTTTTACTTGACATTCTTCTGCACGGCGAATTGGTTGAATTCGCTTTGCCACCACCTGGTATAGATTCGCCTTGGTTAATCGAGATCAACAAAAATTTTCTTTTGACTTGACATTTACACTTCGTTTTGTAACGTCGTCGCGTCAAGTTCGTTTTCCCCACAACTATACCGCGTGCTATAAAAGGACGCTGTTCATGCGGTAGAGAACAAAATGGCGGATAGTACGGGAATCGAAATGACAAAAAATTAAATTTAAATCATTTGAAAAACTAAAAATATTATCTTACTTGGAGTAAACCATGAAATCAGAATATATCTAAATATATAATAACCTCAATTACACAGAAACCTACGCACATGGTTCTGGCCTTAGTGCATTATCTATGTGTTGGTGGAGAATTTGGAAAAAGATGGCGGCAAGCCATAGATTGAAATAATATACATACGATTTAATGAATACTTTTGGAATATAACCTGGTATATGTGGATCTCAGAATCCCTACCATTGAAATCAAATTTCAAAAAAAAAAAAAGACGACGTTTTCCTGCACGGCGAATTGTTTGAATTCGCTTTGCCACCACCTGGTATGGATTCGCCTTGTACAACAATATGTCCGTTATTCGAGATCAATGAAAATTTTCTATTGACTTTACATTCTTTTGCACGGCGAGTTGGTTAAATACGCTTTACCATCACCTTGTATGTACTCGCCTTGAATTTCAACGCGTGAATTCAAGGCGAATTGAGTACCAGGTGTTGTTGTCCCAACAGTTGATTGCTTCTTCTTGATAATTTTCTATACAACAACTTGTACAACAATATATCAGTTAATCGAAATCTATGAAAATTTTCTTTTTACTTGACATTCTTCTGCACGGCGAACTGGTTGAATTCGCTTTGCCACCACCTGGTACAGATTCGCCTTGGTTAATCGAGATCAACAAAAATTTTCTTTTGACTTAAAATTTTCCTGCACGGCGAATTGGTTGAATTCGCTTTGCCATCACCTTGACGTTTTTCCTTATCTTGACATGTTCGGCATACATATTTTAGAGAGTAGTCTATCATAATAACTAGGTATATAAGTCACAACAGAGTAAAATATTATTATTATTTAAACTTAGGGTCCTGTTATCATTTGCACATATCTTATAAAAGTAAGTGGCTTACAAAAATTAGCATTACATTTCTATAACACTTAACAAGGAACTTAAAAATGAATAGAATTTTTAATCCGACTCGTCAACCAAATCGCCAATATTAAATGACATCGCGAAGGACAATAGGGGCCTTTTCTACAGAAAAATTTAGAGAAATGTAAAAATTGGCATGTTTTCTTTCTCAATTTCTTAGCCATTGTCCATTTGATCTATTGCAATGATTCATATGATGAAAATGATACACGACATAGGGAACCAGACACCAATAGAGATGGAAAAGGTTATTGTAGGACAGAAATTGAATCAATGGCACTTTAACCAAACGTTAGTTTTGGAACAAAATACACAAATAAAATAATAATACTAAAGGCTAGAAAATAATTAGGTAGGTCCTAAGTACTAGTCATCACACTCCTCATCAATCTAGATCGTTGATCAAATAAATAAATAAAAACCTTGGACGAGTGATACTTCTAAAAACGTGAGGCGTAGCATAACTTGATTAAGGTTCAGTTGGTCTTACATATATGCAAATATCATTTTTAAAGATATGAGCGTTTGAATATCAATAGAAATTTATATTAAATCATACTTAGAAAAAGGACAAATGCTATATCAGACACGCTTCAGAATTTGAACTTCATAAAATATGCGCTAAGATATTCCGAAATAGATACAAATATATCTGTAGTTGTTATCAAAAAAATAAGTAATCATTTATGGTATATTAACAAACAATCGGTGGCACTATCATTCCTTGATCCGAATGTGTCTTGATTCAGAGAAATCAGTAGTCAAGTTAAAAAATGGGCGTAACTATTCAAACTTATCCGCGTTTAATAATTATACTTAGAGAGACTTTGTATCAAAAAGAACGAAAGAATTTTTTGGATAATTTGGTTTATCTACGAATCTTTTTCATCTTGACCGTTCGATTTTGAAGAAGGCTGGAGATTCTGTCGCGATATTTTTATTGTGAACGATGCCGCTCAAAGAGGGATTAAATTTGTTCAAGATTATAATAGCTTACTTACAAACCATTTGGTAGTGCTGCAGTTAGTCGGCGAGTATAGAAAACAATATTCTTCTTTCAAAAATTAGCATTGTGCCACTATGTTGATATGTATACAACTAGGTGTAGTTTTATAAATGTTGTTAATAAAAATATAAGATAAAAATTGTTTAGTGAAGTTTACTGAATCCTACGTTAAAATTACACAAAATTTTGGCATTTCGATTATTAAATTAATTCTGTTATAAATTAAAACTAAATAAAGTGTCACATATTGCATGCATTTGAATATAAAGACTTCCAATATTTTCCGGGTCCATTAAATGTTATCGGATCGCCACTAAGCTTCGTATGTTAGTTTTTCAAACCAATAGGAAAAATAAGCCGGCCGGCACTCATCAGAAAAACAGATCTAATATTTTTCGAACAAATAAAAACACCTCTAAGGTATTACCAAGAACCCCGGTGTATTTGAAATGGTAGTGAATAATCGGCTTCGGATTTGGTAAATGGACGATTGCGAAATGAAAATAAACGCCCGGTCTGACACTTAATGCGTCCCTTGCTTTCTTATTCGGCTCAATATTCTGTAGTTTTAAAATTCTATTTTCTGTACGTATATGCACATAACTCTTTGTTTAAAATTGTAAATACATACATTTCGTTGACTTACTTCACAAAATGTGCTAAAAGTCGCTATTTGTACACAAATATTTTTGTTGCTAGTATTCTTTACTTGATGTAGAGGGGGTGATGAGCAAAGCGGACGGGCACCAAGACGAATCCATACCGGGTGGTGGCAAAGCGAATTCAACCAATTCGCCGTGTAGAAGAATGTCAGGTCAAAAGAAAAGTTAAATTGATTTCGATTAACTGACATATTAAAGTACAAGGCGCCGTATGGAAAATAATCAAGAAGAAGCAATCAGCTGTTTGGATAACAACACCTGGTACTGAATTCGCCTTGGACAAGCACCGAGTTTTTTTGGTCGGCAAATTGCTTTGTACTATCTTTCGTCTCGCCGCCAAATTCTGATTTTTGTAAATTGTTTTTTGATTGAGGCACTTATAATTTTGAATACAAATTTTTATAAGTTTACTAGCAGACCCGACAGACATTGCTCTGCCACAGCTTTGGTCTATCTGCTAACTTTTAAGCAGTTTTTACATCTTACTCTCCCTTTCCCTCTCTCCCCTTTTCATTATCTTTTAATTCACTTTTCCCTCTGCCTTTTTCTCTTTCTGCGTCGCTACCTATATGCCCAGTTTCAAAGTTTCGTAAATAGTAATCTAGTCAAAGGGATACATATACCAAATTTCAGCCAATCAAACCGTGAATAGAATTTATTCAAATAGATCGGTCCCTGGTCAACTTCCCGGAAAGAAACTTCACATGAACGATATCCTATATTTCAAGTTCGATCAAACTGCACACGATGTGCAAAATTTATTGACATAGGAAAAATTTAAATTTATATAACCTGTTAGCATATACGAAATGGAGAAATGTTGCATATACGAAAGGGGTGTAACACCAGGTATAAACACAGCCAAAGTAGCAGGAATAATAACAGCCAAATTAGTTCTATTAGCCAAAATATTTATAAATTGAGGATTTTCAAAATCCGTTTTTGAGTATTAGCTGAAATATTTTTCAATTGAGGCTTAAAAAAAACAACGTTTGTCGTGATTGATCCCTGAACCAGATCGAAAATAACGTAAACAAAATGTTTAAATCGGTATAGCCGTTTTTCTGCTTTGAACTTACTAAGGCACATTCATTTTTATATATGTATGTATATAGATTTGATATTTCCAATATTTCATAATCATTTTTCAAATTTTGAATAAACAAAAAAATGTTTAGAAGGAATAAAAATAAAATGCCAAATTTTTGCATCAAAAGATTTGCCGTGTGTTAATCTCGAAACACCGTTATATTAACATACTTACATCCTCAATAAAAATTTTAGAATGTTCAAACCAATAACAACGGACTTATGCCACTTTTAAAAAGCCATATCCCCATGTATAGTATGCGAAAACAAAATAATTTTTGCATCTCCTGTAAAATTTTAAATTCATTGGCTCAGGTTTTGTGAATTAACCTAACGATATGTGTGTATATACGTACTAGTTGAATACTATTTGAGTAAAAAATTTACACGTGTAGACAAGTAGGTCGCACTAAATAGAATTGCACGAATATTGTACCTACATTAGACTGTTTCAGGAAAATTATGGTTTTTTCCCTTTCAAGAAGCGCTAAAGTTTCGTTTTGGTACAAAGGGTGAGTTTAAAACATCACAACCTTTAATAAATAATAAAAAATGTCCATACATTTTTACTTTTTATGGAAAAAATTGTATTTTTAAAACGCTTATTTCGTTTATATTATTGTGACGAATACTAGCAACACTAAGGGGTACTATAATCTCTAAGCCGATACTGAGCAGTGACTTGTATGCACATAACCAAATTAATCATTATGTCTACACATATGTACGTACACGCAGCGGAGAAGCATCGCACAACCACATGCATATATCTGAGATACTCCTGAAAGTATGCAATAATTGTGCAAGTATTACTCACATATACACGCGCATGGACTATGAGAGAAGCTAAAAACCCGTGCATCTGTAGTTATAGCTGAGAAATTTATAGCTGATAACTAACTAGTAAATTCTGGAATAGAAGCGACTAGAAATATGTCGGCGAGAAATCACAGAGTATAAAAGGCAGCAACTGTAGAGGCACGACAATCAGTTTGATTTAAGCAAGCTATTGGTTGTGAAGTATCAGTGTATTGTGAAGTACTTTAATAAAGGCCATTTTGCATTATTGTATATTGGAGTTATTTATTCAACAGTTGAGCGATACGAACGTAAACAGAAGGTTGCAGATAAGAGGAATTGCAGTAAATTTAAATAAAATGTCAAATTGGTGAAATGTGATAAGCAATTCCAAAAGAAAAGTTGCCGATAATTAACAACGAAAATTTTTGTGTGTAAACGGCGAATAAATAATGAATTATATATTCGATTTTCGACATCAAAACCTTGTTTGTTATTTTTGTAAAATGTATATGTTACAAGTGATTTTATCTCTGGGCAATTCACAAGAGTGTAGTATTCAGGTAAAATTGTATTGTTTGAGTTGTTTCCATGGTTGCCAATATAAAATTTGATTAAAGCATACCACAATGGCGAAAAGGACACCTTGCAAACTGTCTAATAAAATTATTATACGTAGAAAATGAGTAAATAAGAAAAATTTCAAAGTGCATTGATGGCTTTACCCGCTAAACGTCAAACCTTCAATGTGTGGATCGCTTATGATAAACCATCATGGGGTTTGAAATAGTCGGCCATACGGTCTATGAGCTTTGTGCTTTTCTCATCTACTCATTTTCTATATATAATAATTTAATATAAAATAAGAAATCCGGTCTTGAAGACGAAAAATTAATATAATAATTCCATGAGTATCTTTTTGGAATGAGTTTGTTATTAAATATTATTTATTTGCTATAAAAGTCAGTTGGCACATCATCAATTTCAATTTGATAATCTTTATTTATGCATGTAGTTAGCTCAACAATTTTTATTGATGGCGTATTATTTGCGCAAGAGACATAAGTTCGAGTGTAAGCGAACATTAAGCCGGAGTCAGCTGTTTATCGTTACGACGGTAAACCAAAACCCAATTGGTTGGCTACGATACGGTTACGACCTTAGCGGCACCAATAATCGATTGCATTGATTCTCATAAGGTTGGTCGAATCAGCTGTTATAAGGTTACCGATACGGTTACCGATAAAGCACCAATGTCTCCAGCTTTACATACTCAGCTGCGAAATTACAGCTTGCAAAACTTTTAAATTACCTTCCATTGCCCAAAATTTCAATAATTTTCTATTCCGCATCATAAGGTCAACCCACCTACCAAGTTTCATCGCTTTATACGTCTTTGGTAATTAATTATCGCACTTCTTCGGTTTTTCGATATCGAAAAAGTGGTCGTGGTCATAGTCCGATTTCTTTCGTTTTAAATAGCGATCGGAGATGAGTGCCCAGGAACTTACATACCAAACTACATTAAGTTACCTCAAAATGTACTCAAGTCATCGTGTTTACGGACGGATGGACGGACATGGCTAAATGAATTTCTTTTTCCGCCCAGATCATTTTGATATATAGAAGTCTAAATGATATATAGAAGTCTATCTCAATTTGTTTATGCCGTTACGGGGTACCGTTATGCGAAAAAAATTAATATACTCTGTGACCTCCGCTCAGCTAAGTATAAAAAGACTTTCCCCGGTGTAAACCATATCAACATCGCAATAAGTTTCTACTTATATCTAGGCAATTTACAAGGTTTTCTATTCAACTCATCGTGTTTACGGACGGATGGACGGACATGGCTAAATGAATTTCTTTTTCCGCCCAGATCATTTTGATATATAGAAGTCTATATGATATATAGAAGTCTCTCTCAATTTGTTTATGCCGTTACGGGGTACCGTTATGCGAAAAAAATTAATATACTTTGTGACCTCCGCTCAGCTAAGTATAAAAAGACTTTCCCCGGTGTAAACCATATCAACATCGCATTAAGTTTCTACTTATATCTAGGCAATTCACAAGGTTTTCTATTCAACGTATGTTATGATTTAATAAAAATTTATATTGGAAACCATGGAAACAACTCAAATCTTAAAATTTTACATCAATGCAACACTCCCGTGAATTGTCCAATATTTTAAAAGTTTTAGTTTGACGGCAGAGTAGAAGCGAGGAGGGTGCTCTAATACGAAGATAGAAAACTATGAAAATTGTAAAGGTGGTCAGAGTGCCAGTAACGTTTCAAGCTTATAAAATGTATGAAAATAAAAATTGCTTCTCGCCTAGCTTAGCTTATTGCGAGCACTCTGCAGTCAGCCTTATGAAAATATTTGAATTCAAAAAGATAGTCCAGAAATAGTTTGTAAATTCCTAATATTCTCTTCATTAGCATTTATTTACGTTATCATTCCTATTAATGCTATGCCGTTCCAGTATAAGCATTTTATAACAAATCATCAATATAATCTTATGCATTTAAGTTACATCCTACATAGTATATTGGTATAGTAAATTGGATTGGGAAACGCTATGCTAAATGTAGACATCAAGTGAAACTCCAATAATAGAATTATTTTTAAATATTTATATTATCTGAGAAATAAAAATTCTTAGTTAATCTTTAGCGCATGTTAAAAAAAAAAAAATAAATGTAAGGCGCGATAACCTCCGAAGAGATCTAAGGCCGAGCTTCTCTTCCAATTTGCGTCGTGCTCCTCTTGATTTTTCCCTACAAATTGGCCGGACGGGACCTATATGTTTTATGCCGACTCCGAACGGCATCTGCAAGGCAGATGAGTTTTCACTGAGAGCTTTTCATGGCAGAAATACAATCGGAGCGCTTGCCAGACACTGCCGAGGGGCGACCCCGCTTAGAAAAATTTTCTTCTAATTGAAAAATCTTATTTCTAAAATTTTGATGTTGCTTTGCCCGGGAGTTGAATCCAGGGCATACGGTGTGATAGGCGGAGCACGCTACCATCACACCACGGTGGCCGCCATTAACGCATGTTACATTACGTCTTTATGATGCCTTTGGGAAATCATCAACAAGTGGCTTATGGAGCATGAAATGTTGCTTATTGTAAAACAATCCATATCTTCTTCAGCGCTAAAGCTAAAACTAGAGGTCCAGGCACACATGATCCAAAAACACCCGGCGACCTGCTTTATATTTAAATGATAAATTAGATGTTAAAAATAAATAGGACGTGGTGGACTATAAGCTTGTTCAGAAAAAATTATTGGTTTGGTGCCGTTCTTTATAAATATACATTGGTTACTCTGAAATTACAATCTAATACGAAAGGACGGATTTACAAGTGGATTTAATTTAAGAGTAAATAAAAGAAAAACTTATAAACTTGTTTGCAATAAGGTTTCAATGAGCTGTCTTATTTTTACTGACCTTTTTATTTACTTCGTTTCACAGATATGATTAGAAGTTATTCCTTTGTTGATTCTTAAAATAAATCCAGTTTTTATTTCCTATCATTTCATATATGAATTTATAAGAAATGTTTCACTTTAATCTACATTTCCTGTTGTTCTAGCAGTGACAAGATACCCAATTGGACAAGCACTTTCTCGTTGCCCTATTATCCGAGCACATTATCAAGCCTCCTCGATTGATATTTCTCAACGCATTTCGTTTACAATGTGGGCTATGTGGAGAAAAGGTATGGGGCAAAGTCTGCAAGGTTTCATGTGATTAGTCACATTGTTTTTGGTTGGTTAGTGTATTGTTAAAATATTTATTTACACTAGCAGGGCTGTGCAAATACCCATCAAAATCGCAGTTTTTATTGTATTAAACTTGATTATTGCCGAAGTTCACGGGGTTTGTGTATGGCGTGCAAAGGTTTTATTGTTGCAAAAATAATTTGAATTTCGCACGCTATTGAAATTTTAGCTAAATTATGTTTATGTGGTGACCACACTAATTTTTTTTTTTTGAACGAAAATTCATTTTGTCAGTGGAACAAAATTGCATACATAAATATACAAATGATCAAAAGGCTGCAAAAATATTCTAATGTGAAGTTCTTAATTTTGCTTGGGTCGAGTTTTAACGTAAAGCTCCATTATAATTATCGTTATTAGCTGATATTTTAAGTCAATGTTCCAATTTCAATTTAATCTGTTGGAATGATAATATGTTCTTATTATCATTCCTTTGCATTTCTGGATGGATCCAGTTTCAATAATAATTTGTCTAGCTCCTTAATAAGTTATTTGCGTTCCACAGTTGGTACGGGACAAATCCGACGCCTTTTTTCAGTTTTTCATTTTAACCAAAAACAAACTATTTAGTGCCTTAATCTTGTGTGGTACATGTTTAGTTTAATTTATTAATAAATTTGAACAAGTGAGACTATTTTCTTTTAACGTACGTCAACATTCGAATCTTATACAATATTTCAAATTTCTAAATTTATTTTTAATATATATTATGTTAAATAAGTAGTTTATTAAAACTAATGGCAGAGTTAAATCTTGACACTATCAACTATTCTATGATATGAATGCACAAGAATAAAACAAAATAAAAGAATGAATCTGATTCAGAAAAATTAAAAAAGATATTATGCATGTATATTTTGCAGAAATTCTGATAAAGCCAATTTAAAGCGCCTGTTATTGCGTTCATTTTTAATGTTATTTGGTTGTGAGTTCCATAATTTGATAGCACTGACAAAGAATGTTCTGGAAGATGTAAGATACTTATAGCGTGGAACAATAAGGTTGCCTGTTCTGTCGGATTTTGAAAAACGTAAATTTCTAAAGAGGTATTCCGGTTGCCTTTTATGGATTAAATCGTGCGGGACCCGAAATTGCGATAATTCAGAAAGCTAACGAGAAGCTCTGATATATGATCAAATTTCCACCTAGAAAATATATATCGAGCGCAGCTGTTTAAAGCTAGCTGCATCTTTTTGAAGGACTCACTGTCAATATTGCCGAAAACGATTCCCCCAAAGGATATCAGTGTAACTATAAGAGTTCTCACCAATTTAAATTTACACATTAATTGGAATTAGATCTGCTGATTGCCACAACTTTCTTAGGACGTAGTATATTTATTTAAAGTATATTTTATATGGTCCTTGCATCCAAGGTATGAGTTCAACTTAAATCCAAGGCTCGCAACCACAGACCCATAATTAATATCAAGGACTTGCAAGGATAAAGTAGGCAATGTCGTAACCAGCTGCGGGGAATACGCCAAACAAATAGCCTTGGCCTTTGAAGCATTTATATTTAATTTATTGTCATTTGCCCATGAAGATATGTGGTGAAGGTCTTCATTCATTCTGCACACCAGATCATCTGATAGGCCAATCGGACGAGAAAGATATACTTGAGCGTCACCAGCATGCAGATGTATCGATACGCTCTTGGAAATATATGTTTGTCATATCATTAATAAAAATATAAAATAATATTGGACCGAGAATGGGTCCCTGTGGCACCCCCGAATCAAGGCGTTTCATCTCCGAGCAGCTAGTTCCAACCACTACTTTCTGTAAGCGACCTCTAAGATAACTTTCAAGCAATCTTACGGAGCTATCAGAGAATCCGTAGTATATACTTAATTTTATAACATGCCGTTTTGCAAGTGGGCATTAGTCGATAGAGCTTGAAGAAAAGTGAATAGTTACCTTAGTAAAAATAAGTAATTTTATATTATATTAAAAATTTGGGAAAATTCGGAATAACGTCACATCAGGACGAACAAGGCGACAACTGTTTCGATTATACCTTTAAAAGTGGGGAAGAGGAATTATCTGGGATATGGGACCGGTTAACTTGTTCACGGATGGGTCGAAGCTGGCTGGAAAGGTTGGTGGGGGAGTCTTTTGTCAAGTGCTAAATTTAAGCCGCAAGTTTAAGTTGGCTGATCACTGCAGTGTATTCCAAGCGGAAGTTGCTGCGATTAAGGATGCGGTGGATGGCTATCCAGTGCTACTACGGTTAGGGAATTTAACATCTACTCTGATAGCCAAGCGGCTATCAAGGCCTTGAGCTCAACTACAGTGCGATCAGGGTGGTCTGGGAGTGCCTGACCTCGCTTGCGATTGCATCGAATTATTTTACAATTAAGATTATCTGGGTCCCGGGCCATAGTGATATCCCGGGTAACTGTCAAGCGGATCTCTTAGCCCGCATCGGTACAACTGAACCGGATGAAGATGGCTGTAGGGATTTCGGGATCCCGCTGGCCACCTGTGGATTGCTCCTCCATAGCTGGGCCTCGAATCAGCTCAGCAAACGTTGGGCGGACACCACGTCCTGCAGGGTAGCAAGATCTTTCTGGCCGAAAGTGGATGGCAAGAGGTCTGCTGAAATAATTGGGTTCACTAAGGCTCACATAGAAATGGTCATTGGGGTTTTGACAGGGCACTGTCCCATGGGTATCTATGCGGTACGTCAATATACTGGAAACTCCATCCTGCTGCAGCTGTATGGATGATGATGAGGTGGAATCACCAAATCACTTTATGCTTGATTGCCCAGCTTTTGCCAGAACTAGGCGATAGTACTTCGGTCGCGACTGACTTGGATCTCCCGAGGATTTATCCAAAGTTGAGATCGGTATCATTCGGAGCTTTATCCAACGATTCTCTAAGTAGCTAGATCTAAGTCACCGTTATTTTTTGTGTATGTGGTATCACAACGGACATTCGTGTTGTCCAAGTGCGCTATCCTGATCAGAGCAGCTACCAACCAACCTATCCTATACCTTTAAATCTCTTCAAAACCTTTTCTCCCGGAAGAAATATCACGTTGTTTCAATTTCTACCAAGTTATTAAATAAATTAAAAGATTGCTTCAAATTAATGTTTTCATACATTCAAGAGTATAAATAACTCTGTTTAAAAGCCGTTTAAATTGTAGAAGATCAAGTGGTAAATCGTGAATTTTTAACATATTTTGAAAGGCTTGTAAGCGTAAGATTTATTTAACGGAAAAAACGTGTTTCGAGAATAAAAACGCCAAGGAAGATAGGGACCTTAATGTTAATAAATGAACCAATATCAGTGCAAAATTTAGCAAAATATCTGGAATCACTGGCACAATGATAAAATTAGCTAATAAATAACATCATTTGAAATCCTTTAGAAAGCAGTAAGGAAAAGCGGGTGCTATTAGGAATACAAGGGGCGCCAAAGCTATGTATGAACGTTCGATGGGAGAAAAAGTTTAGTGAATTGGACGCTACATAACAATAAATGAGGAAATGTTTTCTAGTTCCAATTTTGCATTAAACGAACATAACTGTACATTGTACACCTTCCAGTGTTACCAAATTCAATAACTAAGTTTGGTAAAAAATTACTTTTGTGGTAAGCTATTTATAATAGAAGCTTAAGGACCAACTTTAATTGTCACATAAGGGCACTATCGGCAGTAAATTTAGAGAAAATTTTAAGGAAATAGAGTGCAAACTTGTCATAGGTATTACACGCAAAATAAAATGTGCACTTTCTTTTCGAAACATTCCTTACCAATATTAAAAAAAACAAGTAAGGAAGGTTAAGTTCGGGTGTAACCGAACATTACATTCTCAGTTGAGAGCTATGGTGACAACATAAGGGAAAATAACCATGTAGGAAAATGAACCGAGGGAAACCCTGGACTGTGTATCAAATGAAAGGCGTTAAAGAGTATTTTATGAGGGAGTGGGCCATAGTTCTATAGGTGGATGCCATTTAGGGATATAGCCATAAAGGTGGATCAGGGTTGACTCTAGAATGCGTTTGTACGATATGGGTATCAAAAGGAAGGTGTTTATGAGTATTTTAAAAGGGAGTAATCCTTAGTTCCATATGTGGACGCGGTTTCGATATATCGCCATAAAGGTGGACCAGTGGTAACCCTAGAATTTGTTTGTACAATATGGGTATCAAAAGAAGGGTGTTTATGAGTATTTTAAAAGGGAGTAATCCTTAGTTCCATATGTGGACGCCGTTTCGAGATATCGCCATAAAGGTGGAGCAGGGGTGACCCTAGAATTTGTTTGTGCAATATGGGTATCAAAAGAAAGGTGTTAATGAGTATTTTAAAAGGGAGTGGGCCTTTGTTCTATAGGTGTTCGCCTTTTCGAGATATCGCCATAAAGGTGGACCAGGGGTGACTTTAGAATATGTTTTTACGATATGGGTATCAAATGAAAGGTGTTAATAAGTATTTTAAAAGGGCGTGGGGCTTAGTTCTATAGGTGGACGCCTTTTCGAGATATCGCCATAAAGGTGGACCAGGGGTGACTCTAGAATGAGTTTGTACGATATGGGTATCAAATTAAAGGTATTAATGAGAGTTTTAAAAGGGAGTGGTGTGAAGGCGTTTTCCAGATATAGACCAAAATGTGGACCAGGGTGACCCAGAACATCATCTGTTGGATACAGCTAATTTATTTATATATGTAATACCTGCCAAGATTTTAAGGGTTTTTTATTTCGCCCTGTAGAACTTTTTCATTTTCTTCTACTTAATATGGTAGGTGTCACAACCATTTTATAAAGTTTTTTCTAAAGTTATATTTCGCGTCAATAAAACAATCCAATTACCTTACCATGTTTCATGCTTTTTTTCGTATTTGGTATAGAATTATGGGATTTTTTCATTTTTCGTAATTTTCGATATCGAAAAAGTGGGCGTGGTCATAGTCGGATTTCGTTCATTTTTCATACCAAGATAAAGTGAGTTCAAGTAAGCACGTGAACTAAGTTCATTAAAGATATGTCGATTTTTGCCCAAGTTATCGTGTTAACGGCCATGCGGAAGGACAGACGGACGCCTGTGTATAAAAACTGGGCGTGGCATCAACCGATTTCGCCCATTTTCACAGAAAACAGTTAATGTCATAAAATCTATGCCCCTACCAAATTTCAAAAGGATTGGTTAATTTTTGTTCGACTCATGGCGTTAAAAGTATCCTAGACAAATTAAATGAAAAAGGGCGTAGCCACGCCCATTTTGAAATTTTCTTTTATTTTTGTATTTTGTTGCACCATATCATTACTAGAGTTGAATGTTGACATAATTTACTTATATACTGTAAAGATATTAAATTTTTTGTTAAAATTTTACTTAAAAAAAATTTTTTTTTTAAAAGTGGGCGTGGTCCTTCTCCGATTTTGCTAATTTTTATTAGGCGTATATATAGTAATAGAAGTAACGTTCCTGCCAAATTTCATCAAGATATCTTCAACGACTGCCAAATTACAGCTTGCAAAACTTTTAAATTACCTTCTTTTAAAAGTGGGCGGTGCCACGCCCATTGTCCAAAATTTTACTAATTTTCTATTCTGCGTCATAAATTCAACTCATCTACCAAGTTTCGTCGCTTTAGCTGTCTTTTGTAATGAATTATCGCACTTTTTCGGTTTTTCGAAATTTTCGATATCGAAAAAGTGGGCGTGGTTATAGTCCGATATCGTTCATTTTAAATAGCGATCTGAGATGTGTACTCAGGAACCTGCATACCAAATTTCATCAAGATACCTCAAAATTTACTCAAGTTATCGTGTTAACGGACGGACGGACGGACGGACGGACATGGCTCAATCAAATTTTTTTTCGATCCTGATTATTTTGATATATGGAAGTCTATATCTATCTCGATTCCTTTATATATGTACAACCAACCGGTTTCCAATCAAACTTAATATACTCTGTGAGCTCTGCTCAACTGAGTATAAAAATTAATTTGTTAAAATATCGAAAAGATTCAATTAATTTTATTCGCAAAAAATTATGGTGTAGAAATTAAATAGATTTTATGGGACATTCGTATTTGTACGGGACACGTACGAAATTCAGATTTCAAATTTAGATTTTCCCATATCCTATATAGAAAATTCGAAAACCGGCGGAAATTTTCGATTTTCGATAAACACTTTAGCTCGCTCCAAATAAGAATATAACCGGCCGAGAAGATGTTCGAATTGTTTACATGTAAGGGCCATGTATTCACTTACAAAAGTACTAATAAAAAATTTGATGAACGAGAGATGAGAGAGATATCTAACAAAAACATTTTATATCGGAAAACATTGTCTAGATCTTGTACTTCAAGAGTGTTGGAAACGAAGTTATGGGAGTGCACCCTAAGTTCAAAGGGTATGGTGAAATTATACCAATTTTGGGGTTTCGACCCTGTTTTATAGAAAAGGGGATGTCATGGAAAATGTTTGATCAGATATTCGTGCTCAGCGTAACAAATCCCTAAGAAAACACTACTCGGTCTCTCATTATTTGAATAAAGTTTACAGGGCAGGCTTATTAGTGCCTAAAATGTCATTAAATAGTGCAATTTAGTTATACATTAGAAAAAAAATCTATTTTTGGATATATCGAGCGACATTAAGATGCACTTGGGGGGAAAATGCATTTGAAAAAAAGTTTCCACTGTTTTATGAATTAAAGAAATAGTTTTTGGGAATCATTCCCCAATCATGTGCAAAAAAGAAAATCAGAGGAGCAAGCTCGCCACGTTAAAGTTGATTCAGGACCATATATATAAATATATACTTATTTTCAAAAAATATTTTTATACCCAGCTGTACTTGTACACAGGGTATTATAACTTTGATTGGATAACGGTTGGTTGTACAGGTATAAAGGAATCGAGATAGGTAGATATAGACTTCCATATATCAAAATCATCAGTAATCGAAACAAAATTTTGTTGAGCCATGTCCGTCCGTCCCTCCGTCTGTCCGTTAACACGATAACTTGAGTAAATATTGAGATATCTTCACCAAATTTGGTACACGAGCTTATCTGGACCCAAAATAGATTGAAAATGAGAGAAATCGGATGATAACCACGCCCGCTTTTTATATATATAACATTTTCGAAAACACAAAAACCTGATTATTTAGTAAATAATACATCTAGAGTGTTGAAATTTGACTTGTTGACTGATAATGAGACTCTTGATAAAAATTTGAAAAACAATTTTAAAATGGGCGTGGCACCGCCTACTTGTCATAAAATCAATTGTACAAATATTATTAATCATAAACCAAAAATCGTTAAACCTATTGTAACAAAATTCGGCAGAGAGGTTGCCTTTACTATAAGGAATGCCTTGAAGATAAATTAACGAAATCGGTTAAGGACCACGCCCACTTTTATATAAAAGATGTATAAAAGGGTCGTGGACTAATAAAATAAGCTATATCTTTGCAAAAAAGAGCTTTAAATCAATGGTATTTCATTTCCCAAGTGGATTTATAGCAACAAATAGGAAAAACTTCAAATTTAAAAGAAGTAAGGACGGGTCTGTCTTCGGCTATGCCGAAGACTTCATACCTTTCATGAATGGGGCTAAACAATAATCTTATCCCGTTCGTAATCTCCAAATAATCGGATGTATAAGATAAGAAATATATAGTGAACAGATGTACATACCTAAACGATTTTTAAAATAAATATAAAATAAAAATAGGTAGGTACTTTGTGTGAGGATGCAAAGTTTCACGTTTTTTGTGGTCCGCATGTAAAAACTATGACTAAGAATCACGTATTTCAACAATATATGACGTAAACGTAACTATTTGATGAAATTTGATGACTTTTGAAGCTTCTAGCCGTAAAAGAGGGGCAAAAATGACAGTTTATATGGGGTATATAATATATATACCACCGATCTCTATGATTTTTTCAGACAACAATATATACTATATACGTAAGCAATCGGTGAAATTTAAAGCTTATAGCTGTAAAAATGGGGTAGAAATTGCGAAAAGTTTCTTATCTGAACAATCGATTGTATGAGATATATACTATATATACCACCGATCTTTATAATTTTCTCAGACAACAATATATGTTATATACGTAAGCATTCGTTGAAATTTGAAGCCTCTAGCTGTTAAAATAGGGCAGTAATTACGAAAAGTTTCTTATCTGAACAATCGGTTGTGGGGATATATACTATATATACGACCCATCTCATCAATTTTTTTAGACAACAATATGTGCAATATACGAAAGTATATGGTGAAGTTTGAAGCGTCAATCTGATAAATTGAGGAAGATATGACAAAAATCCTCTTTTTCTGAAAAATCGGTTGTATGGAGGATATATGCTATAGTGTTCCGATCCGACCGGTTCCGACAAATGTCTAATCGGACACCCAAATACACCCGCTCACCAAATTTTATCAAGATATCTCAAAAATTGAGGGACAAGTTTGCATACAAACAGACAGACGGACATGACTAAATCAACTCAGCTCTTCATCCTGATTATTTCGGTATACTTAATGGTGGGTCTATCTATTTTCCTTTAAGGACTTACACTTTTGGGATTAGTGACGAAATTAATATACCATTTCATTTTCATGAAAGGTACACAACATGAAAGGTCAAAACACAGCAACGTGACTCCGACAGACTTAGAGCTTAGTGCTCAACTTACCTACCGACGGAATACTTGAGGGTAGTACCGGGGGGTAAATGGTACTCAGACGGTAGGAGGTTTAGTGCGGTTAAAGTCCCACACTGACTATGAGCCTTTCGATGCTTCCTCTCGCCTGCAACCGTATGTATTCTGCTGTGCCCATTAGGAACTTAACTGCTATAATTTCGTGTAAAATTACTTTTGAAGTAATATTTTTGGGTATATTTTTGGTTCACCTGTACAAAAACAACGAATCTTTGTTTGATTTATTTAATAATTAAATTTTAAATTAAATTTAATTTTAATTGAACGCATGTAGAAGTATTTTCAAATGCATTCAAGAAAACAATGCGATATGTGAATTTGGAAAGCTACCAAGTCCGACTGGATTTGTGTACGTGCCAGCGCCATTTCTGCTCGCTGATTGGTTTTCGCTTTTTTTTTAAAAAACAAAATGAAGAATAGACATGCACTGACAAAAATTTATTTCATCTCAATTGAACTTAATAACTAAATATGGAACATACGTATTAGTGAAAAGTTTGAAGTAAGAAGATAATTGAAGAATATCACTCATTTAACTAATAGAATATAATAAATAATACTTAGCCGTGTTTTTTTAAACGGTTTTATTTAGCTTGAATCAGTGTAGCGAACATAATTTTGTAATTGAAATTTAAGTAACTTCCTGATAAGCTACAAGCCCCCGATAGGTGCCGCATATATCCAAATATTAAAAAAAAATGGTGTTTGTGGTCCGATTTGGTTCATATTGGGAACATATAATACATAAATAAATAGAAAGCGGCCTATGAAAAAAAATCGCCGCTAGGTGGCGCAAGGATCGAGATATTCAAAAAGATCGTATTTGTAGTCCGAGTTGGCTCATATTTGGAACACGTAATACATACATGAATAGAAAGCGACCTATGAAAAAAATCGCCGCTAGGTGGCGCAAGAATCAAGATATTTAAAAAAATCTTATTTTATGAATTTTCTAAGTTATTACAGTGTACTTTTTAGTAGCACCTCGCCATTTTTTTATTTTTGGATTTCAAAGTAGGTGTGGTCACACTTCCATAAGAAGCTTTTGGCGATCCCTGGTTTTCTGTTTCCCACTATTCGTTCTGTTGGCGGTTCTCTATTTTTATACGTTCTCTTATATGCATGCGTTTTTACTGTCGACCATAGTGTACAAGTACAAGTGTGTTGACTTCTTTCTGACAGGCACTCGCTTAAGTGGGCATAACGGGAAAATCTGGGTTGCCATTGTTGTTTCGGTTGAAAAAGGTCAATTAGGGTTCTGTGCAGAGACGTAAAAGATTGAAACAGGGTTTATGTAGTCACAAAAGTGTTGCTCCTGTTCCACAGCATTTTAATTTTATATCATGGCGAAAAGTGTTCAGTTCAGAGTTATTGATTTTCATTAAAAGTTTAATTTATTACGGAGGGTTGCTCCTTTAATTGTAAAAAGCAGAGAAAACGTAGAGTTTTTCAAATTATTGTGAAAAACTTTTTAATTTGAATTTCTGTACCCAAGTTCACTATGAAAAACTGAAAAATGTACACTTATTGAAAACTCATTTGCACACACAATTTACACTTTGAATGTAATTGTGTTTTTATGCACAAAATTTTGAAACTAAAAACAAAATTTTCATTTGTCAGAAAAAATAAAGAAAAAACTGCCTAATGTCAAAAAACCCTATCGAAATACAAACTGGCTTGTTTGTTTTTAATGAACTACGTTGAATTTTTCTTGTATTTCGTTAGTTTTTTCAAATATAGTTCACATACTTTCACCAGTATTGAAACCTTATTGGCTCCCTCGACAAAAAATATAAGAGAAAATACAGGAAAAATACATAGAAAATAAAGTAGCGTCATATAGGAGTTTGATTTGTTTGCAATTACAGCACCATTATATTTGCAGGAGGCTTTAACAGCTACAAAAATTAAGGCGGATTTAAACAGACGCTTTGGTTGTGTTGCATTCATTAATTCATCTGTCGGGCGAAGTATCGAAAAATTTACATAAATGCTTTGGTTGCGTGCCTACGCTAAACTATATTTCAAAAAACTAACGAAATACAAGAAAAATACAACCTTTCATTAAAAACAAACGAGCCAGTTTGTTTTTCGATAGGTTTTTTTGATATTCGACCGTTTTTTCTTTATTTTTTTCAGACAAATGAAAGTTTTTTTTTAGTTTGAAAATTTGGTGCATAAAAACACAATTAGAATCAAGTTTCTTGTGAAAAAAGTTAACCATTAGAGAAAGAAATAATTTGCATTGTTTTATTGTTAAAAATGTTAATGTAAAAATAAAATGTAAAACATAAAAAAAAACATGACAAACTCGCTAATTATGGGGGAATAGTGGCCTCGCTTTTTCATGATAGAAAATTTTTTTGTGTTTTGAAGTTCCGATAAAGTTTCGTTAGTTTTTTTAGCTTGAAATCCAAGCAAAAATAAAGTAGTGTCATATATGCTTTTGAAGTGACCAAAGCGTTTTATATAATTTTGCCCTTATGCATTTGTGTAAACAGCCTTAGAAGTGAAATTTTTCCATGTTACACGTGTGGCGCTTTATATTTTGACTCTAATTTAAATAAATTTTGCTTTCCGTATGTTTCGGCATTGTTGCAGGCTACAAATCTAGTATTCTTATTTCCGCGGAAATATATGCAACTATTACATCTGTAAATAGTACAAAGTTTTATTTAACTATTAAATGCAACTCAGCTTGAAGTACTCTTACGTACCAAAAATGCAACTCTAGACCTGAGATTTGCATCAGGTGAGCGAGGCTGTTTGTAGTTTTGACGTTTATCGCTTAGTTGACACACTTGGTATAGATACACTATGCTGTCGACCTTCCATATACTGCAGTCAAATTCGTCCAAAGAATTGAAAGGTAGGTATGAAAATTGGACACAACGCTGAGCATTAGTCCAAATAATAATATGAATATATGTAGTTAAAAACTAAAAAACACGCAAATATGATGCCGTTTTAGTATCTACAATCCACTGAGATATTTGGTGTTGATAGCACCGTGTCTCCGTTATTAAGCACAACTCGTTTTGTAGTGAATTATTTTACCACTTCAATTTTTGCCGCTAGATGGGTCTTACTAGAGCTGGATTTCAATTCGATTCTTAATCGAATTAATCGATCTTTTTTTTAGAAATGTAGAATCGAGTTAAAAAAAAAAATCACTCTATTCTTTAGGCATCGAAGTTTTCATCACTATCTGCTTTACGGACGCTTGGGAAAATACAATCATATTCTGTAATTTTTGCTTTTATAAATTTAGTGGTTTGGTGGCTTCGAGAGAAAGATGTCGCTAACACGCCTCCTGGCCCTCATACAACATGCCAGCACAGAAGCTATAGGACTGCGACTTTGAAGTCATACCGTGAACGTCACTAGAAGCTCTATGTATAGCTCCGAAGACTTTCTAACGAATTTTTTTTGTCGCGATATACTGCCGACCACTACCAGAGAAACACCTTGAAACGTTATGGAGTAACTATTCGGCCAAGGATGCCGCCCTCGAAATCATAAGCAGTCCAAGGGGATATTATTGCGTAACTCATGGGAGAAAATAGTATAATCCTACATAATTTAAATTTTACAAGGACCCTGGTTCCTTTTTTTTTTTTACATGTAGACCAAAATTTGCAGACTTTTGTGTTAGAAACATTGATTTCAATAGTCTTCGCTAAACCAAAACGATATTTTAGAATCGACCGATTTTAAGATATTAAGGTTATACGCTCAGTTCAAAAAGTTCAAAACTTTTGCTTCATCACTTTTAGTGTTCTTGCGAAGGACAAAGCCTCACCTGGTAAATATATGTGCCAACGTATTCACATATGTAACAGGAGCCGAAACGTGTAGGTGATATTTAAACTTGGTTGATAGGCTAGTTCACTGTGATTCACTCCAAGGGACTAGTTGGGATAGGGCCGCAAACTTTAGGAAATGTCAGCCTACTAAAGGATTTTGCATAACTGACTTCGCTTATTATTTACGCCAATACGAATATACAATTTTTGAAAAAATCAGCATTTTTTCGGGTAACTTGCTTGTTTAACAACTTAAGGACAATTTGAAAACAAGTTCGACTTGGGTCATTTTATTTGAATTCATTGTTCCTTCTTAATTTTTTTTAAAAATTATGCAAAGTGAGCATTTAAATTTTTTATATAATTTTTCTTTTAGTGTTTTGAATTCTTATAAAACTGGCAGTGATTCGCATCCGTTGATACCCCATTCGACCATATCCGTCCAATTTTGGACATGAACAATAAATGGCCTAGACAGACTTAAATGAGTAGCAAATTTGGTACCGCACCGGACGCCGCCGCGCCGATATTTTTGACATTCGGGGTGCGGCGTGCAAAAAACGACGAAAATCGGCGGCGCCGGCGGCGTATATCTCTAGTTCAGATCATTCATACGATGTTTGGATCCTCGGTACGTTTTGCCTTCACGAGTAACATTAAGTCACACACTTTTAACAAATATGTACCCAAGTATGAGAATAAAACTACAAAGCATACTTAATAGCATCAAATACTGTGCAGTAACGACGGACGGTTGGACGTCACGCTAAACATATGTCGTTTCTAATGCCATAAACGAAGCGAGAACATTATATTGTAGTAGTAAGTATTAAGGAAGAAAATGTATTGGCTAATGTTCCCAAGGTTGGTTTCCCTACATTTGGAAATAAAAGATTCAAAAAAGCGCAAAAAGTATGACATTTCGGTATATACTATACTAATTATCTCACTCCCATGAAAGGATCAAGTGAAAACCCATGAGGCATTCGGGAAAAATCGAGTAAATGGTTAAGTACGTAAGCCAGTATATTGTTACAAAGAATAAGCAAAATTTAAATGAACTTTGTTCCTTTCGATTAAATCGATTTTTTTCTAGAATCGAGTCGAAAAAATCGATTCTTAAAAAAATCTAATCGAATCCAGCTCTAGGTCTTACTCTCCTTTGCGCGCCTAGTATAGACAGTTACAAACATTGTAAACTTTACCAAGTAGCGCAACTAACAGCTGATCGCTCAAAATTTGCACACACACACAAACATCACTAATGGCCATATTACGGAAATCTTATGGAAATTGAAGTTAAATTTTTAAACAGACATAAAATGTTATAATTTTAGAATATATAGCATCTAGGACACCTTAATTGCAGTAATTGAAAGAAAATCTTTGCTTATACTCAAGTATTTAATTATTTTTTCGAAATTTATCTTTAATATTGATACAATGATTGATCCAATGCAACTCTGGTCTTCCTACTGTTCTTCATTCCACTCCATTCGAGTGCCTATTTTCACGGCCTGCGAGTGCCTTCCACTCTATTCGCAACATAACCTCGAATTAAGCTGCCAAACTATATAGTAAACAATGGTTACAAACAAGCTACATACAAGTGCAGCTAATATAAACGTGTTAAAAATAAATCTTAAACTGAGGAAATTACTATTACAATGTTAGGCACACACATTTCATGTGTCTGGTTTTTTCGCGAACAATTTCACCACACACATCCAACAAATCATTTTTCACCTGTCGCGAAGAGGAAGCATGTTTATGAGATTCTGCTTTTCTTTTTTGCACGTTATTTTTTTATGCACTGGTCTGGTAATTTCACCATAAGGTATTTTTTTTTTTGCCTGAAAATATGATTGCTATTTTAGAAAAAATTCATTAGCTTTGGCATATATTTTATTTGTTAGTAACGAAATTTAGTTGTTAATTTGATCTATGAGGTCCGCCTTAATGTAAATTTATATGTACATGTATGATGTATGTTACATCACAAAATGTATTTTCATACATGCTACTTATTTATGTATGATTTATCGAATGTCTCAGATGTGACATAACTGGTAAGCTCTCAAAAACATTCTGATGTAACCGTCACCTGCACAACTCAATTTTGATCCTTTGGCAACGTACCATTAATTAAAAATTTTATGAATTTTCAACAAATTAAAGTAATAGTAACGTATTTAGTACGAACAGTACATTTCCGTAATTGCTTTGCCACCATATAATTGTACAAAGAAACCCAGCAGGAAAAATTGAACTAGCTTGAGGTCGCTGTCGCCAAGCAGCCACATATGCGGTCATGCTTAATTGCGACTTGGGCCACGTAAGAATATAGAGAGCTTTATTTAGCTTTAAATTCGGCCTGATATATAAAGGTGTTAGTTCCAGAACATACGCGAAATCGCAAATTACTATCATTTTGCTGATGTGAAAACTACAGCAAAGGCCATGAAATATATTCCGCAATAGGCAGTTCAACGTAACGGGGTGACTTTGTTCCCTCCCCAAGGTCGACTTCGAGATTATTTCTAAACTAATACGAGCAATTTGAGGATCTCTTCCGGATTATTTTAGGATCATTTCAAGACTTTTCCGAAATCATTTTAGAATTATTACAGGATCACTTCGGGACTAATTTCGGGACCAATTGTTCCGAAAAAATTTCGGACTTATTCTGAACTTTTTCCAAAATTATGTCTTATGGTGTTTTCTTTTCTACACGAAAATGTCGCCTTCACGCCAACCCTTCAAAAAGTTGTGTTCTGTTTTAAAATCAGTTTAGCCTCAATAGAGGGCATCATTATCTTTTCTCAACAACCTACCCCTAAAAATGGCCAAAAATACAACATTACTTGCCCTCGCTGCCATTGACGGTGCAGAAAACATCCCTGTCAATTAGCTGATGAATCACACGAAGCTGAAGCGAATGCTATATATGTACAAATATTATCGAAAATAAAGATGTTGCAGGGACGAAAAATCGTGTGAAGCAAGCTTCACAAATTTCTAGTAGGTCACGTTCACCACTTACCACAGCAGAATTTGTTAACTACCACTGTCTGTATTTGTTATTTAACAATTATTTGTACACTTTTTATTCAGCTAATGTGTTCAGAATTTTAACTTTTACTTTCTAAAACTCCAATCAGTGTATTTGTGCACTTAAATTATGTTAAAAATTGTGTTAAAGTTTTTGGTGTGGTGAAAGTGACCTACTAGAATTTTGTGAAGCTCCGCTGCTTTCCACCGAAGTTTGCGCCTGCAACATCTTTGTTTTCGATAATCTTTGATATGTACGTATGTGTCGCATCATGCCACACTCAAAAGCAATTTGCGATCACAGTTGACCGCGAACAACCATACCAACTGCATTTTTTTGTAAAAATGGTTACAATTTTTGTTCTTTTCAAGTCATGCAGGATGGCACTGAACATTTTCAGTGGACACAATTTCACAAGTCGTAGTGAGAATCTTAAAAATGTTTGCCCCTGAAAGTGGCGACAATTTCGTGTAGAAAAGAAATCACCATTAAATAAATCCGAAGTTACACTGTAACAGTGATTGCCCTTCGCATACGCAATGGGAGCACAATTGTGCTTTAGAATGCTGATTACTGCCTCAAAAGGTTTCGAAATATTCTTCAAATGTTCCAATAATAGTCCAGAAGTGATCCTGAAATATTCCCAAAATTGCTTCGAAATATACCTTTAACTAATCCCGAAATATTCCTGAACTGAGTCCGAAATATTTACAAAGCGGTCTGGAAGCAGTCCCAAAAGGGTGCAGAATAAAACTCCATTCCATTCCCCTTCAAATTTGATCAAAATCCGTCAATTTGTTACACATGGTTAAAAGTGGCATTGATATGCATGCGCATACCCTCCGTTTTTACTGTCGACCTTTTATATACTGCAGTCAAATTAGTCTAATGCATTGCACGGAAGGTATGAAAATTGGGATACAACGCTTAGCGTTAGTTCAATAAAGCCAACCAAGACTGCTAGGCGAAATAACGGAGCTCTCTTTCGCTAATAAAGTGAGTTAAGCAAGGTCATTGAATCGGCTTCGGTTTCGTTTATGCCTTCAGCCTAATATCCAAGCCGAAGCCGCAGCATTACCGAGAGAATGAGATCTTTTGCAAATACAAACGAGCCAAATGGGATTATCATTTTGAGGACTATCATCTTCAGCTGTTGTTGGTAAACTGCAGCCAGCGGCGAAATCCCTGTCAAAGTCGATAATATGTGTATCGCATTAGATAAAATTCAGTCATACTCGAGGAAATACGAGCGCGCTTTACGTCAGCAAAATGTGTTGCATCCTTCGATTGACTGGTCAGTCATTACCATCGCAACAACAGAGGTTAAAGGAGCCAATAAATCGGCTTAAGCGTGCAAAGCAGTAGACGCAGACAGAATAGCCGTTACTCATGTTTTCAATTTGTCACTATCTCTGTTATTCGTCAAACAAGAAGCGAGGTGATAGTTTGTGAAAAAATATTAATTTTGTGGTTTTACGTTTTCTGAATACAAAACGAAAGTTTTTGAGTTAGCAAATTTTGATTTTTGGCGACCTTTAAATTTAACAATTATAGGTTGACCTAGAGCCAGTTTGAAGAAATAATTGTTTTTGAGTTAGTTTTCTTCGATTTCCAAACACTTTCTCAATTGCAGATATGTGGTAAACCAACAAACAGGACGATATAAAACTTTTGGGTGCCATATCGAAACTCCATTCCCCATACATACTCCACAGTTTGAAATCCCTACTTATTTACTTAACTCTCAACTCCAGGCCGTGTTATTTACTGAATTACGTGAATTTTACTGAAGTTATAATCACGTAATTAAGAAATACGCCAAGAGCCAAATAATTATTTCGAGGCAGTCGGGAAAGTACCAAAAGGTGTTAGTACTAAAGCACACCGGGTTCGTATCCGGTATACGTGGAAATGAATGAAAGTTATGGATATAATGTGTACTCGTATCCACTATTTCACATATTTCCTTAATGCGATTCACAGCTATTGCGATTTAAAAATAGCACGGAGCACGGATCGTATAACACAATACAGGCCCAGAGTGTTGTGCATTTTATATAGGGAACTTTGCTATAGCAAATATAAGCTGCAGATCGCGAACAACTTTTTTTTATTTCGAATCTTCCCTTTTCACATATTGTTTTGTACTGACAGTTGATTTGCTATTCAATGTTGAAAAAATTACTAGGGTTTTTGATGTTGCTTATTTACAATGACATAGCAAATGCATAGTCGTATATTTTGTAAATGTATTGTGCAAATATACGTCACCAATTTGCAAGGGCTATGAGGATAGACCGTTTGCAAAAAATCCTGGCCCGTATTACGTTTTACGATCAGTGACTGAGTTTCGATCACGGATCGTAAAAGGTAATACAGGCCCTGAACTCCCTTATTGTTTTTCGATATCAAGCAAGGCGAAACCATTCAAGGTAATGGCAAAGCGAATTCAACCAATTTTCCGTGCAGAAGAATTTCAAGTCAAAAGAAAGTTTTCATTGATTTCGATTAACTGGCATATTGTTGTACAAGGCGTTGTATGGAAAATAATCAAGAAGAAGCAATCATCTTTAGGGGTAGCAACACCTTGATACTGAATTCGCCTTGATATCAACAAAACGAAACTTTTTCGGCCCCTCCCTACATATGTATACCAACTAAGCTTCAATAACGAATTTCTGACCTCCGCTGTGTTAACCTCGATATCCGCAGATCACGTTTTTCTTGTAAGCGAATGTGGATGGTTAAAAAATCTGGCGGAATATAATTAATTTTCGATACGAATGTGATGAACGAACACAACACCAACTGTCGTAATATGTGCATAGTTATACATCACCCGATCCTGTTTTTAACTACCATTAAAACCTTGTCACAGCCATGCCACTTTATATGTACAATATAGATATGTACATATGCATCTACAACGCGTCATGTTGCAAAAATTTTCGTCGTTGTAAAGTACATAGAACCTTCCCTTTTATTGAGAGTATTCCCAGCAGGGTTCTTTTTGTGTTATTGTTGTATGTGCCCCCAAATGTCTAAGATTACAGATGTGCACATTCATGTTTGCTTGTAGTGCTTCAAAAAATCGTTTACTTAACCCTGTATTGTCGCTGATGTTGCTGGCAGCGAATGGAACAGAATATATTTTGTGTATACAAACGTAGTCAATGGGTAATTTTGGCATATCTTTGACTCGACTCGCCCCAGCGACTCAGCGTAAAGCTGGAGTCATTGGTGCCGTATGTCGTATCGCTGTATCCGTATCCCCAACGTAATCAGCTGTTTATCGTTACGACGGTAAACCAAAACCCAATTGGTTGGCTACGATACGGTTACGACCTTAGCGGCACCAATAATCGATTGCATTGATTCTCATAAGGTTGGTCGAATCAGCTGTTAAAAGGTTACCGATACGGTCACCGATAAAGCACCAATGTCTCCAGCTTAACACAAACAATTTGACGTACAAGTAAAATGTCGAACTTTAATTGGGGCCTACGCCACTTGCTCCAAGTTATATAATATTTTATTGCATGTCCTTTTAATTTTCTCTTCCACTCAATTCGTTTATATAAAAAGATTCACGCAATTCTCTTTTCAATCATATATGTATGAATGTATTATTATTTTCTTATATTAAAAAATTTGTTTTTCAAATTCAAAATGCACGAAAACTTATAATGAAACGCAAAAACAATAAATTGCATAGACTCTACTAATTTGGAATATTTCGCTAAATCATCAACTTTTTTTGCCGACGATTTTTGTTGCTGTTTTTTCTTTTGTGCTAGTTTTGAATAAATCAATATAAAATTTTCATTTTTTGCACTCTTCACTAACTGAACACAATTCTATTGCGGGGTTTCAAATATTTTGCGAATAAAATGTGTTTAAATTCATTGTGATTGTTGAACGTTTTTCACATATTAATTAAAAATTTTAGTTTGCAGAAAAATTTGCGAATGAAAAAATCTGTATGCGGATATACACAACTTGGTATGTACCTATGTATATCCATATAAACACATGAGAAAAGCACTCCGAGCAGAAGTTTCTAATAGGTAGCGAATACCTTTATTTAGGGCTTTGGTCTACCGACCAGCAAAAACACAAGTCCCGAGCTGAACGGTGTACGACTTACTGACTGACTGAGGCCAAAATCTGTTGAGGTGAATCGTACCAAATTGGCACACACTTGTGATGACGACGACACCACGTTGTAGTCGGCCTGACTGCGAATTCCGCTCAGTGAGCGTACGATTAATGCATATCGTCTGTATATCTTAATACCGGTTCTTATTTTCACCCTAAAATACATAGGATTACTTGTTCGTACTATGCCAGCGTGAGGCGGGTTGGCCGGCCGTAATTTAAGAATTGAGACACATTGGCGAGATTGTGGCAGTGATGATTATATCCAAATGAGTTATTCTCAGCATGTGATTTCATGTCTTTCATATGTACCTATGTATGCATGTGCATTAGGGTGAAAAGCGAAAAAAATTACCAAGGTTTCCAGTTCATAAAAATATTATCAACCTATCTTTATATTAAAATAGTTATGGATTGGCGTTCCATTAGAGAACCAACTTATATATCAGTTATTAATAAAGACTGCTTTTTCTTTTACTTAGAATACTGGAGAGGAGGTTTAACATTAAAAACTAACATACTACCGTTGATAATTGCACATTTTTTTGTTATATTTATGTTGCTAAAGTTCAAAATAAACGTGCAGCAACTCCTGGCAGTATGTTACTGAGCTTTAATTATTTTCTGGCTAAAGCCCGAGTTAACGCTGACATAGTCATAACGCCATAGTCATAACCATATTTATACTTATCCATATCAATTGGCATCAGTTATTGGTGCCTTAACCTAAAAATCGTGAAAATTTCATAAAAATGAAGAAAACGCAAAAAATTACAAACATATACCACAAAAAATAAGTCTATTACCTCGTGTTCCAATGGTAAATAGTTCAGATGATCCATATGGTTCACATTGTTGTTGCATTTGCATGTTAAATCTCTATCCGTATCTGGTTCATGTACTATTGGAACACGAGGTTAGTCAAAACCTATCCGAAACAATAAATAAAATCTACAAAAAGTTAATAAATTCTCCAACTCAACTATTTTTAGGTTATGGATATGGTAAAAGACCAAAAACCAATTGGTTGGCTATGGTATGGTTATGGCTTTAGCGTTATGGTATGGTACCATTAATCGCTTACATTGATTTCCATAAGGTTGGTTCGATCAGCTGTTTTATTTGGTTATGGTCCTTAAGGCCCTTAAGGTCGAACCGCGACATATTTGCGATATTGATATTGATTGATTTTACAAACTTTTTCAAACTTGCATACAGACTTTGAAAGCTTGTCTTGAGTACTGAATTGTTCTGGAATAAAACATAAAACATTGTTTGCGTTAAAGAACTAAAAAAAAGGAGATAAAAAAATATTACACACTTACGTATGTGTAAAAAACTAAAAAATCAAAAAAGGACGTTGCTTTAAATGGTTTCACACAAGACTAACGTTCACTGGTTAATTATTGTTCTTTTAAAAATAGCACAATGCAATAACCTGTTCACAAAAGAGCTTCCCACAAACAAAAATAGCTTTGGCTTGGATTTATTCAAATCTATGCGAAGAAGGCGATTGCACAACAACAAAGCCTTGATGTTAGTTGAGATTGTTTTCCAACAGATCTATCATCGCAGGAGTACGGGTTCGAGTCTCAATTTTGAGAAGAAAAGTTTTGAAGAGACTTACAAGATACAAGCGAAACAGCTGTCGCATATAATAACGGCGACCGCCGTGGTGTGGTAGTAGTGTGCTCCGCTTACCACACCGGAGCTCCTGGGTTCAAGTCCCTGACAAAGAAACATCTAAAACATATAAAAGAGAAGCTCGACATAAAGTCTCTTCGGAGGTTAACCTATATATTTTTTTATAATCACAGATGCTTCAAATAAGGAATGCACAGTAGATTTTACCACAAATGCGATTAGACATCAGAGTTCTGAGGGTTCATTTCCAAGAAAAATACAGCCAAATGGCAAATATACGCAGTTGCCTCAGGACGTGACAGCTTTCGTAATATGTATGTAAAACTATAGCCATAGCCCGTTAATGATGGTAGTTTTCCAGTTTTTCCTTGAATAACAAAAAATAATAAATTAATATCAACTACATTGGCTCAAACACTCTAAAATATCGAGCAAGTTGAAATATCCTCGCCGTGCTAAAAGCTGCCAAAACCACTTTTTACTCAAAAATATCTTGTGGTACTGATTGATTGTGTTAACACGTATAACGTGAAACAGGAATCGCTAAAAATTACAAAAAAATAAAGTTGGTAAGTGGAGCGAACGTATGGAGGAAAACAAGTTGAAAATGTTCCCCACGGAACTAAACAATTATCTTGAGAAATTTTTAAAATGGGGACACATTTTTTCCAAATATTTTGTGTATACTGCAAAGTCCAAAAAGACCATGAAAAGCTGCCACCTCCTAATCTACATTTTCTTTTATGATCTAAAGAAATTTTGTAACTCGCAATAGCTCTAGAATAATGAATCGGATTAAGGTAATAATTAACTAGTGGCTACGAGTCCTCATTAAATCAATATTGCGAATAGTTTGAATGAACTTGTTTTTCGATACAAGACTGTAGAACAAGATACGGCCTAGTTTGTTTATTTTAAGGTTGGGTTTATATTTCATTAAATTCAGTTTTTATTTTACTAAAAAAATTGTTGAACGGAGGTACCAGTTTTAACTACTGTGATGACGGTACAAGGAGTTAATATTGATATTTTTTACTTATTCGAAGAAATCGCTTTTTACTTATGATTAAATGCTTTAAAAGAAAATGGCTGTTGTCGAAAACCTTGTAGAGTGCCGTTCAAGTTCCGCGAATTCTGACTCAAACGTGAACAATGGGTTGGTTTGAAGAGTGTTCCAAGAATAAAGCTTAATTGGAATTTTTGACGTAATTTTATTTGAACTTATGTGCTATTGCGAAATGTGTATATATAGGTTTTATGCTACTAATTTTGTCAAAAATTAATTAGAGCAGTTGCTTTGTGGTAGAGTAAATACAACATGTATAACGTTAGAAACCAACTCATTTTTTTAATTTCTATTCGTATGTTTTGTTCTTATTATCAGAGACCATGACGGTAAAAGCTGATGTCTACATTGAATATAATTCCTCAGCAGAACAAAAACACTTAATCTATGTAATTAAAACTACACTCCTTTTATAATTAAAGAACATATCGATTGCTAAGTAGAGTATCACCCTATCTCGGCTGCCAAATCCAAAACGAGCTATAGCAGTAAACTTTCGAAAAATGCCCTTTTTCAGAACTCGGAAAGAAATGAAAGAAACGAAAAATGGGCGAGGAAAAAGGGAAGAATAATAGGATCAAAAAAAAAAAAGAAAGCACAAAGAAAGGTAAGCAGGGGACCCCGGATTCGAAACTGGAACAAAAACCGAAAACGAAACGGACCCCAACTCGGTAGCGAAGCCGGGCCAGGGGCTGATTAGGCTGTAATAGAAGTTTAATAAAATTGATTTCTCAGTGGAACACGAAATAAAAATCGTGAACTAAGATTGTTAATCAAAATTGAATTTAAAGCCGAAAATTCCTAACAGGATTTAGCAAATTAAGTAAAAAGAGCTGAGCAAAGCTTACAAGATATGGAAATAACAAAGGGCCATCAACAATTATATCCTAATAACAAGCCCTAAAACCTGAAATAATTCAGCAAGGTCTGCCTAGACTTTTTTTTCGAGATATGTATATGTTGAAATTCGCCTTACGGACGCGTCGGGAGCACCATTTGTTGTCAAACACTGTGGGAGCCATTGTTAATTTAAAAACGTAACTTTTCTACAGCTATTTCAGTTTTAGCTTACAGCGTTGCAATTGAAGCTCAGAATTTTCAATTGAACTTTAATTATAAAAAAATAATTAAAAGTAAATTTCTAAGTTAAATTGTTTTATTGAAAACAAAACTTACATGAAGTAATAATAACGCGTCCAACGCTTTTATTTAATTGTCTGATCAACGCCCTAGATTGATGAGGAGTATGATGACTAATACCTAGGACCTACCTAATTATTTTCTACCTTTTAGTATTATTATTACTTCATGTAAGTATTGTTTTCAATAAAATCGTTTAACTGAAATTTTTTTTGTTTCAAGTTTTTAGTCCTTATTTAATTGCCTATTATTTCTCATTCTATTTAGTTCATTTAGTGACTCATTATAACAAGGACTATTTCCTGACAATTGTAACAAATTAGACTTTACTCGACTGTGCGCCACGTATGCCTGCTCGAACTCCAAAATATTTTCATGTCACTTCTACCCGACTGCATGTAATATTTGTTCCAAATATGACCCAAATCGGGTATCATGGGTCGCTTTCTATTCATGTATGTATTATGTGTTCCAAATATGGACCCAATCGGGACACAAATACGATTTTTTTAAATATCTCGATCCTTGCGCCACCTATCGGAGTTTTTTTCTTATTGTTGCATTGTCATCGGGTTCTGAACTATATTCCAAGTTTTAAGCTTGTAGTTTATCGGGAAGTTACTTAAATTTTAATTACAAAATTCGTTCACAACGGCCGTGCGGCCGGCCGGCCGGCCTGTCAAGTCAAGCTCAATAAAACCGTTCAAAAAGGTGTAGACGTACACTCATATGTTTGTATGTTTACACATCAAACTTCACGAGCACTTGATATTCACGGCTTTTTCTTGTTTTAAACAAACAGTTGAGCAGCTGAGCTGTGAACAATAGTTAATTGAGTACTCAAATGCTCGATATACAGATAGCCGAATTTCAAGTTTTTATTGCCTTACATAAATTTAAAAAAAAACGAATGTTTGTATTACTTTTTTTAATATTTTTACACACTCAATACGATACTAAAACAATAATAAATTAATTAAATAAACTATCAATAATAATAATAAAGTCAGAGATTTTTTAAATACTCTTCACACTTAAATATGTTTAAATTTTTTTGCGAGTCACCTTAATACAATGTATTATTTAAATATTTACCACAGCTGAATAAATAGCTAAAGATACATGCGACATACATACATACATAGCTACTGATGGCTACAGCACAAAACTAAAGGCAACGAAATGAGAAACGCGCATGCTAAATACGTCACGTCCAACGAGAGCTAGAAAATGAAAATGCACAAGAATGGAAAGTTTCCACCTCAAAACTTTTCCGTCATTCTACATCCGTTTTATCACAAATTATATCTATTATGGTGGAATAACATACAGATGGTACCATTTTTTATTCACCAAATAATAGCTGATTTTTTATGTTCATGATTTTTGCATGAATTTGCCATATTTTTACAACTACCTACAAAATGAAAAGAGGTGCATTAACACTGTTATACGCCTTAATATAGGCAACAAAAATGACAAACAGCCTTGTTGTGAAATTCCGCGAAAGTGATTAATGTGAAAAAACAGCGTTAACTGACTAAAGGGTTTGGCAAAGTCGACGTAGTCATAACGCCATAGTCATAACCATATTTTTACTTATCCATATCACTTGGCCTCAGTTATTGGTGCCTTAACCTAAAAATCGTGAAATTTTCATAAAAATGAAGAAAACGTAAAAAATTACTGCCATATACCACAAAAAATAAGTCTCTTAGTCAAAACGTATCCAAAACAATAAATAAAATATACAAAAAGTTAATAAATTCTCTAACTCAAATATTTTTAGGGTATGGATATGGCGAAAACCAAAAACCAATTGGTTGGCTGATATGGTTATGGCTAGGGCACCATTGACCAATAAAATTGATTTCCATAAGGTTGGTTGGATCGGCTGTTTTATATGGATATGGATCGTCAGGTTTAAACGGCCCTTAACACATCATGGGCCCGCTACAAAAACTTTTTCTACATTTCAACTCTACGCGAAGATTTAGATTTTGGCTTGAGTGTTGTTTACAAATATAATGGAGGTGTAAAATTTGGTTGCAGTAAAAATGAAAAAAAAAAAAATCAACTTCTTCATTAGAACAATTTTTCACTACCATTAGTTAGATTGCGTTACCATTTAATACATATGTCTGTAAAGGGCAGAGCAGAAAATGGCATACTTTTCGATTTATCGCGAAAAGCTATTTAAAAAATCATTTTGGAAAACTTGCAAAAAACGTTATGAAATTAATGTTCCAAATGCAGTTTGATACTTTCAAAAAAGTTTAAGGTTGTTTCTTTATTGTGAACTGAAAACTTTGAGATTTGTTTATAAGTGTTTAAAAGTGTGGTACATATTGCTTAGATAGTTTCATTTTAAGAATCAAGTAAATAAAGATAGGATATTCACAGTCTCTTCTAAATTGGTCTGGTGATTTTACCAACTGGCAAAGCCTTGACAGATTAGCACGTTGTCAGTTTTTTGTTTCTGCTTTGCTTGTATTAGATACATAAACATACATGCCAACCTTCGGCGTATGTTTAAGTTGATGGTAAATATCCAAAAAAACATAAAAACTCACTTCTACAAAGAAACATTCATTGATTTTTGAAAAATGTACGCACTGATAGGATAAATAAACGTCAAAATTTAAAACAAAACTGGAAAAATATGTAAATAAGTTCAATTAGTCAAAAATAAGAAAATGTTGAATTAAAAGGGATGCTCACAGTTACGATTCAAAAATGTGGTAAATTTTGTATATGTTAATATTGAAAGAGGACTTTGATTTCCTTAATTGTATATCAAATAATTGACTGCTGCTATTGTTCTAATGGCTGAAGAGCCTGAACAAATGGAAAGACGAATATGGAGAATAAGATTTCCCGACCATATCAATGTAATGGAACTATGTACCTGATACTGGGCCGGGTGAATAAAAATTAGAAAGCGTTTGTTTTTTGCAGCTTTAACTTAAATTTTGAAGTTTCTTTATAAAAATTTATGTCAGAAATCTTTAAGAAAAAACGTTTGCTTCGTTTTTGTTCACAGACGCACTGAGTAAGTTCACTTTAATTTAGAAATAATGTTATGCGTGTAAGGTTCAGTTTTTCAGTGCGTTTTTGAACTCCAGTCAAATTTCACTAGTGTTTAACCCTGCCACTTCGGGCGCTTAAGCTGAGATCAGCAACAACATTTTATGTTACCGCACAAAGTGGCAAGGTTAATAAACTCTAGTCAACTTTAACTGGAGTTTAAACTAGCACTGAAAAACTGGGCCTAAGAAGTATTCCTTATTTAGATTCGCAGCGAATTTCAAAACAAACAAGGAAAATCTAACTCCGTATACATTTTCACTAAATCATATTGACAGAATTTTTAATAAAAAGAACATAAAAATGCAACAGAATTCACAACCTTATTTGCCTCTCCTAGTCATGAATTCGAGTTACAAAATGGTTTCAAGTCCCGTCACATAAACAGTTTTTCATATAGATGTGTTTAACACCATTTCATGCATTATATATAACATATTTTGGATTTGCTAACAGTGCTTTGATGGTAATGGAGAGTTACTTAACAGGAAGATCAAAACTTGTTAATACTGGTTGCGAAATATCGGGGATCAAACACCTACCCCGAGGTGTTCCGCAGGGTTCCATTCTTGGGCCTTTGTTATTCAGTATTTTCGTAAACGATATCTTTTCGGTTTGTCAGCACGTGAAAATGCACGCATATGCAGATGACATACAATTATATTTGTCTGGTAATTTCACGTGGCCAACCTCTGTCTTAAAGTAAATAATGATTTATTGTCAGTACAGAGATGGGCCAATAATAATGGTCTCTGCCTTAATGCAACTAAATCGTTCATCTTGTCCATTTCGAAGAATAGGTCCGTTGATGCCCTTGCCTCACCAATATGCATTGGTAACACGGTTTTACAAATTGTTTCTAGAATTAAACATTTTGGTTTCGTTATCAGCTCTAATCTAACTTGTGAAGACCATATCAATACAGTCATGGGTAAAGTGCGCGATCTTAGGCAATCTGCACCTTTCACACCTCCGCATATTAGAAGAAAACTGGCCCTACAGCTTCTTTTGCCAATAATAAACTATTCAGAGCTCGTTTATAACAAGTTGGACTCATGTTCTGCTTACAAAGTTGAGGTCGCCTTTAATCATGTAACTCGTTACGTTTTCGGGTTACGAAAGTTCGATCATATTTCGGCTTGGAGGTCCAAACTATTAGGATGTAACATATTTGACTTCCAAAAAGCTAGAAATGTGATTTTTTTGTATGGCTTGATTGTCACAAAATCACCAGCATATCTTTTCGAGAAATTGACATTCACTACGTCTCCCAGGACGAGTAATCTAGTTGTGCCTAACTTTAACTTCGTTGCCTCGAAAAGGCTGTTTTTCGTCAACACCGTACGTATTGGGAACTCTATCCCAGCTGCAATTAGGAATAATGTAAACCAAAGCAACTACAAACATATTATTTTCAGTTATTTTTCTAGTCAACAAACTTAAACTGGGCATTTATTTTATTTTTATTTTATCTTAATCTAATTCAACCAAAATTTAAAATTTAAAAAATTAAAAATTTGAAGTTTTGTAGTATTGCTTTAATATGCTTGCTATCTAGCATCTTTTACTTATTTATTTATATACAAACATATTGTTACGAATATTAGCAAAACTAAGGAGTGCTGCCATCTCTAAGCCGATGCTAAGCAGTGACGTGAATTCACATCCATAGATCAATCATTATGTATCTACATAAACGAAACAATAATTGCGTCTACACATATGTACCATGTACGTATACGAGCAGCGGAGAGTCAATGCACAAACACATGCATATATCTGAGATACTCCTATAAGTATGAAATGAGAAAAACTATAAAATTGTTACAGTTGGAAGTTTGAGAGCTGCTGGACTAGTAGATTCTGGAAGCGCCTAGAAGATGTATAAAATTGTGCAATTTTAGTTACAGCTGAGAAGTTTGAGAGCTGCTGGACTAGTAGATCTGGAACCGCCTAGAAGATGCGAAGGTTGAAATCAAAGAGTATAAAAGGCGACAATTGTAGAGGCGCTGGAATTCAGTTTGCTTTGAGTTGTCAAGCAGTTTCGACTAAGACGCTAGCTAGCGAGCAAGAGCAGTATTATTTTGAATAGTAGAGTTTCATTTGAGCTATCAATCAGTTTGGTGATTAAGCAAGCTATTCGTTGCACAGTTTGAGTGTTATTGTGAAGTACTTTAATAAAGGCCATTTTGCATTATTACAAATTGGAGTTATTTATTCAACAGTTTAGTGATTCGAACTTAGCAGAGGATTGCAAATAAGAGGATTTGCAAGTAAATTCGTTACAATTGGTGTCAGAAGAGGAATTGTTGAATAAATTCCAGAGGACAACAAGGACATGGCAAAGTTCAGTGAATTGAATATCCAGCAACTAAAGAAGGAGTTGGAGAGCCGTGGATTGAATACAAGCGGCGTTAAACTCGAACTTCAGGCACGTCTACGAGAGGCAATGAAGCAGAAGGAATTGATGTGGACGAGTATGTCTTTTATCCTGATGGGGACGAGACAACAGCAAAAATTGAAGAGAAAAATGAAACACCGCAGACAATGGCGAACACAGACCTGAACATGATATTGGCTGCAATATCGGCACAAATGTCCGAAATGTCATCACAAATATCTACCAACATGTCGTCACAATTGGCATCCCAACTGGAATCGCAAAAGACAGAAATAACATCTCAACTGGCATCTCAACTGGAATCCCAAGAGACACGTATAACATCAAATATTGAAGCACAAGAAACGCGTATTTCGGAAATGTCAGCACAAATTTCAGCACAGATATCATCTCAGATCTCCACACAACTAGAAGAGCAGGAAGTCCGTATATCATCTAAACTGGAAGCGCATATGGAAGAAAAACTAACCAAGTTTCATGAAGGCTTCAGTGGTCGACAGGATAAAATCGAGGCCGAGGTGGATGCTTTGAGAGGATGTATTGAGCAGTTACAACTAAATCGTCCAGCAGTTTCAGCGAGTAATCCAAAGGTAAAAGCACCATCCTTTGACGGTTCTGTTCCTTTCCAGGTCTTTAAGCTACAATTTGAGAAGACCGCAACAGTGAACAACTGGAATGCTGAAGATAAAGTTGCTGCACTCTTCGTAGCATTGAAAGGACCAGCTGCCGAAATCTTACAGACGATTCCAGAGTACGAACGGAACAGTTATGAAGCATTGATGGCTGCTGTAGAACGACGTTATGGAAGCGAGCACAGAAAACAGATATTCCAAATTGAGTTGCAAAACCGATACCAAAAAGCAAATGAGACATTGCAGGAGTTTGCTTCAGATATTGAAAGGTTGGCTCATCTCGCAAATGCGGACGCACCCGTGGAATACACTGAAAGGGTAAAGATTCAGAGCTTTATAAATGGCATACGGGATGTGGAAACGAAGCGTGCTACATATACAAATCCAAAACTAACATTTGCTGAAACGGTATCCTATGCAGTGACTTAAGAAACAGCGTCGCTTCTATGTAAACCAGTTTTCAAAGCACGCCGTGTGGAAGTAGAAAGGCCAGAGTGGGTAGACACAATTTTGGAAGCACTGAAGGGATCTCAACAGAAGAATGCCGGAGTTATTAAATGTTTCAATTGCGGCAACCCAGGTCACAATGCACGTCATTGCGATCTTGGTCCTAATAGTTCCAACAATGTGGGTGGCCGTAAACGCAAAGCTGGCGGAAATGAGCAAGAGCGTGTCGAATGTAAAGAACGAAAACTTGCCCCGGCTTTTGAATGTCCTGTGATATCTGTGTCGCAAATGTAGCGGCAGCCTGTGGGTTAATGCGATGGTAAGGATGTTCAAACATTTACGCATGTATCTGTGTGCATATACCAGCATCGCTACGTTTACATGAGTTAGTAAGTAACTGGTAGGAAGCAAACACATGGATAGATGTTCGAACATGTATCTGTTAGTATGCGTGAAGTTAGTTCGTGAAAGTTTATATCTGTCGTTTCTCGCCAAAATAGGATTGTATGTATTGGTGTCTTTCGTTCTTGAGTGAAAGTGGTGAGAAAGAAAGGCTTTTGATTTATGGGGTACGACCGCCAAACGATTGCAGAGAATGTCTCAAAAGAAAATTTGACTTAAGTGAGTGCGGAAGCAAGTTTTAATTGTATATAGTTTTTTGCGAAAAAAAAAAAAAAAGTTCGCGATCTTTTTTCATAAAACCGTGCTAACGGGTAATTTAGCGGAATCCCAAGGAGGATCCGGGATTCCATACCCTGCTTGACAACAGCCCCAGGTGAGTCCAGTGAAACCCCTTTCCCCAGTCCAAGGTGCATGTGGACTAATAGTGAAAATAAATTTAAAAAAAAATGTTAAAAGTGCAAATTAACTTAAATAAAATTACATACATACAATCAATAAAATTCAGTGAAATAAATGAAATTATATACAAAGATAAAATTAAGTAAAAAAATAAAATAAAATAATGAAAACTAAAAATAAAATAAAATTAAAATAAATTATATAAAATTATAAAATAAAATAAAATATAAAACTAATTAAAATAACTAAAATTACATACATAAATAAATAAAGCCAGATATTTAATAAAAATCTGTTGGATAAGATCAAGTAAAATAATTAAAACAAAATGAATAAATAAAATGACATAAATAGGTAAAATTAAATAAGTAGATAAAAGTCAATAGATATAATCAGCCCAATTTTAAACGAAAATTCCGTGCGAGTTTTTTCCCTTCTCCCATTCCTCGTATTCTAAATAAAAATTCCTTGAGAGTTTTTTCACTTCTCCCTTTCCTCCTATTCTGAACAATGTTCGAAAAAGAGCAAACCGGTTATGGGAGAAAAGTAGGTATTATGAATGTGAGGGAGAGGGAGATTTCTTTGCCATTTCATAGGAGTTTTTTCACTAGTTAAATTGAAGGGAATGCATCAAAATAGTTAAAGGAAATTGGTTCTTTTAAGAAAGAACACTTATTTGTACAAATTTGCGCTAAAATATGTATTTACATTCTACCACAATATTCTCACTGTTAATACAACAACAACAGCAACCACAATATTCTTTATTTTAAGTCGAAAAGTATATCATAAGCAACGGAAGAGCTCTTTGTATATTTGATGCAGCCATCCAGAAATTGCGCAAGGATTTTTTAAGAAGGCTTAATTAGATTTTGGCATATGGTGAAAGGCGAACTCAACTCGACGTGGCCGCCAGAAAATTGCTTTGCAGAATGAAAGCAGGTAACTCCGGCGGATTTGTGTTAATCCGCCGTCTTCTTCTTATGATCCTCTGTTGATGTTGCTGTGGCACCAATTCATTACTCATTTCAGTGTATACCACATGAAATGCATTAATGTGCATTGTTTATACCTTATTTCTTAATTTCAAACAAATTCGCAACAATAATTAAACTTTTCAATTTTTTAAACAAAATAAGAAATGCGCAACGAAATTTCAATTGACAAAACAGCTGACTTCGAAAATTCGAAATTCCTATTCCCCAATTTTTCTTCTCCCTAGGAGAAAAGAATTGGAGGAATTTTTCCGCGGGAATAAAAAAATCCGCGAGAACAAAATTCCGCCATGACCCCAGTCCCTAATATTCTTCCTCTCTACACATCTAGATTGCTGTGCAAAATTTAAGCTGTCCACCATCACAAGCCACAAACGCAAAAATAAAGCGGGGTAGTATTTATCATCAAGAAGCCTGCCACATCTGCACCACCATCAAGAGTTATAAACGCTCAAAAAAAGAGGGGTAGTATCTAGTATCAAGGAAGGGGAAGCATACAGACGGTGCCAGGCTATACGTCAAAGGAGTAGAGGGTCTTGACGCTCCTGTCCTGGCACCGCGATCATAAACTTGAGCATAGATTGGAGGAGGAAAGCAAACCCGAGGCCAAGAAGGGAGCAGAATAATCCGTGCGCCGCGGCCGGAATTCATATTATTTTAATTTGAATTTTTTTAGCTCATTAAAGAGTTTTTTTTGGCTAATTTTTAATCAGAATATTTAGTTGTCGCACTGTTGAATTTTGCATTTTTTTTATTTTTTATTATTTAATATTTTTTTATTTTATAATTTTATATGTTTTTTTATTAGGCGATTTGGTTTTTTTTGGGTTCACCGCATTGAAATTAATTTTTAATTTGTTCATTTGTTATTCAAGTTGATCCTAAGAATTTTTTTTGTAAATAATTTTTGTATCACCATAAGGTCGATAGGTAGCTTCTAGCTTGTTCGCCACATCACCTTTTTTTGTTTTTTTCATATGCCAAACCTATGTACATATACATATACGTACACCTAGCCCTAAGCCCGATTGGCCCGCATTTTTTTCTTTTTGCGTTTCTTTAGTTTGCGAAAATCACCGCACTGAAATTTTCTTTCTGTATATTTTTTTTCTCTTCGTTCGCCTTTCGCAGTCACTTATAGATTTTTTTGTTCTCCTTTGCTTTTTCGTTTAGGTTTCTTACTAGGCGAATGAAATTTTCTTTTGCTGCGCAATCGCCAACTCTTTTATTCAGTTTTTTTTTTCATTTGGTTCTTTCCATTTAAATATTTTGTTTATTAATTATTTTTTTTATAAGATATCACAAATAGCGTTATTTTTTCGTTTTCTCAGCCTTAATAACTAATAACTAAATAATAAGTTAAAAGAAAAAAAACTAAATAGGGAGGAAGCTTTTTTACTGTGATTCGGACCGCGACCGCGCGTCCTGGAGGGGCAATTCCTAAACGGATTGGGCCAGCAGCGAACGCGGGTGTTGCGGTGTCAGAACCTCGAAGTAGCGGAGCCAGCACGACAGCTGCCAACATCGAACACCTTAACCATATGATGCAAATGATGGCACAACAGAATAAGCTCATGTCGCTATACATGAACGAGGTCCGCCACATTCGAGACAACGTTTCGAACCTCAGCACACGCGTCGCTGACGTGGAGACATCGGCACAAGCGTTAGGACACCGGTCAGAGCGGGCATCTACTCCTGAGCCTAGAAATGGTAGGAATGAATCAGCCAACCAGCGTGTCAATTTGGATGCAGCAGGGGGGGGGGGGGTTTCAGGTAGCAATAGGAATGTCCAGGACCCACCGAGATGGAAGAAGTTGGACCTGGATAAGTGGCATGTTAAATTTGACGGTACAAGTAAGGGGATAAGGGTGGAGAGATTCTTTTTTAGAATTGAGAAGTTGCGGCAACAGCACAACATATCGCACTTCCAGCTCTTCACCGATTTCCATTGTCTCGTAACGGGCTCTGCCTTGAAGTGGTACTGGCAAGTTCTAGAAGATCATGCCGATGAACCCGACTTTGGGTATTTAGAGCTGAAAACAGAACTTCTAGCCCACTTCAAGACAGCGGAGTCCGATTACGAGATAATTCGAGAAATTATGGAGCGTAAACAACAGCCACAGGAAGGGTTTGACGACTTCTACGGTGAGGTCCATAACCTTACTTTCCGCCTGCGGAAAAAGATACAGGAGAAGGAATTAGTAGGAATTTAACCTTCGCATCTAAAATTGAAACGCTGGCTGAGCTAAAGGCGGAATGTAGGCGGGCGGAACGGCTAATTAAAGAAAACCGTAGCAGAGCTAAGCCGGTCAATGAACTCGAATATCCCGAAGTGACACCTGGGGATGAGGGGATTAACCGGAAACCCGTAGACGCGATCACTAATCATGTGAAACCGAAGGCAGCATTCCAACAACAAACACAGTCAATGCCCGGAAGTGCGTCTCAAATAAAGCCTTTTTGTAACCCCAAGCCCACCACCAATTCCTTTTGTGCGTCCCCTTCCCATCTCATGTTATGTTTTTCGTGTGGTATGCCTGTCGACTTTTTTGTTAAAAATCCGTCCGAGTTGAAGAAAGAGAATCATTGTAAGTCGTCCTTCCATAACATGGTATGTTTTTCGTGTGGCGGTGATATGTCTTTTTGTGTATTCAAGGCGGGTAAGGGAAACTCCCAGCTGGCGGAGATTGCCGGGAGCTCTCGCCAGGGCGCAGACTGCCCGGAGACCAACCCAGCTACCAAATTTTAAAAAAGGTTGATAGTAATTTGTCGAATGAAAAGGCGGCGGTATCGAAAGTCGAGCCAAAAAGTCTACATCAAAGAAAGTTGGATTATGAGGCCGCTAGACACCGAATTTTTTGTGAGGAAATGTTAGCAAGGAAAACAAGCAGGAATTACAATAAAATAAAGAAAATGAGAGAAAAAAGAAAGATCATGAAAAGAATTTTTAATAAAATAGTTTCAACAATTGTCACGTTGAAGGGCGACAACCGTTTCTTCGCTCAAACGAAGATCGGTGATAGGGATGTCTTAGCCTTGCTGGATTCAGGTGCTGGCGCGAGTTGCCTAGGGAAAAATTATGAAAAGGTTATAGAAGGCAGAGAGGGTAGCATCATCCCATTAAATAATCACAATATACGTACAGCGAATGGCGGCGAAACGCCGGTGGTTGGTGCTATCACTCTGTCTGTCTTTTGGGATGGAGTGTATAAGGACCTTGAGTTCCTTATCGTGCCAGGCCTCCAGCAAGAGGTTTATTTAGGGGTAGACTTTTGGTAGACTTTCGATCTAAATGTTGTTAGTCGGGGGGTTAGCACGCGTTCAACCCACACTACCGTGGCAGAACCTGTACCCGCCGAGGGTGATTTATCTTTTGATGCCGTGCAGCATGTCCTCAAGAGAGAGCAAACTGTGGCTTTAGAAGGGATCAAGGCGCAGTTCCCATCATTTGCTGTTTTGGGTTTAGGGAAAACCAACGTAGAAGAACATGTAATCGAAGTTTTGGATGAGAATCTCCCAGTCAAACAGAGGCACTATCCAATATCACCAGCGATTCAAAAACTTGTAGTAGCTGGAGCTCTCCCGTATCGCTGGTGATAAAAGGTGAAAAGAAGCGTCTTTGCCTCGACGCGAGGAAGATCAATGTGCGGACTATAAAGGACGCTTATCCACTTCCGAACATTGACGGGATTCTCAGCCGGCTTCAAAACACTAGGTTTATTTCGGCCATCGACCTAAAGGATGCCTTTTGGCAAATACCTCTCGAAAAGAAATCTAGGGAAAAGACAGCTTTTCCAGTGCCAGGGCGTCCCCTATACCAATACACAGTCATGCCGTTTGGACTGTGTAACGCAGCGCAAAGAATGTGTAGACTTATGGACAAGGTTATACCCGCTTCTTTACGTGATTCCGTGTTTGTGTATTTAGATGATTTGTTGGTATGTTCCGTAGATTTTGCCTCCCATTTATGTTTGTTGGAAAAGGTCGCGAAATGTTTACGTGAAGCTAACCTTACCATTAATGTGGAAAAAAGTAAATTTTGTTTCAAAGAAGTTAGATACCTAGGCTATGTAGTGGGCAATGGATGCATCCGAACCGATGCGAGCAAGGTTGCTGCTGTGAGGGATTTCCCCGAACCGAAAACACCAAAGCAGCTCCGACGGTTTCTAGGGATGTCAGGCTGGTACCGTCGTTTTATCCAAGACTACGCGACCATTGCAGCGCCGCTGCACGACTGTCTCACTAAAGATAAAATAAAGAAATTTACGATGACAGACGAAGCGAGGAAGCCGTTCGAGCGGCTAAAGCAGAGCCTTATTTCTGCTCCCGTACTGGTACATCCCGATTTTGACAGACGTTTTTTCATCCAGTGCGATGCTTCTACAGACGGAGTGGGCGGGGTACTCTTTCAGTTAGACGACGAGAACAACGAACGACCGATAGCTTACATTTCCGCCAAACTAAATAAAGCCCAGCGAAATTATAGCATTACCGAGCTGGAGTGTTACGCGGCGGTGATAAGCGTAAAAAGATTTAGGCCGCACGTTGAAGGTTTGCCGTTCACAATTATAACTGACCACGCGAGTCTGAAATGGTTGATGAACCAGAAAGATCTGTCTGGAAGACTCGCTCGGTGGAGTTTAAAATTGCAGGCCTTCGACTTCCAAATTGAACACCGGAAAGGAGCACTTAACGTTGTCCCAGATACGCTGTCGCGGGCTCACCTGGAGGAAATTACGCTATCAGGCAGACTAATAGACATTGACTTAGACTCACCCTACTTTAAAACTGAAGAGTATGACGAACTTACTAAGACCGTAACACAGAACCAAGACAAACTTCCGGACTTATGCGTGTCGTACGGATATGTCTATAGACGGACACAGTTCGACAGGGGGGACCATCTTCAACAGGACCAGACCTGGAAGCTCTGGGTACCATCGGAGCTGCGTGCAGGATTGGTGGATGCTTCTCACGGCTCACCTTCAGCGGGGCACGGAGGCACCCATAAGACGTTAGCCCGTATACGTGAGAAATATTACTGGCCTGGTATGGTAATCGATGTGCAAAGATATGTTAGAGATTGTGAAGTCTGTAAAGGAAATAAGACCCAAAATTCTTTCCACCGACCACCCATGGGCAAGCAGCACGTAACTGAACGACCTTTCCAACGATTGTTTATTGACTTTATGGGTCCATACCCACGTACGTGTGATGGAAATGTTTATGTATTTGTGTGTCTTGATCATTTTTCTAAGTTCGTCTTTTTGAAACCTATGCGTAACGCCACGTCTGTAGAAGTAGTTAAGTTTTTAGAAAAAGAGGTTTTTCACATATTTGGAGTTCCGGAATACGTTCATTCTGATAATGGCAAACAATTTGTCTCTGATATTTTTGCGAAATTTTTAGAGAAGTATGGAACAACTCACATCCCAACGGCTTTCTACTCTCCACAAGGGAATGCAGCGGAGAGAGTAAATCGCTCAGTGCTATAAATCGTGAGGTCATTTATTAAAGAGAACCAAAAGAATTGGGATAAGTGCATCAGTGATGCAGCTTTTGCCCTGCGCAGTGCGGTACACACTTCCATAGGTTGTGCACCATACTATGCCACGTTTGGCATGCCAATGATGCAACATGGGGCATCCTATGAAGTGTGTCGCAAATTAGGATCCGTTCAAGATTCGGATATAGAGATATATACGCGAGCAGATAAATTACAAGCAATAAGAGATACTATTATGAGGGAATTGAAGCTAGCACATGAGCGAAGCCAAAAGGCTTACAATACTCGGAGCAAAGATGTGAAATTCCAAATCGGACAAGTGGTATATCGCCGAAATTTCAAACAGAGTTCACAAATAAATAACTATAATGCTAAGCTTGCCCCAAAGCAAGTTAAGTGTGTCGTGCTGAAAGCGATCGGCAACTCGATGTATGAACTCGGCGATACCAGTGGCAAGAAAGTCGGCGTATACCACGCTAAGGATATGTTTGTTGCTTAATTATATGTTGAATGTTAGTTTTGGTGACCTATGTTAAATGTAGATGTGTGCAACGTTTTCTTGCATAAGTTTTAGCTTGACCATTAGAGTAATTATTTATGCAATTATTTATTTCTTTGACCATGTTTATAGCTGACCTTATTTATTCATATATTTATTGTTTTTTATTATTTATTTATTTTTTTTTTTTTACTTTTTTATTTTATAGATTCTGTTATTTTATAGATTTGTTATTTTATAGCCCGGCTTTAGGTCGTGGGTCGAGGCCACACGTTAGGCGTTTGAAGGTAGCTTTAGGACAGACTGCGCTTTGAATTTTTTTTTACGCCCACGCTCCATGTGGCATGCAACATCGGCGGTTGCGAGCCTGTAGCGGCAGCCTGTGGGTTAATGCGATGGTAAGGATGTTCAAACATTTACGCATGTATCTGTGTGCATATACCAGCATCGCTACGTTTACATGAGTTAGTAACTGGTAGGAAGCAAACACTTGGATAGATGTTCGAACATGTATCTGTTAGTATGCGTGAAGTTAGTTCGTGAAAGTTTATATCTGTCGTTTCCCGCCAAAATAGGATTGTATGTATTGGTGTCTTTCGTTCTTGAGTGAAAGTGGTGAGAAAGAAAGGCTTTTGATTTAAGGGGTACGACCGCCAAACGGTTGCAGAGAATGTCTCAAAAGAAGAGTTGACTTAAGTGAGTGCGGAAGCAAGTTTTAATTGTATATACTTTTTTGCGAAAAAAAAAGTTCGCGATCTTTTTTCATAAAACCGTGCTAAAGGGTAATTTAGCGGAATCCCAAGGAGGAACCGGGATTCCATACCCTGCTTGACAACAGCCCCAGGTGAGTCCAGTGAAACCCCTTTCCCCAGTCCATGGTGCATGTGGACTAATAGTGAAAATAAATTTAAAAAAATTGTTAAAAGTGCAAATTAACTTAAATAAAATTACATACATATAATCAATAAAATTCAGTGAAATAAATGAAATTATATACAAAGATAAAATTATGTAAAAAAATAAAATAATGAAAGTTAAAAATAAAATTAAATTAAAATAAAATAAATGTAAGGCGCGATAACCTCCGAAGAGATCTAAGGCCGAGCTTCTCTTCCAATTTGCGTCGTGCTCCTCTTGATTTTTCCCTACAAATTGGCCGGACGGGACCTACATGTTTTATGCCGACTCCGAACGGCATCTGCAAGGCAGATGAGTTTTCACTAAGAGCTTTTCATGGCAGAAATACAATCGGAGCGCTTGCCAGACACTGCCGAGGGGCGACCCCGCTTAGAAAAATTTTCTTCTAATTGAAAAATCGTATTTCTAAAATTTTGATGTTGCTTTGCCCGGGAGTTGAACCCAGGGCATACGGTGTGATAGGCGGAGCACGCTACCATCACACCATAAAATAAATTAAATAAAATTATAAAATAAAATAAAATAAAAAACTAATTAAAATAACTAAAATTACATACATAAATAAATAAAGCCAGATATTTAATAAAAATCTGTTGGATAAGATCAAGTAAAATAATTAAAACCAAATGAATAAATAAAATGACATTAATAGGTAAAATGAAATAAGTAGATAAAAGTCAATAGATATACTAAGTTCACATGCACCCTAATGTGTCTTTCTCTGCCGCCATGACCCCAGTCCCTAATATTCTTCCTCTTTACACATCTAGATTGCTGTGCAAAATTTAAGCTGTCCACCATCATAAGCCACAAACGCAAAAATAAAGCGGGGTAGTATTTATCACCAAGAAGCCTGCCACATCTGCACCACCATCAAGAGTTATAAACGCTCAAAAAAAAGAGGGGTAGTATCTAGTATCAAGGAAGGGGAAGCATACAGACGGTGCCAGGCTATACGTTAAAGGAGTAGAGGGACATCTTGACGCTCCTGTCCTGGCACCGCGATCATAAACTTGAGCATAGATTGGAGGAGGAAAGCAAACCCGAGGAGAGAGGCCAAGAAGGGAGCAGAATAATCCGTGCGCCGCGGCCGGAATTCATATTATTTTCATTTGAATTTTTTTAACTCATTAAAGAGTTTTTTTTGGCTAATTTTTAATCAGTATATTTAGTTGTCGCACTGTTGAATTTTGCATTTTTTTTATTTTTTATTATTTAATATTTTTTTATTTTATAATTTTATATGTTTTTTTTTAGGCGATTTGGTTTTTTTTGGGTTCACCGCATTGAAATTAATTTTTAATTTGTTCATTTGTTATTCAAGTTGATCCTAAGAATTTTTTTTGTAAATAATTTTTGTATCACCATAAGGTCGATAGGTAGCTTCTAGCTTGTTCGCCACATCACCTTTTTTTGTTTTTTTCATATGCCAAACCTATGTACCTCCAAAGCTTTCGATTCTGTAGACCACACTCTGCTCTGTAGGAAGCTGGAAAACCTATTTAACTTCTCTGGTCATGCAGTTGCCCTTATAAGATCATATCTTGGCGATAGGACTCAAGCAGTATGTATAGATGGTGAAAAGTCTGACTTCCTTCATGTCTTAAGAGGCGTCCCTCAAGGCTCTATCCTGGGTCCTCTGTTATTTGTTCTGTACATCAATGACTTACCCGATGTCCTTAAGTATTGTAATGTTCATATCTACGCTGATGATGTGCAGTTATTTACGTGTTGTCCTCGTGATCAAACTAGCTTGTGCATAAGTAACTTAAACCACGATTTGAATCAAATATTTTCATGGGCTGCTATGAATGGCTTATGTATAAACCCGAATAAGTCAAAATGTATTGTTATTCATAGAAGGTCTTTTCCCACTAATGATTTAGAGAATGTAGTGTTCGACAATTCCGTTATAGAATACGTAGATACGGCGAAAAACTTAGGTGTAATTTTTAACAAAACATTGACATGGAAAGACCATATTTTTAGAACGGTTGGGAAAGTGTATGGAATGCTTCGTACACTATGGTTAACACAGTATTTCACGCCTTTGCACATACGACTACTTCTGGCTAAAGCGTACTTAATACCTACGCTACTCCATGGTTGTGTGATTTACTCAAACTGTGACTATCTGTGCAAGAACAAACTAAATGTTGTTTACAACAACATTGCTATATATGTTTATGGGTTGAAAAGATTTGACCACGTATCTCAACATGCTGAAAGGTTGCTAAACATTTCTTTCGAAAATCTTTTAAAAGTCAAAACACTGTCCTTCCTCCATAAATTGATACACACGAAGGAACCTGACTATCTATATCGTAAGCTTATTTTTCTGCAATCATCAAGATCGGTGCTTCTTCTTAAGCACATCAGATACCGCTCGCTAACCTCTGAGCGCCAATTCTTTGTTACTGCAATACGTCTTTGGAACTCGCTACCTACTAGTCTTCGACTCTTAAGTAATGCTCTGCACTTCAGAAAAGAGCTAACATCATTTTTTAACGACTCTTAAACTGGATCTCAAATTGTTGTTGTTAAAATGTTCATTTCTAAGTCCTTTTCCTTTCTCTGTGTCTTCTTTCTTTGTTTGTTAAATACTATTCAATCTATAACCAGCCAAAGGTTATCATCACTACTGCTGTCTTTTAATATTTATTAACTACTTTTCTTTAGTTTTAAGATTTACATTTACATACATAAATATTTGACTATTGTCCGCTATATTTAATTTAATTTGATTAATCTAATTTATTATTATAAATGTTCAATTTTTATAGCTCATGCTATTCATGACTAGCACTGTTAAATAATTTGTCAAAATTGTTGTGCTAGGAACAAATTTTCAAATAAATACATACATACATACATACATGTACATATACATATACGTACATAGATACACATATGTATGGTACCTAGCCCTAAGCCCGATTGGCCCGCATTTTTTTCTTTTTGGGTTTCTTTAGTTTGCGAAAATCACCGCACTGAAATTTTCTTTCTGTATATTTTTTTTCTCTTCGTTCGCCTTTCGCAGTCACTTATAGATTTTTTTGTTTTCCTTTGCTTTTTCGTTTAGGTTTCTTACTAGGCGAATGAAAATTTCTTTTGCTGCGCAATCGCCAACTCTTTTATTCAGTTTTTTTTCATTTGGTTCTTTCCATTTAAATATTTTGTTTATTAATTATTTTTTTTATAAGATATCACAAATAGCGTTATTTTTTCGTTTTCACAGCCTTAATAACTAATAACTAAATAATAAGTTAAAAGAAAAAAAGTAAATAGGGAGGACCGCGACCGCGCGTCCGAATGACGATAAAAGTGCCAACAGCAGGTTGGAAAAAAAAAGGTTCCAATAGAGAATTCCCTTGCAGGTATCCGTTCCCTTATGTATGCACTCTTAAATTTTCAGCTACCTCTCTCTTCGACGCAGGCGCCTTCGTCGCTGGATTGATCGGTAAGTGCCTATACATATATGTATGTCACCTTTTTGTTACATTACGTACACATAAATACACGTATATCGAACAATTGAATTTTGCTTTGAAGTTAGTGAGAAACAATAAGAGTTAAAAAAAAAAAAAAAACAGTGGCGGGTCGATAATCCCTACCCTTAGATTTAAATTTGGATATCGTATGAATTTTAAACGTAACCCTTTTTTTATTTGTTGAGAAGTTGATTTAATTTCCCTGATCCACGGTATTTATGCCCATACATATACATATCTATTTGCATATATATAAATATATATATATTTTTTTTTGAATTCATAGTATCAGAATAGTTCGATATTTTTTTGCTTAGTCCCTTTTTTATGGCACACATAAGGTCATTTATTAAATGCCCTCTGTATTTAAAATTTTCTTTTGAAGTTTTCTGTCACTCTCAAGTTTAAGTAGTTTTAGTTTAATTTTGAATAAAAATTCTGTTAAACCTTCCGTGGAAAATTACCCACTTTTCTGTTCATCTGATTTTATGGGTTGAAATTATAACAACATGATAGGCTAGGTGAGAGTTAAATTGGTGTGGGTGTTGCACGAGGGCAATAAAGGGGACGTGGATGTGAGGCGACTATGACTGACCAGACTGGATAGGGACATGGGACAGTAACGTACAGACAAATGTCAGGCTAAGGGGGCGTTGCTAAAGTTCCGGAGTCAGTGCAACGCCCAAGGCTGCGTCAAGGTTTTACACAGAAGGGGAGGGATGACTCCACCTGACACGGACAGACCTTTTCTTCCAGCTTTCCTTTTCTTTTCATAGATTTCAGGCATGAACCCTTTTTTTTTTGTTTGTATAACTGTAGGTAAGGCGGGTGAGCAAAAACTCACCCCGCCCGACGAGCTAGCAGGGGCTTGCCAGCATGCCAAGTGCCACCTCCACCTTACCCCAACAGTCAGTTATGCAACACAAATTGGAAGGAAATCAAGCAGTCTTACCGTCATAGGGAATGTGGATGGTAAAGAACGTGTACTGACTGTAGATACGGGCGCATCTCATTCCTTGATCCGATCTGACTTGGTCAACAGGAGAATAAAACCGTTACCTGGAGCAAAGTTGCGTACGGTCACTGGTGAGTATAACCAAGTTCAGGGAGAAGTGATATGTGAAGTCTTGATTGGAAAGGTCACAGTTCTACACAAATTCGTTGTGGCGAAGATCGTTGAAGAAGTCATATTGGGAGTGAACTTCTTGGTTGACCATGACATCAAGATCGATATGCAGAGAAGGGTGATGCGTTATGAGAACCAGGATATACCACTTAACTTCAAGTTGGAGAAAGGGTTCAGAAGTAATCGAGTACTGGTGGAGAAGACTCGACAAAAACCGCGGAAGTCAAAGGCAAAGGTTAATAGGTCGAATGGGCCAAATAAAGCAAAACCAAAAGTACCTGCGAGAGAAACACTGGCATTGACAAAACCTAAAAGACGCAGGAAAACAAAGCAACGAATTTCCGAGAAAGAACGCGAGGGTATTTTCAAGCCGGAGCGCACTACTGTTGTGAAATGTGGGAACGATACTGATTATGCGAAGCCAATCCGTCAAGCGCAAGCTCTACGAAGTAGTTCATTGGCCAAGCAACAGAGTACGAGGGAACGATCCAGGATAATGAATAGTAAGATGAAACACAGGTACGACAAGGAAAATAATTTGGAAGGTTTGCAAGAGCAGTATTATTTTGAATAGTAGAGTTTCATTTGAGCTATCAATCAGTTTGGTTATTAAGCAAGCTATTCGTTGCACAGTTTGAGTGTTATTGTGAAGTACTTTAATAAAGGCCATTTTGCATTATTACAAATTGGAGTTATTTATTCAACAGTTTAGTGATTCGAACTTAGCAGAGGATTGCAAATAAGAGGATTTGCAAGTAAATTCGTTACAATATGTACATATTTATTTAATCATACATATTTTAATTCATATATTTATTTATTTTTTCCATATCGGTAACATGTACTTAAATATTCTGACTTACTTTACGTTATATTGAGTTTTTGTAATATGATTCCCTTTAGTCGTTATGAATTATGCTTGTTGTACTACAAAAGGCAATTTGTCTTACTGTACTAATGTATATTCTCTGAATAAATGAAATAAGTAGAATGCACTTATTATTATGGAGAACGGCATATTGACCGACACTGGCACCACCTGACATGAAAAAGTAGCCAACTTCCACCTTTTGTTGCAAGCAAAGCATAAGAATTCGACATTTGCTTTGGCTAAAGGGCCTTTTACACATTGCAAGTGAAATTATTTTTCCTACTCGTTGGTACCTTTATAGAGAGAATGTTTGTACGTGAATGGGCAAAGAAATATACAAACGCAACATTTTGCGTGATTGCGGCGATGTTATGGCCGAGACACAATTGCCGTCTTTCAGTGAGTTTTACAGCTCCGGCTCACGCGCAGTTCTCACGGGAATGCTCTGGATCATTGAGAGACTTGAGAAGCAGATGTCGTGAAATTTTCGCACACGTGAAATGTTATAGGCAGATGTCGCCGCTGTTTTTCATTTTATGCGGCAGTTACTGACGAACGGCGAAACGCTAAGCAGCGACATCTATTTTTGAAAAAGTAGGTATACTAAAGGCCGCGTTGCCAACATAAAAAGAAGTAATTAACAAATTATCTGGCTCACAAATTGAACCAGACTTCTATCTGGATTTATCTGGCTCAAATCGTTGTTGTTGCATTTACATGCAACATTATTTATCTGGCTCACGATTTTGCCACCAAATGATAGCTAATGCTGCTTTTCATATGGATGCGTTCAATGCAATCTTATGCATTCCAGTAACATCGCCACAATCAACCAAGATGTTGCGATTGTGAATATAAAGATTCTTCAGACTTGGCAATTGAAGTTTATTCCACCTTGCCCATTCACATACAAAATTTCGCGAAGCACTATTATAAACATTCTCGCTATACAAGAAAAATACTTGCTAACATATTTTGCGGTCTATTCATTTGTTAAATTGCAGTTTTTAACTGTGAAAATTTTTAGAAAAGTACCAATAAGTGGGACAAATTATTTCACTTGCAAAGTGTGAAAGCACCCTTAGCCAAATCTTATGTAAAATTCTTCTTCTTATGCTTTGCTTCGTGTCAGATGGCGCTAGTGTAGCCGATCTGCAGTTCTCCATAAAAATACGTGCAATCTACTTATAATGCATGCGATTGTGTAAAACGATTATGTGACGGCGGTTTTACTGGCATGCGTAAGATTGCTTTGAAGGCATCTATATGAAAAACTTTGTGGCTCTGCTGTTTTCATCTTACCAGACGAGTGTTTACTTATGCGGCAGTTACTGACGAACGTACGTACCAAAAACCTGTCAGCTGACACGACCTATCTTATGGGTGTGCAATGTAAACGAAAACTCACCGACGTGCAACGCCCGTACGTACGTAGCCCAGAACGTAGAAATCAAAACAATTTAGATTTTTTCCGTAAGAACGTGTCAGCTGATCGCTCTCTCACTAGACAAAGTTGCCTAGTAAACTTTTGTGCGCTAATTTTTGACCGTTTGCAGTTTTATGCAAAAACACCTAATTAAAGTTTGAAAAATTGTGAAAATAATTCGAAATAATTATGTAAAAGTGCAGATTATAAATATGTAACCTATTTATATTTATTTAATATTAATTCCAGTCTTTTACAACATCAAAAATTAAATTGGAAAAAGTTGATGTTTCCATAAGCATGAATGCTAACTGGTCAATGGCAACAGTGCTTATCTGTAAACAATACACACACAAATATGTTATGTACATGTACACAGCCGCACACATTGATTCGTACGGGCTTGAGGGTTCGGTCAAACGTGTTTCGTATGACCAACGTCCGTACGTACGGCACACGTCGGTGGGTAATTGCCGCTTTACACAACACAAATACACGATCGAATCGTCTATCAGATGAAACGGTCGTTCGCTGTGGGATACACAATCAGGATGATAGTCTGCGTTCTCCAAATGACGATTGAGATTTAAAATTACTTTACTTTTAACTGTAATCACCGTCTCTGCCATAAGTAAATAATCGTACGGACAAGGTCATCTTTATGCAATATTTTGTCATCGGTATGATATAAGACCAGTGTTTTCTTCAATAACTATGTATACTTCTCATGACTACCTACTTTTCTTCTATACTAGGAATGATATATGATTTAAATCTTGATGCCTTATGAATCAGCGTTTCCGGAATGATGCACAAATTTTGTACGACATCCAGTTCTAGCACTTAAGAAAGGCTTCTAAGTGGAATCTACGCCTTCAATGAAAAAAGTTATGACAAGTTTTTACCTCGTTTCCGGAATGACGAATTCATACTAGACAACCTTTAAATCATATCCTTTATTACGACGCTTAAAAAATTTTTTTACGTTATATATATGCTCTAATTTATAAAGAAATAAAATAAATGTAAGGCGCGATAACCTCCGAAGAGATCTAAGGCCGAGCTTCTCTTCCAATTTGCGTCGTGCTCCTCTTGATTTTCCCTACAAATTGGCCGGACGGGACCTACATGTTTTATGCCGACTCCGAACGGCATCAGCAAGGCAGATGAGTTTTCAGTGAGAGCTTTTCATGACAGAAATACACCCGGAGCGCTTGCCAAATACTGCCGAGGGGCGACCCCGCTTAGAAAAATTGTCTTCTAATTGAAAAACCTTATTTCTAAAATTTTGATGTTGCTTTGCCCGGGAGTTGAACCCAGGGCATACGGTGTGATAGGCGGAGCAAGCTACCATCACACCAAGTTGGCCGCTCTAATTTAATCTCTCAAATTTAATTTAAATTTGTCGTGGTTTTGCTCGGCTGACTTAATCACCCTTATCGCGAGTTTTATTTTCACCCGAAAATATTCACAGTTTTCGTTCACCCTATCGCATGAGTATTTTAAGAGGGCGTGGGCCTTAGTTCTATATGTGGACGCCTTTTCGAGATATCGCCATAAACGTGGACCAGGGGTGACTCTAGAATTTGTTTGTACTATACGGGTATCAAATGAAAGGTGTTAATGAGTATTTTAAAAGGGAGTGGGCCTTAGTTCTATAGGTGGACCCCTTTTCGGAATATCGTTATAAAAGTGGACCTGGGTTGACTCTAGAATGCGTTTGTACAATATGGGTGTGTAGGGTTATCTACTTTGTAAAATATACTTTAATTTTGTAAATTATTTTTTATGTTATAATACTTTTAATTTTATTTCAAAATGAAAATGTTCTAGTTAGATATTTTTAAAATTTGTAAAAAGTGAAAATAATAAATAATACATAGAATAAATTTATTTAAATATATAGTTTAACACTATATATTTATGGCGATCCTTCCATCGAACCAAAGGAATTTTATTAAAGCTATTTTTCGTGTTATTTATTAACAAATTTTCCTAAAAACCCATCCATCCGTGACGACAACATACGAGGAATTCATTTTATCAAAATAAAGATCGCGGTGATGTGCGCCTGAATTGGAATGTGTGGCCATCGAGTCGAATCGATGCGGGACGCTTGGTTGTGCCATTAACACCGCCTATACAATATTCGATGATGTAACACATATATGTATATGACTCGCTTGCGTTCAAATCAATTAATCAACTTTTTTGGAATACTTATTTGTTTCGCGTGTGCTTATTGTGCTTTATTGCTCACAACTACTGAAATCGCTAAAGAAAACCTTATCCTTTACTTTGTATTAATTATATTAGCTGTTACAATTTTATCTCCAAATGTATGGACAACGATATTATCACGTTATATTTGGATTTTACATTCAATCTCAATATCAATTTATGATTTTAACTCCAACATCTACCTGCCCTCAACATTTGGTGAGCTATTTTGTTCAAAATATTCTTTTTTAATAAATTTCGTTGTTAAATCTTTCGTTGAACCAATTTATAAACAAAATATTCAATATATATTTTAATACAAATTATTGATAAAATTGTTAAATATATACAAAAATGTAATTAATTTTTCTAAATTATAGTTTCGTTAAGTACATTTTAATTATGTACACTCCTTCTCCAGTTTATTTTCAAAAATATTTATATACAATCATTATCATTTTACAACAACGACATACAAACTCCACAATACAAATAGATTCATATCTAAATAATAACCTCATTTTCAATCGAAAATTACACAAAACACTACAAAACAAAGCAATAACTTTGATTTTTAAAATAAAATAAAAAAAAAATTTTACAATTTTAAAAAATCTCTAAAGATTTCTTAAAATAATTTTATCGACATATTTTGTATATATCAATTATTTCATATTGAAATTAAAATCATATAAAAACTCAATATTAAACTCATTAACATGACACGAATCATGGACAATTTCATATCACCCTCAAACGAATTAAGGAATCAACTTTTCATTCCTTATCAACAACTTGGACATACATTATGCAGAGTACAATTATATATTGAACATATATTCTGCATAATACAAGTTTTTAATTTTTGAGTAATTGTGCACAAAGAGTTGCCATCTACTATCATTCAACCTCATTCTAGGTTCTTCAAACATATTATAATTCACAATATTTAACAAACAGCTTTTAAATTATTTTTAACCTCAACAACATAGCAATAATACACCCAAACATTAATATACATAAAATATTAATACAATAAGTAAACAATAACAACAACTAAAAATAAACTATCAAGTACATCGAATCATCAACAGATTGAGTACTTATATCAATACCAACATAAACTTATAACACAATTAACACAAAAATACATTTCTCAAATTTCTGACAATTTAAAACAAAAAAATACCATATATCTACAACACAAAATTCAAACATTTTTCAAACTACAACACAAAACTCTTACAATAATCAATATAAACTGTAAATTAACATTAAAAAAATAAATATTTCGTTTCACTGGAGGTGGAGTATATGTAGGGTTATCTACTTTGTAAAATATACTTTAATTTTGTAAATTATTTTTTATGTTATAATACTTTTAATTTTATTTCAAAATGAAAATGTTCTAGTTAGATATTTTTAAAATTTGTAAAAAGTGAAAATAAATAATACATAGAATAAATTTATTTAAATATATAGTTTAACACTATAGGGTGTCAAATGAAAGGTGCTAATGAGTATTTTAAAAGGGTGTGGGCCTTAGTTCTATAGGTGGACGCCTTTTCCAGATATCGCCATAAAGGTGGACCAGGGGTGACTCTAGAATTTGTTTGTACGATATGGGTATCAAATGAAAGGTGTTAATGACTATTTTAAAAGGGCGTGGGTCTTAGTTCTATAGGTGGACGCCTTTTCGAGATATCTCCATAAAGGTAGACCGGGGGTGACTCTAGAATTTGTTTGTACGATATCGGTATCAAATGAAAGGTGTTAATGAGTATTTTAAAAGTGAGTGGGCCTTAGTTCTATAGGTGGATGCCTTTTCGATATATCGCCATAAAGGTGGGCCAGGGGTGACTCTAGAACTTTTGTGTACGATATGGGTATCAAATGAAAGGTGTTAATGAGTATTTTAAAAGGGTGTGGGCCTTAGTTCTATAGGTGGACGCCTTTTCGAGATATCGCCATAAAGGTGGACCAGGGGTGACTCTAGAATTTGTTTGTACGATATGGGTATCAAATGAAAGGTGTTAATGACTATTTTAAAAGGGCGTGGGTCTTAGTTCTATAGGTGAACGCCTTTTCGAGATATCTCCATAAAGGTAGACCAGGGGTGACTCTAGAATTTGTTTGTACGATATCGGTATCAAATGAAAGGTGTTAATGAGTATTTTAAAAGGGAGTGGGCCTTAGCCCACCATCGCCATAAAGGTGGGCCAGGGGTGACTCTAGAACTTTTGTGTACGATATGGGTATCAAATGAAAGGTGTTAATGAGTATTTTAAAAGGGTGTGGGCCTTAGTTCTATAGGTGGACGCCTTTTCGAGATATCGCCATAAAGGTGGACCAGGGGTGACTCTAGAATTTGTTTGTACGATATGGGTATCAAATGAAAGGTGTTAATGAATATTTTAAAAGGGCGTGGGCCTTAGTTCTATAGGTGGATGCCTTTTCGAGATATAGACATAAAGGTGGACCAGGGGTGACTCTAGAATTTGTTTATACGATATGGGTATCAAATGAAAGGTGTTAATGAGTATTTTAAAAGAGAGTGGGCCTTAGTTCTATAGGTGGATGCCTTTTCGAGATATCGCCATAAAGGTGGACCAGGGGTGACTCTAGAATTTGTTTGTACAATATGGGTATCAAATGAAAGGTGTTAATGTGCATTTTAAAAGGGCGTGGGCCTTAGTTCTATAGGTGGACGCCTTTTCGAGATATCGCCATAAGGTGGACCAGGTGTGACTCTAGAATTTGTTTGTACGATATGGGTATCAAATGAAAGGTGTTAATGAATATTTTAAAAGGGCGTGCGCCTTAGTTCTATAGGTGGATGCCTTTTCAAGATATCGCCATAAAGGTGGACCAGGGGTGACTCTAGAATTTGTTTGTACGATATGGGTATCAAATGAAAGGTGTTAATGAGTATTTTAAAAAGGAGTGGGCCTTAGTTCCATATGTGAACGCCTTTTCGAGATATCGCCATAAACGTGGACCAGGGGTGACTCTAGAATGTGTTTGTACGATATGGGTATCAAATTAAAGGTATTAATGAGGGTTTTAAAAGGGAGTGGCCCTTAGTTGTATATGTGAAGGCGTTTTCGAGATATCTACCAAAATGTGGACCAGGATGATCCAGAACATCATCTGTCGGGTACCGCTAGTTTATTTATGTATGTAATACCACGTACAGTATTCCTTCCAAGATTCCAAGGGCTTTTGATTTCGCCCTGCAAAACTTTTTCATTTTCTTCTACTTAATATGGTAGGTGTCACACCCATTTTACCAAGTTTTTTTCTAAAGTTATATTTTGCGTCAATAGACCAACACGTATTTGGTATATAATTATGGCATTTTTTTCATTTTTCGTAATTTTCGATATCGAAAAAGTGGGCGTGGTCATAGTCGGATTTCGGCCATTTTTTATACCAATACAAAGTGAGTTCAGATAAGTACGTGAACTGAGTTTAGTAAAGATATATCGATTTTTGCTCAAGTTATCGTGTTAAAGGCCGAGCGGAAGGACAGACGGTCGACTGTGTATAAAAACTGGGCGTGGCTTCAACCGATTTCGCCCTTTTTCACAGAAAGCAGTTATCATCCTAGAAGCTATGCCTCTGCCAAATTTCACAAGGATTGGTTAATTTTTGTTCGACTTATGGCACTACAAGCATCCTAGACAAATTAAATGCAAAAGGGCGAAGCCACGCCCATTTTGAAATTTTCTTTTATTTTTGATTTTTTTTCACCATATTATTACTGGAGTTGAATGTTGGCATAATTTACTTATATGCTGTAAAGATATTAACTTTTCTTTTAAAATTTGAATTTAAAAAAAAATTTTTTTTAAAAGTGGGCGTGGTCGTTCTCCGATTTTGCTAATTTTTATTAAGCAGGCATAAAGTAATAAGAGTAACGTTCCTGCCAAATTTCATCCTGATATCTTCAACGACTGCCAAATTACAGCTTGCAAAACTTTTAAATTACCTTCATTTAAAAGTGGGCGGTGCCACGCCCATTGTCCAAAATTTTACTAGTTTTCTATTCTGCGTCATAAGCTCAACTCACCTACCAAGTTTCATCGCTTAATGCGTATTTGGTAATGAATTATCGCACTTTTTCGATTTTTCGAAATTTTCGATATCGAAAAAGTGGGCGTGGTTATTGTCCGATATCGTTCATTTTAAACAGCGATCTGAGATGAGTGCCCAGGAACCTACGTACCAAATTTCATTAAGATACCTCAAAATTTACTCAAGTTATCGTGTTAACGGACAGACGGACGGACGGACGGACGGACGGACATGGCTCAATCGAATTTTTTTTCGATACTGATGATTTTGATATATGGAAGTCTATATCTATCTCGATACCTTTAAACCTGTACAACCAACCGTTATGCAATCAAAGTTAATATACTCTGTGAGCTCTGCTCAACTGAGTATAAAAATTAACTTGTTATTCAAAAGTGCTGAAAAAAGCAATTTTTAACTGAATCATTCAGCTCCAAAGGGTTAGAACTGCCCCTTAATTGCCTCCGAATCGGTTTCACATTTATATTCTCCCCGCGCTCAATCAATACCAACCTAATTTCAATACTAAACATTATTTTATAAATTTTTTATTTCTATTTTTGTTGTATTTTAAGGAAAAACTTATATGCTTGGTTAAAAAATTTACACAATTGTAAGTATTTGTAAGTTATTTGTTCACTGCCAATTCACAATAGAGCATCAGCTGTTTCGAAGTGAACTTTTGTTCGCCCGAAATTGCCGATAGGCGGAAAAAGTTCACCCGAACAAAAGAAGTGAAGGCGAACACTTTTCCGCGTGAACTTCGCGATAAGGGTGAATTTTTCTAGGTTTTGGACACGTTCCCGTAACGATTTTTCAAGCATTTTTCTTAAGATAAAATTTTAATAGAAATGAATTTTTAAATGTTTTGCTGCATACCAGTTCCGTTAATCGGAAATCAAGATCAAATGAAAAAAATGTCTGAAACATACTAAGTGAGAAAACCCTTTCCAACCCAAATTCTCCACCTCCATGATTTTGAACCATATATTCCACTCGCGGTGTGCCTGAACCAACTTTGAATACGAAGTCAAAGCACAAACAATTTTTTTTTTTGGTTTTTTGAATCAGTACATTTAAGACTTAAACTAAAATCGCCCGAGCACTTTTTAAAAAATGCAATTTTAAGAAAAAAAAAACTTTATTTTAGTTTTTGATTGTTTTTTTTTTTTTTTTGAATTTTTGTGAATGTAAAGAAAAATATCACACGAAGCAGCCATAAATTATATCAATATTAATAACTTTTTTATACATATATAAAGACGTATAAGAAAGCCTTATGCTCGTCTGCGTCATTCGAACTACCGTCATATTGTAGTGTGTTTCAAGCAGAAGTCCTCACGATTTGGCAAGCCTGTGGGTCATTAGGATTCCGGAACATAATTAAAATAAAAAAATAAATGTAAGGCGCGATAACGTCCGAAGAGATTTTAGGCCGAGCTTGTCTTTTACAACTTGCGTCGTGCTCCTTTTAATTTCTCCTACGGGACCGGACCTACTTGTTTTTATGCCGACTCCGAACGGCATCTGCAAGGCAGATAAGTTTTCACTGAGAAGCTTTTCATGGCAGAAATACATTCGAAGTGCCTGCCAAATACCACCGCGGGGCGACCCTGCTTAGACAAATTTTCTTCTAATTGAAAAAACTTGTTTCTAAAATGATAATGTTGCTTTGTCGGGCGTGAACCCAAGATCTTCGGTGTGGTAGACGGAGCACGCTACCATCACACCACGGCAGCCGCAAACATAACTGTTAAGGTCTTATTTGACAGGCAAGCAGCAATAATTGCGTTAGTTGCGCCGTAGACTAGCTCGAATCTAGCAGGCGCAAGCTGTGCTAAAGAAACTCTAGAAATATTCAGCCCAATTCTAAACACAAAACTCTTGCGAGTTTTCCCTTCTCCCATTCCTCTTATAAAATCCTTGGGAGTTTTTTTACTTCTCCTGTTCCTCTTGTTCTGAAGAATGTTCGAAAAAGGGAAAGCCGGTTAAGGGATAAAAGTAGGTATTATGAATGTGATTGATTTGCTTGCCCAATCGCGAGGACTTCGGCTTGAAAAACACTACACCGAGACAGTGGTTTGAATGACATAGAAACCGGACAAAAGACCTTCATCCACACCAAGGGAGATCTTCTGCCACCTGCCTCTCCCAGCTCAGTGGAGACATCCCCCTTCCATAAGTTCCAAATTGACACGTTTAATATTGTGATGTCTTACGAAATAGCAATTGCCTCATTTGCAGACCTTTTAAACGTATTAACTGTTTCAGGCGTAGGTGGTTCTGAAATGGTCACAGCCTGTGATTTATTAATTTAAATACTGTTATGAATATTAGCAAACCTAAGGGGTGCTGCTATCTCTAAGCCGATGCTAAGCAGTCACGCGAATTCACATCAATAATTCAATCATTATGTATCTACATAAACGAAACAATAATTGCGTCTACACATATGTACCATGTAGGTATACGGGCAGCGGAGTCAATGCACAAACACATACATATATCTGAGATACTCCTGAAAGTATGCAATGAGAAAAGCTATAAAATTGTGCAATTGTAGTTACAGCTGAGAAGTTTGAGAGCTGATGGACTAGTAGATTCTGGAAGCGCCTAGAAGATGCGAACGTATCAAAGAGTATAAAAGGCAAAAAGTGTAGAGGCGCTGGAATTTAGTTTGATTTGAGATTTCGATTAAGACGCTATCTAGCGAGCAAGAGCAGTATTATTTTGAATAGTAGAGTTTCATTTGAGCTATCAATCAGTTTGGTTATTAAGCAAGCTATTCGTTGCACAATTTGAGCGTTATTGTGAAGTACTTTAATAAAGGCCATTTTGCATTATTACATATTGGAGTTATTTATTCAACAGTTTAGTGATTCGAACTTAGCAGAAGGGCAAATAAGAGGATTTGCAAGCAAATTCGTTACAATACATATAGCTCAGACTTCAACACTGTTGGTACAAGTGTTGCTGCGAATTGTTGCACTCTGCATGCGGTTTGCTCGGAGGTAGTCATTAAACATGTAGTGCGAAACTGTCGCTTTTCGCAACTGTCTCTCATAATCACTGAATGATCGAATTCGTGATACACGGACAGGACAATAAATCTTCCAGAGAAATTTTCTCTCGAACACTCAGAGGTCCTCTCGTCTTCTCACGACGCCGTACATGGTTCCGAGCCAAACATCACGACAGGTAGGATGGGCGACATGTGGAGCGTGACATTTACCGAGCTTTTTTATCCAGCCAAGAGAAGGCAGAACTTACGGCGCGATTGCTAAGGCCTGTGATATCAGCATCATCAGATTTAAATCTGCTCATAGAATAATTTTCTCCAGACTTCGCACGATAGGTAGTCGCATTTTGGTTTAAAATGATTTGGAGAGATCCTTCCCATATCAAAGTCTTATTAGCTTAACTGGGAACTCATATTCAGATAAAACAGCATACGAGCAACTCATTTTTGCGCTGTCAAACGCACGCTCTTGTCGTGAGACTTCTCCACGATTTGACGTATAGTGAAGATCTAAGCGATAAGAAATTTAGCAGTTTTAAGCCTTACTGATAAGGTCCAATTAGTTCGTTGACTTTGTGCTTTAGCCTTTCGCACCAGAAGCTAGATAGAACCATATATATGAAGTAGGCTATTACTGCCATAGTTTGCGCGGTTTGTGGGATCACCTTTCACGTCAATTTTTGAAAAAATGTACGTCCAATCCCAAAATGTCCCCTAAACTTGCGCGTTTTAAGTGGGTACTTTTCGTTTGATCTGAAAAAAGGAAAAACAACATTTTTGCATATAAACAATTACAATAAATTTTATAGTTATGCATTTGTTATACATACTATATGTATATCATCGAAAATCGACAAAACTTTGCTTAAAACGTAACATAACTTAGTGCAATAATATTAAAATAAATTGTTTGAATCTGTTTGCTTTATTTTCTGAAAAAAAAAAAAAAAAAAACATTTAACCATTTATGTTTGGCTTTTGAATAAGTCATTACTGTCACATACCGCTACCATTTAACTAACTCGACGGAATGTTGCAACTTTCAAAATTCGGCATTTATGTTCCCCAACTTTACCAAACTGCACTTAAGTCAATATTTACATACACAACAAATTGTTAAAATATATGTAACTACGATTTTATTTTCGACTTTAAACTAATTAAATATAATTTTCAAAAACAATAACAATTTTTTTATTACTTTTGTTAACTAAACATATGTAATTTAATGCAATGCAAGATGCATGCATTTTTAGATATACATAATTTCTTTTTGGTGCTTATATGCTTTCTTATACGAACATACATCGACTGCTGAGTGGAATAACACCCTATGTCGCCTGATATTTCGAAAACGCTCTATCTCAGAAAACTTTTAAATAGCGCCCTATTTCAGTATTTTTTTCAAAAACGCCACGTCTAGGATTTTGCTCCAAAAACGCCCTATCTGGGCACAAATTCAATACATTTTGACATTAGCCGGGATGTTTTTGAAAAAAATTCTCAGATAGGGCACTTTTCAACCGAATTCTGAGAAAGGGCATTTTTGAAATAAATTCTGAAATAGGACGCTATACAAACGTTATCTAAGGTAGGGCGTTTTTGAAACGGCATTCGAGATATTATGATATTCCACTCAGTAGTCGAAATATGGATATTCCAATGATGACCGATAACAAAAACATATTAATTTGTTAGTTCGGTGCGATTGGCAGCTACTTCAGCTAGAATGAGTAAGTCTGAGGTAGACGAAATGTTATCGTTGTTAAAATTGACACAAGCATTGTTCCACTGACAATTTGCTGCCGTTGCAACTGTAGAATTGGAGATTTCTCCTAAAAACCGACTTTTCAATGAAATTGAATCTGGCGATTCATTAAAGTAATAACATCCATTTATTGTACTGAAACTGTTAGCCAATGGAATAACTGATGCAATTTCATTTTCTATGGCCGTGACATTGCGCCTTGTGATGCTCTCTTTTCTTGCTTTACGCTTTTGACTACCAACAGCCTGCTGTGGTGGTGATTCACTAATTTTGATAGAAGACAAGTTTACGACTGGTGTATTTGATACCTTTACAGCATTAGAACTTTTGTTGTTCGATGCACTGCTATTTGAATGGCGTTTTTTCGATGTGAATTTCTTTTTCTTTTTTGTATTACGTTTTCGTTGCAAATAAAGATCTAAATTGAGTGCAGGCAGTTCCTTAATTTTTTCTTCCAAATCAAAACTCGCAAGATCATTATTTGAATGAGAACCCTCTAAGGAATAAGTTTCACATTGTTTAGCATTACTTTTTGATTTCGGTGAGGCAGTGCTATTGCTGGAGCCTTCTAAAGAAACTTGATGAAAATTGTTGGATGGATTCACAGTTTGAAGTGGGGTTCCATTGGGATAATTTTGTGATTTTGGCGTTCTAACTTTTTTCGACACCGCAGATATTTGGCCCGAATTTATAAGTTCTTGATAGATTTTACCCTTACAAGCCCTTGCAGACTTTTTAGGCAAAACATCGTCTTCACTGCCATTACTAGAGAAGCTATTTTCATTAAGGAGCCGCACTTTAGTTGATTGTCCCCCAAATGTATCGTCGCTTGGTGGCATATAAGCATTTAAAAACTGTGATGTTTCACCAAGCGCCTGTTGTAAAGCATTCGCATTCTGATTCGCACTACAATTATTGTTATTGCTTTCACAATTAATTAAGGTACTTAATTCGCCCATTTGTGCTTCATCAGCTAATTTGAATAAGTGATTGTTTTTATCATTTGGGAATTTTTGTAGCATTGTGCCGCTGTCTTCTGCCACAAGCGTAGATTTGATTTCATCGTCTTGATCTAAAATGCGATCAGTATTACCTGGACGAGTATTTAGAGCCCGTAAGGGTGGAGCAGGCAGCTTATACCATTTAAAATTTGGATTTGCGTTAAAAAAGGCATCTTTATTCTGAAAATTACTTATTTTTAGTTATGTATATGTTTCAAAAAGATCCAAATCAAACTTTATCTTACTTGTTGCGCCAAACTAGTAAAACATTTTTTATCATTGGCATCTAAGGAAGCCCACCAGTCTCCAAGTATTTTAGTGATCGCTCTGAAAATATAAAGTAAAATTAGCGTGGTGCTTCAAGTATATATAAATATGTATATATATATGTACATACATATGTACAGTGAACGTCAAGAGTCTACTTATTCACCCCTATTCTGCATTTCGATTACGTTCTCGTTCTACGCTCCGCTTTAATCGTAGTTTGGTATTCTGCATTACGACGGAATCGTAAAGAGAAGAGGAAGAGCAAATGATTTTTCGAAATCAGCTGTTGGTACGGAATGTGTGAACATTGGAACAAAATAAATTAAAGAAAATGTGTAAAAAACACTGAAAAACGTTTATATTTTATTATCCACGCCATTTTGTACAAAAAAAGCAATAGAATATATTGCCGCAGTGTTATATTTTTTTGAGTGAAGTGCTTTCATAATTGTAAGTGTGTTTTTGTCGTTCTTTTGACCAATTCCCTGCCGTGGCCACCAAGTTTTGTTAAAACGGATTCCTGCACGAATATAGTTGACAGTTTCTGAATTTTATGGAAGCTAATTTCATTGCACTGGCCTAAAAGACCTTATAAAGGTTTATTTATTCTTTCCGCAAGGATTGTTTACGTTTTCGCTTCACCTTCCTCTACGCCGGCAGCTTGCTTTGGCATATAACTGGACCCAACGAACAGACACAAATTATAGCTGTCTATTATAATGGAATCAATAGCCGCGGCATTATTTATGGAGTTGGAAAGCAACGCATACGAAAATTGCCAGGCGAGAATGGAAAGGCAAATATTGCGAGATTTGTGTAATCCATTTGAGATGAGTGACGAATTGTAAGAAATTGAACTTAAAAGTGGTAAAGTTTAATGACTTATTTTCTTATTTAGGTTCAAAAAAAACTTTCGACTTAACAAGGATTCTTTCAAGTATGTGTTAGATACTTTTGCGGGGCAAATACGTCCAAGGACTTCGACATCGACATGTTGTTTTTGACCTGGAAACATATACAAAACAATCATCATCAAGCCTTCTACGTTTCTTAACAAGTTTTACTTACATTTTTGTCAAAATTCTGTTATAAATTAATAAAAAAATAAAAAGAAAATATTTTTCCGCCAACTAATTTGCAACTTAGAAAAACGGAACTACGATCGAAATGCAGAATACAAAAAATCGAACGATTCGAAGTTGGATCGAAAGGGGTTGGAACACAGAATACCAAAATTGCCAAATCGAAAAAATTCCAATCCAAGTCGAAATGCAGAATAGGGCTGATTATTATTATTATACCGAATACTATAAAGTAAGCACAATAAGGTACAAACCTAAATAAAACAATTTGACTATTCCATATTATAAATAAAATAAATGTAAGGCGCGATAACCTCCGAAGAGATCTAAGGCCGAGCTCCTCTTCGAATTTGCGTCGTGCTCTTGATTTTCCCTACAAATTGGCCGGACGGGACCTACATGTTTTATGCCGACTCCGAACGGCATCTGCAAGGCAGATGAGTTTTCACTGAGAGCTTTTCATGGCAGAAATACACCCGGAGCGCTTGCCAAACACTGCCGAGGGGCGACCCCGCTTAGAAAAATTTTCTTTTAATTGAAAAACCTTATTTCTAAAATTTTGATGTTGCTTTACCCGGGGTGTGAACCCAGGGCATACGGTGTGGTAGGCGGAGCACGCTACCATCACACCACGGTGGCCGCCGTGACCCATGAAAAATGAATAAAGCAAAGATAAGACAAGAAAATAATAATGATAAAATAAATATCAAACTTAAGAAGAAAAAAAAAAAAGACAAGAAATAAAATTGCACTCAAAAAGTTACGCTGACTAGTAGATGGTTTTTATTCTAAGGACCATTTCAGAAATAAGCATAGATGGATTCTTTAAAGTTTCTTTTGTTAAATTTGTTTCTATCAGTCGCAGGGACTGCATTACACAGCGTTGACGAAAAATAGCCTGGCTGGGGGCAATGAGTTAAAGTGAGGGACAATAAGGTCACTCAGTCGAGCTGATCTGGTAAAGCTTAACTTTTCATAGAGATAGCTAGGCAATTTATTAGAAATAATTTGTAAAGAAAATTCAGTTTCTGGCCTTGAAGTACTCTAAAATTCCACAGCCCAAGAGGCTGCCTCTCCATTACGAAATGTGATCAAACTTTAAAAGACATAACGCGTCACGCTATTGAATAACACGCTGATCTTACGTGAGGAATGGGCATCAAGTTTACTATAAACAACTTCGGCGTATGTTACTATTGGCAAGATCAGCTGTAAAGCAAGTTGACAACGTGTGTCAGTTGGTGTATAAAATCCAGACCTACGAAGATTTCTCAAAGTAGCATACACCTTGCATATAACATATAACTTTATGATCTTGGTAATGGTCCCAAGAATGCAGGGTAACACCAGTTTTATAAATTAAATAGGCAAGCCATCCCAGTAAAACAGCATTGACTAGCTCAGGATCTAGAGCGTACTGTACCTCATCCTTTCTGCACTTAATTTAACACTAAAATAACATATTTTTTCGCGCCGAGTGATACATGTTGCATTATTTCTCGCTCTCTGAAATGCTTCCCAACTATTAAAAGTTGGATTTTTTCCACTTTAATGGAGCTTGTTACGAAGCTTGATGGCTGACAGTTGTCTACTATTGAACCAGGGACAAGGTGAAATTTCCTTAGGGACAGTTCGAATGGTAATATGCTTGTCATAAGCACCCTTTAAGACACTATAGTTAAAAAGAAAAAAAGTGCTTCATCAACAATTTGTAGAGACTAAAAATCACACCAGTTAACACTGTTGAAATCATTCAAAAGTTCATCTCCGTTGATGCTACGAAAGTCTCCATAAGAAAAATACTGATTCGTGGCCGGATGCTCAATATCAATATCCAGACAACTTTTTTTTATAAGGCTTCACCTTTTTTAACTGTATTCCCGAAAAGTTCACTTGAATATCAGAATAGACCAATTTACAACTGCATCCATTCTGTATCCCAAAAGGCGTGGGCGGACGCCGTGGTGTGGTGGTAGCGTGTTCCGCCCACCACACCGCGTGTCCTGGATTCAGCTCCCGGGAAAAGTAACATCAAAAAATTTGGAAAAAGTTTTTTTCAATCACAAACAGTTTTTCTAATCGGGGTCGCCCCTAGGAATTGATTTTGCAAACACCCCGAGTGTATTTCTGCCATAAACAAGCTTCTCAGTGAAAACTCATCTGCCTTGCAGATGCCGTTCGGAGTCGGCATAAAACAGGAACCTACATGTCCCGCCAATTTGTATGGGCAATTAAAAGGAGCACGGCGCAAATTGGAACAGAAGCTCGGTCTTATTCTCCTCGGAGGTGAATCGCTCCAAGTATATTTTTTTATCCTAAAAGGCGTAAGTTAATGTACTTTACAAAAACACAAATGTTTTTCATAAGAACGTTATGACAGATTTAGCGGTTGTGTGCAAAGTTGAACCGTGTCATGATAGGTTAGAGGAAGTCTGTACTAACAAAAAAAGCCATTGATTGTGCTCTTGTTATACAACATGTAACATTGTAAAATTTTTGTCACATGCTTTGACGTTTACAGCGCAATTCTGGTTAAACCTCGTTCTCAGTCTTTCTAGGACGATTTAAAAGACCATTGCACAGCTTTGGCTATCTGGCGCCACGGTCTTAGAAATAATATTTTAAAATACACATGTGGTTAAGAGTTTATTATGCTTATATACATTACTCATTTGCCAGCAGAGGTAGAAAGTTACCGCAGCCTATTGGGTTAGGTTTTTTTGCTCACAGAACAGCGTCCAAGGATCAAATCCGGCGATGAACCAATATTTAGTTGAGTTTTTTTTAATTAACTTACTCAGAAACAATCTAATCTGTTCAAAAGCATTGTTTAATATTTTATTTTATATATTTTTTCTTTTACTTCATTTTTAATTTATGTTGCTGTTAAGTCCTGTTGACTATTCCATGCATATTCTCTAATTAATATAATGTTTTTTCTTGTTAGGCCCAGCAACTTTTTTTAACTCAGAGGTAATTTTAATATTTGCCAAAATTGTATAAATTTAACTCCTCATGAGAAGCTAAATCTGGGTTAAAAATATAACTTGTGCTTCTACAAGTGGGCTTTGTTGTATTAAATTATTACTGTTCGTTGTTATAAATATTTACAATGGAAAATGCAAAGATTGCTTAGTTAAGAACACCTCAGTAGCATATTTTTTCAAATTGTCTAATGAAAGACCCAAAACTGATTGCCGGAATAGCAATTGTCTTTCGAAAGATTGTAGTGATCTGAAAGATAGTTGCTAGAGAATTCAAAAGAAGTCTTACGAAATACCGTTGTCAACCCTCCCTGCAAATTTTAATTATTTTAATAAATTTGCAGCTTTATACCAATTTCACACAGCGAGCTAATGAAGCTTAGCCGAACAAATGTGATATGATACGTTGATTATTATCTAATTGGTATTTATAAATAAGAAAATTTGTAACTTTTTGCAACTCAACCTAATCAATTAGAGATCGAATTAGGTTGCTTTAAAAAAGGCCGCGGGTTGGAGGTTTTCGGAAATAAATTAGTTCTTTTCGAAATACATTTAGGAAATGTGTAGTAATTTCAAAATAGTCAGGTTTTCGATTTTTTTCTTATTATTCCGAAAATGTCACGGACATAAGTACATAGTATATATGGAACTAGGTGGGTTCAATCAAGGTTCACTGTAGTCAAAATCTTCCACCCAAACCACCCAATTTTAACGAGAGAGGGATAAGAGTTTTATACAACTGAAATTTATTACCTATCCCCCCAATGGGTTAGGGTGCTTAGAATATACTCGCGGCAGGTATGCCTGTCATAAGAGGGGACTAAAATACCCAAATGATTGAAGGGGTTGCCAGCGCAATTTATAGCTTCTCCAACCCAATTGTCAACCTCACCTACCCGTGACGAATCCTGTTTCTTAAGCAGCAGATGCTCTGGCGACCCTTAGTTGCTCATGGATATATGGGGTGGGAAAGCGGGATGGCCTAGAAGGTTTCATGTGGTCATACTAAATCGTTCCCGAGATGGTGAGCTGGCACCGGAACGTACCGTATTTGAATCCGGCAAAGGTCCATCAACATCGATACTATTTCCCAAAACCTTCGTGGAGTGTCCTTATCGCTACAACAACAACAACAACATTGCCTACATTTTCTTAGAGATTTTATTTAATAAATATTTAACCCCAATCACTAATAAAATACCACTGATAATCCCTGGTATATCGAATAATTTTAACAAATCGCTTGCCACCCCCTTCGGGTCAGAGGGATATCGCTACACTGTACACGCCTATTTGTACAGGAGTACACCACTGGAAGCCAGCGGAACTCCGAACTCCCTACAATCTGCTTCGATCGGTTCAGTTGTACCTATGAAGGTCCTCGTAATAGTTGCCCAGAATACTGCTATGACCCGGGATCCAGATTATTGTGATTTTAGAAGAGTTGGATACATCGCAAGGATCACACCAATGTCGAACTCAATACTTTACTAGCCGTTTGGCTGTTCGCGATTTTAAATTCTTTCACCGTAATAGAACAGAACATCAGAACAGATTACATCTTAACGTATGCGGCAGCGAAGGCCGCTTTAAAGACCGTATAGGCAATATCCAGCTGGAATTTGCGTATTATATCGAGTTCCTCACGAAAGGGAGTCTGAAGCCTCGGTTGGCCAAGAGATCCGTTCCAATTCTTTCGGAGCTGGTGGTGTTGTCGTTATTTGGCAAAAAAAAACCTTGTTAGCTTTGCAGAGAACTTAAATTCACAAATAGCAGCATACAAACAACTTCTTTTCGCCATTTCAAACGCTGCATCGATCTGAAAAAAAATGGTGAGGGCCGATTCCCTTCTCGTGAGTCTTCTCTACTATTTGGCGCACAGTGAAGATTTAAGCGTAAGAAAATTTATCACTTCGTAAGCCGACAAGGTCCAATCTGTTCGTTGACTTTGAGCTGATTCCAGACTAGGCATCTGCCTTGTTGTTGTTGCATCGATAAGGACACTCCCCGAAGGCCTTGGGGAGTGTTATTGATGTTGATGGTCCTTTCCCGGATTCAGATCCGGTACGTTCCGTTACCAAGGCCGACCATCTCGGGAACGATTTGTTATGATCACATACGACCTTCTTGGCCATCCCGCCCTTCCACGCCCTAGATCCATGAGGAGTTCGGGATCGCCAGACTCGGCTGTTAATGAAACAGGATTCGCCACGTATAGGTGAGGTTGACAATTGGGTTTGGATAAGGTATATATTGAGCTGCCAACCTGAAAGAATTGCGCTACACAACCCCTTGAATCTGGTATTTTAGTCGCCTCTTACGACAGGCAACCTACCCCAGGTATATTCTGACCCCCTAACCCAATGGTGGTAGGCATCTCTCTTCTTCATTTACGTCACGCATGCGCGCTGCAGCCATACATAGTGTGCCTCAAAAAACTTTCCCAAAGTTTCCGTAATAGCTGGGACAAATTTAAGCAATTTAATACATGCTAAGTATTCAAGCAGTCCAGCTGATAACTTAGTTTGCCTTTATGTACCTGCAATGTATATATGTATGTACTCACCTATTTTCCAATGACTTGTATCGCTCTTTAACTATGGCCCTGTGACGTTTACAAAATATTAGAAAAGCATTCATAGGTCTCCGCGCGTGATGGTCAGGTGTACTTGGTATTGCCCCTTCAGTGTCATTCTGCACTTTGTGCACAGTCTCAGCATCAACATTATATTCAGTCTCGTCCGATTCCATTCTAGTCAATCGATTAGATTTATCTTTTCTTGCTGCGAAATGTTTACTGTTCTTTAAATAACGTTCAAAATTTGTAGCGGCATCATCATTATTATCATCCATATCTTCATCTAAATCTTCATCATCGTCTTCATTCTCCTCATCATGCACACTGCTATTACTACTCTCATTTGAGTAACTATAATGATCCAATTTAGCATAATTGTGGACATCTTTGATGCGGAGAAAGGCATTTTCTTGGTAATCAATATTATTAAAGGACGACGAGCGTCTATCACTGAACTCCTTATGAGCATCGACTTTCTCAATTGTTCTAACGATTAGATTGCCACTTAAATGTTTGCCACTTTCTATTTGACTGAAAGTATTCGGGATGCTGGTAACAATAACATTGTTATTATTATTAATATTACTATTATTATTATTTATATATGTGTTGCTGTTGTTGTTACTGTTAACACTAACATTGCTGCTTAAACTAAAGGCACTTTTCTTTTCAAGTTTTAAGTTATTATTATTATTGATTCTAATTGCACCTCCATCATGCGACTGTGTTCGGCCCAGTTCATTGCTTAAATTATAAAATGTATGATAGCTCCATCGATTGTTTTGCAAATTTGGATGAATTTGCAAATGTTGTACTTGGACACGTTGTGGCTGCGTTTGAATATCTTTGGTCTCGGCACTTTGAATATCGGTTTTGAGTTTATTATCAGCGGTATATGGAGAGCCAACAAGGGAAGTTTGTATTGAATATGTTGAAGTGAATCTGTTGTCCGTACTTTGAGGTAACTTTGATGGCTGTACTATTTTGCATTTGTCCAATGACATTATACCTGATTGTAATAGGACACTACCATGACTTATGGTACTGAAGTCTACTGTATTCGCACTGTTGATCATGTCGCTCTGATATTGTATACTTTTATTCCAAAAATTAAAGACATAACTGCCTAAAATAAAAGACGGTGAAATAATATTTAGAATGCATCATACATCTAACTGTACTAGGAACAAATATTAAAGTAAGATAATTTTTTCATTAAAGACCAAATATTTCTAAAGTAAACAGTTTTCGCAGCGGCGGCTATGACATGTTAAAACCAGGGTTTGAAATTACTTTCATATTTTCGTTTAATTTTTTTCGACCTAACTTGTATAAAATAAAAATAAAAGTAAGGCGTGATAACCTCCGAAGAGATCTAAGGCCGAGCTTCTCTTCCAATTTGCGTCGTGCTCCTCTTGATTTTCCCTACAAATAGGCCGGGCGGGACCTACATGTTTTATGCAGACTCCAAACGGCATCTGCAAGGCAGATGAGTTTTCACTGAGAGCTTTTCATGGCAGAAATACACTCGGAGCGCTTGCCAAACACTGCCGAGTGGCGACCCCGCTTAGAAAAATCTTCTTCTAATTAAACAACTTACTTCGAAAATGTTGATGTTGCTTTGCCCGGTGTTTGAATCCAGGGAATACGGTGTGGTAGGCGGAGCACGCTACCATCACACCACGGTGGCCGCCAACTTTTACTGGGAACATTTACTAGACAGCAGCCATTGTGAATTCCTACAGTAAAAGAATGTTTGAAAACACACAATAGTAAACAGCCCCGATCACCTATTGAATCGCTGTTTGTAGTATTTCAAACATGAGGATGAGACCACGATAGTATCTCTGAAAATCAGGTGATGGTGTTTTTATGTTACTTTGACGTCTATGCTTAAGATGCACAATGCACAAATGGGCAATTTATCGCAATTCAATTTGTTTACAGGCTAGCAAACGAACAAAGCTATCTTCCATTCTCTCTTCATAGCAGTTCATCCTGTCAACTTATTTGGCAGGTAGGTATGGTAATGAAGGAATGAAAAGATTCTTGACTTGTAATTGACAGCAGCAAAGCGAAATCCAAAATTAAAACAAATGCAAACTTTAGATTTGATCTCCAGCCCTCGTTTTTTTTTTTTAATTTACTTAAACATAAAGAATTTATTGTTCTCCTGTGAAAGTTTCAATGAGAAGCTTTTCAAAGCAGAAATACACTCGTAAGTGTTTTCCAAACCATTGCTTCTACTGAATTCTAAATTAATTGATTGCATTTCCTTCTTATTCAAAGCTTTAGAACAAAAAGAATTACAGCAATTCACTTTGATCATATTTCTAATAACCAAAACCAGTGAACAAGTGAATTTTTTAAAGGTGAAAATTACGCTTTGGTGCTGCAAAATTTATTTCAGATCTGCACACTTTTTTGATACATTTCGAATAGTAGTCTAAGGTCCGACTAAGCAACGACCTGAAAATATTATAGCAAGAATTTTTTTTTACAAATTTTTCAAGTGTTTTTTTTTATTTTGCATTCGGTACAAAAAATTATGCAGAGGCACGAAAAAGCAAAAAAAAAGAATTTTTGTTTCAAAAACTATGATTTTGAATAAACAAAGTGCCATATTCAGTTTTCGATGTCATTTTTTAGCACAATATCTCTCAGTTACATGCCAAGTTTATTAAACAGAACCGCAAGTGACAGTGTCGAGTTAAGTATTAAATAAAATGTATGCATCGATTTAAGTTTTACTTTGAAGCTAATGAATTTAACTTGTGTATCAAAACATTGGCGGCCACCGTGGTGTGATGGTAGGGTGCTCGCCTACCACCGGATGCCCTGGGTTCAAACCCCCGGGCAAAGCAAAATCAAAAATTTTAGAAATAAGGTTTTTCAATTAGAAGAAAATTTTTCTAAGCGGGGTCGCCCCTCGGCAGTGTTTGGCAAGCGCTCCGGGTGTATTTCTGCCATGAAAAGCTCTCAGTGAAAACTCATCTGCCTTGCAGATGCCGTTCGGAGTCGGCATAAAATCATGTAGGTCCCGTCCGGCCAATTTGCAGGGAAAATCAAGAGGAGCACGACGCAAATTGGAAGAGAAGCTCGGCCTTAGATCTCTTCAGAGGTTATCGCGCCTTACATTTATTTTTTTTTATCAAAACATGTACTGACAATTCCTGCAAAAACACTCAATGCAGATTGGAAATCTCATAAAATTTTGTTTGGGAAAAATTACTTCGGCTCAGTTGAATTATTTAAGAAACATACCTACATACATACATACATAGCTATGTATAAACACACAATGCACAGATATGCGTGGATTGTATTTTCAAGACGGTCACGTCAACTAACAAAATTGGGTTCTGTTGGCAACACTATGACTTGAATTAAGAGAAAAATGGCAAAGATCTTGTTTGCAAACATTGCGAGCTTTTTAATTATACCAACCCACAAGTAAAAAGTATTTTATATACGTGTATATTTATTCATATATGGATAACTTAATGTTTATGTGAACGAAAGAGAAGAGATGGCAACACAGGTGAATAATTTATCGTTTTTTTCACTTTTTTGTTTTGCGAATATGTGTTTATGAAAATTTTTGTAAATTTGTACAAATTTTATTAAAGGTCTTTCTTTAATATTGTATATTGAAACAGACTTAATTAGAGTAATCAGAAGTAACTGCATATTTGTTTCATTTTCCTGATAACGTATTAGCTAAATGAAAATATTTTAGAAAAACAACTGCACACTCACACACGTACATACGTTTCTTATAGTGAATATGTTGTTTGTACGTATGTATTTAGATATGAAAAGCGATTATTAGTGACAAAAGGGTTTGGAAATTAATAGCAAAACTACGCAGCAATACATATCCGCATCTGCTAATTTTTACTGAAATTAAGAAGCAGCGATTTTCACTTTTCAAAATTGGATTGTTTTGCAATCAAAAACGAACTGTATTTACTTATAAGGTCATTCAATTTGAACAATTTTCATAAGTGATTTGACTTGTTAGCAATTTATTAAACAAATTTATTAATCTTTATGGCACCACTTTTTTTTTTGCATTATTTGTAAGCCATCTCTTAAATTTAATTTAGTTATTCCAGTTTGAAATGCTCTGCGTTTTAACTTTATTTAATTTTTCGTTTGCCATAATCACTTTAGGAATTTTCACTTTCAGTTTTTGTTCAGTAATTAAAATTCATTTTATAGAGTGGCGAATTTTGTGATTTAGCGACGTACCGTGGCGTTTCTGCTGCTGCTGGTGTCGCCTCTCCAATGCTCTACGAATTCGGACCCCAACTGGGCGATGGACACAACCAACAGCAAACACCAGCACAGTTTACCTCAACCAGCGTCAAGATTATGAATTCTCTCATCATACATTAACAAATTGCATGGCTGTATAAATGCGAATATACGTACATATGCATATATGAAGAGATTCCGATATCCATACATACATACATGTGGATGTATGGATGCATGCTATAATATTCATCACCTACGTACTTATGTATGTATATCAGGGGCGGATTCAGGTAGGGATACGGTCCACAAATTTGCGATAACCGCACATAATTTGTGAATATTTTCATTCAGTGTTGTTGTAGGGTAGGCAGTAATGCGCTAGCAAAACTAACTGTTTAAGTGAAAGTATAAATGAAAATACCAAGGTTTGGAAAAATTTATTTATATACCTACATTCGCTCTTAGTTTACACAGGAACGTGAATATTAAAAAATTTTTTCCGCATTCACATTCACGAACGGGAATATAGGAACAAAATTCAGACCCCTAGCGTTCGCGAACGATTGATTCATTGTTTAATGTTTACAACTTAAAACCGTATTCCGCAATCAACATAGACATGGCACCTGTTAAAACAACATAATTTTTCAAACCGAAAATCTGAAATTTAGAACAAACTCTGGAATCAGTTGAACCAGAAGAATTAACACCAGCGAAGCGGCCAAAGCATGCAGAGGAGGACCATACTAATCTGGAAGTAATTTAAAAAAAAAGTAACAATTCTATAGGCTACCTCACGATCAGGTGCAGTTGGTCTTACATCGTTGCATAGCATATTTCCATTGCAAACCATTATAATATCTAAATAAAGTCCACGCATATCCACCTGTCAAGCATTACAAAATTTGCATTGTAAATGCAATGAGTAAAGCAACATTCCCTGCAAGAACACTTTCGTCAGATCACCAGTTATTTCAATGAAAGTTTCATGAGTTTTCTAAGCGTGGATTGATAATTATATGCATGTGTGCACAGATGTGCATGATCATATTTTAATGGGGTTGCTACAACAATAACATCATATTTTAATGTTATTTATATTATATGTATATTTGATGTTAGTGGAACCAAGCAATTCACAACTGGAGTTGTATACGTCCTATCCACCATGAACAAACACGTCCTTCGCGAAGACTTTTTATGTTTTGTCCCTGTTTTTCACGTAATCGGTGCGGGTCTCGCAAATACTTTGCTCACAACATTACGGATTATTATTATTGTCTTTCCATTTTTGTTGTGAATGTTCTATTGGAGATTTCAAATCTGGAGCCCACCCCGAAACATTTTCCTGGATCCGCCCCTGATTTATATTACATCCGTAATGAGCTTAAAAACGTTGAGTCTCCCTTAACTCATACCTTTAAGCTTATATGCATATATATTCAAATATATATATGTACATACATAATTATAAGAAAGGCGTACCCCGATGGAGAAAAAGCCAATGCCGCTTTTTCCTAATATCAGCTTACACTGTGTGAAATCATTATTTGCAACTCATTATTTGAAAATCAAGCCTAGTATACATTAATTGAATACTTAGAGCTTCGAATCTACACCCAAAAACTGGAGAAAGCATCGAAACGCGTAAGGAAATCTTCTTAATCTTGGTTTCCACTAGGGCTATTTATCAACGTCACCTGTTGCGGGGAAAATATTGCTGATGTGCTTTGTTGGGGACGGTCATTGTGGACAAAAAGCTATCGCGCAACGAAATAAATAATATCTCAGAGTTTCACTCTGTTACCCTAGCCGCTTAAGCTGAGATGGGCAGCAGAATTTTATGTTATCAAACAAATTGGCAAGGTTAACTAGCCTCACGTCAACTTTAACTGTAGTTTAAACTCACACTGAAAACCCGGGCCTTTGTAGTGCTTTTGCCGTAACTCGAGCTCCGATTGATATACATACATATGTGTTCACAAAGGTCATACTCGGGGAAAAAATTTACAAGTAGCCCTTTAAAATTTAAAACTTAAAAGTCATTCTAACAGCATCTAGAAGGCAGATGAGTTTTCACTGCCAAGCTTTTCATAGCAGAAAAACACTCGGAGTGCTTGCCAAACCACTGCCGAGGGGCGACCCGCTTAGAAAAACTTTTTTCTAATTGAACAAACTTGTTTCTAAATTTTTGATGTTGCTTTAGGGCGTGAACCTAGGATCTGCACTGTTGTAAGCGGATTACGCTGCCACCACACCAATTATTATTAGGTGAAATTTAAAAGAGGAAACATTTATTGGCATGTTGCGTTAGTACCATTTCGAAAATCGCCACGTATTAACGTCGGGCAATTTCGTAACCATTTCAAAGTGTTGCCGAAATTAGAACCACGGAAAACTCGGTTGAAACTGCAGTTGCCTAATCACGAGGCCATCCTGCTAGTATTTGTTTTCTTGTTACTTCCGTTTATCCTTTTTTTGCGCCAGCAGCCCAATTTGGACATTCTGTTTCTATATTAATTTGTGCGAAGCCAATTTGTATCTATATAAGGCATAATTACATAGTGTTTATTTTTGTTTTTGAGAAAGTGCATTACGCCTTCAGAAAAAATTCTAAATAAGTAGGGACTCCTTTAAGTTCACAGTGCATCCAGGTCTAATAATAATAAATAAATTATCTATGAGTAAAATTATGAAACTAAAACGAAATATATTTTGACATCCCGTAAAAGTAGTTCAGAGGAAACGGAAATCCACATGAGCTTTGAAAAGACCCCCAGCGGGTTATGGGGTTAGAATATACCCGCGGTAAGTATGCCTGTCGTAAGAGGCGACTAAAATACCGGATTCAATGGGTTTGTAGCGCAGCTCTTTCAGGTTGCCAGCGCAATACATAGCTTCTCCAAACACAATTGCCAACCTCACCTATCCGTGGCGAATCCTATTTCATTAACAGCCTAGGCTCTGGCAACCCCGAACTCATCATGTATCTAGGAAGTGGGAGCGCGGTATGGCCTAGAATGTCGCATGCGGTCATAACAAATCGTTCCCGAGATGGTCGGGCTTGGTACCGCACTCCCCAAGGCCTTGGGGAAGTGTCCTTATCGCTACAACAACAATAACAACAATAGCTTTGAAAAGATTTGAAAGGGTGGAGAATGCAGCAATGCAGGATAGCGGACAGTAGAAACTCCAAACAAAAAAGTCAACAACATAAGAGACTCCCTGAGGAAGCTGCAAAATGCACCTGAATGCGTAGGTAAGAAAAATCCTAATATCAGTTGAACGACCATGTGAACATAGTTTTATGCAGTTTTTAATATAAGTAAATAGAGCAATACGAGAGCAGGTGTAGACAAAAAATGCAATTCAAAATAAGGTAATAAAACCCACCTTTTTATCCCTCTTTCGTAATAAGCCGCCTTTGCCTTTGTGCTCATGCATTGGTATATATGTATTTATGTTCTATATGAATACATACAAACATACTTACATATATATATGTAGAAAATATTTTTACAACGTAAATATTATTGCTTTTCAAAGCTGTTGTTGTTGCACATTATGCTTGAACTTGATTGCCTATTTTAGTTGTTTTGATCATTACTTATTAATTAAAGACAGTTCTAAATAGTATAACAAATGTGAAAGCTTCTTTAAACTTAGTTGTAATATAAATTGTATGTATTAATTAAATACAATATATGTATATTAGGGTTGGTCGATTTGTATGGACAAAAATTAACCGATATCGTGTCATCGATTTTTCGATAGGATTTGGGCTCAGGAAAACAAAGTTGCACTACGCATATCCAAAAATTAATAATTTTCGAGCCTGCGAAAAAAAAAATGGCGAAAGGGTAAATTTTTCGACCAAAACACTTCCCAAGACCCAAAATATATACATATAATTTTTTTTTTTTCAAAAAACTGTTGTAAAAACGTTGGCGATAACAGTATTTAAAAAAAAATATTTTTTTTTGGGTTTTGGGGAGTGTTTTGGTCGAAAAATTTACCCTTTCGCCATTTTTTTTCGCAGGCTCGAAAATAATTTTTTTGGGTATTCGTAGTGGAACTTTTTTCCTGAGCGCAAATGCTATCGAAAAATCGATGACGCGATATCGGTTAATAAATCGACCCAGTCTAATATATATAGCTCCAATTTAAATATAAAATATGAGTTTGATCAGAACTAAAGACTGTGAATAGGGATCTATAAGAAAATATAATTGAAGCTGTTCTTTATTAGCCTTTTAATTTATGGCTAGCGATTGCTCTGCTGTTATCTTATATCTTATACAAATTCTCTTGCTATGTTGACTCCGCAGATTGACTTTGGACTCAGCTTTTAGTGTGCACCTGAAGATTTAGTCAAAAAAGTTACACAGTGCTACTCTCTTTAGAAGTTGAGCCAGCTTATATTATTGTAACGTTTTTGGTGTACTAAATTCGAATGATAGGACTTCACGATATATGTACAAAACAAACAGTGTGCCTTAACCTGGAATTATTTTTTTTTTTTAGAAAAACTATTTCATGTATTTTTTTTACCACCCCTTTTTAATTTCTCATTAGTTTATTGGTATATCGAAAATTAAATCTGGGGTGATCTTTAAGGAGATCCGGAGACTATTTTTTAGGAAGCATACAGTTTAGAGCTCTTGATAATCGAATAGTCGATTAGCAAAACTTGTTTAGTAAAAAAATAATTATCACTAATCTACTGGTTCTTGGCATTATTCGAATAGTGCTTATATCAGCGTGCTTTGCACACAGAGTATATTAACTTTGATTGGATAACGGTTGGTTGTACAGGTATGAAGGGATCGAGATAGATATAGACTTCCATATATCAAAATCATCAGTATCGAAAAAAAATTTGATTGAGCCATGTCCGTCCGTCCGTCCGTCTGTCCGTTAACACGATAACTTGAGTAAATATTGAGATATCTTCACCAAATTTGGTACACGAGCTTATCTGGACCCAGAGTAGACTGGTATTGAAAATGAGCGAAATCGAACGATACCCACGCCCATTTTTTATATATATAACATTTTGGAAAACACAAAAAACCTGATTATCTAGTAAATAATACACCTAGAATGTTGAAATTTTACGTGTGGACTGATAGTGAGACTCTTGATAAAAATTTGAAATTTTTTTTAATGAGCGTGGCACCGCCCACTTCTGATAAAGTCAATTTTACAAATATTATTAATCATAAATCAAAAATCGTTAAACCTATCGTAAAAAAATTCGGCAGAGGTTCCCTTGCTATAAGGAATGCTTTGAAGAAAAAATTAACGAAATCGGTTAAGGACCACGCCCACTTTTATATAAAAGATTTTTAAAAGGGTCGTGGACGAATAAAATAAGCTATATCTTTTTATAAAACTTCAAATTTTATAAAATGGACGTGGCACCGCTGCTTTTATGACTAAGCAATTTTCTATGTTTCGGAAGCCATAACTCGAAGAAAAATTAACGGATCGTAATAAAATTGGATACACAAATTTTCCCTATAGCAGGAAATATTTCTAGAAAAAATGGACGAGATCGGTTAAAGATCACGGCAACTTAGATATAAAACAAGTTTAAAAGGGTCGTAGACTAGAATAATGAGCCATAACTTAGCAAAAAATAGTTTTGAATCAATGATATTTTACTTATCAAGTTTTATTGTAAGAGGAAATGGGGAGACATTTTTTTTAAACGGGCGGTGCTACGTGTTATGTAGAAAAGTAATTTATCTGAAATGAAATGTACAATTAAAGTTCACGCTGAGTATATAATGTTCGGTTCCACCCGAACTTAGACACCTTTACTTGTTTTTTGTATTTTTTAATTACTTCCCCGTTTCGCAAAATCCGTCTTTGATTTACTGTAAGCTTACATATTTTACACTTTGGTTCTTTGGCATCATCAGGAACTAGAAAGTTAACTCATTTTGCAGCTAACAACTTAATTTTCTTTTTTTGACAAAAAACTGAATTCATTAAATTTTAAAATTTATTTTTAATGGCAAAATATTATGTTCATGAAACCGTCAGTATTAAAAAAAAGACAGTTATCCTATTAAATGCCATATTTAAATAAGGGCCTTAACACATTTTGAAGCTTCAAAAGTTTGTATATATATTAAACTCAGAAAAAGGGGCTACAAAAGTTTTGCGCAGCACTATATTTTCGTAAATGTATACATTTTGCCTTTAAATATATAAATTTTCCCTTTACATTGATTTTAAATATTTTCAAATACTGACATAAATTTAGTTAACAGAAAGTGATTAAAACTAAAAATTTATGCAGGTATTACACTTAAATTAATTTTTGATTTGAAATAAAATTTAGTAATTTAATTTTGTTTGAGAGCTACCACGAGTACATATTATTTTTTCACACAGATTTTCGAACACTTTATTCCAAAAATTTATTTTTGTTATTGATTTTGTTCATGTTTTTTTAAGCTCGATGTAAATATTTGTCAAATTTTAACAAGTGTTCAGTTACGTTCCGTTATATGTATTTATATACGTTAGGGTGCTCAAATTTATTTTGCGAAATTGTTCCAAGCATATTTGGCTTCTAAATAAAATTCTATAAAAAATGTTAAGTGTTGCGTGCAAAATGGCAGTAAAAAGTTTTAGAATAATATTTCATTAATTTTTTAATTTGATAATTTTACATTTTATTTTTTTTACTAAAAGCAAAACTGCTTACATAAGAAAATTCTGAAATTCCAAATAAAAAATTCGAAATTTTCATGCAGATTTTTAAACACATCTAAAATGTTTGAATTACGTGGACCATCTTTTTGGGATTGATTTGAGTAGTTTCAGATGAAAAATTCATTAAAGTTTTTTTCTAGAATAAACGAAACGAAATATAGAAGAAAAGAACATATACAATTTGCACAGAGTTTGCACTCTTTTCTTCGTTTTTGCGCAGCTGTATATCTAAAGTCGATTTTGGTCCTGCACAATCTTGAAAGGAGCAAACTACCTGAACCCCTGCCTCTGCTAAAAATGACCTTTTGTGGTATTGATAGAAAGGTAATTCATTGCACTAGTAATTTTTTTAAGCTAAAAATGGCCCTTATTTCAAGAAACCTTGTATTTACGTTTATCCTGCCTTCACAAAAATGTATTTATCATCTGAGGCTATTTCGTAGAAAAAAAATATTATGAAAAGCTTTTAGTTTTGTGATGTTCCATCGTCACGGGTGGGGCAATTGTACGCAATATTTTTTTTTTTTTTGTTGAAGCATTGTGATATAGCCAGCTGGGGATTCCTGGTTCTAATAAATATGCAGGTTGAGATACTTAACAGTCAATCATGATTGCTGATTGTGATTAATGACAAACTTTCTTGCTATAAGTTGCTCCTCTACTTTTTGTTTCATCGGTCTGCTCAAAATTTAACTAGAGCAATCTATCTCGATTACAAACCAGGGCCCGTATTACATGTTACGATCAGTGACTGAAAACCATTTTCACTCAAGCGATAACTATGCAACTGTCACCCCTTTCCTAAAAATTATAATAAGTTATGGATCTAACGAGTACTATTTGTCACTAGTTCAAATATGCCATTAATCCGTTCCACAATTTCAGAGCTATTGTGATTTAAAAACGAGTTTCGATCAAGGATCGTAACACGTAATAAGGGCCCAGCTTTTTTTTTTTTAGCAAAGAACAAATTGTCAGTTGTCGAAATTGTAATTTATGAATTAAAAACTCAACTAATTCGTATAAAAAGGAGGTCAAATATAAAATATTTAAACTAAGCAAATTTTCTAAGGCAGTATTTTAGTAATTTAGTGCATAATTTTACCAAATCGGAAATTTTAATTAGGTACGAACCGGCTGTTTTGAAATATTTTGCCTAAAAAAAGTGTTTCATGGGAAGTTTGCTCTGGGCTTGTTCTATTTGCTTTTGACAACTGCACTACTCTGCTCTGCTCCGACCTATCCTGCACTTATTTTGGGGCAATAAGCAGACTTAATAAGTTTTATGATTATGACGGGCGGCACAAAAGATAAACGCAATCCATTAGTGAAGTTATATGCATATTATAAAAACTCTGCGAATATATGGAAGTAGTTTGTTTGGTTTAAATACTTCTAGATAAACGAACATTTGGGAAATTAGTAAAAATTATATATTTTTCTTAAATGATTTTATTGCTATAATATAAAATAAAAGTGTCGCCGGTGGGGCAGCATTTTTCACCGGTGAGACATGTTCGAATTAAAAGCATTTAATGAACTTGTTAATAGTTCCCCCTAGCGGGATAGGGGCCATAGAATATACCCCGCGGCCAAAACCTTCGGGGAGTGTCCTTCGCTACAATAACAACAACAACCATCTCGAGAACGATTTGTTATGACTACATGCGACCTTCAAGGCCACCCCCCGGATCCATGAGGAGTTCGGGGTCGATCGCACGAGTGGTAAATTAAAAACTGCCACTTTGACAACTTTTTCAAAACAAGCTGATTTTAGGTTGAAATTGAAACAGTTAAATCAGCATTTTACTTTAAAAGTAAAAAAGGTATCGCCAATTCATTTAAAGATTAAAGTTATTATTTTAAGGTTCATTAAAGATTTCTACAGCATTTGTATCCACACTGTCTTCAGTTTTATAAAAAAAGTGTTTACGCACCAAAGTTCACTTTCCCATGAAACCTCTCCTTTACGAACTTTTCACTTTTTAAAAGACATTTTCAAACTGCACCAATGTTTGGTCTAATTTGTCGTAATACTTTGATAGGTGTCTCAAAATTGCCAAGCTTTATAATTCTGGAGAAAAATCGCGACACTCTAATGCGCATATGTTTTTCTAAGCGTCAGCTGATAATGGTAATATTTCCGCTACCAACACCAACTTTATTTAACAGTTGATTTTTTCTTTTTTAATAAAATAAATACATATTATTAAACTTTCTTACAGGCATGTTCCACTTATAAATCGAATACACTCTTTAATGATAGTGAAATACTTAATGTCATTTAATTTTGTTTACATTAAATGCGAACTGCCAACGTAATAAAGCAGTTTTCCAACAAACCAAGTATGTATGTATTACACTATGTGACAAAATCAACTTTTGTATTGGACCAAACCAACTTTTTTGAGGAGATTGAGGCGTAAGTATAAAAAGTACTGTCTCCGTTTTTCGAAGTTAGCCTCCAAAAAATAGATATCGGCTTTCGAAGTTCGAAATTCTACATTTCGAAATTTTATTTTTTGTTAAAGCGTTCAGCAAATTAAAAAAGTAAAAATGTGGTCGTGGTCCGCTCTTTTCCTTTATTTGAAGCGTTGAATTCTTTTTTTTGAGAAATTTAGTATAACAGCTTTTTAATAGGTGAAAAATCAGATAGTCCCATGATAGTGGTTACTACTTTCATGTCTGCACATACTCTGCACTGGAATCGCTCGTACTGTAATTAAAAAAAAAAAAAGAATTCAGCCATTCAAACAAAAAAAGGGGGCCCATGACCACATTTTTACTTTTTTAATTTGCTGAACGCATTAACAAAAAAATGAAATTTCGAAATGTAGAATTTCGAACTTCGAAAGCCGATATCTATTTTTTGAAGGCTAACTTCGAAACACGGAGATAGTACTTTGTCTACATAAGCCTCAAACTCTACCAAAAAGTGGGTTTGGTCCAATACTCGCCGGCTGTTGCACAGTGTTATGAATTGATTCTATAACAAATTGTAGAAAGAGAAGAAAATGGAAAAGAGAAAAGATTGCGATTGAAAAATAACACAGAATACACACACACGTTCACACATTGGTATTTTTAATAGGGTTTAAGAGCATTATGAAGCTTTTCTAAGAGCAAAGAGAGACACCGCATTTTAAGTCAAATAACTTATCTCTTTGTTTGGGGAAACTTCCTCCAATGATTTCTATATACATATGTTGGTAGAAATGTAAATTGCTTTTGGGGAGCAAGGTTCTTGTCAGTGCATTTTGGTTTGTTTTTTATCGGTTTTCTTTTTAACTGTATCGCTGAAATTTTCAAGGTCATGGGTATTCGTTGTTGTCGTGCCTATGTATACTATGTATAGCATACAGCTGTGTTAGCTGTCTCGTTAGTATGTCGGTCGGTCGGTCGACTGTAGTAGGGTCGGTTTGTTGTTTGCATTAAACATTTCATGTATTTGTTTAATTTTACTTGGGGCGAAGAGGTTGCATGGTGTCATGCAAACGAACAGTGCCGGTGGGTAGGAAAACGACTACTCGCACGCAATTCAGGGTCAGGGAAATTGGATTACGTTTCCCAGTGTGTAACCACAAAAAGAAAGCAATAAACTCAATAGCGCTCATGAAGAGTTGTGTTCTGTTTGTTTTGCATTTATCTTTTGTCAAATTAAAATGTATTGTTGAATTTTTATCAGAAGAGATGAGCTGAGCTGTCTCATTCATCACGCTTTTATCGTGCATTCACAAAACGCGGAAGCGCGGGAGGTTGCTGGTCAAAGACTTCTCGGACGACATGTCAAAACGAGCTGCCGAATGACAGATGAATTTATTACATATTTAAAAATAAATCACATTATTTTATTTCAATATAGGGATGCTCCACTGTCCCGGATGGGATAATTGTACGCAATATTCTAATCTTTGTTAAAGCATTTTGATAAAATAAGTTCTAGAATACGATTATAACTGTTATGTAAAAAAAACTAACAATATCTGATCATGTACTAGGGCTCTTAAAACTATGTGATTATTTCGATTCTTCGAATATTCGCTTTTTGTACGTTTATTAATCGAATAATTCGAATACCCGATTAATCGAATATCATGAGCTCTCGTATGTACCTAGGCAAATTATAATAAGTTTTATAACTGACACAGGTGAGACACAAAATAGACGCTATCCATTATAGAAGTTATACTATATATATGTAGTAAAAAAAAGTCTGCGAATTGGTTTTCTTTAAATATATGAACATTTGGGATATCAAATGTAAAAATAATTCAATTTTCTTATTTGATTTTTATTGCTGTAATCTAAAACAAAAGTGAAATGTTAGAATTAGAAGCATTCAATGGACGTGTTAATAGCAAATAAAGTACCCACGGTTCGAACTATGGTCTACGTCATGGAATCATTACATGGGTCAAATAAATTTGAATTGCGGAAAATTCTAAGAATTTAAAGTTTTTAAGTATTATGGAAAAAATTCCAAAATTCTATACCCATGACCGATCAAGTAAAATTGATACGTGGTTTGACCTTATGACTCAAAATATAAATTTTGGAAAGTGGGTGTGAGACCGCTTACATTTAAGAGATAATTTAAAACTTTTTCCCTGCCTTGCTGCTACATATATACATTGGTAAATCGGATGGCAACGACGCTTGCTTTAAAAAAAGGGCTTATGGTAACAAAAAATATAACACCTTTACGGTAAATAGCTAAGTTGTACTGATTATCGACCTCAGTAGTGATATGGTGCTCCAAAGTATGAAAATTTAAAAATAAATACGAATTTTGTGAAATTCGGAAAACGGGCGTGGCACCGCCCACATTTAGGAGAAGAAAATTTCAAGGTTTGCAAGCCGCTAATAAGAGTTAGTTAGTATCACTTGCAATTTTCAGAATTCTGATTCTTAGCATTATATATGTATGTATATGTAGATCTGAGGAAAATTCGTTATCGACCACGCCCACGCCCATTTTTTTTAAAAAGGTGCCATTACAAAATTGCCCACATAAATACATTATCATTATGAATATGTTGCAAAGTATGAAAATTAAAAAAAAAAGAAAAAAACGTTAATGGTGCTGGTCCACTCCACTCCTTTTAATTAAGCTCTTCACAAAACTATTAACATCAAGGTCGAAAAAAGCGACCGAGCTACGCGAGATTTAGTAAGCACATTGTTTCTATGGCACCAAGGTCCGGATTTTAGGTGCGAATTATATTTAACTAGAGTTTAAACCTGCTCTTCTGGCCACATTAACTGTGATAGGAAGCAATATTTTATGTAAAGAGCCGTTGTCGCAGAGTAAGGTTAGGATTGTGTTTAGCAACAGCTAAAACTCGCATTGATAAATTGGTTCTAAGCATCAAAAATGGCAAGGTTAAGTTCAAGTCAAGTTTAATTGTAGTTTCAGCTCGCACTGAAAATTGGTACTAAATGTTTTATAATTGCTCACGGCAGACGAAACTTGGATATGTTTAGGTGGTGTGTTCCAGCTTTCATATCATCTAATGTTCGTAGCAGTTCTCTTTAAATGTACTTTTGAAATATATGAGAACACGCGCTGGGTTTATAATGTTTGGTTTCACTCGAAATAAGACATCCTTACCTTTTACAGAATAAATAATTGTTTGATTTGATTAAGAAAAATGTTGCTCATACGCCGCGTTGTACAGATATCCTTTAGGGAAAGTTATTATTAAAATCAAATTTCGTTTTTTTTTTATAAATTCATTCATCCAACAGAAAAAGGTTCTATGCTATTGCCTGAATTTCATGAGACCAAACTGACTGAAATGTTCACTAAATAGTTACAACTATAAATTTACTCTTATTTCTAAAATAACCGCACAATATTATCTCACAACCTTATTTGCAAAACTATTTCTGCCTCTCTTGAGCAATTGGTTTGGTTTTTATTTATGTGTTTTTTTTTTTCTTATTTAGTGTACGATACCTAAATACTGCAAAAAAGCTGGAAATATAGAGGATGACTTTGGTTTTAATAAGCTAATACCGAACTGTGTTTAGACTCGGAGTTATGGGATACAAATATAAAGGGATAGTCATTGATCTGGTTTAATCTAGCCAAGCTCTTGAAGGTAGAAAAGCTTTTGACTAAATTTTGTTGTCAGGCGTGCAGTAAATTGCGAAAGAAAGCAAGATAAACTCGTTTTGAATATGGTCGAAGCCCGGTGTCGGTGTTCCTCTTTTACAAATTTCTAAATCAAACCAACAATTTCGGATACATTCGTTAATTTTTATAAATTTTTGCATTTGGAGTACAAAGTTGCTTTTAAATGAAACAATAAAAGAACATTAACCTTTTGAAACAGGTGAATGAAAATGAAATGAAACAATTTAATAGGCGATAAACTTTTAGCAGATGATTTTTATGTAAAATTTCGTAATAAAACCACACTTATAGCGTTTTCTTTTCTGAAATAAATTGTTGCCTGTGCAAATGGAAAAGCCTTAATATAGTTACTCCTACCCCAGAGAATGTTCAACATTTATTGTGCATGCAAAGAACATAAATGGCTACCCCGTGTATCAGCTGATTTCCACAAACGCGCTGTCAATGATAATAAAAATTCATTAGCAATTATTTCATTCATTTCAAATTTCTTCGCTTAAAATTTGTGAAGTTACGAAAATAAATTGTCACGTTCAGCTGGTTTAGCAGAGTTGCGCTGCCACACCGCCATTTTACGCAGGGTAAAATTGTACTGCTTTTGCGTTGCGACTAGACAAGAATTTTCACAAAAGGACGAAATACCCCGTAAAGGCTTTACCTGCTTTTTAGAATAGAACAAAATATATTTACAACCCTGGCGCGGCGTACAAAAAGCGTGACACTTTTTCCAGAAGAGAAAACGCTATTAAACACACAAATGTACGTGGTACAATTTTTATGCATACATACATACATATGTATGTCGATATAGTAGATGTATGTATATTGCATTTTATTATTCAACAAATGCACTTGATACGCAGCAATATTATGTATGTATGTATGTGTGTATGCATGTATGTATGAATGTACATATATTACTCATTGTATTGGTTATCCTACTAAAGCTTGAAACACAATGCCCTGCCGCCGCGAAATAAACGCGACGAACTTCGCCTCGTCAACAATAGAATCCCCGTAATTACATGAAGGTGAACACAATGAAAGCGAAGAGCGAAATTAACGCGACGGCTTTTTGCCACGATAGATTTATTTCTATCGTCGCCGCCGGGCCATGTCGTCAAACGTGACAAGGGTTGCTGCTGTTCAATTCTTTTGAAGTATAAACAAGAAAACGCATGATACAAAAAAGAAGGTAGTTCCACTCAAAATTTTTTGACGTATTTGGGGATTTTTGAAGTTTCATAATGTTTGTTGTTTTGCCAGAAGCGTAGCCATACCGTTACTGTTTAAGGCGAAATTCTAGTTTTTCGTGAAGGAAATTTCCTTTAGGATGAAAACGCAATGGTCATCTGAGACAATAATAATATGCTTTAGCACGATTTGTGTGTATATATATCGATTGAGAATAAAGTAAAACATGCAATTTTATTAAAACACAGTGGATAATGACTCATACATTGGTTAATGACTCATATATTTATGGCAGCTTGACGAAAAATCCTGTTATTCTAGCATGGTCCTTTTATCATGCCCCTACACTAAATATTTCTGAAGGCATGTTGATAAAAAGTGTACCTCCAAAGTCTGCACGAAAAACTTATTAAAAACCTTCTTTTCTAGGCCGATATTTTGTATTAAAATATTTCCAAGACTCTACCAGATTGAAAAATGTTACGAATTTTTCTAATTTTGATGGATTTCATTTTAACGAAGACGACTAAATTACTTTCATAGTTGTTTTAAATAAAAAGGAAAAAAATGAGTCTGGGAAATATTTTAATACATAATATCAGCCTAGAAAAGGTTTTTAATAAGTTTTTCGAGCTCCTGAAAATTGTTTTGGTGGAAGAAACATGGATCGAAGTATGCAAAGCAAACGAATATAGCCTTCTTAAGTGTCCGTACGTTTGCTCAGAACATTTTGACAAAACATACACGTTTGTCAATTGCTTGCTCAAAGGAGGTCCTTATAAACCGACACCGCAATTTCTTTATAAATTGGCTACAAGTCCACATTTTTATTTTTTTATTTATTGTATAATTCAAGCGTTGCGCTTTAGGAGGGAATTGTTAAACTATTTTTTTGGCAGAACATTACCCTGTAGCTCTGCAGGTTAGCCACTTGTTATGACAGTGTTTTTGCCAGTTGTACCAGGGGTCATCTTGGGCAGCCTCATTGTCCCCGCAAAAGTCAAGTGGCTAATCTCACACTAAATGGAACTACCTCCATTTCTTGTATCATGAGAAAACGTAATATCGAAAAATTTTTTTTATATATCATTCTTAATTTTACTGCCAAAACACGTTCAAAAAACTTGAGAAGGGTATTGAAAGACGTCTTTCGATATCATTATTAATAAACAGCCAACTACTGATTAATATTAGCCGTGTTTTTTTACACGTGTATACGTTTCGTTTGCGCGTGAAAAAAAAACGCCTATCCTCGCTTAGATAATGCTTAGGAGACCCATCTAGCGGCTGTGGTTAAACAACTAGCTACAGCAACAGGGTGTATCGAAAAGCGGAGGCACAACGCTCTGATGGCCATAGGGTATAACATATAGCTGAATCAGTTGCGATGAATTATGGACACACATAGAATACATAGAATTAGTGTAGAGGGTGAAACAAAGACACATATTTCAGTTACATCTGAGTATAATGCGTATTGAAATTTAATAGGACAAGATTTATGCGCAGCAATTTCAGAGGTGTATTTAAAGTTTGTCGCTTAGCAGTCCATATAAAGTTTAAGCGTAAACGGATATAAGCGTGTTAAAAAATACGGCTATTATTAAAAACTTAAAGGTAATTGCACAAGCATTTGCTAAATATTAGTTTTTTCAAACAATGTTTTCAACTAACCGGCGTACGTACGCTGTCAAATATTTAAGCTCATGCAAGCTTATGGAAACGTACGTAACGTGCGTCGTATATATGAAACAGTATATTTTAAATTAAAGTGTTATAATATTAATGTTCGCCCGCCGGATTAAGATTCCTGAGAACCAAACGTGTCTTTCGATACAGCTCTTAACTTTTTTGGCGTGTTTTAGCAGCAAGTGCTAAAGCAAAGAATTAAAAAAGGTTTAATTGTTTTCATCTTTATTTCTGTAAATGGCCACTCTGAATAAAAAGCGTCCAAAAATTTCGCCCGGCATTGTGTTTTTTTAGTAGACGAAATATCAGCGCGTAATATGAGAAATGTCAGCGCCCGACGCGGCGTATGTCGTCGTCGCTCTGCATTGTGTTTATAGCTTAAAAATGTATTCTGTTAAATCGTTCGTGTTTGGAAATATTTATAAACATGTGCACTCTTACATATGTATGTTTGTATGTACCTACTTGCAAATATTTGTAAGTAATGTACAAAAGTTATAAAATAAAATACATTCTGCAAACTTGGACGAAGAATGGATAAATATTTTCAATTTTATTAATAAAGAATTTGCATTAACTGACCTACTCAATCGTGTTCCAATTTAAAAGTGACTGAGGTTTGCAATACATAAATATGTATATGAAAATATTAATAATTTTTACACAAAAAATATTCGGGATAGGTATATTTTTTCGTTTTTTTTTTTTTTGCATAGAATCAAGTGATATGCAGCGAAGCAGGCACCTATATTTATATTATATAACCTGGGTCGTCTTGTATGGACGAAAGTTAACCGATAACGCGCCATCAATTTTTCGATAGGATTTGGGGTCAGGAAAAGGAAGTTCCACTACGCATACCCAAAAAAATAATTTTCGAGCCTGCGAAAAAAAAATGGCGAAAGGGTAAATTTTTCTACGAAAACACTCGCCAAAACGTACATATGTGTACGTGCAAATATATATGTATAAAACTGTGTAATTTAATTCTTAATAACAAACACTTTCTAATTAAATATTGATTTTGTTTTAAGTACATAAATAATGGTCTACGCCACTAAATGGCCAACGTTTCATAGGACGAAAGTTAACCGATAACGCGCCATCGATTTTTCGATAGGATTTGGGGTCAGGAAAAGGAAGTTCCACTACGCATACCCAAAAAAATAATTTTCGAGCCTGCGAAAAAAAAATGGCGAAAGGGTAAATTTTTCTACGAAAACACTCGCCAAAACGTACATATGTGTACGTGCAAATATATATGTATAAAACTGTGTAATTGAATTCTTAATAACAAACACTTTCTAATTAAATATTGATTTTGTTTTAAGTACATAAATAATCGTCTACGCCACTAAATGGCCAACGTTTCATAGGAAGCTTTGGTTTACGCTTTGCTTGAACCAGAATATTCCCCTACAAAACTTACATTGCAAACTTCAATAGTTTATTATTTATTTATTTATTAACTAAAAAAACGAGACGAAACTTAACACAAAATGTATATCGTTTATTTCTAGGTGACTACATTCACAAAACTCGAATTTGAATCAACCCAACTGTTCAAGCAAACTCACACTTCGTAAGTACGTTAAAGGCTGACTGGCTGCCATATCAAAAGTGCTTATTCGTCAACACAAACAAATATTCATACATATACATATATGTATAAACATATGATCATTTCATCTCACTAACAAAGCGTACAGAAATGAACAAAACAACTAAACAAAGGAAGGAATAGAGAAAATGCAAATACTTATTGGTTGTGACGAATAGCGAGACACCCTACAAACATATAGATTTAGAAATAAATAAAGCTTGAACGTTCTCAAATAAAATTTGTTTCAACCCAAATCACTACTATTAATATTTTACTTATACATACTACTCGACGTTTCGAAAATCTAAACAAAGTTTTGAAGAATGCCCAACTTCAGAATTTTTTTGAATCAATAAAGCTTGCTTGATTATACAAAACATATGAGAATTTTTGCTACATTCACTGAACTTGTTTATTCGCCTATCTAGCTGTTCATTGGCATTTCAAATTATTGGTTATGAATACAATTTTTCCTCTCACTATTATGGTCAAATGTAAAAATTAATTCAAGAAGTCCTGAAAATACCAAAAACTGAAAATATAGTAAAAACCAGAGAATTAGAAGCATAGAAAACATTAAGCAGCAAGAATTGTGGGAAACATTAATAATGCCTGGGTTTCCAGTGCGAGTTTAAACTCCAGTTAATACTGACTAGAGTTGAACCTTTCCATTTTGTTCGGTAAGACAAATATTTGCGGCTCATTTCAGTTTTCGCGGCCAAAGTGACAGAGTTGAGCTCAAGTTAAAACACGCACTGAAAAACCGGGCCTTAATCTTAAAATTGCGGTTAGATAATTTAACAATGCTCAGTACCATAATTAAACTTTTTGTGGCATAAAATAAACTAAAGGTACTACGAAGTTGAAAGTTGGCAATAATAGAAATATCCGTTCGAAACTGGCCGAATTGTCAAAACAGTATGTAACGAGAGTTTGGCACTGAAGGAAGTGAAGGAGCGAAAATTCGGATATGGGTTACTGTGATAGTAAACTTTTTGGGACAAATTTAGTATGAAAATGTATAACGCATTATATGGGACCTATAGAAAATTTTACAAAAGTAGTAGAATGGGGTATCCAAAGACGCGTAGTTTTATCAACATTACGAATCCAAACACGGAAGTCAAAGTGTCGATACCGATACTCACATAAAATACTCGGATCAAAGTATCGATGCTGGTACTCGCACTCGATCAGTCACAGGCATCGAGTATACTCGATCCAAGTGAGTACTTCGGAATTTTTACGAAAAGTGAAGATACTTTTTTTTAATAAGATCTTATGTTTTTAATTTAGTAAAAAACAAGTAAGGCAGTTTAAGTTTGGACGAAACCGAACATTATAAACCCGTTTGTGTGCTCTTACATATATTTTAAGGATACATTTAAAGATAAACGTCACGAACATTAAATGATTTAAAAGATTTTTGATCGGCTTAAGGCAATAAAAAAAAGTTTTTACAGATAGAAAAAGCAAGCACTCCGAGTGTATTTCTCCTATGAAAAGCTTCCTAGTGTAAATTCATCTGCCTTGCAGATGCCATTCGGAATTGGCATCAAATGTGTGGGTCTCCTCCCCCAATTTGTAAGGAAAATTAAAAATAGCACGACGCAAATTGGTCTAAATCTCCTCGGAGATAAATCGTGTCAATTATTTTTTTATGGCATTAAACGTTCAGTGGAGAGATTAACTAAATAGAAGGGGATCAGAACGATATTCCTATTTTTTAATCTTTTGTACTTTGCATTACCATATCTCTACTGGTAGTATTGTTACGTACCATATTGTAACGAATTTTCTGCAAATCCTCTTATTTGCAATCCTCTGCTAAGTTCGAATCACTAAACTGTTGAATAAATAACTCCAATATTGAATGATGGAAAAATGGCCTTTATTAAGTACTTCACAATAACACTCAAACTGTGCAACGAATAGCTTAATAACCAAACTGATATCTTAAAGGAAACTGACTTTCAAAATAATAGTGCTATTGCTCGCTAGATATCGTCTTACTCGTAACTGCTTGACAATTCAAATCAAACTGAATTCCTTCTTACTCGCTGGCGCCGCTTTTATAGTTTACGCTGCATACTTCTAGGCTCTTCGATTTCCAGAAGTTACTAGTTGTTTCGGCTACAAAATCGCCAGCCACAACTACGTGCACAAATTATTGCTCTCTCTTGTGACAACTCAGATAAGGTATATGCATGTGTTTGTAGTTTACAGTCTCCCGCACACACATAAGCGTATAAGTAAATTCATCGGTGTGTGACATCTCATCTCTCGCTGCCTTGTATGTAAATGTTGCTCGTCGGAATGTGTACATATGTGTAGACGCAATTATTGATTCATAATGATTGAATTATTGATGTGCATTCACGTCACTGCTTAGATCGGCTTAGAGCTGGCAGCACTCCTTAGTTTTGCTAATATTCGTAACACTGCCCTCCACCTAAGTCTGATCGTCCCGATCAGACAAATCTCTCGATCTAAACGCTGCTAGCATCGCCAAATGTACCACTCTTCTACTCCGTGGTTTCTCAATGCTTTGTATGCGGTAGATGGTATCACTGAGCTTCTTCACAATCTTGTACGGGTCTTCCCAACTGCACCGAAATTGGGCTGGGACACCTTTCCGCCGGTGAGGGTTGTTTAACAGTACCAAATCTCCATTCCGGAAACCTTCCGAATTATTTTCCCTGTCGTACCTGTGTTCCATCTTACTACTCATTATTCTGGATCGTTCTCTCGCACTCTGTTGCTTGGCCAATGAAGAACTACTTTGTAGAGCTTGTTCTTGACGGATTGGCTTCACATACTCAGTATCGTTCCGACGTTTCCCAACAAAAGTGCGCGCTGGCTTGAAATCATCCTTGCATTCTTTCTGAAAAATTCTTTCAGTGAATTTAGTGCGTCCATTAGGGTTTGTTGATGCCGGTCTTTTCCTCGCAGGTACTTTTAATTTCGCTTTATTTGGCACATTCGATCCATCAACCTTTGCTCGATCTACTTTCCTAGAGACCCCAAATGATCCCGCAAGTCCCAAAATGACCCCGACAGGATCCCGGACGGATCCCGTAAACCATCCAGAAATGATGCCGGAAGAGAACCCAAATGATCCCGCAAAAGGCCCAAAATGACCCCGACAGGATCCCGGACGGATCCCGTAAACCATCCAGAAATGATGCCGGAAGAGACCCCAAATGATCCCGCAAAAGTCCCAAAATGACTCCGACAGGATCCCGGACGGATCCCGAAAACCATACAGAAATGATGCCGGAAGATACCCCAAATGATCCCGCAAAAGTCTCAAAATGACCCCGCCAGGATCCCGGACGGATCCTGTAAACCATCCAGAAATGATGCCGGAAGAGACCCCAAATGATCCCGCAAAAGTCCCAAAATGACCCCGACGGATCCCGAAAACCATCCAGAAATGATGACGGAAGAGACCCCAAATGATCCCGCAAAAGTCCCAAAATGACCCCGACAGGATCCCGGACGGATCCCGAAAACCATCCAGAAATGATGTCGGAATGGACCCCAAATGGTCCCGAAATGACACCGACGGGATCCCGGACGGATACCGAAAACCATGCAGAAATGATGCCGGCAGGTACCCCAAATTATCCCGAAATAGTCCCGAAATGACCCTGACGGGATCGCGGACGGATCCCGAAAAACATCCAGAAATGATGCCGATAGGGTCCCCAAATGATCCTGTATTAGTCGAGAAAAAATTCCGAAATGACTCCGAAGGGATCCCGGACGGATCCCGAAAACCATCCAGAAATGATGCTGGAGGAGACCCCAAATGATCCCGCTAAAGTCCCAAAATGACCCCGACAGGGTCCCGGACGGATCCCGTAAACCATCCAGAAATGATGCCGGAAGAGACCCCAAATGATCCCGCAAAAGTCCCAAAATGACCCCGTAAAGATCCCGGACGGATCCCGTAAACCATCCAGAAATGATGCCGGAAGAGACCCCAAATGATCCCGCAAAAGTCCCAAAATGACCCCGACAGGATCCCGGACGGATCTCGTAAACCATCCAGAAATGATGCCGGAAGAGACCCCAAATGATCCCGCAAAAGTCCCAAAATGACCCCGACAGGATCCCGGACGGATCCCGAAAACCATCCAGAAATGATGCCGGGAGAGACCCCAAATGATCCCGCAAAAGTCCCAAAATGACCCCGACAGGATCCCGGACGGATCCCGTAAACCATCCAGAAATGATGCCGGAAGAGAACCCAAATGATCCCGCAAAAGGCCCAAAATGACCCCGCCAGGATCCCGGACGGATCCTGTAAACCATCCAGAAATGATGCCGGAAGAGACCCCAAATGATCCCGCAAAAGTCCCAAAATGACCCCGACAGGATCCCGGACGGATCCCGAAAACCATACAGAAATGATGCCGGAAGATACCCCAAATGATCCCGCAAAAGTCTCAAAATGACCCCGACAGGATCCCGGACGGATCCTGTAAACCATCCAGAAATGATGCCTGAAGAGACCCCAAATGATCCCGCAAAAGTCCCAAAATGACCCCGACAGGATCCCGGACGGATCCCGAAAACCATCCAGAAATGATGCCGGAAGAGACCCCAAATGATCCCGCAAAAGTCCCAAAATGACCCCGACAGGATCCCGGACGGATCCCGAAAACCATCCAGAAATGATGCCGGAATGGACCCCAAATGGTCCCGAAATGACACCGACGGGATCCCGGACGGATACCGAAAACCATCCAGAAATGATGCCGGCAGGTACCCCAAATTATCCAGAAATAGTCCCGAAATGAACCTGACGGGATCGCGGACGGTTTCCGAAAACCATCCAGAAATGATGCCGATAGGGTCCCCAAATGATCCTGTATTAGTCGAGAAAAAATTCCGAAATTACTCCGACGGGATCCCGGACGGATCACGAAAACCATCTAGAATTGATACCGGAAGGTACCCCAAATGATGCCGAAATAGTCCCGAAATGACATCGACGGGATCCCGGACGGATCCCGAAAACCATCCAGAAATGATGCCGGAGGAGACCCCAAATGATCCCGCTAAAGTCCCAAAATGACCCCGGCAGGGTCCCGGACGGATCCCGTAAACCATCCAGAAATGATGCCGGAAGAGACCCCAAATGATCCCGCAAAAGTCCCAAAATGACCCCGAAAAGATCCCGGACGGATCCCGTAAACCATCCAGAAATGATGCCGGAAGAGACCCCAAATGATTCCGCAAAAGTCCCAAAATGACCCCGACAGGGTCAGGGACGGATCCCGAAAGCCATCCAGAAATGATGCCGGAAGAGACCCCAAATGATCCCGCAAAAGTCCCAAAATGACCCCCACAGGATCCCGGACGGATCCCGTAAACCATCCAGAAATGATGCCGGAGACCCCAAATGATCCCGCTAAAGTCCCAAAATGACCCCGACAGGGTCCCGGACGGATCCCGTAAACCATCCAGAAATGATGCCGGAAGAGACCCCAAATGATCCCGCAAAAGTCCCAAAATGACCCGGACAGGATCCCGGACGGATCCCGTAAACCATCCAGAAATGATGCCGGAAGAGACCCCAAATGATCCCGCAAAAGTCCCAAAATGACCCCGACAGGATCCCGGACGGATCCCGTAAACCATCCAGAAATGATGCCGGAAGAGACCCCAAATGATCCCGCAAAAGTCCCAAAATGACCCCGACAGGATCCCGGACGGATCCCGTAAACCATCCAGAAATGATGCCGGAGGAGACCCCAAATGATCCCGCAAAAGTCTCAAAATGACCCCGACAGGATCCCGGACGGATCCCGAAAACCATCCAGAAATGATGCTGGAAGAGACCCCAAATGATCCCGCAAAAATCCCAAAATGACCCCGACAGGATCCCGGACGGATCCCGTAAACCATCCAGAAATGATGCCGGAAGAGACCCCAAATGATCCCGCAAAAGTCCCAAAATGACGCCGACGGGATCCCGGACGGATCCCGTAAACCATCCAGAAATGATGCTGGAAGAGACCCCAAATGATCCCGCAAAAATCCCAAAATGACCCCGACAGGATCCCGGACGGATCCCGTAAACCATCCAGAAATGATGCCGGAGGAGACCCCAAATGATCCCGCTAAAGTCCCAAAATGACCCCGACAGGGTCCCGGACGGATCCTGTAAACCATCCAGAAATGATGCCGGAAGAGACCCCAAATGATCCCGCAAAAGTCCCAAAATGACCCCGACAGGATCCCGGACGGATCCCGTAAACCATCCAGAAATGATACCGGAAGAGACCCCAAATGATCCCGCAAAAGTCCCAAAATGACCCGACAGGGTCCCGGACGGATCCCGAAAACCATCCAGAAATGATGCCGGAATGGACCCCAAATAGTCCCGAAATGACCCTGACGGGATCGCGGACGGATCTCGAAAACCATGCAGAAATGATGCCGGAAGATACCCCTAATGATCCCGAAATAGCCCCGAAATGGTCCCGACGGGATCCCGTACGGATCCCTAAAACCATCCACGAATGATTACGGAAAGGACCCAAACTGACCCCGAAAAAATCCCGTAATGATCCCGGAAACCATCAAGAATTTATCTCTTGAAGGTACGCAAATGATCCCGAAAGTACCCCGACGGGATCCCGGACGGATCCCGAAAACCATCCAGAAATGATGCCGGAAGGGTCCCCAAATGATCGCGAAATAGTCCCGAAATGATTCCGGAATAGTCCCGAAAATGTCCCAAAATAACCCCGACGGGATCCCGGACGGATCCCGAAAACTATACAGAAATGATCCCGGAAGGGTCCCAAAATGATCCCGAAATAGTCCCGAAAAAGTCCCGAAATTACCCCGGCGTAATCCCGGACCGATCCCGAAAACCATCCAGAAATGATCCCGGAGGGTCTCGATATGACCCTTACGGGATTACAAATAAGGTGAAGTTAATTATAAAACCATGTTAATAAGGCAGCAGGCGCATTGGAGCGAATAAAAAGTTACATAGAAACATACAGGTAAAGCTAATAAAAACAATTGATGGATGGCGGATGGCGGGAGTAGAGGAGAGGACCACTGATCTTTCCTCCAAAATTGTCTAGATCTCGTTCTGTATGTACCAGATACCAAAAACTATTGATTTAGGAGAAAATTTATATTGAGTTATAACAATTTATAGATTTTACACCAGAGGGGAGATAAAGGAAAGGGGGGGGGCGGAGGGTGTCACTGCTTACTTTGTAAGCCCTCGACTTATTTGACCCCTTGAGTCTGTGATATTGGTGAAGGCCAGTATACGTAAAGTTATAATGTGTAAAAATTATTGAAAAATAATTTCTCGAAGGGGTCGTGGGACCCCCACCCCTCTTTCCATGTTCGAAAAAAATTTCGCTAGTAGACTACTGTCTGTGTCCCAAATTTCATCAAAATCCGTGTAGCCATTCTGGCGTGATTCAGTCGCAAAGACGAAAAAATATAATAATTAAATTATAACTGTTCCTAGGGGGCGGAGACCACGCCCCTTTTCAAAAATATATAGTTAGTAGATCCTTCTAGACTATTGGCTATATGTGTGCAAAATTTCATCCAAATCGGTCCAGCCGTTGTTGCGTGATTGAGTCACAAAGACAAACGTCTGGACAAACATCCAAACATCCAAACATCTTCACATCCAAACTTTGCCATTTATAATATAATATTAGACTAGCCTTTACCCGCGGCCCCGTCCGCAAGGAGAAAATTAAATATATGGGATATTCACGTTAGCCTGCTTATCAAGTTATCTGTTTAAAAAGATGTTTCTGTCTAATACATTTTATTTTTGTAATTGAGTAAAAAAAGAAGTAAATGAGCTGATAACCTGATAGGATCCCCAAATCCCAAAAAACCCGAAATGACAACGACACGATTCTAGACTTATCCAGAGAACCACAAAGAAATGATGCCTGAAGGGTACCAAAATGATCCCGAAATAGTCCCGAAAAAGTTCCGAAATGACCCTGACGGGCTCCCGGACGGTTCTCAAAAACCATCCAGAAAATATCCAGGAAGGGTCCCTAGGGGATCCACGACGGATCGCGAAAACCATACAGAAATGATTCCGGAAGTGTCGCAAAATGATCCCGTATTAGTCCCGAAAAAGTCCTGAAATGACCCCGACGGGATCGCAGACGGATTCCGAAAACTATCCAGAAATGATGCCGGAAAGGTCCTCAAATGATCCCCTAATAGTCCCGAAATGACCCTGACGGGATCTCGAACGGACTCCTAAATGACCCTGACGGGATCCCGGACAGATCTCGACATCCATCCAGAAATGATCTTGGAAGGGCCCAAAATAATCCCGAAACAATCTCTGAAATGTCCAGAAATTACCCCGACGGGATCCCGCACGGATCTCAAAAACTATCCAGAAATTATGCCGGAAGGTCCTCAAATGATCCCCTAATAGTCCCGAGAAATGACCTAAAACCATCCAGAAATTATGCCGGAAGGGACCCCAAATGATCCCGAAATAGTCCCGAAAAAGTTCCGAAATGACCCCGAAGGGATCCCGGACGGATCCCGAAAACCATCCAGAAATTATGCCGAAAGGGTCCCAAATGATCCGATACCAGTCGATAAAAAGTCCCGAAATAATCCCGACGGGATCCCGGACGGATCCTCAAAACCATATAGAAATGATGCCGGAAGGTACCCCAAATGATCCCGAAATAGTCCCGAAATGACCGTGGCAGGATCCCGTACGGATCCCGAAAACCATCCAGAAATGATGCCGAAAGGCTCCCTTAATTATCCCGTATTAGTCCCGAAAAAGTCCAAAAATGACCCCGACGGGATTCCTGACGAATCCCGAGAATCATCCAGAAATAATGCTGAAAGGGTCCCCAAATCATCCCGTATTAGTCGAGAAAAAGTCCTGAATTGACCCCGTCGGGATCCCGGATGGATCCCGAAAACTATCCAGAAATTATGCCGGAAGGTATCCCGAAATGACCCTGACGGGATCCCGGACGGATCCCTAAAACCATCTAGAAATGGTGCCGGAAGGTACCTCAAATGATCCCGAAATAGTACCGAAATGACCCCGACGGGATACCGGACGGATCCCGAAAACCATCCAGAAATAATGCCGAAAGCGTCCCCAAATGATCCCGTATTAGTCGAGAAAAATTTCCGAAATGACCCCGACGGGATCCCGGACGGATCCTCAAAACCATATAGAAATGATGCCGGAAGGTACCCCAAATGATCCCGAAAATCATCCAGAAATGATGCCGATAGGCTCCCCTAATTATCCCGTATTAGTCCCGAAATTACCCCGACGGGATTCCTGACGGATCCCGAAAAGCATCCAGAAATAATGCCGAAAGGGTCTCCAAATCATCCCGTATTAGTGGAGAAAAAGTCCTGAATTGACCCCGTCGGGATCCCGAAAACTATCCAGAAATGATGCCGGAAGGTATCCCGAAATGACCCTGACGGGATCCCGGACGGATCTCGAAAACCATCTAGAAATGATGCCGGAAGGTACCCCAAATGATCCCGAAATAGTCCCGAAATGACCCCGACGGGATACCGGACGGATCCCCAAAACCATCCAGAAATGATGCCGAAAGCGTCCCCAAATGATCCCGTATTAGTCGAGAAAAATTCCCGAAATGACCCCGACGGGATCCCGGACGGATCCTCAAAACCATATAGAAATGATGCCGGAAGGTACCCCAAAGGATCCCGAAATAATTTCGAAATGAACCTGACGGGATCCCGAACGGATCCCGTAAACCATCTAGAAATGGTGTCGGAAGGTATCTCAAATGATTCCGAAATAGTACCGAAATGACCCTGACGGGATCCCGGATGGATCCCGAAAACCATCTAGAAATGATGCCGGAAGGTACCTCAAATGATCCCGAAATATTCCCGAAATGACCCCGACGGGATCCCAGACGGATCCCGAAAGCCATCCAGAAAAGATGCCGAAAGCGTCCCCAAATGATCCCGTATTAGTCGAGAAAAATTCCCAAAATGACCCCGATGGGATCCCGGACGGATCCCGAAAACCATCTAGAAATGATGCTGGAAGGTACCCCAAATGATCCCGAAATAGTCCCGAAATGACCCCGACGGGATCCCGAAAACCATTCAGAAATGATGCCGAAAGCGTTCCCAAATGATCCCGTATTAGTCGAGAAAAAGTCCCGAAATGACCCCGACGGGTTCCCGGACGGATCCCGAAAAGCATCCAGATATGATGCCGAAAGGGTCCCCAAATGATCCCGTATAAGTCGAGAAAAAGTCCCGAAATGACCAAGACGGGATCCCGAAAACCATCTAGCAATGATGACGGAAGCTACCCTAAATGATCCTGTATTAGTCGAGAAAAAGTCCCGAAATTACCACGACGGATCCCGAAAACCATCTAGAAATGAAGCCGGAAGGTACCCCAAATGATACCGAAATAGTCCCGAAATGACCCTGACGGGATCCCGGACGGATCCCGAAAACCATCTAGAAATGAAGCCGGAAGGTACCCCAAATGATACCGAAATAGTCCCGAAATGACCCTTACGGGATCCCGGACGGATCCCGAAAACCATCTAGCAATGATGCCGGAAGCTACCCCAAATGATCCCGTATTAGTCGAGAAAAAGTCCCGAAATTACCCCGACGGGATCCCGAACGGATCCAGAAAAACGTCTAGAAATGAAGCCGGAAGGTACCCCAAATTATCCCGAAATAGTCCCGAAATTACCCTGATTGGATCCCGGGCGGATCCCGAAAACCATCTAGCAATGATGCCGGAAGCTAACCCAAATGATCCCGTATTAGTCGAGAAAAAGTCCAGAAATGACCCCGACGGGATCCCTGATGGACCCCGAAAACCATCTAGAAATGATGCCGGAAGGTACCTCAAATGAACCCGTATTAGTCGAGAAAAAGTCCCAGAATGACCCCGACGGGATCCGGCCGGAACCCGAAAACCATCCAGAAATGATGCCGAAAGGGTCCCCAAATGATCCCGTCTTAGTCGAGAAAAAGTCCAGAAATGACCCCGACGGGACCCGGACGGATCCCGAAAACCATCCAGAAATGATGCCGAAAGGGTCCCCAAATGATCCCGTCTTAGTCGAGAAAAAGTTCCGAAATGACCCCGACGGGATCACGGATGGATCCCAAAAACCGTCCAGAAATGATGCCGGAAGGGTCCCCAAATGATCGCGAAATAGTCCCGAAATGATCCCGGAATAGTCCCGAAAATGTCCCAAAATAATGCCGACGGAATCCCGGACGGATCCCGAAAACTATACACAAATTATCCCGGAAGGGTCCCAAAATAATCCCGGAATAGTCCCGAAAAAGTCCAGAAATGACCCCGGCGGGATCGCGGACGGATCCCGAAAACCATCCAGAAATGATCCTGGAAGGGTCTCGATATGACCCAAACGGGATTACAAATGAAGTGAAGATAATTATAAAACCATGTTAATAAGGCAACAGGCGCGTTGGAGCCAATGAAGAGTTACAAAGAAACATACAGGTAAAGCTAATAAAAGCGTGCTAATAAAAACAATTGAAGGAGGGCGGATGGCGGGAGGAGGAGAGTACCACTGATCGTTTTTCCAAAATTGTTTAGATCTCGATCTGTATGAGCCAGATACCAAAAATTATTGATTTTAGGACAGAATTTACATTGAGTTATAACAATTTATAGATTTTGCACGAGAGGAAAGGAGGGGGAGGGGGGGGGGGGGTGTATCACTGCTCACTTTCTAAGCCCTCGACGTATTTCAGCCATTGAGTTTGTAATATTGGTGAAGGTCAGTGTACGTAAAGTTATAATGTGTGTCTAATTGTTAAAAAGTAATTATTCGAAGGGGTCGTGGGACCCCCTTCCCCCTTTCCGTGTTCGAAAAAAATTTCGCCAGTAGCCTATTATCTGTCCCAAATTTCATCAAAATCCGTGAAGCCGTTCTGGCGCGATTCAGTCGCAAAGACAAAAAAATATAATAATTAAATTATAACTGTTCCTAGGGGGCGGAGACCACGCCCCTTTTGAAAAATATACAGCTAGTAGATCCTTCTAGGCTATTGGCTATATGCATGCCAAATTTCATACAAATCCGTCCAGCCGTTCTTGCGTGATTGAGTCACAAAGACAAACGTCTGGACAAACATCCAAACATCCAAACTTTCCCATTTATAATATACGAGATCCCGGACGGATCCCGAAAACCATCCAGAAATGATGCCTGAAGAGCCCCCAAATGATCCCGAAAAAGTCCCCATATGACCCCGACGAGATCCCGCACGGATCCCGAAAACCATCCAGAAATGATGCCGGAAGGGTCCCCAAATGATCGCGAAATAGTCCCGAAATGATTCCGGAATAGTCCCGAAAATGTTCCAAAATAACCCCGACGGGATCCCGGACGGATCCCGTAAACTATACAGAAATGATCCCGGAAGGGTCCCAAAATGATCCCGAAATAGTCCCGAAAAAGTCCCGAAATTACCCCGGCGTAATCCCGGACCGATCCCGAAAACCATCCAGAAATGATCCCGGAAGGGTCTCGATATGACCCTTACGGGATTACAAATAAGGTGAAGCTAATTATAAAACCATGTTAATAAGGCAGCAGGCGCATTGGAGCGAATAAAAAGTTAGATAGAAACATACAGGTAAAGCTAATAAAAGCGTGCTAATAAAAACAATTGATGGAGGGCGGATGGCGGGAGTAGAGGAGAGGACCACTGATCGTTCCTCCAAAATTGTCTAGATCTCGTTCTGTATGTACCAGATACCAAAAACTATTGATTTAGGAGAAAATTTAGATTGAGTTATAACAATTTATGGATTTTACACCAGAGGGGGAGATAAAGGGGGGCGGGCGGAGGGTGTCACTGCTTACTTTGTAAGCCCTCGACTTATTTGACCCCTTGAGTCTGTGATATTGGTGAAGGCCAGTATACGTAAAGTTATAATGTGTAAAAATTATGAAAAATAATTTCTCGAAGGGGTCGTGAGACCCCCACCCCTCTTTCCATGTTCGAAAAAAATTTCGCTAGTAGACTACTGTCTATGTCCCAAATTTCATCAAAATCCGTGTAGCCATTCTGGCGTGATTCAGTCGCAAAGACGAAAAAATATAATAATTAAATTATAACTGTTCCTAGGGGGCGGGGACCACGCCCCTTTTGAAAAATATATAGCTAGTAGATCCTTCTAGACTATTGGCTATATGTGTGCAAAATTTCATCCAAATCGGTCCAGCCGTTCTTGCGTTATTGAGTCACAAAGACAAACGTCTGGACAAACATCCAAACATCCAAACATCCAAACATCTTAACATCCAAACTTTCCCATTTATAATATATATTAGACTAGCCTTTACCCGCGGCCCCGTCCGCAAGGAGAAAATAAAATATATGTGCTATTCACGTTAGCCTGCTTATCGAGTTGTCTGTTTAAAAATTTTTTCAGTCAATGTATTTTATTTTTTAATACAGTAAAAAAAAAGAACTAACTGAGCTGATGGGCACGCTTACATGAATAGTACAATACACTTTTTTCGAATTAAAAAAAATACATTTTGTTTCTAAGTTAAATTAATTGATATGACAGGGGTGAAAGAATTACTACTCATAGAACAAAGGAGTGAAACTGCAATTAGCTAAAACCAAAAAGAAGTTTTTAAATGAAAGCAGTGTTGCTCTTTCGGGTATTTAGTTGGTTAAAATATTACAAAAATTTTAATTATAGTTGTAATAGTTCGTTACAGGATTCATTTAAAAATAGAACGAAAAAGCTGTGATATATTAAAGATAAAACATACCGAATTTTAATTACGAATAATTTGCCGTAAATCCACGGCCATGTGTGTTGAATTACCGGTTTCGAAGAGACCTAAAATGATCCCGGAAGTGTCCCTAAATGACACCAAATAGTCACGAAATGATGCCGACGGGATCCTGGACAAATCTCGAAAACTATCCAGAAATGATGCCGGAAGGGTCCCAAAATAATCCCGAAGTAGTAACGAAAAGTCCCGAAATGCCCCTGACGGGATCCCGGACGGATCCCGAAAACCATCCAGATTTGATTCCTGAACGGTCCGCAAATGATCCCGATATAGTCCGAAAAAGTCCCGAAAAAACTCTGACGGGATCCCGGACAAATCCCGAAATTCGCCCAGAAATTATCCCGGAGGAGTCCCAAAATGATTCCGAAATAGTAGTCACGAAAAAGGCCCGAAATGACCCTGACGGGATCCCGAAAACCATCCAGAAATGACTCTGGAGGGATCCCCAAATGATCCCGGAAAAGTCCACAAACCATCCAGAATTGATCTCTGAAGGTTCCGCAAATGATCCCGAAATAGTCCCGAAAGTCACGAAAAACTCAGACCCATCCCGAAAATCATGAAAAAATTATCCTGGAAGGGTCCCAAAATTACCCCGAAATAACTCTGACGGGATTCCGGACAGATCCCGAAAATCATCCAGAACTGAGCTCTGAAACGTCCCCAAATAATCCAGAAATAGTCCGGAAAAAGTCCCGAAAAAACTCCGTCGGGATCCCGGACAGATCCCGAAAATCACCCAGAAATTATGCCGGAGGGGTCCCAAAATGATTCCGAAATAGTCCCGAAAAAGTCCCGAAATGACCTTGAGGGGATCCCAGACCGATACCGAAAACCATCCAGAATTGATCTCTAAAGGGTCCGCAATTTATCGCAGATAAAGTCGCGAAAAAACTACGAAGGGATCCCGAACAGATCCCGAAAATCATAGAGAAATTATCCCGGAAGGGTTCCAAAATGATCCCGAAATAGTCCCGAAAATGCGCGAAATAACCCTGACGGGATCCCGGACGGATCCCGAAAACCACCCAGAAATGATCTTTAAGGGCAACTGATCCCGAAATAGTCGTGAAAAATTCCCGAAATTACTCCGACGGGATCCCGAAAACCATCCAGAAATTATCCCTGAAGGATCCCCAAATGATCCAAGAACAGTCTCGAAACTCCCTGACATTTTCCCGAAAAAGTAAAAAAATAAACCCGACGGGATCTCGGACGGATCCCAAAAATGATCCAGAAATGATGCCGGAAGGGACCCCAAATGATCCCGAAAAATTCCCGAAATTCCCCAGTTGGGATCCCGGACGGATCCCGGACCATCCAGAAATGATGCCGGCTGGTACCCCAAAATGATCCCGAAATAGGCCAGAAATGACCCCGTCGGGATCCCGGACGGATCCCCAAAAGTATACAGAAATGATGCTGGAAGGTGAAATGATCCCCTTAAAGAAAGATGAAAAATGAAATGATCCCCTTATAGTTCCGAAATGATCCTGACGGGATTCCCGACGGATCCCGGAAACTATCCAGAAATGATGCCGGAAAGGTTCCCAAGTTATCCCCAAATAGTCCCGAAATTACCCTGACGGTATCCTGGACGGATCACGAAAACCATCCGGAAATGATAGCGAAAGGGTCCCCAAATGATCCCGCATTAGTCGAGGGTTCCGAAATGACCCTGACGGGATCCCCGAAGGATCCCGGAAACTATCCAGAAATGATGCCGGAAAGGTTCCCAAGTTATCCCCAAATAGTCCCGAAATTACCCTGACGGTATCCCGGACGGATACCGAAAACCATCTAGAAAAGTAGCCGGAAGATACCCCAAATGATCCCGAAAAAGTCCTGAAATGATCCAGACAGGATCCCGGACGAATCCCGAAAACTATCCATCTAGGTACCCCAAATGATCCCGAAATAGTCCCGAAATGACCCCGCCGGGATCACGGGCGGATCCCGAAAAAGTCCTGAAATGACCCCGACGGGATCCCATACGGATCCCGAAAATCATCCAGAAATGATGAAGGTAGGTACCTAAATGATCCCGAAATAGTCCCGAAATGATCCCGACGGGATCCCGGACGGATCCCGAAAACCAACCAGAAATGATGCCGGTAGGTACCCCAAATGGTCCCGATATGACCCCGTCGGGATCCCGCACGGATCCTTAAAACTATCCAGAAATGATGCCGGAAAGGTCCCTAAATGGTTATTTAATAGTCCCGAAATTACGCCGACGGCATCCCGGACAGATCCGGAAACCATCCAGAAATAATGCCGGTAGGTACCCCAAATGGTCCCGATATGACCCCGTCGGGATCCCGAACGGATCCCTAAAACTATCCAGAAATGATGCCGAAAGGGCCCCAAATGATCCTGTATTAGTCGAGAAAAAGTTCCGAAATGACTCCGACGGGATCCCGGATGGATCCCGAAAACCATCTAGAAATGATGCCGGAAGAGACCCCAAATGATCCCGCAAAGGTCCCAAAATGACCCCGACAGGATCCCGGACGGATCCCGAAAACCATCCAGAAATAATGCCGGAGGAGACCCCAAATGATCCCGCTAAAGTCCCAAAATGACCCCGACAGGGTCCCGGACGGATCCCGTAAACCATCCAGAAATGATGCCGGAAGAGACCCCAAATGATCTCGCAAAAGTCCCAAAATGACCCCGACGGGATCCCGGACGGATCTCGTAAACCATCCAGAAATGATGCCGGAAGAGACCCCAAATGATCACGCAAAAGTCCCAAAATGACCCCGACAGGATCCCGGACGGATCCCGAAAACCATCCAGAAATGATGCCGGGAGAGACCCGAAATGATCCCGCAAAAGTCCCAAAATGACCGCGACAGGATCCGGACGGATCCCGTAAACCATCCAGAAATGATGCCGGAAGAGACCCCAAATGATCCCGCAAAAGTCCCTAAATGACCCCGACAGGATCCCGGACGGATCCCGTAAACCATACAGAAATGATGCCGGAAGAGACCCCAAATGATCCCGCATAAGTCCCAAAATGACCCCGACAGGATCCCGGACGGATCCCGTAAACCATCCAGAAATGATGCCGGAGGTGACCCCAAATGATCCCGCAAAAGTCTCAAAATGACCCCGACAGGATCCCGGACGGATCCCGAAAAGCATCCAGAAATGATGCTGGAAGAGACCCCAAATGATCCCGCAAAAGTCCCAAAATGACCCCGACAGGATCCCGGACGGATCCCGTAAACCATCCAGAAATGATGCCGGAGGATACCCAAAATCATCCCGCAAAAGTCCCAAAATGACCGCGACAGGATCCGGACGGATCCCGTAAAGCATCCAGAAATGATGCCGGAAGAGACCCCAAATGATCCCGCAAAAGTCCCAAAATGACCCCGACGGGATCCCGGACGGATCCCGAAAACCAACCAGAAATGATGCCGGTAGGTACCCCAAATGATCCCACAAAAGTCCCGAAATGACTCCGACGGGATCCCGGATGGATCCCGAAAACCATCTAGAAATGATGCCGGAGGAGACCCCAAATGATCCCGCAAAGGTCCCAAAATGACCCCGACAGGATCCCGGACGGATCCCGAAAACCATCCAGAAATAATGCCGGAGGAGACCCCAAATGATCCCGCTAAAGTCCCAAAATGACCCCGACAGGGTCCCGGACGGATCCCGTAAACCATCCAGAAATGATGCCGGAAGAGACCCCAAATGATCTCGCAAAAGTCCCAAAATGACCCCGACAGGATCCCGGACGGATCTCGTAAACCATCCAGAAATGATGCCGGAAGAGACCCCAAATGATCACGCAAAAGTCCCAAAATGACCCCGACAGGATCCCGGACGGATCCCGAAAACCATCCAGAAATGATGCCGGGAGAGACCCCAAATGATCCCGCAAAAGTCCCAAAATGACCCCGACAGGATCCCGGACGGATCCCGTAAACCATCCAGAAATGATGCCGGAAGAGAACCCAAATGATCCCGCAAAAGGCACAAAATGACCCCGACAGGATCCCGGATGGATCCCGTAAACCATCCAGAAATGATGCCGGAAGAGACCCCAAATGATCCCGAAAAAGTCCCAAAATGACCCCGACAGGATCCCGGACGGATCCCGAAAACCATACAGAAATGATGCTGGAAGAGACCCCAAATGATCCCGCAAAAGTCTCAAAATCACCCCGACAGGATCCCGGACGGATCCTGTAAACCATCCAGAAATGATGCCGGAAGAGACCCCAAATGATCCCGCAAAAGTCCCAAAATGACCCCGACAGGATCCCGGACGGATCCCGAAAACCATCCAGAAATGATGCCGGAAGAGACCCCAAATTATCCCGCAAAAATCCCAAAATGACCCCGACAGGATCCCGGACGGATACCGAAAACCATCCAGAAATGAGGCCGGAATGGACCCCAAATGGTCCCGAAATGACACCGACGGGATCCCGGACGGATACCGAAAACCATGCAGAAATGATGCCGGCAGGTACCTCAAATTATCCCGAAATAGTCCCGAAATGATCCCGTCAGGGTCGTGGACGGATTCCGAAAACCATCCAGAAATGATGCCGATAAGGTCCCCAAATGATCCTGTATTAGTCGAGAAAAAATTCCGAAATGACTCCGACGGGATCCCGGACGGATCCCGAAAACCATCTTGAATTGATACCGGAAGGTACCCCAAATGATGCCGAAATAGTCACGAAATGACATCGACGGGATCCCGGACGGATCCCGAAAACCATCCAGAAATGATGCCGGCAGGTACCCCAAATTATCCCGAAATAGTCCCGAAATGACCCTGACGGGATTGCGGACGGATTCCTAAAACCATCCAGAAATGATGCCGATAAGGTCCCCAAATGATCCTGTATTAGTCGAGAAAAAATTCCGAAATGACTCCGACGGGATCCCGGACGGATCCCGAAAACCATCTAGAATTGATACCGGAAGGTACCCCAAATGATGCCGAAATAGTCCCAAAATGACCCCGACAGGGTCCCGGACGGATCCCGTAAACCATCCAGAAATGATGCCGGAAGAGACCCCAAATGATCCCGCAAAAGTCCCAAAATGACCCCGACAGGATCCCGGACGGATCCCGTAAACCATCCAGAAATGATGCCGGAAGAGACCCCAAATGATCCCGCAAAAGTCCCAAAATGACCTCGACAGGATCCCGGACGGATCCCGTAAACCATCCAGAAATGATGCCGGAGGAGACCCCAAATGATCCCGCAAAAGTCCCAAAATGACCGCGACAGCATCCCGGACGGATCCCGTAAACCATCCAGAAATGATGCCGGAAGAGACCCCAAATGATCCCGCAAAAGTCCCAAAATGACCCCGACAGGATCCCGGACGGATCCCAAAAACCATCCAGAAATGATGCCGGAGGAGACCCCAAATGATCCCGCAAAAGTCTCAAAATGACCCCGACAGGATCCCGGACGGATCCCGAAAACCATCCAGAAATGATGCTGGAAGAGACCCCAAATGATCCCGCAAAAGTCCCAAAATGACCCCGACAGGATCCCGGACGGATCCCGTAAACCATCCAGAAATGATGCCGGAAGAGACCCCAAATGATCCCACAAAAGTCCCAAAATTACGCCGACGGGATCCCGGACGGATCCCGGAAACCATCCAGAAATGATGCCGGAGGAGACCCCAAATGATCCCGCAAAAGTCTCAAAATGGCCCCGACAGGATCCCGGACGGATCCCGAAAACCATCCAGAAATGATGCTGGAAGAGACCCCAAATGATCCCGCAAAAGTCCCAAAATGACCCCGACAGGATCCCGGACGGATCCCGTAAACCATCCAGAAATGATGCCGGAAGAGACCCAAAATGATCCCGCAAAAGCCCCAAAATGACCGCGACAGGATCCGGACGGATCCCGTAAACCATCCAGAAATGATGCCGGAAGAGACCCCAAATGATCCCGCAAAAGTCCCAAAATGACCCCGACAGGATCCCAGACGGATCCCGTAAACCATACAGAAATGATGCCGGAAGAGACCCCAAATGATCCCGCATAAGTCCCAAAATGACCCCGACAGGATCCCGGACGGATCCCGTAAACCATCCAGAAATGATGCCGGAGGAGACCCCAAATGATCCCGCAAAAGTCTCAAAATGACCCCGACAGGATCCCGGACGGATCCCGAAAAGCATCCAGAAATGATGCTGGAAGAGACCCCAAATGATCCCGCAAAAGTCCCAAAATGACCCCGACAGGATCCCGGACGGATCCCGTAAACCATCCAGAAATGATGCCGGAGGATACCCAAAATGATCCCGCAAAAGTCCCAAAATGACCGCGACAGGATCCGGACGGATCCCGTAAAGCATCCAGAAATGATGCCGGAAGAGACCCCAAATGATCCCGCAAAAGTCCCAAAATGACCCCGACAGGATCCCGGACGGATCCCGTAAACCATCCAGAAATGATGCCGGAAGAGACCCCAAATGATCCCGCAAAAGTCCCAAAATGACGCCGACGGGATCCCGGACGGATCCCGTAAACCATCCAGAAATGATGCCGGAAGAGACCCCAAATGATCCCGCAAAAGTCCCAAAATGACCCCGACAGGATCCCGGACGGATCCCGTAAACCATCCAGAAATGATGCCGGAAGAGACCCCAAATGATCCCGCAAAAGTCCCAAAATGACCCCGACAGGATCCCGGACGGATCCCGTAAACCATCCAGAAATGATGCCGGAAGAGACCCCAAATGATCCCGCAAAAGTCCTAAAATTACGCCGACGGGATCCCGGACGGATCCCGTAAACCATCCAGAAATGATGCCGGAAGGGACCCCAAATGATCCCGCAAAAGTCCCAAAATGACGCCGACGGGATCCCGGACGGATCCCGAAAACCATCCAGAAATGATGCCGGAAGGGTCCCCAAATGATCGCGAAATAGCCCCGAAATGATTCCGGAATAGTCCCGAAAATGTCCCAAAATAACCCCGACGGGATCCCGGACGGATCCCGAAAACTATACAGAAATGATCCCGGAAGGGTCCCAAAATGATCCCGAAATAGTCCCGAAAAAGTCCCGAAATTACCCCGGCGTAATCCCGGACCGATCCCGAAAACCATCCAGAAATGATCCCGGAGGGTCTCGATATGACCCTTACGGGATTACAAATAAGGTGAAGCTAATTATAAAACCATGTTAATAAGGCAGCAGGCGCATTGGAGCGAATAAAAAGTTACATAGAAACATACAGGTAAAGCTAATAAAAACAATTGATGGAGGGCGGATGGCGGGAGTAGAGGAGAGGACCACTGATCTTTCCTCCAAAATTGTCTAGATCTCGTTCTGTATGTACCAGATACCAAAAACTATTGATTTAGGAGAAAATTTATATTGAGTTATAACAATTTATAGATTTTACACCAGAAGGGTGATAAAGGGGGGTGGGCGGGCGGAGGGTGTCACTGCTTACTTTGTAAGCCTTCGACTTATTTGACCCCTTGAGTCTGTGATATTGGTGAAGGCCAGTATACGTAAAGTTATAATGTGTAAAAATTATTGAAAAATAATTTCTCGAAGGGGTCGTGGGACCCCCACCCCTCTTTCCATGTTCGAAAAAAATTTCGCTAGTAGACTACTGTCTGTGTCCCAAATTTCATCAAAATCCGTGTAGCCATTCTGGCGTGATTCAGTCGCAAAGACGAAAAAATATAATAATTAAATTATAACTGTTCCTAGGGGGCGGTGACCACGCCCCTTTTGAAAAATATATATCTAGTAGATCCTTCTAGACTATTGGCTATATGTGTGCAAAATTTGATCCAAATCGGTCCAGCCGTTCTTGCGTGATTGAGTCACAAAGACAAACGTCTGGACAAACATCCAAACATCCAAACATCCAAACATCTTCACATCCAAACTTTCCCATTTATAATATATATATTAGATAGCCTTTACCCGCGGCCCCATCCGCAAGGAGAAAATGAAATATGTGGGCTATTCACGTTAGCCTGCTTATAAAGTTATCTGTTTAAAATTTTTTTTCTGTCTAATGCATTTTATTTTTGTAATTGAGTAAAAAAAAGAACCTTATGAGCTGATAACCTGATAGGATCCCAAAATGATAACGAAATTATCCAGAAAGAGCCACGAAATGACCCCGACGCTATCGCGGACGGATCCCGAAAACCATCCAGAAACGCCCCGGCAGTGTTTCTAAAAGTTCCCGAAGTAGTCCCAAAAAAAACCCGAAATGGCAACGACACGATTCTAGACTTATCCAGATAACCACACAGAAATGATGCCTGAAGGGTACCAAATTGATCCCGAAATAGTCCCGAAAAAGTTCCGAAATTACCCTGACGGGCTCCCGGACGGATCTCAGAAACCATCCAGAAAATATCCAGGAAGGGTCCCTAAATTATCCCGACTAACTCCAGAAAAAGTTCCGAAATGGCTCCGAGGGGATCCACGATGGATCGCGAAAACCATACAGAAATGATTCCGGAAGGATTCCAAAATGATCCCGAAATAGTCCGGAATTGACCCAGATGGGATCCCGTACAGATCCAGAAATGATCCCGGAAGGGTGCAAAAACTATCCCGGAAAAGTAACAAAAAATCCCGAAATGGCTCCTACGGCATCCCGGACGGATCCAGAAATGATCTCGGAAGGGTCCCCAAATGATCCCAAAATGGTCCCGAAATGACCCTGATGGATTCGGCAAACCATCAAGAAATTATGCCGAAAGGGTCCCAAAATGATCCCGAAATAATACAGAAAAAGTCACGAAACGACCCCTAGAGGATCCCCAAATGATCCCGTATTAGCCCCGAAAAGGTCCCGAAATAACCCCGAGGGGATCCCGGACAAATCCCGAAAACCATCCAGAAATGATGCCGGAAGGAATCCCAAATGATTCCGTAAAAGTCCCGCATTGATTCCGACGGGATCCCGAACGGATACCGAAAATCATCCAGAAGTGACGCCGGAAAGGTCCTCAAATGATCACCTAATAGTCCCGAAATGACCCTTAAGGGGTCATGGACGGATCCCATAAACCATCCAGAAATGATCCCGATATATTCCCGAAGAAGTCCCGAAATGACCCTGACGGGATCTCGAACGTACCCCTAAATGACCCTGACGGGATCCCGGACAGATCCCGAAATCCATCCAGAAATGATCTTGGGAGGGACCCCAAATGATCCCGAAAAAGTCCCGCAATGATTCCGAGGGGATCCTGATCGGATACCGATAACCATCCAGAAGTGATGCCGGAAAGTTCCTCAAATGATCACATAATACCAAAATGACCCTGACGGCATCCCGGACTGATCCCAAAATCCATCCAGAAATGATCCTGGGAAGGTCCCAAAATTATCCCGAAATAGTCTCGGAAAAGTTCAGAAATTACCCTGACGGGTTCCCTGACGAATCCTGAAAGCCATCTCTAAATGATCCCGAAAAAGTCCCGAAATGACCCTGACTGGACCCCGAAAGGATTCCGAAAACTATCCAGAAATAATGCCGGAAATGTCCTCAAATGATCACCTAATAGTTCCGAAAAGACCCTGACGGGATCCCGAACGGATCCCGACAACTATCTAGAAATGATGCCGAAAGGGCCCGCAAATGATCCCGTATTAGTCGAGAAAAAGTCCCGAAATGAACCCGACGGGATGCCGGACGAATCCCAAAAACCAGCCAGAAATGTTGCCGGAAGAGACACCAAATGATCCCGAAAAAGTCCCGCAATAATTCCGACGGGATCCTGAGCGGATACCGAAAACCATCCAGAAGTGATGCCGAAAAGGTTATCAAATGATCACCTAATAGTCCCAAAATGACCCTGACGGCATCCCGGACAGATCCCGAAATCCATCCAGAAATGATCTTGGGAGGGTCCCAAAATTATCCCGAAATAGTCTGGGAAAAGTCCAGAAATTACCCTGACGGATACCGGACGAATCCTGAAAACCAATCTTAAATGATGCCGAAAAAGTCCCGAAATGACCCTGATGGGACCCGGAAAGGATCCCGAAAACTAACCAGAAATGATGCCGGAAAGGTCCTCAAATGATCTCCCAATAGTTCCGAAAAGACCCCGACGGGATCCCGAACGGATCCCGACAACTATCCAGAAATGATACCGAAAGGGTCCGCAAATGATCCCGTATTAGTCGAGAAAAAGTCCCGAAATGACCCCGACGGGATGCCGGACGAATCCCAAAAACCATCCAGAAATGATTTTGGAAGGGACCCCAATGATCCCGAAAAAGTCCCGCAATTATTCCGACGGGAATCTGAACGGATACCGAAAACCATCCAGAAGTGATGCCGGAACGGTCCTCAAATGCTCACCTAATAGTCCCAAAATGACCCTGAGGGCATCCCGGACAAATCCCGAAATCCATCCAGAAATGATCTTGGGAAGGTCCCAAAATTATCCCGAAATAGTCTGGGAAAAGTCCAGAAATTACCCTGACGGATACCGGACGAATCCTGAAAACCAATCTTAAATGATGCCGAAAAAGTCCCGAAATGACCCTGATGGGACCCGGAAAGGATCCCGAAAACTAACCAGAAATGATGCCGGAAAGGTCCTCAAATGATCTCCCAATAGTTCCGAAAAGACCCCGACGGGATCCCGAACGGATCCCGACAACTATCCAGAAATTATGCCGAAAGGGTCCGCAAATGATCCCGTATTAGTCGAGAAAAAGTCCCGAACTGACCCCGACGGGATCCCGGACGAATCCCAAAAACCATCCAGAAATGATGCCGGTAGGTATCCCAAATGATCCCGAAATAATGCCGAAATGACCTCGTCGGCATCCCGGACGGATACCGAAAATTATCCAGAAATGATGCCGGAAAGGTCCACAAATGATCCCTTAATAGTCCCGAAATTACCCTGATGGGATCCCGGACGGATCCCGAAAACCATCCAGAAATGATGCCGGAAGAGCCCCCAAATGATCCCGGAAAATCCCCAAATGACCCCGACGATATCCCGGACGGATCCCGAAAACCATCCAGAAATGATGCCGGAAGAGCCCCCAAATGATCCCGAAAAAGTCCCCAAATGACCCCGACGAGATCCCGCACGGATCCCGAAAACCATCCAGAAATGATGCTGGAAGAGCCCCAAATGATCCCGAAAAAGTCCCCAAATGACCCCGACATATTCCAGAAAAGGTTCCGAAATGGCTCCGAGGGAATCAACGACGGATCGCGAAAACCATACAGAAATGATTCCGGAAGGATCCCAAAATGATCCCGAAATAGTCCGGAAATGACCCCAGTTGGGATCCCGCACAGATCCAGAAATGATCCCGGAAGGGTCCAAAAACTATCCCGGAAAAGTAACAAAAAATCCCGAAATGGCTCCTACGGCATCCCGGACGGATCCAGAAATGATCTCGGAAGGGTCCCCAAATGATCCCAAAATGGTCCCGAAATGACCCTGATGGATCCGGCAAACCATCAAGAAATTATGCCGGAAGGGTCCCCAAATGATCCCGAAATAAAACAGAAAAAGTCACGAAACGACCCCTAGAGGATCCCCAAATGATCCCGTATTAGCCCCAAAAAAGTCCCAAAATGACCCTGACGGGATCCCGAAAGGATTCCGAAAACAATACAGAAATGATGCCGGAAAGGTCCTCAAATTATCCCCTAATAGTCCCGAAATGACCGTGACGGGATCCCGACAACTATCCAGAAATGATGCCGAAAGGGTCCGCAAATGATCCCGTATTAGTCGAAAAAAAGTCCCGAAAGGACCACGACGGGATCCCGGACGAATCCCAAAAACCATCCAGAAATGATGCCGGTAGGTATCCCAAATGATCCCGAAATAGTCCCGAAATGACCTCGTCGGCATCCCGGACGGATCCCGAAAATTATCCAGAAATGAAGCCGCAAAGGTTCCCAAATGATCCCCTAATAGTCCCGAAACTACCCTAATGGGATCCCGGACGGATCCCGAAAACCATCCAGAAATGATGCCGAAAGGGTTCCCAAATGATCCCGTATTAGTCGCGAAAAAGTTCCGAAATGACCCCGACGGGATCCCGGACGGATCCCGAAAACCATCCAGAAATGATGCCGAAAGGGTTCCCAAATGATCCCGTATTAATCGCGAAAAAGTACCGAAATGACCCCGACGGGATCCCGGACGGATCCCGAAAACCATCCAGAAATGATGCCGGATGAGCCCCAAAATGATCCCGAAAAAGTCCCCAAATTACCCCGACGAGATCCCGGACGGATCCCGAAAACCATCCAGAAATGATGCCGGAAGAGCCCCCAAATGATCCCGAAAAAGTCCCCAAATGACCCCGACGATATCCCGGACGGATCCCGAAAACCATCCAGAAATGATGCCGGAAGAGCCCCCAAATGATCCCGAAAAAGTCCCCATATGACCCCGACGAGATCCCGCACGGATCCCGAAAACCATCCAGAAATGATGCCGGAAGGGTCCCCAAATGATCGCGAAATAGTCCCGAAATGATTCCGGAATAGTCCCGAAAATGTTCCAAAATAACCCCGACGGGATCCCGGACGGATCCCGTAAACTATACAGAAATGATCCCGGAAGGGTCCCAAAATGATCCCGAAATAGTCCCGAAAAAGTCCCGAAATTACCCCGACGTAATCCCGGACCGATCCCGAAAACCATCCAGAAATGATCCCGGAAGAGTCTCGATATGACCCTTACGGGATTACAAATAATGTGAAGCTAATTATAAAACCATGTTAATAAGGCAGCAGGCGCATTGGAGCGAATAAAAAGTTAGATAGAAACATACAGGTAAAGCTAATAAAAGCGTGCTAATAAAAACAATTGATGGAGGGCGGATGGCGGGAGTAGAGGAGAGGACCACTGATCGTTCCTCCAAAATTGTCTAGATCTCGTTCTGTATGTACCAGATACCAAAAACTATTGATTTAGGAGAAAATTTAGATTGAGTTATAACAATTTATGGATTTTACACCAGAGGGGGAGATAAAGGGGGCGGGCGGAGGGTGTCACTGCTTACTTTGTAAGCCCTCGACTTATTTGACCCCTTGAGTCTGTGATATTGGTGAAGGCCAGTATACGTAAAGTTATAATGTGTAAAAATTATGAAAAATAATTTCTCGAAGGGTCGTGGGACCCCCACCCCTCTTTCCATGTTCGAAAAAAATTTCGCTAGTAGACTACTGTCTGCGTCCCAAATTTCATCAAAATCCGTGTAGCCATTCTGGCCTGATTCAGTCGCAAAGACGAAAAAATATAATAATTACATTACAACTGTTCCTAGGGGGCGGGGACTACGCCCCTTTTGAAAAATATATAGCTAGTAGATCCTTCTAGACTATTGGCTATATGTGTGCAAAATTTCATCCAAATCGGTCCAGCCGTTCTTGCGTTATTGAGTCACAAAGCCAAACGTCTGGACAAACATCCAAACATCTAAACATCCAAACATCTTAACATCCAAACTTTCCCATTTATAATATACTAGCCTTTACCCGCGGCCCCGTCCGCAAGGAGAAAATAAAATATATGTGCTATTCACGTTAGCCTGCTTATCAAGTTGTCTGTTTAAAAATTTTTTCTGTCAATGTATTTTATTTTTTAATACAGTAAAAAAAAGAACTAACTGAGCTGATGGGCACGCTTACATGAATAGTACAATACACTTTTTTCGAATTAAAAAAAATACATTTTGTTTCTAAGTTAAATTAATTGATATGACAGGGGTGAAAGAATTACTACTCATAGAACAAAGGAGTGAAACTGCAATTAGCTAAAACCAAAAAGAAGTTTTTAAATGAAAGCAGTGTTGCTCTTTCGGGTATTTAGTTGGTTAAAATATTACAAAAATTTTAATTATAGTTGTAATAGTTCGTTACAGGATTCATTTAAAAATAGAACGAAAAAGCTGTGATATATTAAAGATAAAACATACCGAATTTTAATTACGAATAATTTGCGGTAAATCCACGGCCATGTGTGCTGAATTACCGGTTTCAAAGAGACCTAAAATGATCCCGGAAGTGTCCCTAAATGACACCAAATAGTCACGAAATGATGCCGACGGGATTCTGGACAAATCTCGAAAACTATCCAGAAATGATGCCGGCAGGGTCCCAAAATAATCCCGAAGTAGTCACGAAAAGTCCCGAAATGACGCTGACGGGATCCCGGACGGATCCCGAAAACCATCCAGATTTGATTCCTGAACGGTCCGCAAATGATCCCGATATAGTCCGAAAAAGTCCCGAAAAAACTCTGACGGGATCCCGGACAAATCCCGAAAATCGCCCAGAAATTATTCCGGAGGAGTCCCAAAATGATTCCGAAATAGTAGTCACGAAAAAGGTCCGAAATGACCCTGACGGGATCCCGAAAACCATCCAGAAATGACTCTGGAGGGATCCCCAAATGATCCCGGAAAAGTCCACAAACCATCCAGAATTGATCTCTGAAGGTTCCGCAAATGATCCCGAAATAGTCCCGAAAGTCACGAAAAACTCAGACCCATCCCGAAAATCATGAAGAAATTATCCTGGAAGGGTCCCAAAATTACCCCGAAATAACTCCGACGGGATCCCGGACAGATCCCGAAAATCTTCCAGAACTGAGCTCTGAAACGTCCGCAAATAATCCAGAAATAGTCCGGAAAAAGTCCGTCGGGATCCCGGACAGATCCCGAAAATCACCCAGAAATTATGCCGGAGGGATCCCAAAATGATTCCGAAATAGTCCCGAAAAAGTCCCGAAATGACCTTGAGGGGATCCCAGACCGATACCGAAAACCATCCAGAATTGATCTCTAAAGGGTCCGCAATTTATCCCAGATAAAGTCGCGAAAAAACTACGAAGGGATCCCGAACAGATCCCGAAAATCATAGAGAAATTATCCCGGAAGGGTCCCAAAATGATCCCGAAATAGTCCCGAAAAGGCGCGAAATAACCCCGACGGGATCCCGGACGGATCCCGAAAACCTCCCAGAAATGATCTTTAAGGGCAACTGACCCCGAAATAGTCGTGAAAAAGTCCCGAAATTACCCGACGGGATCCCTAAAACCATCCAGAAATTATCCCTGAAGGATCCCCAAATGATCCAAGAACAGTCTCGAAATTCCCTGACATTTTCCCGAAAAAGTAAAAAAATAAACCCGACGGGATCTCGGACGGATCCCGAAAACGATCCAGAAATGATGCCGGAAGGGACCCCAAATGATCCCGAAAAATTCCCGAAATTCCCCCGATGGGATCCCGGACGGATCCCGGATCATCCAGAAATGATGCCGGTTGGTACCCCAAAATGATCCCGAAATAGGCCAGAAATGACCCCGTCGGGATCCCGGACGGATCCCCAAAAGTATACAGAAATGATGCTGGAAGGTGAAATGATCCCCTTAAAGAAAGATGAAAAATGAAATGATCCCCTTATAGTTCCGAAATGATCCTGACGGGATTCCCGACGGATCCCGGAAACTATCCAGAAATGATGCCGGAAAGGTTCCCAAGTTATCCCCAAATAGTCCCGAAATTACCCTGACGGTATCCCGGACGGATCACGAAAACCATCCGGAAATGATGGCGAAAGGGTCCCCAAATGATCCCGCATTAGTCGCGGGTTCCGAAATGACCCTGACGGGATTCCCGAAGGATCCCGGAAACTATCCAGAAATGATGCCGGAAAGGTTCCCAAGTTATCCCCAAATAGTCCCGAAATTACCTTGACGGTATCCCGGACGGATACCGAAAACCATCTAGAAAAGTGGCCGGAAGATACCCCAAATGATCCCGAAAAAGTCCTGAAATGATCTAGACGGGATCCCGGACGAATCCCGAAAACTATCCATCTAGGTACCCCCAAATGATTCCGAAATAGTCCCGAAATGACCCCGCCGGGATCACGGGCGGATCGCGAAAAAGTCCTGAAATGACTCCGACGGGATCCCGTACGGATCCCGAAAATCATCCAGAAATGATGAAGGTAGGTACCCAAATGATCCCGAAATAGTCCCGAAATGATCCCGACGGGATCCCGGACGGATCCCGAAAACCAACCAGAAATGATGCCGGTAGGTACCCCAAATGGTCCCGATATGACCCCGTCGGGATCCCGAAGGGATCCCTAAAACTATCCAGAAATGATGCCGGAAAGGTCCCCAAATAACCCCCTAATAGTCCCGAAATTACGCCGACGGAATCCCGGACGGATCCGGAAACCATCCAGAAATGATGCCGGAGGAGACCCCAAATGATCCCGCTAAAGTCCCAAAATGACCCCGACAGGGTCCCGGACGGATCCCGTAGACCATCCAGAAATGATGCCGGTAGGTACCCCAAATGGTCCCGATATGACCCCGTCGGGATCCCGAACGGATCCCTAAAACTATTCAGAAATGATGCCGAAAGGGTCCACAAATGATCCTGTATCGTCGAGAAAAAGTTCCGAAACCATCCCGAAATGATGCCGGAAGAGACCCCAAATGATCCCGCAAAAGTCCCAAAATGACCCCGACAGGATCCCGGACGGATCTCGTAAACCATCCAGAAATGATGCCGAAAGGGTCCACAAATGATCCTGTATTAGTCAAGAAAAAGTTCCGAAATAACTCCGACGGGATCCCGGACGGATCCCGAAAACCATCTAGAATTGATACCGGAAGGTACCCCAAATGATGCCGAAATAGTCCCGAAATGACATCGACGGGATCCCGGACGGATCCCGAAAACCATCTAGAAATGATGCCGGAAGAGACCCCAAATGATCCCGCAAAAGTCCCAAAATGACCCCGATAGGATCCCGGACGTATCGCGAAAACCATCCAGAAATGATGCCGGGAGAGAGCCCAAATGATCCCGCAAAAGTCCCAAAATGACCCCGACAGGATCCCGGACGGATCCCGTAAACCATCCAGAAATGATGCCGGAAGAGACCCCAAATGATCCCGCAAAGGTCCCAAAATGACCCCGACAGGATCCCGGACGGATCCCGAAAACCATCCAGAAATGATGCCGGAGGAGACCTCAAATGATCCCGCTAAAGTCCCAAAATGACCCCGACAGGGTCCCGGACGGATCCCGTAAACCATCCCGAAATAATGACGGAAGAGACCCCAAATGATCCCGCAAAAGTCCCAAAATGACCCCGACAGGATCCAGGACGGATCTCGTAAACCATCCAGAAATGATGCCGGAAGAGACCCCAAATGATCCCGCAAAAGTCCCAAAATGACTCCGACAGGATCCCGGACGGATCGCGAAAACCATCCAGAAATGACGCCGGGAGAGAGCCCAAATGATCCCACAAAAGGCCCAAAATGACCCCGACAGGATCCCGGACGGATCCCGTAAACCATCCAGAAATGATGCCGGAGGAGACCCCAAATGATCCCGCTAAAGTCCCAAAATGACCCCGACAGGGTCCCGGACGGATCCCGTAAACCATCCAGAAATGATGCCGGAAGAGACCCCAAATGATCCCGCAAAAGTCCCAAAATGACCCCGACAGGATCCCGGACGGATCCCGTAAACCATCCAGAAATGATGCCGGAAGAGACCCCAAATGATCCCGCAAAAGTCCCAAAATGACCCCGACAGGATCCCGGACGGATCCCGTAAACCATCCAGAAATGATGCCGGAAGAGACCCCAAATGATCCCGCAAAAGTCCCAAAATGACCCCGACAGGATCCCGGACGGATCCCGTAAACCATCCAGAAATGATGCCGGAGGAGACCCCAAATGATCCCACAAAAGTCTCAAAATGACCCCGACAGGATCCCGGACGGATCCCGAAAACCATCCAGAAATGATGCTGGAGGAGACCCCAAATGATCCCGCAAAAATCCCAAAATGACCCCGACAGGATCCCGGGCGGATCCCGTAAACCATCCAGAAATGATGCCGGAAGAGACCCCAAATGATCCCGCAAAAGTCCCAAAATGACGCCGACGGGATCCCGGACGGATCCCGTAAACCATCCAGAAATGATGCCGAAAGGTTCCCCAAATGATCCTGTATTAGTCGAGAAAAAGTTCCGAATTGACCCCGAAGGGATCCCGGATGGATCCCGAAAACCATCTAGAAATGATGCCGGAAGGTACTCCAAATGATGCGTAATAGTCCCGAAATGACATCGGCGGGATCCCGGACGGATCCCGTAAACCATCCAGAAATGATGCTGGCAGGTACCCCAAATTATACCGAAATAGTCCCGAAATGACCCTGACGGGATCGCGGACGGATCCCGAAAACCATCCAGAAATGATGCCGGAAGGGTCCCCAAATGATCGCGAAATAGTCCCGAAATGATTCCGGAATAATCCCGAAAATGTCCCAAAATAACCCCGACGGGATCCCGGACGGATCCCGAAAACTATACAGAAATGATCCCGGAAGGGTCCCAAAATGATCCCGAAATAGTCCCGAAAAAGTCCCGAAATTACCCTGGCGTAATCCCGGACCGATCCCGAAAACCATCCAGAAATGATCCCGGAGGGTCTCGATATGACCCTTACGGGAATACAAATAAGGTGAAGCTAATTATAAAACCATGTTAATAAGGCAGCAGGTGCATTGGAGCGAATAAAAAGTTACATAGAAACATACAGGTAAAGCTAATAAAAGCGTGCTAATAAAAACAATTGATGGAGGGCGGTTGGCGGGAGTAGAGGAGAGGACCACTGATCGTTCCTCCAAAATTGTCTAGATCTCGTTCTGTATGTACCAGATACCAAAAACTATTGATTTAGGAGAAAATTTATATTGAGTTATAGCAATTTATATATTTTACACCAGAGGGGGAGATAAAGGAAGGGGGGCGGGCGGAGGGTGTCACTGCTTACTTTGTAAGCCCTCGACTTATTTGACCCCTTGAGTCTGTGATATTGGTGAAGGCCAGTATACGTAAAGTTATAATGTGTAAAAATTATTGAAAAATAATTTTTCGAAGGGGTCGTGGGACCCCCACCCCTCTTTCCATGTTCGAAAAAAATTTCGCTAGTATACTACTGTCTGTGTCCCAAATTTCATCAAAATCCGTGTAGCCATTCTGGCGTGATTCAGTCGCAAAAACGAAAATATAATAATTAAATTATAACTGTTCCTAGGGGGCGGGGACCACGCCCCTTTTCAAAAATATATATTTAGTAGATCCTTCTAGACTATTGGCTATATGTGTGCAAAATTTCATCCAAATCGGTCCAGCCGTTCTTGCGTGATTGAGTCACAAAAACAAACGTCTGGACAAACATCCAAACATCCAAACATCCAAACATCCAAACATCCAAACATCTTCACATCCAAACTTTGCCATTTATAATATATATTAGATATTAGATATTAGATTGTAACGATTTTGCTGCAAATCCTCTTATTTGCAACCCTCTGCTAAGTTCGTATCGCTAAACTGTTGAATAAATAACTCCAATATGTAATAATGCAAAATGGCCTTTATTCAAGTACTTCACAATAACACTTGTACTTTGCAACGAATAGCTTACTTAATAACCAAACTGATTGACAGCTCAAATGAAACTCTACTATAGCTCGCTAGATAGCGCTTAATCCAAATCTCAAATCAAACTTAATTACTTTTTACTCGCTTGTGCGGCTTTTATAGTGTACGCTGCATACATCTAGGCTCTTCTATTTCCAGAAGTTACTAGTTAGTTTCGGCTACAAAATCGCCAGCCACAACTACGTGCACAAATTATTGCCCTCTCTTGTGATAACTCAAATAAGATGTGTTTGTGCATTGCCGCTCCGATGCTCGTATACGTACATATGTGTAGACGCAATTATTTATTCGTTTATGTAGATACGTCGATACGTCCTCTCAAAGCATCCACCTCGGCCTCGATTTTTTCTTCAAACTGTAAAATTTTTGTATCTTGCGCCTCCAACTTCGAGAAAATACGTCCTTCTTGCTCTTCCAGTTGAGCAGAGATCTGCGCTGATATTTGTGCCGACATTTCGGATATTCGTGCCTCTTGTGCTTCAATCTTTGATGTTATACGGTTCTCCTGCGATTCCAGTTGAGATGACATATACGTTTTCTGTTCTTCCAGTTGAGATGACATATACGTTTTCTGTTCTTCCAGTTGAGTTTCCATCTTGGATGCCATATATGTCTTCTGTTCTTCCAGTTGTGATGCCATATATGTCTTCTGCTCTTCCAGTTGTGATGACATTTGTGACGACATTGATGCTACTGTCGATGTTTGTGCAGATATTGCAGCCAATATCATGTTCAAGTCTGTGCTGGTAACCGTCTGCGATGTTTCGTTTTTCTCTTCAATTTTTGTTGTCTCCTCGCCATCAAGATGAAAGACATACTCTTCCACATCAATTCCTTCTGCTTCCATTGCCTCTCTTAGCCGTGCCTGAAGTTCGTGTTTAACGCCGCTTGTATTCAATGCATGGTTCTCCAACTCCTTCTTTAGTTGCTGGATCTTTAATTCACTGAACTTTGCCATGTCCTTGTTGTCCTCTGGAATTTATTCAACAATTCCTCTTCTGACACCAATTGTAACGATTTTGCTGCAAATCCTCTTATTTGCAACCCTCTGCTAAGTTCGTATCGCTAAACTGTTGAATAAATAACTCCAATATGTAATAATGCAAAATGGCCTTTATTCAAGTACTTCACAATAACACTTGTACTTTGCAACGAATAGCTTACTTAATAACCAAACTGATTGACAGCTCAAATGAAACTCTACTATAGCTCGCTAGATAGCGCTTAATCTAAATCTCAAATCAAACTGAATTACTTTTTACTCGCTTGTGCCGCTTTTATAGTTTACGCTGCATACATCTAGGCTCTTCTATTTCCAGAAGTTACTAGTTAGTTTCAGCTACAAAATCGCCAGCCACAACTACGTGCACAAATTATTGCCCTCTCTTGTGATAACTCAGATAAGATATATGCATGTGTTTGTGCATTGCCGCTCCGATGCTCGTATACGTACATATGTGTAGACGCAATTATTTATTCGTTTATGTAGATACATAATGATTGAATTATTGATGTAAATGTTTGTAGTTTACAGTCTCTCGAGTACACATAGGCGTATAAGTAAATGCATCTGTGTGTGACATCTCTTTCGGCTGCCTTATATATGTGTATACATGATTTGATTATTGACGTAAATACTGCTTGGCATGGCCTTAGCATCGCCTTAGTGATGGTATAGCTTAGTGATGCTAATATCCGTGACAATATATATATATACTAGCCTTTACCCGCGGCCCCGTCCGCAAGTAGAAAATAAAATATATGTGCTATTCACGTTAGCCTGCTTATCAAGTTATCTGTTTAAAAATTATTTTTGTCTAATGTATTTTATTTTTGTAATTTAGTAAAAAACAAGTAAGGAAGGCTAAGTTCGGGTGTAACCGAACATTACATACTCAGTTGAGAGCTGTGGAGAAAAAGTAAGGGAAAATCACCATGTTGTAAAAAGAACCTAGGGTAACCCTGGAATGTGTTTGTATGACATGTGTATCAAATGGAAGGTATTAAAGAGTATTTTAAGAGGAAGTGGACCATAGTTCTATAGATGGACGCCATTTAGGGATATCGCCATAAAGGTGGACCAGGCCTGACTCTAGAATTTGTTTGTACGATATGGGTATCAAATGAAATGTGTTAATGATAATTTTAAAAGGGAGTGGGCCTAAGTTCTATAGGTGGACGCCTTTTCGAAATATCGCCATAAAGGTGGACCAGGGGTGACTCTAGAATTTGTTTGTACTATATGGGTACAAAGTGAAAGGTGTTAATGAGTATTTTGAAGGGGAGTGGGCCTTAATTCTATATGTGGACGCCTTTTCGGAATATGGTTTTAAAAGTGGACCAGGGTTGACTCTAGAATGCGTTTGTACAATATGGGTATCAAACGAAAGGTGTTAATAAGTGTTTTAAAAGGGAGTGGGCCTTAGTTCTAAGGTGGACTCCTTTTCGGAATATCGTTATAAAAGTGGACCAGGGGTGACTCTAGAATGCGTTTGTATAATATGGGTATCAAATGAAAGGTGTTAATTAGTATTTTAAAAGGGCGTGGGCCTTAGTTCTATAGGTGGACGCCTTTTCGAGATATCGCCATAAAGGTGGACCAGGGGTGACTCTAGAATTTGTTTGTACGATATGGGTATCAAATGAAAGGTGTTAATGAGTATTTTAAAAGGGCGTGCGCCTTAGTTCTATAGGTGGACGCCTTTTCGAAATATCGCCATAAAGGTGGACCAGGGGTGACTCTAGAATTTGTTTGTACGATATGGGTATCAAATGAAAGGTGTTAATGAGTATTTTAAAAGGGCGTGGGCCTTAGTTCTATAGGTGGACGCCTTTTCGGAATATCGTTATAAAAGTGGACCAGGGGTGACTCTAGAATGCGTTTGTACAATGTGGGTATAAAATGAAAGGTGTTAATGTGTATTTTAAAAGGGCGTGGGCCTTAGTTCTATAGGTGGACGCCTTTTCGAGATATCGCCATAAAGGTGGACCAGGGGTGACTCTAGAATTTGTTTGTACGATATGGGTATCAAATGAAAGGTGTTAATGAGTATTTTGAAGGGGAGTGGGCCTTAATTCTATAGGTGGACGCCTTTTCGGAATATCGTTTTAAAAGTGGACCAGGGTTGACTCTAGAATGCGTTTGTACAAAATGGGTATCAAACGAAAGGTGTTAATAAGTGTTTTAAAAGGGAGTGGGCCTTAGTTCTATAGGTGGACTCCTTTTCGGAATATCGTTATAAAAGTGGACCAGGGGTGACTCTAGAATGCGTTTGTATAATATGGGTATCAAATGAAAGGTGTTAATGAGTATTTTAAAAGGGCGTGGGCCTTAGTTCTATAGGTGGACGCCTTTTCGAGATATCGCCATAAAGGTGGACCAGGGGTGACTCTAGAATGTGTTTGTACGATATGGGTATCAAATGAAAGGTGTTAATGAGTATTTTAAAAGGGCGTGGGCCTTAGTTCTATAGGTGGACGCCTTTTCGAGATATCGCCATAAAGGTGGACCAGGGGTGACTCTAGAATTTGTTTGTACTATATGGGTATCAAATGAAAGGTGTTAATGAGTATTTTGAAGGGGAGTGGGCCTTAATTCTATAGGTGGACGCCTTTTCGGAATATCGTTTTAAAAGTGGACCAGGGTTGACTCTAGAATGCGTTTGTACAATATGGGTATCAAACGAAAGGTGTTAATAAGTGTTTTAAAAGGGAGTGGGCCTTAGTTCTATAGGTGGACTCCTTTTCGGAATATCGTTATAAAAGTGGACCAGGGGTGACTCTAGAATGCGTTTGTATAATATGGGTATCAAATGAAAGGTGTTAATGAGTATTTTAAAAGGGCGTGGGCCTTAGTTCTATAGGTGGACGCCTTTTCGAGATATCGCCATAAAGGTGGACCAGGGGTGACTCTAGAATGTGTTTGTACGATATGGGTATCAAATGAAAGGTGTTAATGAGTATTTTAAAAGGGCGTGGTCCTTAGTTATATAGGTGGACGCCTTTTCGAGATATCGCCATAAAGGTGGACCAGGGGTGACTCTAGAATGTGTTTGTACGGTATGGGTATCAAATGAAAGGTGTTAATGAGTATTTTAAAAGGGCGTGGGCCTTAGTTCTATAGGTGGACGCCTTTTCGAGATATCGCCATAAAGGTGGACCAGGGGTGACTCTAGAATGTGTTTGTACGATATGGGTATCAAATGAAAGGTGTTAATGAGTATTTTAAAAGGGCGTGGTCCTTAGTTATATAGGTGGACGCCTTTCCAAATATCGCCATAAAGGTGGACCAGGGGTGACTCTAGAATTTGTTTGTACTATATGGGTATCAAATGAAAGGTGTTAATGAGTATTTTGAAGGGGAGTGGGCCTTAATTCTATAGGTGGACGCCTTTTCGGAATATCGTTTTAAAAGTGGACCAGGGTTGACTCTAGAATGCGTTTGTACAATATGGGTATCAAACGAAAGGTGTTAATAAGTGTTTTAAAAGGGAGTGGGCCTTAGTTCTATAGGTGGACTCCTTTTCGGAATATCGTTATAAAAGTGGACCAGGGGTGACTCTAGAATGCGTTTGTATAATATGGGTATCAAATGAAAGGTGTTAATGAGTATTTTAAAAGGGCGTGGGCCTTAGTTCTATACGTGGACGCCTTTTCGAGATATCGCCATAAAGGTGGACCAGGGGTGACTCTAGAATGTGTTTGTACGATATGGGTATCAAATGAAAGGTGTTAATGAGTATTTTAAAAGGGCGTGGGCCTTAGTTCTATAGGTGGACGCCTTTTCGAGATATCGCCATAAAGGTGGACCAGGGGTGACTCTAGAATGTGTTTGTACGATATGGGTATCAAATGAAAGGTGTTAATGAGTATTTTAAAAGGGCGTGGTCCTTAGTTATATAGGTGGACGCCTTTTCGAAATATCGCCATAAAGGTGGACCAGGGGTGACTCTAGAATTTGTTTGTACTATATGGGTATCAAATGAAAGGTGTTAATGAGTATTTTGAAGGGGAGTGGGCCTTAATTCTATAGGTGGACGCCTTTTCGGAATATCGTTTTAAAAGTGGACCAGGGTTGACTCTAGAATGCGTTTGTACAATATGGGTATCAAACGAAAGGTGTTAATAAGTATTTTAAAAAGCAGTGGGCCTTAGTTCTATATGTGGACGCCTTTTCGAGATATCGCCATAAACGTGGACCAGGGGTGACTCTAGAATGCGTTTGTATAATATGGGTATCAAATGAAAGGTGTTAATGAGTATTTTAAAAGGGCGTGGGCCTTAGTTCTATAGGTGGACGCCTTTTCGAGATATCGCCATAAAGGTGGACCAGGGGTGACTCTAGAATGTGTTTGTACGATATGGGTATCAAATGAAAGGTGTTAATGAGTATTTTAAAAGGGCGTGGTCCTTAGTTATATAGGTGGACGCCTTTTCGAAATATCGCCATAAAGGTGGACCAGGGCTGACTCTAGAATTTGTTTGTACTATATGGGTATCAAATGAAAGGTGTTAATGAGTATTTTGAAGGGGAGTGGGCCTTAATTCTATAGGTGGACGCCTTTTCGGAATATCGTTTTAAAAGTGGACCAGGGTTGACTCTAGAATGCGTTTGTACAATATGGGTATCAAACGAAAGGTGTTAATAAGTGTTTTAAAAGGGAGTGGGCCTTAGTTCTATAGGTGGACTCCTTTTCGGAATATCGTTATAAAAGTGGACCAGGGGTGACTCTAGAATGCGTTTGTATAATATGGGTATCAAATGAAAGGTGTTAATGAGTATTTTAAAAGGGCGTGGGCCTTAGTTCTATAGGTGGACGCCTTTTCGAGATATCGCCATAAAGGTGGACCAGGGGTGACTCTAGAATTTGTTTGTACGATATGGGTATCAAATGAAAGGTGTTAATGAGTTTTTTAAACGGGCGTGCGCCTTAGTTCTATAGGTGGACGCCTTTTCAAAATATCGCCATAAAGGTGGACCAGGGGTGACTCTAGAATTTGTTTGTACGATATGGGTATCAAATGAAAGGTGTTAATGAGTATTTTAAAAGGGCGTGGGCCTTAGTTCTATAGGTGGACGCCTTTTCGGAATATCGTTATAAAAGTGGACCAGGGGTGACTCTAGAATGCGTTTGTACAATGTGGGTATCAAATGAAAGGTGTTAATGTGTATTTTAAAAGGGCGTGGGCCTTAGTTCTATAGGTGGACGCCTTTTCGAGATATCGCCATAAAGGTGGACCAGGGTGACTCTAGAATTTGTTTGTACGATATGGGTATCAAATGAAAGGTGTTAATGAGTATTTTAAAAGGGCGTGGTCCTTAGTTCTATAGGTGGACGCCTTTTCGAAATATCGCCATAAAGGTGGACCAGGGGTGACTCTATAATTTGTTTGTACGATATGGGTATCAAATGAAAGGTGTTAATGAGTATTTTAAAAGGGAGTGGGCCTTAATTCTATAGGTAGACGCCTTTTCGGAATATCGTTATAAAAGTGGACCAGGGTTGACTCTAGAATGCGTTTGTACAATATGGGTATCAAATTAAAGGTATTAATGAGGGTTTTAAAAGGGAGGTGCCCTTAGTTGTATATGTGAAGGCGTTTTCGAGATATCGACCAAAATGTGGACCAGGGTGATCCAGAACATCATCTGTCGGGTACCGCTAATTTATTTATATATGTAATACCACGAACAGTATTCCTTCCAAGATTTCAAGGGCTTTTGATTTCGCACTGCAAAACTTTTTCATTTTCTTCTACTTAATATGGTAGGTGTCACACCCATTTTACCAAGTTTTTTTCTAAAGTTATATTTTGCGTCAATAGACCAATACAATTACCATGTTTCATCCCTTTTTTCGTATTTGGTATATAATTATGGCATTTTTTTCATTTTTCGTAATTTTCGATATCGAAAAAGTGGACGTGGTCATAGTCGGATTTCAGCCATTTTTTACACCAATACAAAGTGAGTTCAGATAAGTATGTCAACTGAGTTTAGTAAAGATATATCGATTTTTGCTCAAGTTATTGTGTTAACGGCCGAGCGAAAGGACAGACGGTCGACTGTGTATAAAAACTGGGCGTGGCTTCAACCGATTTCGCCCTTTTCCACAGAAAACAGTTATCGTCCTAGAATCTAAGCCTCTACCAAATTTCACAAGGATTGGTAAATTTTTGTTTGACTTATGGCATTAAAAGTATCCTAGACAAATTAAATGAAAAAGGGCGGAGCCACGCCCATTTTGAAATTTTCTTTTATTTTTGTATTTTGTTGCACCATATCATTACTGGAGTTGAATATTGACATAATTTACTTATATACTGTAAAGATATTAGCTTTTCTTTTAAAATTTGAATTTAAAAAAAAAATTTTTTAAAAAGTGGGTGTGGTCGTTCTCCGATTTTGCTAATTTTTATTAAACAGGCATATAGTAATAAGTGTAACGTTCCTGCCAAATTTCATCATATCTTCAACGACTGCCTAATTACAGCTTGCAAAACTTCTAAATTACCTTCTTTTAAAAGTGGGCGGTGCCACGCCCATTGTCCAAAATTTTACTAGTTTTCTATTCTGCGTCATAAGTTCAACTCACCTACCAAGTTTCATCGCTTTATCCGTATTTGGTAAGGAATTATCGCAATTTTTCGATTTTTCGAAATTTTCGATATCGAAAAAGTGGGCGTGGTTATTGTCAGATATCGTTCACAGACGGACGGGCGGACATGGCTCAATCGAATTTTTTTCGATACTGATGATTTTGATATATGGAAGTCTATATCTATCTCGATTCCTTTATACCTGTACAACCAACCGTTATCCAATCAAAGTTAATATACTCTGTGAGCTCTGCTCAACTGAGTATAAAAAAGAACTAAATGAGAAGATAAGCTGAATGGCACGATTTCATGAATAGTACAATACAGTTTTTTCGAATTAAAAAATACATTTTGTTTTTAAATTAAATTAACTCATAGAACAAAGGTGTGAAACTACAATTAGCTAAAACTAAAGAGAATTTTTTAGTTGCAAATAGTGTTGCCTTTTCGGGTTTTAGTTGATTAAAATATTACAAAAAGTGTAATTATAGTTATAACAGTTTCTTACACTATTATAGAACAAAAAAGCTGTGTTAGATTGAAGATAAAACATACCGAATTTTAATTACGAATAATTAGCAGCAAATCCACGGCCATAAAAGCTCATAATTTAAAAAGGCATGTGTGCTGAACTACCGGTTGCGAAGAGACCTAAAATGATCCCGGAAGGGTCCCAAGATGATACTAAAATTCCAGGACAGATCCCGAAAATCATCCAGAAATTAACCAGGAGGGGTCCCAAAATGATTCAGAAATAGTCCCGAAAAAGTCCCGAAATTACCCTTATGGATTCCCGTACATATCCCGAAAACCATCCAGAAATGATACCGAAAGGCTCCCCAAATCATCCCGTATTAGTCCCGAAAAAGTACCTACAGGAATGGCCCCGACGGGATTCCTGATGGATCCCGAAAAACATCCAGAAATTATGCCGGAAGGGACACCAAATGATCCCGAAAAAGTCAAGAAATGGCTCCGACGGGATCCCGGATGGATCCCAAAAACCATACTGAAATGATGTCGGAAAATACACCAAATGATCCCGAAATAGCCCCGAAAAAGTCCCGAAATGATCCCGGACGGATCCCGAAAATTATCCAGAAATGATGCCGGAAAGGTCCTCAAATGATCCCCTAATAGTCCAGAAATGACCCTGACGGGATCCCGGACGAATACCGCAGACTATCCAGAAATGATGCCGAAAGTGTCCCCATTTGAGCCCGTATCAGTCGAGAAAAAGTCCCGAAGCGACGGGATCCCGAAAACTATCTAGAGATGATGCCGGAAGGTACCCCAAAATGATCCCGAAATATTCCCGAAATGACCCCTACGGGACCCCGAACGGATCGTGAAAACTATCCAGAAATGATGCCGAAAAGGTCCCCAAATGATCCCCTAATAGTCCCGAAATTACCCTGCTGGAATACCGAACGGATCCCGAAAACCATCCAGAAATGATGCCGAAAGGGTCTCCAAATGATCCCGAATTAGTCGAGAAAAAGTCCCGAAATGACCCCGACGGGATCCCGGACGCATCCCGAAAACCATGTATAAATAATGCCGGAAGGTGCACCAAATGATCCCGAAATAGTCCCGAAATTACCCCAAGGGGATCCCAGAGGGATCCCTAAAACCATCCAGAAATGATGCCGGACGGGACCCCAAATGAATCGGAAAAAGTCCAAAAATGACCTCGACGGGTCCCGGACGAATCCCGAAAACCATCCAGAAATAATTCCGAAAAATACCCCAAATGATCCCGAAAAAGTCCCGAAATTACCCCGAAAACCATATAGAAATGATGCCGGAAGGTACCCCAAATGATCCGGAAAAAGTCCAAAAATGACCCCGACGGGTCCCGGACGAATCCCGAAAACCATCCAGAAATGATGTCGGAAGGGACCCCGAAAAAGTCGCGGAATGACCCCGACGGATACCGAAAATCATCCAGATAGGATACCGGAAAGGTCCTCAAATGATCCCCTAATAGTCCCGAAATGACCCTGACTGGATCCCTGACGGATACCGCAGACTGTTATTCGAGAAAAGGTCCCGAAATTACCCCGACGGGATAACGAACGGATCCCGAAAACCATGTATAAATAATGCCGGAAGGTGCACCAAATGATCCCGAAATAAATCCCAAAAACTCCCGAAATGACCCCGACGGGATCCCGGACGGATACCGAAAACCATTCAGAAATAATGCCGGTAGGTGCCCCAAACTGATCCAGAAATATTCCCAAAATGACCCCGTCGGGATCCCGAACGGATCCCCAAAACTATCCACAAATGATGCCGGAAAGGCCTTCAAATGATCCCCTAATAGTCTCGAAATCACCCTGACGGATCCCGAAAACCATCCAGAAATGATGCCGAAAGGGTTCCCAAATTATCCCGTATTAGTCGAGAAAAAGTCCCAAAATGACCCCGACGGAATCCCGGACGAATCCCTACAACAATCCAGAAACAATGCCGAAAGGGTCCCCAAATGATCCCGTATTAGTCGAGAAAAAGTCCCGAAAGGACCCCGACGGGATCCTGGACGAATCCCGAAAAACATCCAGAAATGATGCCGGGAGGGACCCCAAATGATCCCGAAAAATTCCCAAAATAACCCCGACGGGTTCCCGGACGGATCCCGAAAACCATCCATAAATAATGCCGGTAGGTACCCCAAATGATCCCGAAAAAGTCCAAAATGACCCCGACGGGATCCCGGACGAATCCCGAAAACCATCCAAAACTGATGCCGGAAAGGAATCCAAATGATCCCGAAAAAGTCCCAAGATGATCCCGACGGGATCCCGTACGGATCCCGAAAACCATCCAGAAATGATGCCGGAAGGGACCCCAAATGATCCCGAAAAAGTCCCGAAATGATCGCGACGGGATCCCGGACGGATACCAAACCATCCAGATGTGATCCCGGTAGGTACCCCAAATGATGCGGAAATAGTCCCGAAATTACCCCGTCGAGAGCCCCGACGGATCCAGGAAATTATGCAGAAATGATGCCGGAGAGGTCCTCAAATGATCCCCTAAGAGTCCCGAAATGATCCCGCGCGGATCCCGGACGGATCCCGAAAACCATCTATTAACGATGCCGAAAGGGTCCCAAAATGATCCCGCATTAGTAGAGAAAAAGTCCCGAAATGACCAAGACGGGATCCCCGACGGATACCGAAATCCATCCAGAAATGATGCTGGAAAGGACCCCAAATGATCCCGTATTAGTCGAGAAAAAGTCCCGAAATGACCCCGACGGTATCTCGGACGAACCCCGGAAACTATGCAGAAATGATCCCGAAATAGTCCCGAAATGACCCCGTCGATATCCCCGACGGATCCCGGAAACTGTGCAGAAATGATGCCGGAAAGGTCTTCAAATGATCCCCTAATTGTCCCGAAATTACCCTGACGGGATCACGGACGGATACCGAAATCCATCCAGAAATGATGCCGAAAGGTTCCCCAAATGATCCCGTATTAGTCGAGAAAAAAGTCCCGAAATGACACCGACCGTATCTCGGACGAACCCCGGAAACTATGCAGAAATGATCCCGAAATAGTCCCGAAATGATCCCGAACGGATCCCGAAAACCATCCAGAAATGATATCGGAAGGGACCTCAAATGATCCCGAAAAAGTCGCGAAATGACCCCGACAGGAATCCCGGACGGATCCCGAAAACCATCCAGAAATGATGGCGGAAGGGACCCAAAATGACCCCGAAAAAGTCCCGTAATGATCCCGGAAACCATCAAGAATTTATATCTCAAAGGTACGCAAATGATCCCGAAAATACCCCGACTGGATGCCGAACGGATCACCAAACCCATCCAGAAATGTTGCCGGAAAGGTCCCTAAGTGTTCGTGAAAAAATCCCGAAATGATCCCGGAATAAATAATAAATAAATAAATAATAAATAAATAAATAAATAAAAATAGTCCCGAAAATATCCCAAAATAACCCCGACGGGATCCCGGACGGATCCCGAAAACTATACAGAAATGATCCCGGAAGGGTCCCAAAATAATCCCGAAATAGTACCGAAAAAGTCCCGAAATGACCCCGGCGGGATCCCGGACGGATCCCGAAAACCACCCAAAAATGATCCCGGAAGGGTCTCGATATGACCCCAACGGGATTACAAATAAGGCGAAGCTGATTGTAGAACAATTTTAATAAGGCAGCAGGCGCGTTGGAGTGAATGAAGAGTTACAAAGAAACATACAGGTAAAGCAAATAAAAGCGTTCTAACAAAAACAATTGATGGAGGGCGGATGGCGGGAGGAGAAGTACCGCTGCTCGTTTTTCCAAAATTGTTTAGATCTCGATCTGTATGTGCCAGATACCAAAAACTATTGATTTAGGAGAAAATTTATATTGAGTTATAACAATTTATAGATTTTACACCAGAGGGGTTAGAAAGGGGGGGAGGCGAGCGGAGGGTGTCACTGCTCACTTTGTAAGCCCTCGACTTATTGACATTGAGACTGTGATATTGGTGAAGGCCAGTCAGTATACGTAAAGTTATAATGTGTAAAAATAATTAAAAAGTAATTGCTCGAAGGGGACCCCCACCCCTCTTTCTATGTTCGAAATGATTTCGCTAGTAGACTACTGTCTGTGTCCCAAATTTCATCAAAATCCGTGTAGCCGTTCTGGCGTGATTCAGTCGCAAAGGCTAAAAAATATAATAATTAAATTATAACTGTTCGTAGGGGGCGGGGTCCTCCCCCTTTTGAAAAATATATAGCTAGTAGATCCTTCTAGACTATTGGCTATATGTGTGCCAAATTTCATCCAAATCCGTCCAGCCGTTCTTGCGTGATTGAGTCACAAAGACAAACGTCTGGACAAACATCCAAACTTTGCCATTTACAATATATATTAGATATTAGATTAAACAAGTAAGAACGCGACTGTCTTCGGCTGTGCCGAAGACTTCATACCTTTCATGAATGGGGCTGAACAATAATCTTATCCCGTTCGTAATCTCCGAATAATCGGATGTATGAGATAAGAAATATATAATGAACAGATCTACATACCTTAACGATTTTTAAGATAAATATAAAATAAAAAACAGGTAGGTACTTTGTGTGAGGATGCAAAGTTTCAAGTTTTTTGTGGTCTGCGTGTAAAAACTATGACTACGAATCACGTATTTCAAAAATATATGACGAAAACGTAACTATTTGATGAAATTTGATGAATTTTGAAGATTCTAGCCGTAAAAAAGGGGTCAAAATGACAGTTTATATGAAGTATATAATATATATACCACCGATCCCTATGATTTTTTCAGACAACAATATATGCTATATACGAAAGCATTTTGTGAAATTTGAAGCTTCTAACTGTTAAAACGGGGCAGAAATTGCGCAAAGTTTCTTATCTGAACAATCGGTTGTATGAGATATATACTATGTATATCACCGATCTCAATGATTTTTTCAGACATCAATATATGCTATACACGTAAGCAGTTGGTGAAATTTGAAGCTTCTAGCTGTTAAAATGGGGTAGAAATTGCGAAAAGTTTCTTATCTGAACAATCGGTTGTATGAGATATATACTATATATACAACCGAACTCTATGATTTTTTCAGACAACAATATATGCTATATACGTAAGCAATCGGTGAAATTTGAAGCTTATAGCTGTTAAAATGGGGTAGAAATTGCGAAAAGTTTCTTATCTGAACAATCGGTTGTATGAGATATATACTATATATACAACCGATCTCTATGATTTTTTCAGACAACAATATATGCTATACACGTAAGCAGTTGGTGAAATTTGAAGCTTCTAGCTGTTAAAATGGGGTAGAAATTACGAAAAGTTCCTTATCTGAACAATCGGTTGTGGGGGATATATACTATATATACGACCGATCTCATAAATTTTTTCAGGCAACATATGTTCAATATACGAAAGTATATGGTGAAGTTTGAAGCTTCAATCTGTTAAATTGGGTAAGATATTACAAAAATCCTCTTTTTCTGAAAAATCGGTTGTATGGAGGATATATGCTATAGTGGTCCGATCCGGTCGGTTCCGACAAATGTCTAATCGGACACCCAAATACACCTGCTCACCAAATTTTATCAAGATATCTCAAAAATTGAGGGACTAGTTTGCATACAAACAGACAGACGGACATGGCTAAAACAACTCAGCTCTTCAACCTGATTATTTCGGTATACTTAATGGTGGGTCTATCTATTTTCCTTTAAGGACTTACAATTTTCGGTTTCGTGACGAAATTAATATACCATTTCATTTTCATGAAAGGTATAAAAACAGGTAGGTACTTTGTGTGAGGATGCAAAGTTTCAGGTTTTTTGTGGTCTGCGTGTAAAAACTATGACTACGAATCACGTATTTCAAAAATATATGACGAAAACGTAACTATTTGATGAAATTTGATGAATTTTGAAGATTCTAGCCGTAAAAAAGGGGTCAAAATGACAGTTTATATGAAGTATATAATATATATACGACCGATCTCTATGATTTTTTCAGACAACAATATATGCTATATATGCATTTTGTGAAATTTGAAGCTTCTAACTGTTAAAACGGGGCAGAAATTGCGCAAAGTTTCTTATCTGAACAATCGGTTGTATGAGATATATACTATGTGTACCACCGATCTCAATGATTTTTTCAGACATCAATATATGCTATACACGTAAACAGTTGGTGAAATTTGAAGCTTCTAGCTGTTAAAATGGGGCCGAAATCGTAAAAAAATATATATATACTATATATATATACTATATATACCATCATATATATATTATATATATCACCGATCTCTATGATTTTTTGACACAACAATACATACTATATACGTAAGCAATCGGTGAAATTTGAAGCTTATAACTGTTAAAATGGGGAAGAAATTGCGCAAAGTTTCTTATCTGAACAATCGGTTGTATGGGATATATACTATATATACCACCGGTATCTATGATTTTCTCAGACAATATATGCTATACACGTAAGCATTTGGTGAAATTTGAACATATCTAAACGATTTTTAAGATAAATATAAAATAAAAAATAGGTAGGTAATCTGTGTGAGGATGCAAAGCTTCACGTTTTTTGTGGTCTGCATGTAAAAACTATGGCTACGAATCACGTATTTCAAAAATATATGACGTAAACGTAACTATTTGATGAAATTTGATGAATCTTGAAGCTTCTAGCCGTAAAAAAGGGGTCAATATGACAGTTTATATGAAGTATATAATATATATACCACCGATCTCTATGATTTTTTCAGACAACAATATATGCTATATACGAAAGCATTTTGTGAAATTTGAAGCTTCTAACTGTTAAAACGGGGCAGAAATTGCGCAAAGTTTCTTATCTGAACAATCGGTTGTATGAGATATATACTATATATAGAACCGATCTCTATGATTTTTTCAGACAACAATATATGCTATATACGTAAGCAATCAGTGAAATTTGAAGCTTATAGCTGTTAAAATGGGGTAGAAATTGCGAAAAGTTTCTTATCTGAACAATCGGTTGTATGAGATATATACTATATATACAACCGATCTCTATGATTTTTTCAGACAACAATATATGCTATATAAGTAAATATTCGGTGAAATTTGAAGCTTCTAGCTGTTAAAATGGGGCTAAAATTTGCGAAAAAATATATATATACTATATATACCACCATATATATACTATATATACCACCGATCTTTATGATTTTTTCAGACAACAATATATGCTATATACGTAAGCATTCGCTGAAATTTGAAGCCACTAGCTCTTAAAATAGGGCAGTAATTACGAAAAGTTCCTTATCTGAACAATCGGTTGTGGGGGATATATACTATATATACGACCGATCTCACAAATTTTTTCAGGCAACAATATGTTCAATATACGAAAGTATATGGTGAAGTTTGAAGCTTCAATCTGTTAAATTGAGTAAGATATTACAAAAATCCTCTTTTTCTGAAAAATCGGTTGTATGGAGGATATATGCTATAGTGGTCCGATCCGGTCGGTTCCGACAAATGTCTAATCGGACACCCAAATACACCTGCTCACCAAATTTTATCAAGATATCTCAAAAATTGAGGGACTAGTTTGCATACAAACAGACAGACGGACAGACGGACATGGCTAAAACAACTCAGCTCTTCAACCTGATTATTTCGGTATACTTAATGGTGGGTCTATCTATTTTCCTTTAAGGACTTACAATTTTCGGTTTCGTGACGAAATTAATATACCATTTCATTTTCATGAAAGGTATAAAAGTACATGTAAGGCGCGATAACCTCCGAAGAGATCTAAGGCCGGGCTTCTCTTCTAATTTGCGTCGTGCTCTTATTTTTTTCCTAAAAATTGACGGGACGGGACCTACTTGTTTTATGCCGACTCCGAACGGCATCTGCAAGGCAGATGAGTTTTTCACTGAGAGCTTTTCATGGCAGAAATACACTCGGAGTGCTTGCCAAACACTGCCGAGGGGCGACCCCGCTTAGAAAAATTTTCTTCTGATTGAAAAAAAACTTGTTTGTAAAGTTTTTGATTTTGCTTTTTCCGGGGCGTGAACCCAGGATCTTGGGTGTGGTATGCGGAGCACGCTACCATCACGCCACGGCTGCCGCCCACTCAAAAAGTTTGTACAAGCTTGCATAACGAGCTAGCGGAATTTTGACATTTCTTTCACAAATTAGAAAGCTTGAAAACATGTGATTGTGAATCAGATGATTGCATTTTTTGCAATAAACTCAGAAATATTTTTAAAATGAAAAGTCGCAAAGGCAGTTTTATGAATGATTTAATAAAAAAATAAGTCAGAATATCTATGAACTAAGTTTATTGGTTAAATAAAAGTTTGCTAATTGAGGACTTACGCAGAAAACAGCTCAATGGTAAGAATAGCTCCAGTTTTATACCCACACGAGATATTATTTTTATATCTCTGAGACTTAGTGACATCGAAAAATGTTAAAAAAAAAAAGTAAATAAATAAAGTTACTCATGCTCCCACACCGTGTGCCTCCCCATATAAGCTATGAAAAAACATGGAGGTGGTACACCGAGAATATTTAATTGACGTGCCACTATTGCTTCTATGTGATATGCAAAAAGTTATCATCTATCTCCAATTTATTTCGCCATTTTTTGTGAAAAATTAATTTAGTAAACTTATATATTGTAAATATAATATATTTAAAATATACTATATACTAAGAAAATGTTTCAAATACTACAACAAAAAAAAAATGCTATATTACCTCAAATGTTTAAAACACGAAAATCTCAAATTTCAAAAATTTTCAAAGAATATTCATTTTTGCACTCAATTTCTTTCGTTATTGTCGATACATTGAAAAAGCAACGAATGGACGTTATGCCGATAGTAGGGTATTGCAATTAAACAAAACCAAATTACTTTTTACTTTCATGTTTTTATTATCTTTCGTTCGACACGAGCATTCTTTGAACGGTTGCATATGTATGGGAATAAACTTTGAAGTGTGTGAGCCTGTGTGTATTAACAGCTAATAGAACCTAGAGGTGGTTTTTCTCCAGTTTTTATACTCAGTTGAGCAGAGCTCACAGAGTATATTAACTTTGATGGCATAACGGTTGGTTGTACAGGTATAAAGGAATCGAGATAGATATAGACTTCCATATATCAAAATCATCAGTATCGAAAAAAAATTCGATTGAGCCATGTCCGTCCGTCCGTCCGTCCGTCTGTCCGTTAACACGATAACTTGAGTAAATTTTGAGGTATCTTGATGAAATTTGGTATGTAGGTCCCTGGGCACTCATCTCAGATCGCTATTTAAAATGAACGATATCGGATAATAACCACGCCCACTTTTTCGATATCGAAAATTTCGAAAAATCGAAAAAGTGCGATAATTCATTACCAAATACGCATTAAGCGATGAAACTTGGTAGGTGAGTTGAACTTATGACGCAGAATAGAAAACTAGTAAAATTTTGGACAATGGGCGTGGCACCGCCCACTTTTAAAAGAAGGTAATTTAGAAGTTTTGCAAGCTGTAATTTGGCAGTCGTTGAAGATATCATGATGAAATTTGGCAGGAACGTTACTCTTATTACTTTATGTCTGCTTAATAAAAATTAGCAAAATCGGAAAACGACCACGCCCACTTTTTAAAAAAAAATTTTTTTTAATTCAAATTTTAAAAGAAAAGTTAATATCTTTACAGTATATAAGTAAATTATGTCAACATTCAACTCCAGTAATGATATGTTGCAACAAAATACAAAAATAAAAGAAAATTTCAAAATGGGCGTGGCTCCGCCCTTTTTCATTTAATTTGTTTAGGATACTTTTAACGCCATAAGTCGAACAAAAATTTACCAATCCCTGTGAAATTTGGCAGAGGCTTAGATTCTAGGACAATAACTGTTTTCTGTGAAAATGGGCGAAATCGGTAGAAGCCACGCCCAGTTTTTATACACAGTCAACCGTCTGTCCTTCCGCTCGGCCGTTAACACGATAACTTGAGCAAAAATCGATATATCTTTACTAAACTCAGTTCACGTACTTATCTGAACTCACTTTGTATTGGTGTAAAAAATGGCCGAAATCCGACTATGACCACGCCCACTTTTTCGATATCGAAAATTACGAAAATGAAAAAAATGCCATAATTATATACCAAATACGAAAAAAGGAATGAAACATGGTACTTGTTGGTCTATTGACGCAAAATATAACTTTAGAAAAAAACTTGGTAAAATGGGTGTGACACCTACCATATTAAGTAGAAGAAAATGAAAAAGTTTTGCAGAGCGAAATCAAAAGCCCTTGGAATCTTGGAAGGAATACTGTACGTGGTATTACATATATAAATAAATTAGCGGTACCCGACAGATGATGTTCTGGATCACCCTGGTCCACATTTTGGTGGATATCTCGAAAACGCCTTCACATATACAACAAAGGGCCACTCCCTTTTAAAACCCTCATTAATACCTTTAATTTGATACCCATATCGTACAAACACATTCTAGAGTCACCCCTGGTCCACGTTTATCGCGATATCTCGAAAAGGCGTCCACATATATAACTAAGGCCCACTCCTTTTTAAAATACTCATTAACACCTTTCATTTGATACCCATATCGTATAAACAAATTCTAGAGTCACCCCTGGTCCACCTTTATGTCGATATCTCGAAAAGGCGTCCACCTATAGAACTAAGGCCCACGCCCCATTTAAAATAATCATTAACACCTTTCATTTGATACCCATATCGTACAAACAAATTCTAGAGTCACCCCTGGTCCACCTTTATGGCGATATCTCGAAAAGGCGTCCACCTATAAAACTAAGGCCCACACCCTTTTAAAATACTCAATAACACCTTTCATTTGATACCCATATCGTACACAAAAATTCTAGAGTCACCCCTGGCCCACCTTTATGGCGATATCTCGAAAAGGCATCCACCTATAGAACTAAAGCCCACTCCCTCTTAAAATACTCATTAACACCTTTCATTTGATACCCATATCGTACAAACACATTCTAGAGTCACCCCTGGTCCACGTTTATGGCGATATCTCGAAAAGGCGTCCACATATATAACTAAGGCCCACTCCTTTTTAAAATACTCATTAACACCTTTCATTTGATACCCATATCGTATAAACAAATTCTAGAGTCCCCCCTGGTCCACCTTTATGTCGATATCTCGAAAAGGCGTCCACCTATAGAACTAAGGCCCACGCCCTTTTAAAATAATCATTAACACCTTTCATTTGATACCTATATCGTACAAACAAATTCTAGAGTCACCCCTGGTCCACCTTTATGGCGATATCTCGAAAAGGCGTCCACCTATAAAACTAAGGCCCACACCCTTTTAAAATACTCATTAACACCTTTCATTTGATACCCATATCGTACACAAAAATTCTAGAGTCACCCCTGGCCCACCTTTATGGCGATATCTCGAAAAGGCATCCACCTATAGAACTAAGGCCCACTCCCTTTTAAAATACTCATTAACACCTTTCATTTGATACCCATATCGTACAAACAAATTCTAGAGTCACCCCTGGTCTACCTTTATGGAGATATTTTGAAAAGGCGTCCACCTACAGAACTAAGACCCACGCCTAAAATATTCATTAACACCTTTCATTTGATACCCATATCGTACAAACAAATTCTAGTGTCACCCCTGGTCTACCTTTATGGCGATATCTCGAAAAGGCGTCCACCTATAGAACTATGGCCCACTCCCTTTTAAAATACTCTTTAATATCTTCCATTTGATACCCACGTCATACAAACACATTCCAGGGTTACCCTAGGTTCCTTTTACAACGTGGTGATTTCCCTTACTTTGTCTCCACAGCTCTCAACTGAGTACGTAATGTTCGGTTACACCCGAACTTAGCCTTCCTTACTTGTTTTCTATTTTATTTACAATTTGATTGCAAATTAGGGTATACATTAAACAAAAATAATATTATTATTTTAAGTAAAGCTTAACTGATTACAAATTGTTTTTTGACGAAAGTAAAACTTATTTAAACGATATTTTATTTAGTTTTTAATTGCAAATGTACCCACACACACAACTAACTATGGCATATGTGTATGTACATGTGTATCGGACGTGATGTCAACAATATTGAAAGCTCTACCAGCTGTTTCATAAAACAACAACAAATTTCTTGCATTCAGTAAAAGGTTAAACAAGAGAGCACTAAAATGTTTCAAATTAAAAAAGAGTGCCATCAACAAAGCACTACCATAAAGAGATATTCGTGAGTTTTCTCTTCAATTCGCCAACACTAGGACAATATTAGTTCAAGTGTGCGTGCCTCGACAGTGCAAATGTGTGCGTACAGAATTATTGGGGTATTGGTTTGTATTGTTTTGAAGTTCAGCCACTTATATTTCGTATATTTTCGTAATGTTGTGGTTTAAATTTAAACCAATTTACAACAATAAATAAATAAATATAAATTAATTGAGAAAGCCTACCATAGCTGTGGAATATAACTGATAAAAGGTCTTATCGCACTATTTATTCCTACATTTTCGACAAACTGCGTTCGGTTAATTTTTTGGGTGCTTTGTTTATCATAAACGCGCTTAGCTTATCTTAGCTTCACTTGTATGTTTGTAACTCTCTAGGCTAGGCGCGCAAAGAGACCCATCTAGCCGCAATTATTGAAGAAGGCAGTGGTTAAATAACTCGCTACAAAACGATTTGGTCTTAATAACGGCGACACGAACCTCTGTGCTACGGCGCGTTGTTTAGTTTTTATACCCAGCTGTACTTGTACACAGGGTATAATAACTTTGATTGGATAACGGTTGGTTGTACAGTAGGCCGGGTCGATTTGTGGGGAGGAAAAAAAATCGCCCATTGCTCTGTGAAAATCATATTCTAGGGATCAAAATAAGAAACTTTGCCGAAAGAACCATACCTCTAAAACGAATTCTGATGTCCCCCCCTTTGGGTCGTAGGGGCAAATTTTGAAAAATCCCACTTTGAAATGCCTATGTTTTTTCTTTTTGGAGTTTATTTTTCTCTTTAGAAATTTATTTAGTCAGAACATATGTAAATGAAAAAATGCATTTAACTTAGTAATAGAAAAGAAATAAAAAAAAAATATTAGAAATTAGCGTTTTTACAACCCCCTTTTAAAACCAAGGCATCACTGTGATGCATTTGCATGTCGTAAACATAGTTGTGTGGGTTTTTTATTCAACCGTTTTAAAAAATGAAGGTATCACTGTGACACAATTGCAGATTGTAAAATTGCTTGTGTTGTTTTTTTTAAGCCACCACAAGACACAGCAGGTAGAATTGAAATTGCCCCTACCCAAAAGTTCGACCCAATGGGGGGCACATCAGAATTCGTTTTAGAGGTATGGTTCCTTCGGCAAAGTTTCTTATTTTGATCCCTAGAATATGATTTTCACAGAGCAATGAGCGATTTTTAAATCGACCCGCCCTATTGTACAGGTATAAAGGAATCGAGATAGATATATGTAGATCACGCCCACTTTTATATAAAAGATTTTTAAAAGGGCCGTGGACGAATAAAATAAGCTACATCTTTGCAAAAAAGAGCTTTATATCAATGGTATTTCATTTCCCAAGTGGATTTATAACAATAAATAAGAAACACTTCAAATTTAAAAAAATGGGCGTGGCGCCGCCCCTTTTATGACTAAACAATTTTCTATGTTTCGGGAGCCATAACTCGATGAAAAATTAGTTCAGAATAGAACCATAGGTATATGTATTATTGCGCAGCCTTGTAACACTATTAGGCCCGGTTTATCAGTGGTTGGTTAAGCTAAGCTTAAACTCTAGTCAAATTTAAACTCCAGTTAAACTACTGAGCAGTTGTCACAGTTTAAGGCCGCCTTTGGGGTATGCTATTTTCTGCGGCAACATTGGTTTTTTTATTATCTAGATAATTTGTAGATACGGCAACAGCTGGATTTTGTTTACCCAACAAACATGGAACAAAATTCTCCGGCGAAATATATATCTAGTTCCGGAAGTTATATCCAAAATCATTCACCCCTATTCTGCATTTCGATTACGTTCCCGTTCTACGCTCCGCTTTAATCGAAGTTGGGTATTCTGCATTACGACGGAATCGGAACGAGAAGAGGAAGAGCAAATGATTTTTCGAAATCAGCTGATTGTACTGAATGTGTGAACATTGGAACAAAATCAATTAAAGAAAATTTGTAAAAAACACTGAAAAACGTTTATATTTTATTATCCACGCCATTTTGTACAAAAAAAAAGCAATAGAATATATTGCCGCCGTGTTATATTTTTTTGAGTGAAGTGCTTTCATAATTGTGAGTGTGTTTCTGGCCGTCGTTCTTTTGGCCAATTCCCTGCCGTGGCCACCAAGTTTTGGTAAAACGGATTACTGCACGAATATAGTTGACACTTTCTGAATTTTATGGATGCTAATTTCATTGCACTGGCCTAAAATACTTTATGAAGATTTATTTATTCTTTCCGCAAGGATTGTTTACGTTTTCGCTTGACCTTCCTCTACTCCGGCAGTTTGCTTTGGCATATAACTGGACCCAACGAACAGACACAAATTATAGCTGTCTGTTATAATGGAATCAATAGCCGCGGCATTATTTATGGAGTTGGAAAGCAACGCATACGAAAATGGCCAGGCGAGAATGGAAAGGCAAATATTGCGAGATTTGTGTAATCCATTTGAGATGAGTGACGAATTGTAAGAAATTGAACTTATAAGTGGTAAAGTTTAATGACTTATTTTCTTATTTAGGTTCAAAAAAACTTTCGATTTAATAAGGATGCTTTCAAGTATGTGCTAGATACTTTTTCGGGGCAAATAAGTCGAAGGACTTCGACACCGACGTGTTGTTTTTGACCTGGAAACATATAAAAAACAATCATCATCAAGCCTTCTACGTTTCTTAACAAGTTTTACTTACATTTTTGTTAAAATTATGTAATAAATTAACAAAAAAACAAGTAAGGAAGGCTAAGTTCGGGTGTAACCGAACATTACATACTCAGTTGAGAGCTGTGGAGACAAAGTAAGGGAAAATCACCATATTGTAAAAAGAACCTAGGGTAACCCTGGAATGTGTTTGTATGACATGTGTATCAAATGGAAGGTATTAAAGAGTATTTTAAGAGGAAGTGGACCATAGTTCTATAGATGGACGCCATTTAGGGATATCGCCATAAAGGTGGACCAGGCCTGACTCTAGAATTTGTTTGTACGATATGGGTATCAAATGAAATGTGTTAATGATAATTTTAAAAGGGAGTGGGCCTAAGTTCTATAGGTGGACGCCTTTTCGAGATATCGCCATAAAGGTGGACCAGGGGTGACTCTAGAATTTATTTTGTACGATATGGGTATCAAATGAAAGGTATTAATGAGTATTTTAAAAGGGCGTGGGCCTAAGTTCTATAGATGGACGCCGTTTCGAGATATCGCCATAAAGGTGGACCAGGGGTGACTCTAGAATTTATTTTGTACGATATGGGTATCAAATGAAAGGTATTAATGAGTATTTTAAAAGGGCGTGGGCCTAAGTTCTATAGATGGACGCCGTTTCCAGATATCGCCATAAAGATGGATCAGGGGTGACTCTAGAATTTGTTTGTACGATATGAGTATCAAATGAAAGGTGTTAATGAGTATTTTAAGAGGGCGTGGGCCTTAGTTCTATATGTGGACGCCTTTTCCAGATATCGCCATAAAGGTGGACCAGGGGTGACTCTAGAATTTGTTTGTACTATATGGGTATCAAATGAAAGGTGTTAATGATTATTTTGAAAGGGAGTGGGCCTTAGTTCTATAGGTGGACGCCTTTTCGCAATATCGTTATAAAAGTGGACCAGGGTTGACTTTAGAATGCGTTTGTACAATATGGGTATCAAACGAAAGGTGTTAATAAGTGTTTTAAAACGGAGTGGGCCTTAGTTCTATAGGTGGACCCCTTTTCGGAATATCGTTATAAAAGTGAACCGGGGGTGACTCTAGATTGCGTTTGTGCAATATGGGTATCAAATGAAAGGTGTTAATGTGTATTTTAAAAGGGCGTGGGCCTTAGTTCTATAGGTGGACGCCTTTTCGAGATATCGCCATAAAGGTGGACGAGGGGTGACTCTAGAATTTGTTTGTACGATATGGGTATCAAATGAAAAGTGTTAATGAGTATTTTAAAAGGGCGTGGTCCTTAGTTCTATAGGTGGACGCCTTTTCGAAATATCGCCATAAAGGTGGACCAGGGGTGACTCTAGAATTTGTTTGTACTATATGGGTATCAAATGAAAGGTGTTAATGAGTATTTTGAAAGGGAGTGGGCCTTAGTTCTATAGGTGGACGCCTTTTCGGAATATCGTTATAAAAGTGGGCCAGGGTTGACTCTAGAATGCGTTTGTACAATATGGGTATCAAAACGAAAGGTGTTAATAAGTGTTTTAAAAGGGAGTGGGCCTTAGTTCTATAGGTGGACGCCTTTTCGGAATATCGTTATAAAAGTGGACCAGGGGTGACTCTAGAATGCGTTTGTATTATATGGGTATCAAATGAAAGGTGTTAATGAGTATTTTAAAAGGGCGTGGGCCTTAGTTCTATAGGTGGACGCCTTTTCGAGATATCGCCATAAAGGTGGACCAGGGGTGACTCTAGAATTTGTTTGTACGATATGGGTATCAAATGAAAGATGTTAATGAGTATTTTAAAAGGGCGTGCGCCTTAGTTCTATAGGTGGACGCCTTTTCGAAATATCGCCATAAAGGTGGACCAAGGGTGACTCTAGAATTTGTTTGTACGATATGGGTATCAAATGAAAGGTGTTAATGAGTATTTTAAAAATGAGTGGGCCTTAGTTCTATATGTGGACGCCTTTTCGAGATATCGCCATAAACGTGGACCAGGGGTGACTCTATAATTTGTTTGTACGATATGGGTATCAAATGAAAGGTGTTAATGAGTATTTTAAAAGGGCGTGCGCCTTAGTTCTATAGGTGGACGCCTTTTCGAAATATCGCCATAAAGGTGGACCAAGGGTGACTCTAGAATTTGTTTGTACGATATGGGTATCAAATGAAAGGTGTTAATGAGTATTTTAAAAATGAGTGGGCCTTAGTTCTATATGTGGACTCCTTTTCGAGATATCGCCATAAACGTGGACCAGGGGTGACTCTATAATTTGTTTGTACGATATGGGTATCAAATGAAAGGTGTTAATGAGTATTTTAAAAGGGCGTGCGCCTTAGTTCTATAGGTGGACGCCTTTTCGAAATATCGCCATAAAGGTGGACCAGGGGTGACTCTAGAATTTGTTTGTACGATATGGGTATCAAATGAAAGGTGTTAATGAGTATTTTAAAAATGAGTGGGCCTTAGTTCTATATGTGGACGCCTTTTCGAGATATCGCCATAAACGTGGACCAGGGGCGACTCTAGAATTTGTTTGTACGATATGGGTATCAAATGAAAGGTGTTAATGAGTATTTTAAAAGGGCGTGCGCCTTAGTTCTATAGGTGGACGCCTTTTCGAAATATCGCCATAAAGGTGGACCAAGGGTGACTCTAGAATGTGTTTGTACGATATGGGTATCAAATTAAAGGTATTAATGGGGGTTTTAAAAGGGAGTGGCCCTTAGTTGTATATGTGAAGGCGTTTTCGAGATATCGACCAAAATGTGGACCAGGGTGATCCAGAACATCATCTGTCGGGTACCGCTAATTTATTTATATATGTAATACCACGAACAATATTCCTTCCAAGATTCCAAGGGCTTTTGATTTCGCCCTGCAAAACTTTTTCATTTTCTTCTACTTAATAGGTAGGTGTCACACCCATTTTACCAAGTTTTTTTCTAAAGTTATATTTTGCGTCAATAGACCAATACAATTACCATGTTTCATCCCTTTTTTCGTATTTGGTATATAATTATGGCATTTTTTTCATGTTTCGTAATTTTCGATATCGAAAAAGTGGGCGTGGTCATAGTCGGATTTCGGCCATTTTTTACACCAATACAAAGTGAGTTCAGATAAGTACGTCAACTGAGTTTAGTAAAGATATATCGATTTTTGCTCAAGTTATCGTGTTAACGGCCGAGCGGAAGGACAGACGGTCGACTGTGTATAAAAACTGGGCGTGGCTTCAACCGATTTCGCCCTTTTCCACAGAAAACAGTTATCGTCCTAGGAGCTAAGCCTTTACCAAATTTCACAAGGATTGGTTAATTTTTGTTCGACTTATGGCATTAAAAGCATCCTAGACAAATTAAATGAAAAAGGGCGGAGCCACTCCCATTTTGAAATTTTCTTTTATTTTTGTATTTTGTTGCACCATATCATTACTGGAGTTGAATGTTGACTTAATTTACTTATATACTGTAAAGATATTAACTTTTCTTTTAAAATTTGAATTTAAAAAAAAAAATTTTTTAAAAGTGGGCGTGGTCGTTTTCCGATTTTGCTAATTTTTATTAAGCAGGCATATAGTAATGAGTGTAACGTTCCTGCCAAATTTAATCATGATATCTTCAACGACTGCCAAATTACAGCTTGCAAAACTTCTAAATTACCTTCTTTTAAAAGTGGGCGGTGCCACGCCCATTGTCCAAAATTTTACTAGTTTTCTATTCTGCGTCATAAGTTCAACTCACCTACCAAGTTTCATCGCTTTATCCGTATTTGGTAAGGAATTATCGCACTTTTTCGATTTTTCGAAATTTTCGATATCGAAAAAGTGGGCGTGGCTATTGTCCGATATCGTTCATTTTAAATAGCGATCTGAGATGAGTGCCCAGGAACCTACATACCAAATTTCATCAAGATACCTCAAAATTTACTCAAGTTATCGTGTTAACGGACAGACGGACGGACGGGCGGACATGGCTCAATCGAATTTTTTTTCGATACCGATGATTTTGATATATGGAAGTCTATATATATCTCGATTCCTTTATACCTGTACAACCAACCGTTATCCAATCAAAGTTAATATACTCTGTGAGCTCTGCTCAACTGAGTATAATAAAAAGAAACTATTTTTCCGGCAACTAGTTTGCAACTTATAAAAACGGAACTACGATCGCAATGCAGAATAAACAAACTCGAACGATTCGAAGTTGGATCGAAAGAGATTGGAACACAGAATACCAAAATTGCCAAATCGAAAAAATTCCAATCCAAGTCGAAATGCAGAATAGGGCTGATTATTTAACTATTCTTAAACCAGATAGTTCTCGAGTTGATATCCAACTTCATTCTCCAGTCACTATCCAACCTTTGAGAAATTTTGTAAAATTAAAAGTTTTCAATTGATTGTTGTTGTTGTTGTTGTAGCGATAAGGTTGCTCCCCGAAGGTTTTGGGGAGTGTTATCGATGTAATGGTCCTTTGCCGGATACAGATCCGGTACGCTCCGGTACCACAGCACCATTAAGGTGCTAGCCCGACCATCTCGGGAACGATTTTTGTGGCGACATTAAACCTTCAGGCCATCCCCTCCCTCCCCACCCCCAAGTTCCATGAGGAGCTTGGGGTCGCCAGAGCCTCGTCTGTTAGTGAAACAGGATTCGCCGCGGATAGGTGAGGTTGCCAATTGGGTTTGGAGAAGCTATATATTGCTCTGGCAACCTGAAGGGTTGCGCTACACAGCCCCTTGAATCTGGTATTCTAGTCGCCTCTTACGACTAGCGCGGGAATATTCTGACCCCCTAACCCGCTGGGGTTGAATTGATCTCCAATTAATATTTTCCAATTATTATCCTAATTTCGAGAGATTTTGAGTTTGAAAGTTCCCTCTTTTTCTGAGTACGCTATGATTCTCGAGTTGAGCCACTGTTTCGAAACAACTCTTGAGATTTTAGAAGTATGCCTAGTTATCAACATGAGCTCTAATGGTACTCAAGCCCAAATGCTTGTTGGGTATATTCGACGCCATTTCCTACGAACGCAAATAACTGATAGATTAATCCTGGCAGATCGGCCGTTTAAGCTTAGCTTAAACTTCAGTTAAAGTAGACTGAAAAACTGCAGAATAAGTTTAAGCGTAGTTTAACTGACAAACTGAGTTGAACTTGTACTGAAAAACCGGGCCTTAAGCACACAAAACAAACAACAACAGCATTTCCAGTGTAGAGCTGTGTATGTAATGTTCGGTTTCACCCGAACTTAAGACTTCCTTACTTGTTTTAAACTATATTTATGTTATTTATGCCTAGTTTTTCAGTGCGAGTTTAAACTCCAGTTAAAGTTCACTAGTGTTTAACCCTGCCACTTCAGCCTCTTAAGCTGAGATGAGCATCAAAATTTTGTTATGGAACAAAGTGGCAAGGTTAATAAACTCTAGTTAACTTTAACTAAAGTTTAAACTCCCACTGAAAAACCAGGCATTATAGTTCCTTTTTTATATATTCTTACGGAATGGATTCCAAGCCCGAAAAGGCGTTCGAACGCATCAAAGTAGCATTTTTTCTAATTTAATTGTTTTCATGCGCGTAACAGCAAACTTCAAGCTGATTTTAATATCAGCTAATGTCTTGTTATTTACTTCTTTTAATTATACAGAATTAACTTGCGGTGAATTTTTGCGACTTTGTTAATATTTTTGTAAATATTTATTTATTATGCAAATATGCTTATACAAACATTTTTGGCTTGTATTTCATTGTTATTAAAAATTTACCAAATCAAACCACGCGCAGTTTCGAACTGTCGAGCGCATGTAAATGCTTACTATGGAGGTTTTTGTTGTTGTTCTATTAACGATAAAGACACTCCCCGAAGATTTAGGGGAATGTTACCGATGTTGATGGTCCTTTCCGGATAAAGGTCCGGTACGTTCCGGTAACAAAGAACCATTAAGATACTAGCCACACCATCTCGGGAACAACTAATACGACCACATTAAATCGTCTATGCCAGGCCGCCCCCAACCCCCTAGTTCCATGAGGAGATTGGGGTCGCCAGAGCTTCGCCTGCTAAAAATGTGTATGATACATTCATACTTGTAACAGCATTGCCCTCGCGTAGGTTAGGTTGACAATTGGGTTAAGGAAGCTTTGAAGCTATTAAGCTTTGTATTGCGCTTGGTGGGTTTTTTCGCACGGAAACATTTAGAAACGCCTACGCATGTACAAGTCTACGTGTGCCTATGGAGTTTCGCTAAAAGCATTGCGTTTTCTAAACATACGTACATACATTTATATATTCGTGTATGCTACTTTCTTACTTAATTGGTGCTTAACCGTTAAAACGATTATGGCAATCCACAAGGCTTCTTTGTTGAATTAACTGGCGCAAATTGCTCACAGCAAGGGAATTTAAATCGATTTCCACCTTTCTTACAAGGGAGTGGGGCCGCCCTCGTCCTCTGCTTCTATAGGCGGGTTCCTATAAAAATACTTTCTTAGCCGGAGCATCATCTTTCGTTCGCACAATATGGCCTAGCCAGCGTAGCTGCTGTGTTTTAATTCGCTGGACTATGTTGATGTCTGCGTAAAGCTCGTACGGCTCATCACTAAATCTTTTTCGGTACTCGCCATCGACAACGCGTAGAAAAACTTTTCTCTCGAACACTTCTAGAGCCGTCACATCTGAAGTTGTTCTTGTTGTTGTAGCAGTTCTGATGTTGTCATGGTCCATGCTTCTGCGCCATATAGGAGGAGGAGAACGATGTGACTTGTAGAGCATGAGCATAGCGGCATATATGTAGGTCGAAGGCGGCTTTAAAATCGACGAAGAGGTGATATATGTAAAATTTTTTTTTCGCGGGTACTTTACACGATTTTTCGCATAGTGAAAATCTGGTCTATAATAGATTTACCAGGTCTCAAGCCGCACTGATAAAGTCCAATGAGGCGATTTACGGTGGTCTACAATCTTTCGCACAATACGCTTGACAGGACCGTATATGCGATATTAAGAAGGCTGATGCCGTGATATTTGCCGAAATTTGCAAGATTCCCCTTGTTGTGGACTGGGCAAAGAACGCGTATATTTCAATCGTCAGGCATGCACTCGTCCGTATTTCGCAAAGAAGCTGATGCATGCGGCCTACCAACTCCTCGCCGAAGTATTTGAATAGCTCCGCTCAGGCTTTTTAATCTGGTTATTGTTCTTTTGACTTTGTCATAATCGGATGGGGGCATTAATTCCATCATCGTCGTTTGCTGGATCGTGTTCATCATACCTGGACGATGTTGTTTAATACTTTAAGTAGGTTTAAATACCGGTTAGCATTTATCGCAAAGCAACTACGATTAATTTCGTGTAGCGGTCGATAGAAGTGAACAATGAATACATTGATACATCCAAAACCTGTCTACAGTAGGTCATATCGATGAGATTCAACGGGTAATGTAGCGCAACCATTTCAAGGCGTTGCAAGCATGGTTTAAGCTTCTCCAACCGAATTGTCAACCTCACCTAACCGTAGTGAACCCTGCTATTTAGCAGCGACGCACTGGCAACCCCGAATTGCTTGGGGAAGGAGTTTGTGGATAGTCGGACTTGTACCTTAGTAGTGCTACTTTCTTTTATTTCCGGATCCAATTCCGGAAACGTGAGCCACCTTATCGCAACAAGAAAAAAAGAGATTTCGACATAGTTTCTCATTAAATTTTGGACATGCTGTGTTACATATTTGAGGAGTTTCAAACCAAAACGTATAAGTGACTCATAAAAAGTTCCTTTACAAAGGAGGAAAAGTGTTCAGTCTTGAATGGAGGCACATTTTCAAACGATACTTATGATATTATAGCAGTCACACACATGCACACAACATTTAATGGACAAATAGCTTTAAAACAGATGGTTGTTTGTAATTATTGCGCTTAAAAAATATAAATGTAAAGCACGATAACCTCCAGAGAGATTTTTGGCCAAGCTTCTCTTCCAATTTGCGTCGTGCTCCTTTCAATTTTTCCTACAAATTTACGGGACCTACTTGCTGAGAAGCTCTTCATGGCAGAAATACACTTGGAGTGCTTGCCAAACACTGCCGAGGGGTGGCCCCGATTAGAAAAATTGTATTCTAACTTGTTTCTAGAATTTTTGATGTTGCTTTGCCTGGGGTGTGAACCCAGGATCTTCGTTGTGGTAGGTGGAGCTCTGTAACATCAAACCACGGTGGCCGCGGTTTGCGTTTTGGTTGGGTAACTTTTGGAATTGTTGCGTTTTGGTTTGGAAGTTATTTGATTACTAGAGCCGGCAGACATTGTGCTTCCCTAAATTTGGTCTATCTGCATACATTTTAATAAAGTTTTTCCGTCTCTGGTCTACTTTCCGGAAAAAGAATCGTAAATACTAATATAGGCAAATTTATATACCAAATTTTAGACAAATCGAATAGGACGTATGTAAATAGGTGTGTGGGTATTATCAATTCATGCCTTTTTTCGGCTTCGCATGCATATTTATCAGTTTTGCCAGGTTGATGCGACTAAATCGAATATCACAATGAAAATTACTTTAAAGCTCTCAGCAACAGCTCTCATTTGATATCCATATTACACACACATTCTAGGGGTATCCGGGTCCACGTTTTGGCCTATATCTCGAGACCCTAGTTATCCAGCGGTATAAAAAGTAATCTGTACTAAAGCACACATCAACAGCTTCAAATTGATACCCATAATGTAAAAACACATCCTAGTGTTACCCTGATCCACGTTTTGGCTTATATCTCGAGACCCTAGTCACAGATAGGTATGAATTACCCTCTACTAAAGCACTGATCAACAGCTTTCATTTGTTATCCATATTCTATAAAAACACTTTCTGGGGGTACTCGAGTTCACGTTTTCGCCTATATCTCGAGACCCTAGTCACCCAGGGGTACGAAAAATACCCCGTATCAAAGTACTCATAAACAGCTTCCATTTAATACCCATATTGTACAAACATATCCCAGGATTACCCAGGTCCACGTTTTGATCCCAATACCCTAGCCAGAACGAGATAAAATGTCCTATGTCCGTCTCCTGGTTCTTAGCTACCTCTCCACCAATTTGCAGAAAAATCGGTTCATCCGTTCTTGAGTTATAAATAGTGTAACTAACACCACTTTCTTTTATATACATATATAAAAGATGTGCACTTTGGTGTGAATAGTATTTGCTATTTATAGAAGAGGTTTGGTAACATTATTTCAGCGACCCTGAAAAAAATTCTTGGATCATGTGTACCATTTCTGTCATATTAGTACTCCAATATGAAGTACTTACATAGCCCAGCTCTAGTGTTGCCTGTGAGTAGTCCATTAAGTTTTTTTTTTTGGAAAGTTCTCGCCTGTCGCCTGTATGGAGTATTCCGAACTAAAGTAGGTGATCCTGGCTCAGGACATCGCAATTTAAGTAAATCGGATCAAACTTTATATGTATGAGGATCAGTTATGGAGTACTTGTATACCCCTTGAATACTCTTAAAGTACTCCTTAAATCGACCCTATGGAGTATACTGCCGTCCGTAGCAAAGAGTCAGTAAAGTGTAAAAAGTAAAATTGGAAAAAAATTTATTTTTATTTGGGAAATTAAAGATTTTTCAAGTAAACTTCATATTTAAGGCATTGTTTTATCTTTCATTGTGAATTTTAAATGAGCATTTGTTTAGGTAATGAGTAAATTGTAATCGCAGAAATTTATTGGCATTAAAATTCCTCAGAGGCAGTTTACCAGTATACCCCATTCATACAAACTTAACAAAATTTTCAACTAAAAAATGTAAAAACTGTATAAATTTATTGCGTTTTGGTATTAAACGCATTTTTTGGACAGCTGCAGAATGGCTAAATTTTTACTTCTAATGAATATTATTACATAGGTTTAAGAAAGTGAAGTAAAATCCCACCAATATCTCAAAAAGAGTTAAGGGTGCACTTATTGCGTTTGGTTTGGAACTCCGCATTATTTCTACAAGGCAAAGTGAGAAGGTTTTTTTGGCAGAAATACACTCGGAAAATTTAGCAAACCCCTGCCTTAAGGCAACACCGTTTATACACATTTTTATTAAGAAATTTGATGTTACTTTTCACTGGACTTGCAATTGAAACGATACATTTCGATGTGGTAGACTGACACGTCGCTAAATAGAAACTGTTGCTGCCATCCATAGTTTTTTGAGACTATCGACTGCTTCTTCCCCTTCATATATTTGTAGGCAGTTCCTATTCTTATCTAAATACTCATTTTGATTACAAATTGTTTCTTTCCGAAAAACTGTGCGAAAATATGGAAATTTGCTCGAAAATACATATATCTAATATCTCGTTACACAATCGTTGGACGAGCTTGCACGAACTGCACATATAGCATTTTCAGGTCAAATGAAACTTTTTTCATTTTAAATGAAACTTTTTTCATTTCAAATGAATCTTTTTCCATTTCAAATGAACCTTTTTTCATTTTAAATGAAACTTTTTTCAAGTCAAATGAAACCATACTACTAAGGTAATGGTCAGTATATTTATATCGTACTTTATAACGCTATTTATCAAATTTTTGTTTAATACAACTATTTCTAATTAGCCACATTGAAGGCAAAATTTTTGCTTAAATTTTCTTTGTGAATTTAAAAGCTGCAGTTAAGGTCGGCTTAGTTTAACCTTGCCTTTTGATCGTTTCAATATTTTAATGGATAAAGTAGCAGGGTTATACGCTAGGCAACTTATATACTACAGTTTAACCACCCACTGTAAATAAGCACCTATATTTTTTACTTGTATCTACTCCTCTTATATATAAAGCACATTCTTTTTCTACATACACTTCGTTAATAACGTAGGAATAAAGCAACGTAGAGAACAAAGAGAATGAACCAAAGAGCATGATGTGAGCGTATTTCCTATTCAATGTCTGACACTAACTAACACATGGGTTGAATCCTCTGTATTATGCTTTTCTCTTTGACCAACGTCTTACCAAACAACATAGAACGATAGCAAGGTATTGAAAGAAACATTACTTTTACCAACTATATAGTAGAGCATGTGGACTGTGGAGAGATCTTTTTTAACTATGCTGAAAAACATAACCGTAAAAAGTGATATTTTCTACTCTATAGCGCAGTTACATTGCACTTCACTCGCTTGAGCCTTTGAAAACATATATATTTGTTTTTATTCCATTATTTTTCATTGTATATTGTATTTAAATGTAATACTTAGAATATATATGTATATTAGAATGGGTCGATTTATTAACCGATATCGCGCCATCGGTTTTTCGATAGGATTTGGGGTCAGGAAAAAAAGTTTCACTACGCATACCCAAAAAAATAATTTTCGAGCCTGCGACATTTCATTTTTTTTTTTTTTTTTACTTTTTTTGACTTTGATTTTTAAGGGTTTTTTCATGACCTACTAAAAAAATTTTCGGAGATTAAGTTTCCTTTAAACTATTCTGATCTAATTCGTTGTAGTGCGAATAAAAACAAAGTTTATTCCACCTTACGGCCCAACGTTTCGCCAAATTTCCTTGGCATCATCAGGGGCGTAATATTTTTAGATGTGGCGGTTGACAAAATTACAAATGAAAAATAAATAAAATTTACAAAAATTACACAATTAATAACATAGAAAATCTGGACCATCGATTTGTGGTACACTTTGTAACATTAAACACTATGAACACTATAAAATGTTTATTTGATTGTATAATTTTCATGTATACCAACGTTTTTAGCGGACGTTTTTGGGTCGGACAGGGTATACATATGAAAATTTTTTTAGTAGGTCATGAAAAAACCCTTAACAATCAAAGTCAACAGAAACCGCTGTGATGGCTGAATGGTTATAGCAGCGGCGCCCAAACGTTGCCGATGAAGGAATTTAGCAGTTCCCGAAATGGATCTATACAACGAGCTTTGGCAGTTGTCTAAATTTTTTCTTTCTTCTATTCTAATTTAAAAATTTTTTCAATTAAGAAAAAATTTATCATAACAATAATAATGATAAAAAATTATTGTTAGGCCTTGAGCTCGATTCGAACCCGCGAAAGTCAAAAAAAGTAAAAAAAAAATGAAATTTCGCAGGCTCGCAAATTATTTTTTTGGGTATGCGTAGTGAAACTTTTTTTCCTGACCCCAAATCCTATCGAAAAATCGATGGCGCGATATCGGTTAACAAATCGACCCATTCTAATATATATATTCTAAGTATTACATTTAAATACAATATACAATGAAAAATAATGGAATAAAAACAAATATATATGTTTTCAAAGGCCCAAACGAGTGAAGTGCAATGTAACTGCGCCATAGAGTAGAAAAGATCACCTTTTACGGTTATGTTTTTCAGCATAGTTAAAAAAGATCTCTCCACAGTCCACATGCTCTATTATATAGTTGGTAAAAGTAATGTTTCTCTCAATACTTTGCTATCGTTCTATGTTGTTTGGTAAGACGTTGGTCAAAGAGAAAAGCATAATACAGAGGATTCAACCGAAGTGTTAGTTGGTGTCAGACAGTGTATAGGAAATACGCTCACATCATGCTCTTTGGTTCCTTCTCTTTGTTCTCTACGTTGCTTTATTCCTACGTTATTAACGAAGTATATGTAGAAGAAGAATATGCTTTATATATAAAGGAGTAGATACAAGTAAAAAATATAGGTGCTTATTTTCAGTGGGTGGTTAAACTGTAGTATATAAGTTGCCTAGCATATAACCCTGCTACTTTATCTATTAAAATATTGAAACGATCAAAAGGCAAGGTTAAACTAAGCCGACCTTAACTGCAGCTTAAATTCACAAAGAAAATTTAAGCAAAAATTTTGCCTTCAATGTGGCTAATTAGAAATAGTTGTATTAAAGAAAAATTTGATAAATAGCGTTATAAAGACGATATAAATATATTGATCATTACCTTAGTAGTATGGTTTCATTTGACATGAAACAAGTTTCATATGAAATGAAAAAAGTTTCATTTGAAATGAAAAAAGTTTCATTTAAAATGAAAAAAGGTTCATTTGAAATGAAAAAAGTTTCATTTGACCTGAAAATGCTATATATATAAATGCCTGTTCCGGCATTCGCAAAAACTTGCAACGATTTTCAATCCTCGCCGATTTGAGGAAATCACAACAGCTTTTCAAAACGAGATCGAGTGATTTTATCAAACTCGAAGCTTTATATATTCATATGTATGATAAATGTTGACGATGAAGGAGTATAGCAACTCCCGATATATATCTATACAACGGGCTATGACAGTTGTCTAAAGTTTTTTTCTTTCTTCTATTCTTATTAAAAAAAACTTCCAACTTTGAAAAAACAAATCATAACAATAATAACACTGTGCAGCAGCCGGCTGGGTATTGGCCCAAACCCACTTTTTTGTAGAGATTTTCAAAGTTAGCCTCCAAAAAATAGATATCGGCTTTCGAAATTCTACATTTCGCAATTTTATTTTATATTTTTGTTAACGCGTTCAGCAAATTAAAAAGGTAAAAATGTGGTCCTGGTCCGCTTTTTCTGTTTTACGAGGTGAAAAGTCGAATTATAGAATTTTCGCAACCCATATACAAAATCTTAATATTGCTGTGAAGGTGGTTAAATGGCCTTTATTTTGATATGCATATCTTTAAACTTTATGAAGAAAAATTTGGCAAAACCCCTTTTAAGCGAAAAAATTCCTCTTTTTACCAAAAATTTTTATTTTAACCAACACAATTTCCAGCTGGTAAAACCAGGCATGCTTAACCAACGAAACGATATCATTTCGTTACGATAATCAACGTTAATAAACGAAACGAAGTCATTTCGTTTCGTTTATTAACGTTAAGATCGTCAAATTAACGAAATGATTTCGTTTCGTTTTCTGCCATATCAAAACGAAATCAAATCGTTTATGTTGATTATTAATTTCAAACTATGCTGGCAAAGCTGATTGATGGCGGAGTCATTAAAGGTGAAAGCATTATCCAAGCTGATTGCAACTTTTCTCATGAATTTTGACAGTACGAACATTTCTCAGAGTATTTTTGACATTACCACCAACGAATTACACAAACAAATTACATAGAGTTTGTGTGTGTATGTGCGCTTGTTGTTGCCACCTTACGGCTTCACCATGGCTATAGCATTGCCAGCACAATTCAAACATAAAGTATCACGTTTTCGTTAACGTTTTTAACGTTAACGAAAGCTTTTCGTTTCGGTTAAAAACGAGATACAATTTATCTTGATAATTTCTTTATCGATAATATTTCGAAGTGTTTCAACTGAAACGGTGGAAATTTTTTGATAAACGATTAGCTTAACGTTAAGGTGCATCCCTGGGTAAAACTATTGAATATTAAATAAATCATAAACTTGCATTAAATATGCTTAATAATTTGGGAAAAATTTAAACAACGTGACATCAGGACGGACAAGGCGACAGCTGTTTCCATTATACCTTTTAAATCTCTTCAAAGCCTTTTCTCCCGGGAGTGGGAGTCGAACCCGCACTCATACGATAGTTGAAATGGTTACATTAAATATGCTATTTTCAAATCAAAGCACTGCATTTTTATACTTATGATCTCTTAACAGTACTTATGTCCATTGTGCTTCCCAACAAATGATGGCCCTCAAGTAAGTGTGCGATGCTTTTAAAGTAAGTAAATGAGAATAGCTGAGATTTAGTACTCATTCAATAGCATCAAATATTTGATAAGTGTATAATACCAGCTCTAAAATAAAAAAATTTCTGAAAAAGAATGTGAAGTAATTCTGCAATCGAACTTTTGTTTTGTGTGCGCTAAATTTATTATTAAAACAAGTTTGATAATTACTACTCCAGTAGTGGAATCACTCCATACGCAGTATTTTGATCAGCCGATTATAAAAGGCGAGTCATGGGCTCCCAACAAGATATGCCGAATCTGCTATAACCATTTACAAAAATGGTCTACCAAAGAAATTAATCAATTGCCCTTTGGAGGTCCGCAATTTGGTATAAACCAGGTAATTATGTACTTAGATACAGTATTGTATATGACCATGATATAACTATTTTTTTTTTAGATGTACATAACAGAAGCACTTGTCAAATTGAAATTGACCATGACCAGGGCCTTAACGGTGTAGATTAAGAAAATAATGTTGTTTCAAACAATATGTAAAATCATTTGTAATATGTATATCTTTTAAAAAATTTAGCTTAACAAAACACAAGTTTAACTGCAGTTGTACTGTGTAGTCAAGCTTTATTTGATTTATTTGTACAAAATTGTTATGTAGAGACTGGTTTAGTTGTCGTTTTTACACACATTTAAATCATGGCATAGATGATCGTCATAATTTGTTGGGAACACAGTAGACATAAGTACTGTTAAGAGCTCAAAAGTATAAAAACGCAGTGCTTCGATTTGAAAATAGCACATTTAATGCAAGTTTATGATTTATTTAATATTCAATAGTTTTACCAGCTAGAAATTGTGTTGGTTAAAAGCAATTTTTGGTAAAAAAAAAGTATTTTTTCGCTTAAACAGGGGTTTTGCCAATTTCTTCTCTAAAGATATGTATATCAAAATAGAGACCATTTAACCACCTTCACATCAATACTAAGATTTTTGATATGTGTAGCGAAAAATTCGGAAATATCAAGTTTTTCATATTTTCGAAGTTTTGACTTTTCACCTCGTTAACAGCTGTTATACTACATTTCTCAAAAAAAGAATCCAGCCCTTCTAATAAGGGAAAAGAGCGGACCACGATCACATTTTTACTTTTTTAATTTGCTGAACGCGTTAACAAAAAAACTTAGGAAAACGGATATAGTACTTTTTATACTTAAGCCTCAATCTCATCAACAAAGTTGGTTTGGTCCAATACCCAGAAAAAAATTTGATTTTGTCGCATAGTGTAATGACAGCACGGAGCTCGATTCGAACTCGGGATCAGAATTTATTTACTCCAAAACGTACCTGCGAAACGCTCGCTCTAAGCACGTGACCCTTAGTATCTTAGAAAACAAACAAACATCCATCTCCTGCTAGTTAGTTCTGATAGTAAATTTGGTTTCCAACTTTATCCTTTCGGCTTCCCTGCGATCAAAGAGGCAGCGCGCAGTTCAAAGTTATAGTTGTTGGAGCAATGCTTTGCTCCATCCAATAGGTACGACCAGAAAAAAAGTGGTGTGGTTACCCACTGCAATTGAAAAGATGGTTGGTGTCATGTGGGAACACGTTGCGAGCAGGACATACATTTTGTATATCGGGGTTGATTTTGGATAGGTAGGAATTTAACCTGTTACAGTATCTAGATCGAAGTTGACGGTCGTCTCCTGGAGAGGTTGCTTTCCTCTACTGCGAGTTTGGGGTGTTTGACTTAAAGACTTGGGGGGCTCGCCGGGTGATTCCTTGCATAGAGGTCCAAGACCCTTTTGAGGATAACTCTAAGGAGCCGATGCTCTGGCGACCCCAAATTAATTTACTTTATTTATTTATTTAAGTTGAGTCTTTGAATTTATAGATTCTTACAGACTATATTATGCAAATTCCTCACGGATCTAGGGGGTGGGAGGGCGTGATGGCCTAGGTTTCATGTGGTCATACCAAATCGTTCCCGATATGGTTGAGCTAGTACCTTAATGGTGCTTGGTACTGGTACGTACCGGATCTGCATCTGGCAAAGGACCATCAGCATCGATAACATTCCCCACCGCCTTCGGGTAGTATCCTTATCGCTATAACAACAACAAAATATAATCTTAGCCCTTTTTGATTTATAAGCATTATAAAATGTTACGGTCGCGACATGGTCGTTTTTTAATTATTTAGGGCGAAATCACCACAACCGGTTGATATATACAAACAAACTAAATGAATCATATATTGATAGTCTAAACAGCTTCTTTCATGTGATATCAATATTGGTGTAAAATATCTTGAGGTCATCCAGGTCCAAACTTCGGTCAACATCTCCAAAACGATTACTGCCACTGAATTCAGCAGACTTGAAATAGTTGTATCCGACCGTTTCCATTTTGATTAAAAATAAATATACCGTTTAAAAATTACACCTTACCTAATGTGAAGGTCGCGCCAAGAAATTTTGGTATTGTAATATTGTGAGCTGATGTTTGACACGTACGCTAGGATGAGCGAAAATTCAAGTTCCCATGTTAATAAATTTTCCCCTTTTCCTGTACGCTCGCGACACCAATTTTTTTTTTAAGTTTAGATGTTTACTGTAAACCATACATACTTCCAAAGATCTTGAGATTTGTTTGGAATTAGAGAAAAATTATGTCAAATCCATCGCAGTTTAATTTGGTGTTTGTAAAAGATGTGCGACTTCGTGAAAAAGTTTTGCAACTGCGAATATGACTTTAAAGTTTTTTTTTTTTAAGTTATCTTGCTTTCAACTTTGAACCGAGCTTATTGCAACTTCCTCACAATATCCGGATGCAAAAAAATGTTAAATAATAATGGAATAGCCTTACTCAAACCCATGTAAACGTTTTTGAATGGTGCAAAATGCAATTTATTATTTGCTTAGAGGGGTCTGATTTCATCGGTACAGGGTTTTATAGAGCGGGTGTCAAGCCGGTTACAAGGTTTGAATTTTAGTCGCCTTACGCGACGGGTATGTCTTACCGCGGGTATATCTAAGCCTCCCTAACCTACTGAAATAAACGCCTAAACCACCTAAAAGACCTATTGCACACTATGGTCCGGTTTTCAGTGCGAGTCTAAAGTCCAGTTCAGTTTGACTAGAGTTTCGTTCTGCCTCTTCGGCCGCTTAGGCTGAGATGAGCACCAAAATTTTATGTTATGGAACAAAGTGGCAAAGGACCATCAACATCGATAATAGTCCCCAAAATCCGCGGGGAGTGTCCTTATCGCTACAACAACAACATAGAAGTACCAGGGTTTGAAAGGTACGATGTTGTGTAAAAATATGGGTTTCGCATTATTGCATGCGTGATGTTACTGGCGTTATCGTATTTGGCATCACGATATACGTAACCGAGTAGCTAAACCTAATGGTTGATTTGATCATTAAATAGTTTATTTTACAAAAAATCCGCCATAGGAAAACTTCAACAATAAATATAACTTAAATCCAGTTGTTTTGGCTTGATTAGACTTATTTAACTCTAATAAACTTCCTTCGCTTCATACATACTGACACTACTTTAAGGACATATTCACAATAACTCACCAATCAAGACTTATTTATTATTAACGTACTTTTAACGATTTTGTTACGATATTCCTTATAACTATCGCTTCAGAACATTGATAAATGTTTCATTTGGTATCCGGATATTAGCAAACATACGCATCTTCTTTTTTCCTTCTGCTTGTTGTTTCAATAGTTTCATACGACGTGTTACATCGCCACCGTACTGTAATAGTGAAATGGTGTTATAAAAATATTTTGGTATAAGGCAATATGTGAAAGAGTATATGGATGTGTGTATATACGTACCAGCTTGGCCGTCACATCCTTCCTATAGGCTTTTAAGGTCTCACGGGCTAACACTTTCCCTCCTACACAGGCTTGTATAGCTATTTGCACCATTTGTCTGGGAACAAGTTCATGTAATTTTGTTACCATTTCTCGGGCAATAGAATTTGCTTTTGTGACATGTACGATGCGACACAATTCTTCTACTGGACGACCGTTGAGGTGAATATCCAGCCGAACAATATTCGTTAAGTGATACCCATGATCTTCATAATTGAAACTCGCATAACCCGAGCTTATAGATTTCAAATGATCATTAAAATCTACTATTATTTCGCTTAGTGGTAATATGAACTTCATTAGAATACGATCATCGTCAATATTTTTCAATGATTCTTGTACACCTCGACGCTCCATGCATAGACCAATTATTTGACCAATATATTCGGTGGGAGTAATAATTGTACCTGTGACGAAAAAGAACAAAATTGTGGTAAAGTAGTACCACTGATTATTTTTCATTTTTTTATATCGAGCTATCCTAAGAAAAGAGTTAACTATTAAAAAGCCTTTTTTTAAAAGGAATACAATGTTGAGTATACGTACCTATTAATAAATCCGTATATCAGGGAGCCGGTTAGGTTGCAACTGAATATTTCAATTATGTAAAAAGGATTACACACTTTTTATCTCCCTGTCAAAAAAATATATTTTTTTAGTTCTAAAGCTTTTAACCGACTACCTGAAAGACGCATTTAATATGGTATGTAAATAAGTATAATTCTTTTGAAAACATAGTAACCTTTAACTAATGGTTCATAATATTCCTTAACATTTAGAGGCTCCGGTAACAATGCTGCATTCGATATTTCCAATAATTCTCTTCCCATTTGTTTGATCATTTTTGGATTTTTCAAAACAACACGATAAGTTACTGAAGGAGCAGTAATAATTGGTTCTGCACCAAATTCCTGTTCTAAGCGCTGACAAAAGACCTCCATATGTAGTAGGCCGAGAAATCCCAAACGCCACCCTTGACCCAAAGCTGGGCTAGAATCAACTTTTACTGTTACTGCCGAATCGTTTAAAACCAGTTTTTCTATAGCGCTTCTTAACCCTACATGTTTTGACTGATCAGCTGGGTAAATGCCTGCGTACACCATTGGTTGTTGAGGTTTGAAACTTACAGCTGCAGTGACAGTTTCATTTCTTAAATGAATTGTGTCACCAATAACAGACTCGGTGCTATTACGCATATTGCACGCCAATAAACCCACTTGACCGGCAGCACTGCAAATTAAGAGTAAGGTTATTATACTGCCTTCCTTAGCATAACGGCAATAAAGTTCAGCAACTGCCGTTTAGGAATTTTGATGCCAATATATTTATGTGACACCATTTTATTTAAAAGTTCAAATTTAAGTTTAAAACAAGATACAGCAAGAGCCCGTGACTGCCATACCCTCGTTATTTTATAAAAACTTAAGTTTTGTCAGCGCATAATTACATCTGAAGTAGGTTTGTGGCTTTAGCAGATATCGTGTAAGTCACTAGCCTGATTGTCAGATACTTTCCATAGTGGCTTGTCCAGCCAGACACTTTTGGCAACACAACTGTATAAAAGCTAACATTTTTTTCCGGCAAACAAAATTAATATTTTTGTTCTTCAAGATTTTGTAGTCGAGTTTCATTGTAAAGTTTCTTGAATGTTGTTCCAAGGAAGGATTAAAAAATTCTAGCTGGACAATGCCACTATAGAAAGTGTCTGGCAATCAGGCTAGTGACTTCTAATGTCGTCACGAAGACAATATATGGAAATTAGCCTTTATAAAATGACAAGAGTAAGGTCTAATTTTTTGCACCATATCTGTTAAAGCCACTATAACTCAAGCTTTATAGTGTAACAGCATTCCTACTTTATGTGGAAGCATGAGCTGACGAAATTTCACCTTTTATAAAGTGACAAAGGTCTGACAGGCACGGGCTCTTAGACTAAGATAAAACAAAAGCAGTAAATCAAATTTCCAAGGCAAGAAAACAGTAAAAAATAAATATTACCGCTTCTATTCTCTGAAAATCGGTTATACATAGAAATGTTATATTTTATAATAAGTTTTACTGTAAGAATGATTTCAAAGCATAAAAGCAGTGTAAGCCAAATTATTCTATGTAAAAAGATTAAAATATGTGTAGTGACTACCCAAATCGACCCTGAAGCAATGGGATTCAAGGGGTTGTGTAGCGCAATATATAGCTTCTCCAACCCAATTGTCAACCTCACCTTCGAGCGGCGAATCCCGTTTCACTAACAAACGAGGCTCTGGCGACCCCAAGCTCCTCATGGAACTTGGGGGTGGGGAGGGAGGGATGGCCTGAAGGTTTAATGTGGCCATATAAATCGTTCCCGAGATGGTCGGGCCAGCACCTTAATGGTGCTGTTACCGGAGCGTATCGGATCTGTATCCGACAAAGGACCATCACATCGATAACACTCCCCAAAACCTTCGGGGAGTAACTAATCGCTACAACAACAACAACAACAACCCTGAAGCAATATGTGGCAACATCATAGAACAGCTGAGTTTTAGCAACTACAGCCAACGTCTAGAGAACATTATTATCATCATACCCGAGCATCATTATAACTCGGGACTTTCCCTTCGAAGTTAACACATCGTTCTTTCTAGTTTTAGTTTAGTTTTAAGTTGAGATATATTTGAATTTAGTGAACAAAAATGAATAAATATAGAATTGCAAACATTAGCGTTCTATAATTGGTGACCCCGACGACAACAGACCTATCCTATAAGCGCGATGGACGAAGGCGTTAATAATGAACTGCATCAACAGAGTATTGATAATTCGACCAACGTAGTAAGATCTGCAAGATTGCGCAATGAAGAACAATATGCCTTCAAAAATACTGATCCTCAACGTGGTGAAAAAACTATACGTACTCGCAATGGGCCTAACCGGACTTCTGCAACTTCTGTGGCTAACTGCATTAGCGGAGGCCGCATACTACGCAATAATCATCAACATAATGATCCGTCACAGCAACAACCAATGCAAAATCATAGTGATTTAGCCGAGCTGAACAACAATAATCAACATTCATACCATCATCAGCGGCAACGTTTGCATAAATCACAGACAGCATCACATTCTCATCCATCCGTGATACGTCGGCAGGCGCAAACGAAAAATTCACCAAATGTGTCCAATTTGTTGCAACGCTTGCAGCAAGCGCAAAATCGTAATGATCCCGGTCACGTTGAAGGCGTACAGGTGCATGCACGAGGCCAAATTGTAAATCAACAGCAACAATTGCCTAGTAATAATCTGCTGGTAAATACTAAACGGCAAGGCAACAACGGCGGTCAACGAACACTTCCACAACAAATTACCCGGCAAGAACGCAACACAGTGTGGACCAACATGCGCTTTCACACCAAAATTTTCAGAAAACTAGTCAGCCATCCGTACAGAGCGGCTATGTCGGAGGAGGATATGCACTCCAGTCGCCTCTACATTTAAGTCAGAACTTCTTCAACGAAATTCCTCATCGACACGGGCGTCGAAGTTTCGGTCGTGCCCAAACGTCACGGTGAGAGTACGCAACCAAACGCAATAAAACTGGTTGCTGCAAACAATACTGCGATTAACACATTCGAGACAGAACACATTTCAAACAACCAACATAATTTTTTACGAGAACTACGACGGCATTTCGAGACCGTTCGACCAATACAATACAAACGTCACAGCAACGTTAACCTGCGGAATTTCTTCCCAAGGATCGGCGAATTTTCTGGAAAGGGGGTGGTGTAGTGACTACCCAAATCGACCCTGCAGCAATATGTGGCAACATCATAGAACAGCTGAGTTTTAGCAACTACAGCCAACGTCTAGAGATACTTTGAATTTCAACGCATCATTATAACTCGGGACTATCCCCGTGTAAGACACGATTTTGTTCTTCTTAGTTTTAGTTTAAGTTTTATTTTGAATTTGAATTAATAAATGTTATAGAATAAACATTAAACGTTCTATATATCGCTAGCTTAATGTGCTAAGTCACTTTTTTTGAAAAATTGTATTCTAATGCAGTTTTAAAACTGAATTTAAAATACATCGATCACAAAAAAAAAAAAAAATATTTAAATTTTTAATTTTTACGTGCTGTGGGAAATGATGTGTAATTGTGCTAGGTCGTCAGCTGTTAAAAAAAATGTGCTAAGTCAACCTGTCAATAATATCAATCTGAATTACTAGTAATTTCTTTGTGTGCGCATTTTACTTATTTATTTAATTCATTCAGTCTAAAAGTACATACTTTTTGCTGTTGTTGTATTAACGATAAAGACACTCCCCGAAAGCTTTGGGGAGAGTTATCGATGTTGACGGCCCTTTGCCGGATATAGATCCGGTACGTTCCGGTAACAAAGCACTATTAAGGTACTACTAGGTCGACCATCTCGGGAACGATTTATATGATCACATTAAACCTTCTAGGCCATCCCGCCCTCTATATATTGTGCTGGAAACCCCTTGAGAGGGTTGCGAACACAACCCCTTGAAATTGGATTTACCCAATTGAGACATGCCTTTGGTGTATGATAAATGCCTTGCGCTGACTATTATCTACTTCAATTCTTACATGTCGATAACTAAATGCTTTTTCACAGACTAGTAAAAATAGAATACAATTCAAGCTTAAACTTATATAAGCTGTTATTAAAATTAATAAGACTAGTGAATCGATTTGCTAGATGTATAGTCCTAGTTATAGGTTCATTCATAGCATAATTCGTTTTATGAGTTATTTCGATAAATAATCTATTACGCCGAAGATCACGCAAATGGAATATATGGAATGAACAAAGTAGATAAATCAGAGCAATTCGTGCTAAAGTTTATTACATTATAGGCAAGCATGAGTCATGCAAAGCCTGAAGACCAAGCAATCCCAAGGCAGTCGGTTCTATGTACCGGAGCGACTCGGGATTTTTTCCCGACCAAGGACTGTCATTTCAGTGTAACCCCATTTAATTTGTTGCGTCCCTCCCACAAATTGCCATCCTCCCAGCAGCTCCTTGCAGCGGGACTGCTCCATATTCTCTTGCTCCGGGAAGGTATCGAATCAAATCCGGGTCCGTCTCCTGACCCCGGTCCTGAGAAATGTTTTTGCTGCATCTGCCGGAAAAGAATCTTTTTAGGACGATCATACTCTGTTCAGTGTGTCTCGTGTAAGGGATGGTTGCATCGGACAGGTTGTTCTGGGCTTGATCTCAAAACCCGACGTCCACGTAACTTTTATAAATCTTTTGTGGCTCCTTGCTGTTCACATCCAAGGGCGTCCCGTAGTCTATACCTTCGCGCCCCCACTACCTTCCAGCAGCCCAGCTGCTCAGCAGCCACAACTAGTACCCGCTGCTCCTCGCGCCCCGCGGCGCCAACAACTCAAACAGCTGCTACCACTCATAACTACTATCTCCGTAGTAGAGTCGGTAGCAATGCTGAGCATCAGCCCCTGTCCCCGTCTCCCCCCCCCCCCCCCCCTTTTCGGCAGCAATCGTGTAGGTCAGGGAAACAGACTCTTAGTCTCTAACCCCGTTTGCACCGTTTGCCAGCACAGAATATATATGTTTGCGACATCCGCCCAATGCAGCTCCTGCCTTGGGCGGTGCCACTTTCCTAGATGTTCTGGTCTCCGCGACGGCAACCCTCCGACGAGTTTCATTGCGCCATTTTGCCAGGTCGCAAGCCCCAATCTACCGGGTACCCCAATGCTTGCCCAAGGACACCCAGTCCCAGGGTCACAACAGCAGTTGCGTCCTGGCCTTCCTCAACCCAGGCGTAGTCACCCGTCACTTACTCCCAGAGTGGCGACGTCTCCCCCTATGCACTTCAGAATTCTGCAGTTAAACTGGGAAGATCACGGAGATAGTCGATTTCATGAAGCGGCACAACATCCGCATTGCTGCGATTCAAGAGACTAAACTCACAGCAAGATCTGCACTGCAAACCTGTTCTGGGTATAATGTCCACAGAAAAGATCGCATGAGCGGAAATGGAGGCGGCCTCGAGTTTATCATACACCACTCTATGCAATATCATATATTTGATCCTGGCATCGACCGCAGGGACAATGTCTTAGAACGTCAAGGCCTATCTGTCCGGTCAGGCGATGCAAACCTAGAAATCATCAACATCTACATCCCTCCTCCCACCTGTTGCCCCAGTGGATACCTCCCTAATATTAGCGCCTTACTCACTGGCAACAATCGCATTTCTTAGGCGACTTTAATGCCCATCACGATCTATGGCATTCAAACTTGCGTGCGGACAGTAGGGGTGAGATGTTGGCGGATCAAATTGAAGAAACGACGTTCTGCACAATAAACGGAGACACCCCCACACACGTATGGTAGGAAGCTGCCACAGTTCACCGGATATCTCAATCGCGAGCGCAGAACTCGTAAACTGCGTCAACTGGCAGCCGATGGTAACATTGGCATCCGCCCACCTGCCTATACTAATTTCGTTTGAGCGTACCGCCGACTTCATCGTTACAGAAAAACGCACTTTCAAAAACTTTAAAAAAGGAAAGTGAGACGAATACAAATCTTTTACAGACAACCTCTTTGCTGCATTACCTATCCCGACTGATGCCCGCCAAGGGGAGCGTGCTTTCCGCAAGGTCATTGAATCCGCCTCGACACGTTTCATTCCCGCCGGGAGAATTCCCGAAATTCGGCCTCACTTCCCGGCGGAGGCCGCAAATTTAGCGAGAGAACGTGACCTTATAAGACAAACCCAAATCATCCGGGTACCCCAATGCTTGCCCAAGGACGCCCAGTCCTAGGGCCACAACAGCAATTGCGTCCTGGCCTTCCCCAACCCAGGCGTAGTCACCCGTCACTTACCCCCAGAGTGGCGACGTCTCCCCTTATACACTTCAGAATTCTGCAGTTAAACTGTAATGGACTAACTGGGAAGATTACGGAGATAGTCGATTTCATGAAGCGGCACAACATCCGCATTGCTGCGATTCAAGAGACTAAACTCACAGCAAGATCTGCATTGCAGGCCTGCTCTGGGTATAACGTCCACAGGAAAGACCGCGAAAGCGGAAATGGAGGCGGTCTCGCGTTTATCATACACCACTCTGTGCAATATTGTATATTTGATCCTGGCATCGACCGCAGGGACAATGTCTTAGAACGTCAAGGCCTATCTGTCCGGTCAGGCGATGCAAACCTAGAAATCATCAACATCTACATCCCTCCTGCCACCTGTTGCCCCAGTGGATACCGCCCTAATATCAGGGCCTTACTCACTGGCAACAATCGCATTATCTTAGGCGATTTCAATGCCCATCATGATCTATGGCATTCAAACTTGCGGGCGGACAGTAGGGGTGAGATGTTGGCGGATCAAATAGAAGAAACGACGTTCTGCACAATAAACGGAGACGCACCCACACGTATGGTAGGAAGCTGTCACAGCTCGCCAGATATCTCAATCGTGAGCGCAGAACTCGTTAACTGCGTCAACTGGCAGCCGATGGTAACATTGGCATCCGACCACCTGCCCATACTTATTTCGCTTGAGCGTAACGCCGACTTCATCGTCACTGAAAAACGCACTTTCATAAACTTCAAAAAAGGAAAGTGGGAAGAATATAAATCCTTTACAGACAGCCGCCTAGCTGCCCTCCCTATCCCGACTGATGCCCGTCAAGGGGAGCGTGCCTTCCGTAAGGTCATTAAATCCGCCTCGGCACATTTCATTCCCGCCGGGAGAATTCCCGAAATCCGGCCCACTTCCCGGCGGAGGCCGCAAACTTAGCGAGAGAACGTGACCTTATAAGACAGCTTGACCCAGGCGACCCTCAAATAAGGGATATAAACCAACGCATCAGATTGCTTGTAGATGAACAAAAGCGGGCGAAATGGGAGGAGCACCTAGGAGGTTGTAACCTCCCTACCGGGGTGGGTAAACTTTGGTCCACCGTAAAGTCCCTATCGAATCCGACTAAGCACAAAGACAAAGTTTCCATCGCCTTTGGCGACAAAGTGCTGTCGGACGCGAAAAAATGCGCGAGCGCTATCTGCCGACAATATATAATGCATCCGACCGTAGGAAAGATAGACGGAGAGCCAATAGACGCGCACATAAACACAAATTCAGCGCGTCACCAATCACCATCACCGCTAAAGAGGTTGAGGACGCCATTGGTCGTGCTAAACCATCCCAAGCAGTGGGCCCAGACGGCATAGCCATGCCGATGCTTAAAAACCTAGGGAAAGAGGAGTTCAAATATTTAGCACATGTCTTCAATCTGTCTCTTTCCACCTTTGTCATACCTGAGAAATGGAAAATGGCCAAGGTGGTCCCGCTACTAAAGCCTGGGAAACCAGCTAACATAGGTGAGTCGTATCGTCCGATATCTCTCCTATCGCCAGTGGCAAAGACGCTTGAAGCCATTCTGCTCCCATATTTCCAAACAAATTTGCAGCTAGCCCCTCATCAGCATGGCTTCAGAAAACTCCATAGCACCACCACCGCGCTAAATGCCATCAGCACCCAAATAAATTGCGGTTTAAATCAAAACCCCCACCATATAACAGTACTCGTAGCGCTAGACCTATCAACAGCTTTTGATACGGTCAACCATGGCACGTTACTGCAAGACAAATCAAGGGGTTGTGTAGCGCAATATATAGCTTCTCCAACCCAATTGTCAACCTCACCTTCGAGCGGCGAATCCCGTTTCACTAACAGACGAGGCTCTGGCGACCCCAAGCCCCTCATGGAACTTGGGGGTGGGGAGGGAGGGATGGCATGAAGGTTTAATGTGGCCATATAAATCGTTCCCGAGATGGTCGGGCCAGCACCTTAATGGTGCTGTGTTACCGGAGCGTATCGGATCTGTATCCGACAAAGGACCATCACATCGATAACACTCCCCAAAGCCTTCGGGGAGTAACTAATCGCTACAACAACAACTGCAAGACCTGGAAGGGTCTACCCCATGTCTTAAAAGGTGGACCGCAAATTATCTGGGTGGTCGGCAGGCATCGGTGCAATTTAGAAACGAAACATCAAAACCAAGGAGAATTAAACAGGGGGTGCCACAGGGTGGTGTCCTATCCCCACTTTTGTTTAATTTCTACATATCTAAGCTACCTTCACCACCGGAAGGAGTCACAATCGTTTCCTACTCCGATGACTGCACAATAATGGCCACAGGCCCAGGCCCAAAGATCGATGCGCTATGCAATAAAATAAACGGCTACCTCCCTGATCTCTCCAGTTTTTTCGCCTCGCGAAACCTGGTATTATCACCGACTAAATCTTCCGCGACCTTATTTACAACATGGACGCCCCAAATGTCGACCATTTTGAACATCCACGTCGATGGCACTACGCTACCGACTGTCCGACACCCCAAAATCTTGGGTGTGACGTTTGAGCAGGATCTACATTTTGGTGAGCACGCTGCCGCAATTGTTCCGAGAATTCAGAGCCGTAACAAAATCCTCAAATCCCTCGCTGGCAGTACTTGGGGAAAAGATAAAGAAACGCTCATGACTACATACAAAGCAATTAGCCAGCCGATTACGTGCTACGCGTCACCCATATGGTCGCCAAGCCTAAAAATCACCCACTGGAAGAAACTACAGGCCTGCCAAAATACTGCTCTCAGAATCCCCACGGGCTGTCTTCTTATGTCCCCAGAACACCATCTGCATAATGAGGCGAGAATACTCCCCATCAGGGAGAGAAATGAGATGCTGACCAAACAGTTCCTGTTGAATACCCAGAAACCTGGGCATCCCAACAGACATCTGATTGATGAACCAGCACCGCCTAGAGGCTTAAGGAGTCATCTCCGTAAGCATTTTGAGGAAATACGGCACCTGAGAACTCAGCCGTATGAAGTGAAAAAACACAAGCAGGTCCTTGGTGAACTCCATAAACAGGCGTCGGACCTTTATGCCGGGAATTGCCCGGTGAATCCAGTACTTAACGAAAATTCTCCAAAACTTGCGGAAGAGGAACGCATACTCCCCAGGGAAACGCGTGTCACTCTTGCTCAACTTCGTTCTGGATACTGTAACAGGTTAAACTCTTACCTATCCAGAATCAACCCTGACATACAAAATGTATGCCCCGCTTGCAATGTGTCCCCACATGGCACCAACCATCTCTTCAATTGTAATGTGGAACCAACGCCTCTAACACCCCTTTCCTTAGAGGATATTGATGACAATTTGTGATCGGTCGCGGCTATTAGGTGGGGCGAGCATTGCTACAACAACAACAACAACCAATGAATTTGTGACTGCTGGTATATGATGGGGGCCGTCTGGCCAGTGAAGCATACGTAAAGCAATTTTGTAAACATTTTTGGAACATTCTCAATTTTATAGGAGTTAGATACATAGAAAGGATTCCATATTAATGAGCAATATTCAACACCACTTCTGACCAAGGATATATAAAGGGCCTTCAACGTCATAGGATCCTTAAAATCACTGGTGTTACGTCTACTGAACCCAACCATTGCAACAAATTTTGAAACAACGAAATCAGTGTGACTAGAAAAAGAGAGTTTGGAGTCAAAAATGACACCCAAGTCTTTACTCTGTTGGCAACGATTAAGAGATTTAGCATTTAGTTTGTAGATAAAGTATGTGGCAGTTGTCTTCATGGAATAAGACACAACACACCATTTGTTTGAATTTAAAAATAAGTTATTGTCTGCGCACCATCTGGCAAGAGTCCAGATCAGAACCGTTAGAAATTAAATAAATAAATAAATGTAAGGCGCTATAACCTCCGAAGAGATTTTAGGCAGAGCTTCTCTTCAAATTTACGTCATGCTCCTTTTTTTAGTTCTTCCTACAAATTGGCGGGACGGGACCTACTTGTTTTATGCCGACTCCGAACGGCATCTGCGAGGCAGATGAGTTTTCACTGAGAGCTTTTCATGGCAGAAATACACTCGGAGTGCTTGCCAAACACTGCCGAGGGGCGACCCCGCTTAGAAAAATATACTTCTAATTGAAGAACCTTATTTCTAAAATTTTGGATGTTCCTTTGCCCACGGTGTGAACCCAGGGCATTCGGTGTGGTAGGCGGAGCACGCTACCATCACATCACGGTGGCCGCCAATAGTTAGAAATAGTTTGACAAATAAATAGTGTTTTTTGTGAAATATATAGTTTTAGTGTTATATTTCAATCATTAAATGGGAGGAGTGATGGGGAAACATATTGAGTAAAAAGTGCTAAGTCAGGAGAAAAAATTTGTTTTGAGTGAGGAAATTGGGTCAAGTCATAAAATAGCTGCTGGGTTAGCATACATGATTTTAAGCTTCTACACTCAAAAGTATTGCAACTAAGGTATCCTCATTCACAGTTTTGAAAAAAAAAGTTATTTAAAAAATTATTCAGTTTTTTTTCGTCTCCTGTAAAATTCGTAAAATGTAACTTAGCACATTTTCACATTAATCTAACAAACTGTATCAGTAAATTTCATTTTACTGCTTTTAGATTTACAAGACATTAAGGCAGTTCGCGTCTAATTTGCACCATAATCAAATAATAATTGCTTTCCATAAAGCATTCAATAGGTCATATTCTCTCGTTTTTACTGCTTCTTTTTATACTTACATGCTTTCTATTGGATCCTCTTTAGGACGTAATACAGTTAAGCCCTTCACCGGATATGCTTTCTTTGTGACCATTGATTGTATCTCTTGTCCAACACTTAATGTGCCATTCAAAACATAGATTAAATTTAGTGCTCCACGATATTTATCAAACCAACTATCGAAAACAAGCGCACGAAATGGTGGATTGCGATCCACAACTGGTTGTGGAATTCTCTCAACGACGTTGTCAAGAACTTGAGAAATGCCCGTTCCTAATTTGGCTGAAATCTGAAATATTTATTTCAACAAATAAAATTATAACATTTTTGTTATTCCAAGTTTACCTTCAAGATAGAGCTGGGATCAATATCAAATAAATTGTGCAAGTCTTTTATCACACGCTCAGGATTTGCGTGCTTTATGTCAATTTTGTTCAGTACTGGGATCACAGTTAATTTACGTAATTTTGCTAAATTATAGTTGGCCACAGTTTGTGCTTGGACCCCATGACAAGCATCCACAAGTAAGATCACACCATCACATGCAGCTAGAGACCTCGAAACCTGTCAAAGATGACAATTTTTATATCTTTAAAACTCATCTAGTTTCTGACAATCACCTCATTGGAAAAGTCTACATGGCCAGGTGTATCAATGAGGTTTAAAAGGTACTTATTATTTTTATAGGTATAGAAAATTGAGGCAGTTTGTGCTTTTACTGTAATACCACGTTCCCGTTCCACTTGCAAACTATCCAAAACCTGGCTTCCTGAATTTCTTGCTATAGCGCCAGTCAACTCCAGTATGCGGTCTGCCAATGTACTCTTCCCATGGTCCACATGTGCAATGATACTGAAATTTCTTATGCGATCGATTGGAATGTTGGAAAACTTAGAAGTCCTATTATCGTCGTCTGAAACATTGCTCCCGCTGCTACATTGCCGTACATGTGATTTTCGGGATTGTAAAAAAATGCTAAATGGATACTGACAAATAGTAAATGATATAAGAATGGGTATTTTAGTATATTTGATTATTTACCCCAAGTTTAAATTCCATACGGCTGTGTTAAAAGGTGAGGCTATGCATTTTTTATACATTTTTTAACAAAACATTACCAATTATTTCCATAAGTAGATCTACACCATTGTAAATTTTACCAAGTAGCGCAACTAACAGCTGATCGGTGAAAATTCGCACATTCACACGCACAGTTCTCGACTCAGTTTCAAAAAAAAAATTTAGATTATTTAATTCAAATTTTAAGGTGAGATAATCCTTGCCAATTAATGTATACAGAATATATATGGCGTTTTTGTTGTCATTAAAACAATAGTTTTATTTATATTAAAGCTTTTATAATTTTTTTTTTTACTTTGAAAAATCTCCGAACACCATTCCTTCATTATATGACATTCGACTGCCTAGTCCACTGCCTTCCACTCTATTCGCAACATAACCTCTACTTAAGCTGCCAAACTATATAGTAAACAATGATCTACACCATTGTAAACTTCACCAAGTAGCGCAACTAACAGCTGATCGCTCAAAATTTGCACACACACACAAACATCACTAATGGCCATATTACAGAAATCTTAAGCCCCCATTACTGATACTTAGCATAGACTTGACTTGACTTGGCCTAAACTTGGCAACTTAGCCACGATTATACTCCACTTGGCGCATACAATCTGGCATCATAATCAGCGTTGAAATTTATTTTTAAATAAATGTCAATTTGTATGACAAAATGTCAAAATGAAATGGAAACAAACAAATGGCATCTCAAAATGTAAACCTCACTTAGAACTTACATAGAAAATCAAAATTCAACAGACTTCTAAGTTTAGTTAAGTGTAGCCAAGTTTTTAGTAATCAGTAACATGCAATGTTCATTTAACAGAACTGTAAGTGACAGTTCTCAAGTCAAGTCAAGTCTATGCTAAGTATCAGTAATGGAGCCTTTAGGGAAATTGAAGTTAAATTTTTAAACAGACATAAAATGTTATAATTTTGGAATATATAGCATCTAGGACACCTTAATTGCAGTAATTGAAAGAAAATGTTTGCTTATATTCAAGTATTTAATTATTTTTTCTAAATTTATCTTTAATATTGATACAATGATTGATCCAATGCAACTCAGGTCTTCCTACTGTTCTTCATTCCACTCCATTCGAGTGCCTATTTTCACGGCCTGCGAGTGCCTTCCACTCTATTCGCAACATAACCTCGAATTAAGCTGCCAAACTATATAGTAAACAATGATCTACACGAAACACTTAGGAAATTGTTACCATTGTACAGGTTTACAAGTATGATATGTATGAGAGGGAAACAATTTCTTTCCCTTTCTAATGCGGCAGTTACTCACGAACGTACGTACCAAAAACGTGTCAGCTGACACGACCTATCTTATGAGTGTGCAATGTAAACGAAAACTCACCGACGTGCAACGCCCGTACGTACGTAGCCCGGAACGTAGAAATCAAAACAATTTTGATTTTTTCCGTAAGAACGTGTCAGCTGATCGCTCTCTCACTAGACAGAGTTGCCTAGTAAACTTTTGTGCGCTAATTTTTGACCGTTTGCACTTTTATGCAAAAACACCTAATTAAAGTTTGAAAAATTGTGAAAATAATTCGAAATAATTATGTAAAAGTGAAGATTATAAATATGTAATCTATTTATACTTATTTAATATTTATTCCGGCCTTTTACAATATCAAAAATTAAATTGGAAAAAGTTGATGTTTCCATAAGTATGCATGCAAACTGGCCAATGGCAACAGTGCTTTGTTGTAAACAATACACACACAAATATGTTATGTACATGTACACAGACGCACACATTGATTCCTACGGGCTTGAGAATTCGGTCAAACGTGCTTCGTACGACAAACGTCCGTACGTACGGCACACGTCGGTGGGTAACTGCCGCATAACACACGGCAGTTTGACACTTCGGTCAGTGTCAAACTAGCGTGGAACCCAGTGGAACCTGCGTGGAACATGAGTTTTGACACTGAACGAAGTGTCAAAATTACCGGGGTTGCTTCGTCGAAAGCGACACAGGGAAGCAAAAAAGGGATCGGAATATCAGATATGGGTTGCTGTGATGGTAAATTTCTTTTAACGAATTTAGTAGGAAATTTTAAGTGCACCCATGTGGGTCCTTCAGAAAATTATAAAAAAGTCTTCAATTGGGGTATCTGAGGACGCGTAGTTATTTCAGTATTAAGAATACAAACACGGGAGTAAAGTTTTTCTACCCGTTCAAAAGTTCGACTGCAATAACCCGTCCAAAAAAGCGGAAAGAAAAATGAATAGACGCGTTTTGTCGTTTTGTCAATAGTCCGAAGAGAAAAAGTATTCGAATTATTTAAAGCGAGGCAAAAACGCGTCTATTAATACCTCCCCCGACGGTTTTGGTCGTGTTTTAGCCATCGTCCCCGTAAAAAAGTATCACAATTTGTTAATTAAAATTGTCCAAAATATATGGTTATTAAAGAGAGATGTAATTAAGTGCTTGTTTGAAAGTAAATAAGTATATTTCTTTGTAATATAAGAAAAAAAAATTTTAAGCAGTTTTCGATAGCAGCTACTAAACTTTGTTTGGTCCTAAGAAGTATAACAGTGCCAAATAGCATCCACAAAAAAAACGAACAAGAACAAGCATTTTATCAGGTGAGCGTGGCTGTGTATGTGCGTGCTGCTACATATCCTACTTGTAGACCTGTACAATGATTGTTACGGCATTACCCGGCATAATAGCTGATTACAGTTGGGAATCACAAATCATCATAGGACAGGTTTACAAGTATGATATGTATAAGAAGGAAGTAAATCCTTTCTCTTTCTAACACATTGCAGTTTGACACTTGGTCAGTGTCAAACTATTGTGGAACCGGCGTGGAACATGCGTTTGACACTGAACGAAGTGTCAAAATTACAGGGCTGCTGTCGTTGGAAGCAACACAGGGAAACAAAAAAAAGGAGCGGAATATCAGGTATGGGTTGCTGTGATGGTAAATTTTTTGAACGAATTTAGTATGAAAATGTAGTGCACCTATATGGGTCCTACAGAAAATTATACAAAAGTCTTGAATTTGGATATCTTAGGACGCATAGTTAATCCAGTGTTAAGAATACAAACACGGGTACTAAGTTTTCTACCCGTTTAAAAGTTCTCAGCGAAAAACAGTTTGAAACCGAGGTTGACTGCAATAACCCGTCCAAAAATGTGGAAAGAGAAATGAAAAGACGCGTTTTGTCCTGTTATCAATAATCCAAAGGCGAAAAAGTATTCGAATTATTGGAAGCGAGGCAAAAACGCGTCTATTAATACCTCCCTCGACGGTTTTGGTCGTGTTTTAGCAATCGTCCCCCGTAATAAAGTATCACAATTTGTTAATTAAAATTGTCCAAAACATGGATTTTAAAGAGGGATGTAATAAGTGCTCGTTTGAAAGTAAATAAGGGCTTTTCTTTGTAATTTTACGATAAAAATTTTACGCAGTTTTCGTAAGCAGCTACTACACTTTTCGTAGACCTAAGAAGTACAACAGTGCCAAATAGCATCCACAAAAAAACGAACAAGCACAACATTTTATCAGGTGAGCGTGGCTGTGTATGTGCGTACTCCTACATATCCTACTTGTAGACCTGTACTATGAGTAGATCTACACCAAAAAGTCAGGAAATTGTTACGGCATTACCCGGCATAACAGCTGATTACAGTTGGGAATCACAAATCCATAGCGGAACGATACAAGGTGGCAGCATGGTGACATACCTACAAACATAAATAAAAATTTCATGTACTTTGTTTTTGTAAATTCGATGGACAAATGTCAAAATCGTACTCTGCCGCATTTTGATGTATCAAATGAAATAAAAAAAGCTAAAAATCAGCTGTCCCATGCTGCCACCTTGTATCGTTGCGCCATGCACAAATCATACAAAGAAGATTTTGCATTCACGAGCTCAAATTTGCTTCGTTCTGCGCATCTACGTCACACTTGACTGGTTCAGCGAATGAAAGAAAGAGAAAAAAAGAGCTAAAGGAAAAATACGTAAAAATTGCTCATAAAAAACAACTGAGCTAATGTTTACATGCGCAATGCTCAACCATTGTGAATCAAACTAACATCCCTATTATGAACTCGTACGATAAACGCATGCAATCTGTTTTACCGTATTATGAAATAAATTCTAGCGTGTGAAACCCGATCGTTAGCGTTTATCGTTTATCGTGGTATTGCCATACGCTAACTATCGCATATGCTGTTCAATTTTCTACGCTAGCTATCGTTGATAAATTTGTCCACGATACGTTGGGATCTATTTAAATAAAAGTAAATATACAATTATTACATAATCCAAAATAATCCAACGACAGGCTCATTTCCAACACTCTGTTGCAACACCCTAGGCAAGAAGACTTAAAGTGGCACAAACCTTCAAAATACTAGGGATGGATGGCCTATTTTTACGGGCGCGCCTTCTATTTCTGTTAAGACATACACCCCTATTATGAATTTTCATACGATAGACAATAAACGCTTGCTAGTGTATCGTAAAAAATCAGCTTTCATATTGCGATTTCCACACGCCCGATAGATGTACTATTGTGAATGACAGCAGAGTTTTGTTTACAAATTTTTGTGAATCTATACGAAACAGATAGCAAAACAAAACGTAAATACTAATAGATCAATTGTTTTGTACGTAAAAGTGGCAAAGTTTTTAAAACCTGTAATAATAAATGTTTTCTGCAACCTCTGTTGCCTTTTTTATAAACTCAAATGAACAAATTAACGAAACTTGCATAGAGGTCCTAGAAAGAAGAAAATTGAGAGATGCTTCCAATCTTCTTGAAATGAACTCTACATACATATTAAAAGTAAAAAAAAAAGTTGAATAAAAAAAATTGATTTCAGAGTATGTCTTAACAGACGCGCCCGTAAAAATAGGTCATCCATCCCAAATATTTTGAAGGTATGTGCCACTTTAAGGTTTCTTGCCCAGGGTGTTGCAACAGAGTGTTGAGGCTTTAGTTGGATTCTTTTGGATTTTTTAATAATTTTATATTTACTTTTATTTAAATAGCTCCCAACGTATTGTGCAAAAATTTATCAACGATAGCTAACGTAGAAAATTTAACAGCTGGTGCGGTAGTTAGCGTATGGCAATATCACGATAAACGCTAACGATCGGATTTCACACGCTAGAATTTATTTCATAATACGGTACAACAGATTGCAAGCGTTTATCGTGTATCGTATGAGTTCATAATAGGGGTGATACACCCCTATTATGAATTTTCATACGATAGGCGATAAACGCTTGCTAGCGTATCGTAAAAAATCAGCTTTCATATTGCGATTTCCACACGCCCGATAGATGTACTATTGTGAATGACAGCAGAGTTTTGTTTACAAATTTTTGTGAATCTATACGAAACAGATAGCAAAACAAAACGTAAATACTAACAAATCAATTGTTTTGTACGTAAAAGTGGCAAAGTTTTTAAAACCTGTAATAATAAATGTTTTCTGCAACCTCTGTTGCCTTTTTTATAAACTCAAATGAACAAATTAACGAAGCTTGCATAGAGGTCCTAGAAAGAAGAAAATTGAGAGATGCTTCCAATCTTCTTGAAATGAACTCTACATACATATTAAAAGTAAAAAAAAAAGTTGAATAAAAAAAATTGATTTCAGAGTATGTCTTAACAGACGCGCCCGTAAAAATAAGTCATCCATCCCAAATATTTTGAAGGTATGTGCCACTTTAAGGTTTCTTGCCCAGGGTGTTGCAACAGAGTGTTGAGGCTTTAGTTGGATTCTTTTGGATTTTTTAATAATTTTATATTTACTTTTATTTAAATAGCTCCCAACGTATCGTGCAAAAATTTATCAACGATAGCTAACGTAGAAAATTTAACAGCTGGTGCGGTAGTTAGCGTATGGCAATATCACGATAAACGCTAACGATCGGATTTCACACGCTAGAATTTATTTCATAATACGGTACAACAGATTGCAAGCGTTTATCGTGTATCGTATGAGTTCATAATAGGGGTGATACACCCCTATTATGAATTTTCATACGATAGACGATAAACGCTTGCTAGCGTATCGTAAAAAATCAGCTTTCATATTGCGATTTCCACACGCCCGATAGATGTACTATTGTGAATGACAGCAGAGTTTTGTTTACAAATTTTTGTGAATCTATACGAAACAGATAGCAAAACAAAACGTAAATACTAACAGATCAATTGTTTTGTACGTAAAAGTGGCAAAGTTTTTAAAACCTGTAATAATAAATGTTTTCTGCAACCTCTGTTGCCTTTTTTATAAACTCAAATGAACAAATTAACGAAACTTGCATAGAGGTCTTAGAAAGAAGAAAATTGAGAGATGCTTCCAATCTTCTTGAAATGAACTCTACATACATATTAAAAGTAAAAAAAAAAAGTTGAATAAAAAAAATTGATTTCAGAGTATGTCTTAACAGCCGCGCCCGTAAAAATAGGTCATCCATCCCAAATATTTTGAAGGTATGTGCCACTTTAAGGTTTCTTGCCCAGGGTGTTGCAACAGAGTGTTGAGGCTTTAGTTGGATTCTTTTGGATTTTTTAATAATTTTATATTTACTTTTATTTAAATAGCTCCCAACGTATCGTGCAAAAATTTATCAACGATAGCTAACGTAGAAAATTTAACAGCTGGTGCGGTAGTTAGCGTATGGCAATATCACGATAAACGCTAACGATCGGATTTCACACGCTAGAATTTATTTCATAATACGGTACAACAGATTGCAAGCGTTTATCGTGTATCGTATGAGTTCATAATAGGGGTGATACACCCCTATTATGAATTTTCATACGATAGACGATAAACGCTTGCTAGCGTATCGTAAAAAATCAGCTTTCATATTGCGATTTCCACACGCCCGATAGATGTACTATTGTGAATGACAGCAAAGTTTTGTTTACAAATTTTTGTGAATCTATACGAAACAGATAGCAAAACAAAACGTAAATACTAACAAATCAATTGTTTTGTACGTAAAAGTGGCAAAGTTTTTAAAACCTGTAATAATAAATGTTTTCTGCAACCTCTGTTGCCTTTTTTATAAACTCAAATGAACAAATTAACGAAGCTTGCATAGAGGTCCTAGAAAGAAGAAAATTGAGAGATGCTTCCAATCTTCTTGAAATGAACTCTACATACATATTAAAAGTAAAAAAAAAGTTGAATAAAAAAAATTGATTTCAGAGTATGTCTTAACAGACGCGCCCGTAAAAATAGGTCATCCATCCCAAATATTTTGAAGGTATGTGTCACTTTAAGGTTTCTTGCCAGGGTGTTGCAACAGAGTGTTGAGGCTTTAGTTGGATTCTTTTGGATTTTTTAATAATTTTATATTTACTTTTATTTAAATAGCTCCCAACGTATCGTGCAAAAATTTATCAACGATAGCTAACGTAGAAAATTTAACAGCTGGTGCGGTAGTTAGCGTATGGCAATATCACGATAAACGCTAACGATCGGATTTCACACGCTAGAATTTATTTCATAATACGGTACAACAGATTGCAAGCGTTTATCGTGTATCGTATGAGTTCATAATAGGGGTGATACACCCCTATTATGAATTTTCATACGATAGACGATAAACGCTTGCTAGCGTATCGTAAAAGATCAGCTTTCATATTGCGATTTCCACACGCCCGATAGATGTACTATTGTGAATGACAGCAGAGTTTTATTTACAAATTTTTGTGAATCTATACGAAACAGATAGCAAAACAAAACGTAAATACTAACAAATCAATTGTTTTGTACGTAAAAGTGGCAAAGTTTTTAAAACCTGTAATAATAAATGTTTTCTGCAACCTCTGTTGCCTTTTTTATAAACTCAAATGAACAAATTAACGAAACTTGCATAGAGGTCCTAGAAAGAAGAAAATTGGGAGATGCTTCCAATCTTCTTGAAATGAACTCTACATACATATTAAAAGTAAAAAAAAAAGTTGAATAAAAAAAATTGATTTCAGAGTATGTCTTAACAGACGCGCCCGTAAAAATAGGTCATCCATCCCAAATATTTTGAAGGTATGTGCCACTTTAAGGTTTCTTGCCCAGGGTGTTGCAACAGAGTGTTGAGGCTTTAGTTGGATTCTTTTGGATTTTTTAATAATTTTATATTTACTTTTATTTAAATAGCTCCCAACGTATCGTGCAAAAATTTATCAACGATAGCTAACGTAGAAAATTTAACAGCTGGTGCGGTAGTTAGCATATGGCAATATCACGATAAACGCTAACGATCGGATTTCACACGCTAGAATTTATTTCATAATACGGTACAACAGATTGCAAGCGTTTATCGTGTATCGTATGAGTTCATAATAGGGGTGATACTCTGACATCAATTTTGTTTAATTAACTTTTTTTACTTTTAGTATGTCAAGTACTTACAGTGTAGAGTTCATTTCAAGAAGATTGGAAGCATCTCTCAATTTTCTTCTTTCGTCAATTTGTTCATTTGAGTTTATATAAAAGGTAACAGAGGTTGCATAAACATTTTATTATAACAGCTTTTAAAAACTTTTGCCACTTTTACGTACAAGACAAATGAATTGTTAGTATTTACGTTTTGTTTTGCTACCTGTTTCGTATAGATTCACAAAAAATTTGTAAACAAAACTCTGCTGTCATTCACAATAGGACATCTATCGGGCGTGTGGAAATCGCAACATGAAAGTTGATTTTTTACGAAACGTATGAAAATTGATTATAGGGGTGTAAGTGTGATATCTTTAGCATAGACGTCAAAATTCCAAAGTGTTTGGATCACCTGATTTGTAATCATTGTGTATTCATACAAGTGAACATTTTTTCTATGCCTCCATTGCCATATCTTCTTGTCAAATAATAGCTGACAGGGAGAACGGCTGTCGCGAATTGCCAGAGATTGGAAGAAAGGTTTATTTTTTGCTCGCGGTTATTAAATTGGAAGTGCATTAAATTGCTCATTTGTGTTTGAAATCAGCTTTTCTTTTAAATGTGTATACAGAAAATCAGACTACATATTAATATTTATTTCTAAAATCTGGTTAATAGATTAAATGCGACCAGCCAGTTAAGCAAACATGTTAAAATATGTAAATAATGCAAAACGCCAGTCGTCTACAAAAATGTTTGAAAACCCTATTGGAAAATGATTTAAGTAATCGAACAGCGATTGAACAGGTGATGTTGTTGTTGTTGTTGTAGCAATGAACAGGTGATCGAAGCTGTTTGCTATTGTGAACGTTTTTGTCAAACATTCGCCAATTGTATGAATTCACAATGTTTGTAATTGACTATCGGTGTCTCATTCTGTATCTCTTTCTATCAGCCGCTGAAGATAGGCGGCCCAATGCGCCGCCATATTGAACAACACCCTGTCAAAACGCTAAAAAGTAGCCATATTGAACATGCTGTCAGGCAGTTGACAGATGAGATATCACACTTAGTTTGATTCACAATGTGCGCCACCTTCTATAATTCCATAATGGTTGGGAATAATTGTGGTGATTTTTTCGGGTTGGATTTTATATAAGGTGCCACGATTTTCAAACTTTTGTTGATTTGTAGGGGTAAAAGGGGTCCTAAAAATCACAAAATTATCATCCGCAACTCTAGGAAATTCTTAGTTTATGAAATATAAGCGTTTAAAAATGTAAATTTCACCGAACAAACTTAATGCGTTCTGACCGATTTATTTAAAATACCGCACTTGGAATAAGTTCAAATCATTAAACTGAGTTATTTTAGCCACTACCGATGTTAACAACTAAGCCACAACGCGTTTTAATTTAATAATTAACGAAACTTAAAACAGAAAAAATACACCCGCGTCGACGAGTTCGTTTGTTTATTTTATAATCGAATTGTCATCTGCAACCGAAATAATATGGCAGACCTGAAGGTAAGAATATTATGGAAAGGGTTGGATTTTATATAAGGTGCCACGATTTTCAAACTTTTGTTGATTTGTAGGTGTAGAGGGGGTCATAAAAATCACAAAATTACCATCCGCAGCTCTAGGAAACTCTTAGTTTATGAAATATAAGCTTTTTAATTTCCAAATTTAGTAAAATTTCAACTTAAGTCCTGCACTTAAAATTCGGGTCGCACATGTCGATAGCGATATCAAAAGACGCGTATTTGCGTCAAGATTCAGAATCCGAAAGCAGAAACTACATTTTTTTTCTCGGTTAAAAGTTATTCGCGGAGAACCCGTCGGTACTATTGCGCTTTTTTCGTTGTTGCAATTAAACAAACGAAAACCAATGAAGGAGGTAAATAGTGTTGCCAGCTCCGCAACAATATCTTTTTAACTTGTAGAAGATTATAAGGTGGTGACACGTCGACATAAATGCAAACAAACATACACTATCGATGTATTTTGTTTTGTAATTCTCTGAATAATTTGAAATTAATGTATTTGGCAGCGATTTAGTTTAGCACCCCCCGAGTTCGGGGTTAAACTTGGTATCAAATGAAAGAGGGAGTTCTCCCGATCACAAATATATTTAACTTAAAGTGCGCAGACTTATAGTTTACGAGTTATTTGATGTTAAAGCTTGCAAATTTAGCAAATTTCTATAGCACTCTCACTTACAATTTGCACATCTTTCAAAACCTTTATGCTCATAAATATCTATATAAATTGGTAACGATACACTTAAATTTTATTTTAGTATATTTCACATATAATTCTTGCATTGTTTTTACTTAATTTAAATGTTTTTATTAAATAAATCGCGCTTTTGTATCAACATTCACATTTATGCATGTATATATTTTATCGATGACATTACAAAGCTGTGCTGCCACATCAACAAAGAAAAAACAAATATAAATATTAACGTGCCACCTTTCAGTTAATAAAGAAAAAGGAAAATATATATTTTTACTACTATGCGGAAGGACATCACCGTGGCGGTAGCCACGGTTATACCACACACCCGGACTTGGTATGGCGTAGCCCAGGGTTTTTTTTAAATAAGCGCGGCCGAAGGCCGCCTACGCGGAAAGGTGTTCTACGCAGAATTACTGTGCATGGCGCAGCCGGTGTTGGATCGGCTAACATAACAATAAACATAAGAGTTATAAGGTAATATGCGGAAGGACATCACTGTGGCGGTAGCCACGGTTATACCACACACCCGGACTTGGCATGGCGTAGCCCAGGGTTATTTTAAATAAGCGCGGCCGAAGGCCGCCTACGCGGAAAGGTGTTCTACGCAGAATTACTGTGCATGGCGCCGCCGGTGTTGGATCGGCTAACATAACAATAAACATAAGAGTTATAAGGTAATATGCGGAAGGACATCACCGTGGCGGTAGCCACGGTTATACCACACACCCGGACTTGGCATGGCGTAGCCCAGGGTTATTTTAAATAAGCGCGGCCGAAGGCCGCCTACGCGGAAAGGTGTTCTACGCAGAATTACTGTGCATGGCGCAGCCGGTGTTGGATCGGCTAACATAACAATATACATAAGAGTTATAAGGTAATATGCGGAAGGACATCACCGTGGCGGTAGCCACGGTTATACCACACACCCGGACTTGGCATGGCGTAGCCCAGGGTTATTTTAACTAAGCGCGGCCGAAGGACATCACCGTGGCGGTAGAAATTGAGCCGTTATAGATAGAACATTGGATCAAATTGTGAATGGTGCTAAACGGGGATGGCTATCTAATGCAAAAATATAATTTAGAAAATCTTGCGCAGTTCAAGAGATGGCGCCAAATCGGGTTTCGGGGTCATATGTGTACCGATAAACTCCATTTTTTCATTGAAGGGTTAATTATGGAACTCTCAATCAAATTGTCGTTTAATCTACAAATGGATACCCACATATTGCCAAAAAAAAAAATTTCCTATCCTGCTTGGTTCAAGAGATATGCACACTAATCGGTTTCTAATCAGCACTGATCGACTAACCCATCAGTGTGCGGTAGAAATTGAACCGGTATAGATAGAACATTGGATCAAATTGTGAATGGTGCTAAACGGGGATGGCTATCTAATGCAAAAATATAATTTAGAAAATCTTGCGCAGTTCAAGAGATATGGCTACAAATCGGGTTTCGGGGTCATATGTGTACAGATAAACTCCACTTTTTCATTGAAGGGTTAATTATGGAACTCTCAATCGAATTTTCGTTTAATCTACAAATGGATACCCACATATTGCCAAAAAAAAAAATGTCCTATCCTGCTTGGTTCAAGAGATATGCACACTAATCGGTTTCTAATCAGCACTGATCGACTAACCCATCAGTGTGCGGTAGAAATTGAGCCGTTATAGATAGAACATTGGATCAAATTGTGAATGGTGCTAAACGGGGATGGCTATCTAATGCAAAAATAAAATTTAGAAAATCTTGCGCAGTTCAAGAGATAAGGCTCCAAATCGGATTTCGGGGTCATATGTGTACCGATAAACTCCATTTTTTCATTGAAGGGTTAATTATGGAACTCTCAATCAAATTGTCGTTTAATCTACAAATGGATACCCACATATTGCCCCAAAAAAATTTTCCTATCCTGCTTGGTTCAAGAGATATGCACACTAATCGGTTTCTAATCAGCACTGATCGACTAACCCATCAGTGTGCGGTAGAAATTGAGCCGTTATAGATAGAACATTGGATCAAATTGTGAATGGTGCTAAACGGGGATGGCTATCTAATGCAAAAATAAAATTTAGAAAATCTCGCGTAGTTCAAGAGATATGGCTCCAAATCGGGTTTCGGGGTCATATGTGTACCGATAAACTGCATTTTTTCATTGAAGGGTTAATTATGGAACTCTTAATCAAATTGTCGTTTAATCTACAAATGGATACCCACATATTGCCCAAAAAAAAATTTCCTATCCTGCTTGGTTCAAGAGATATGCACACTAATCGGTTTCTAATCAGCACTGATCGACTAACCCATCAGTGTGCGGTAGAAATTGAGCCGTTATAGATAGAACATTGGATCAAATTGTGAATGGTTCTAAACGGGGATGGCTATCTAATGCAAAAATATAATTTAGAAAATCTTGCGCGGTTCAAGAGATATGGCGCCGAATCGGGTTTCGGGGTCATATGTGTACAGATAAACTCCATTTTTTCATTGAAGGGTTAATTATGGAACTCTCAATCAAATTGTCATTTAATCTACAAAAGGATACCTACATATTGCCCAAAAAAAAATTTCCTATCCTGCTTGGTTCAAGAGATATGCACACTAATCGGTTTTTAATCAGCACTGATCGACTAACCCATCAGTTTGCGGTAAAAATTGAACCGTTATAGATAGAACATTGGATCAAATTGTGAATGGTGCTAAACGGGGATGGCGTGAAACTTTAAAGCTTTCCATTTAAACTTGGCTATAGATGCGTCAATCTACAAGGCTCCGAGGAAACCCTTTTCTTTCCTAAAGTTAAAATTTGTGAGATTTCCCACTTCATGTACGAAACATAGAAAAATTTCCGCCTGCGGCGCTTTTCTTTTATAAAATTCAAATTTGTGAGGTTTTCCTATTTCATGTCCAAAAAATGCGACGCTTTTCTTTAATAAGCTTTAAATTCCAGATGTTTTCGATTTCATGTAAAAAAGCTAACAAAATCAATATGGTAAACAGAATGAAATGTATAAGCATTAGGTCTGGGACTTATGGCAGGATTTTGTAGCCTTTGACAGACATAGAGGGAGATTTGCAAATATGCTTTGGTTATTTCAAAGTGAAGTAAGTAAAGTTGTATTGTTTATTTTATGGCGGTGTCAAAGCGAAGTAGCGCAGAAAAAGCACTTATGTCAGTTGAAGTCGTACGCGAAGCCAATGGCAAAAATAGTTATACCGTACACATCGGGCACTATCAAATACTCGTTGATAGTTTAACGAATACACATGTATGCATTCCTTGTTTTCGTTTGTTTAATTTCAACAACGAAAAAAAAGCGATAATTGTACCGGCCGGTTTTTCGCTAATAACTTTAAAAATGTTAAAAAAAAAATAGTTTCCGCTAATGAATTCTGAATCTTGACGAAAATACGCGTCTTTGGATACTAGTTTCGACAAGTTCGACGCGAATTTTAAGTGCAAAACTTAAGTCGTAATATTACCAAATTTCGGTATTTAAAAGCTATTTTTTCATAAACCAAGAGTTTCCTAGAGTTGCGGATGATAATTTTGTGATTTTTAGGACTCCCCCCACCCCCCGAAAAAAAAAAAGTTGGAAAATCGTGGCACCTTATATAAAATATTCCCCATTTTTTCAAAGAAACTGATAGCCCCGACAAAAATAATTTTTAATACAGCATCATCCACTGACTGATGACTTGATTGCAGGTATTTGCAGGGAAATTATCACATCAGCGCCATGTAATATGCAAAAGTGGCCAACCTTCAACATTTGTTGATGAAAGAACAGAATTAAACGGACACATTAACATTCCGGTAATTCTGTACGACAGCAGCTAATACGCGTCCAAAAATATCGAGAGGGGTGTCAAAAGACTCGTATTGACATCGACAACAATAATCCGAAGGTCAAATATTTTGGCTCTGTCAAGATATATTTGCAAGGTTAGGTTGAGGTGGCTGCCCGAGGGCACACTTAGGCCAGTAGTATTAGGCCCGTTGTGATACCACGAAAATACACCGTTATCTTTCCTCTTCGGACCATTTTGAGGACCTGATGAAAGCTACCAGGTCCTTAATGGCATGCTCCACAACCTGGCTCAGATTATCTAGAAATTGAGCACCCAGAAAGCGCTGCCGTGCCCCGCTTAGTGCTGGACAGTTGTAGATGAGGTGAACCACCGTTTCCTCCTTTGTTGTTGTTGTTGTAGCGATAAGGTTGCTCCCCGAAGGCTTTGGCGAGTGTTATCGATGTGATGGTCCTTTTCCGGATACAGATCCGGTACGCTCCGGTAACACAGCACCATTAATGTGCTAACCCGACCATCTCGGGAACGATTTATATGGCCAGATTAAACTTTCAGGCCATCTTTCCCTCCCCACCCCCAAGTTCCATGAGTGCTTAGGGTCGCCAGAGCCTCCTCTGTTAGTAAAACGGGATTCGCCGGGGATAGGTGAGATTGACAATTGGGATTGGAGAAGCTGTATATTGCGATGGCAACCTGAAGAGTTACGCTATACAGCCTCTTGAATCTGGTATTTTAGTCGCCTCTTACGACAGGCATACCTACCGCGGGGTTCTTTAGAGCTCCTACAGCAACGACGATAAGGCGCTTCTAACCTTTCTGCGTGCCTGCCTATGAGGCAAAGACCAGTTAGTGCCCCAACAAGTGTGGAAATTGTATCCCTTCATAGGTTATACACCTGACGGGATCTTTTAGGATCCCATTTAGGCCAGGTTTCTTTCGATGTTCCACACCCCGGTAGCTTGCATGTGGACAGGGCATATCTAAGCGTTCTTGGTCAGGAATAACTTGCCTGGTTTTACCCTGTCTAGCGAGTTCATCTGCAATGCAGTTTCTCTCGATGTCCCTATGTCCAGGGACCCATGTGAGGTGTGCACGGTTCTGTTGAGCCATCTCTTGAAGAGATCGGCGACAGCTTAATGCTAGTTCAGAATTGAACGAGTAGGAGCCAAGAGATTTTATGACAGCTTGGCTGTCGCTGAAAATAAAAATTTCTTTGCCGACGGTGTGTGCCCCTATCCTAGCTGCGGCTTCCGTTATGACTGCAACTTCTGCCTGGAATACACTGCAGTGGTCGGGTAGTCTGAAGGAGAGCTGGAGCCGTCCGCTGCTGCTGTCAATAGCAAGGCACCTATCCGACTCCGTCCAGTCATTCCTGCTGGGGATCTTTATCTTAAAGTTGGTTTCCGCAACTGTTGTGGTCGCACAGCGGTCCGTGCTAGGAGGAAGAAAACTATATTTATTCAGTATACTTGTGTCCTGTGGTTTTGTTGTTCCAACACGACAACTCCCTTAGACGCAGGGCTGACGTTACCGCCGCTCGATACCCAGCTAGATCCAATGGAAGGATGTCAAGAATGAGCTGAAGAGCTTCGCTAGGCGTTCTTCTTAGAGCCCCGCTTTTGCTTATCATGCTGGATCTGTGGACTTTACCCAACAAGTTTAGGTTTGATGTCTTGCTCAAGGCTGGCCACCATGGGACTATCCCATACATTAGTATGGGTGGGAAAATCGCGGTATAAATCCATCTGCATATGTTGGGGGGAGTCCCAATTTTTGTCAATGGCTCTTTTACTCGTATATTATGCAATGTACGCTTCCTTTTGTCGCTGAATGACGGTGTCCTTCCAGTTCAGCTTCTTGTCTAAAACTACGCCTAGAAATTTGGCCTTATCTGCCAGGCTTAGGTGCACCCCATTTAGCTCTGCTAGGTCTAGCGATGGTATTTTGTACCGCTTGGTATATAAGACAAGCTCAACTTTATCGAAATTGACGGTACGCTATGGTACCTGCATCAAGTCGCATAAAGTTTGAGGGAACCTGCCTCTGTAGGCAATCGCTTGTTCATCAGTATATGCCACACCCTTCCCGCTCCCCAAACTAGTAGCTCTTAATAGCGAGTTTACCGTTAGGTTCCATAGTAGAGGGGAAAGGACACCACACTGGGGTATGCTCCTTGCGACAAATCGTGTTATATCAACCTTCCCCAGTGAGGAAAGCACTTTCCTTCCCTTGAGCAGTTGATCAATCAGTCCCATTAGGGGTCAAGAGGCTGCCTTATATTTGTGCAGATTTATCTGGAGCAACCTCAGCATGAGCTGTCCGTGTCCAAAGAGGTAATCGAAAGGGATGCGTGCTGTGCGTCGCCACGTTATACGTGCTCGAGAGCTTCCTAATTCAGGGCCAAAACGATCTGTCTCCTAGGTCCTACAGTGTCCTCGACCTGAATGACACTCCAGTCCTGCGTTGGGAGAGCTGGGTTCATGAGATGCAGCATCCTGAGAATTCTCTCAGGTTCTGCTGAAACCCATGCGCTAGCCTTTGGCCGAGCCGGAATGTCCGTCCAGTCGACGACCTCGATAATCGCCCGGGGATAGGCTTGTCCCAGCTTTGCGGCTGCTGCCTTGTACAGCGCAACAGACCTTGCGTCTTCGCAAGCGAGGACCTTGATCTGGCGGCGGCGGACTACCCGGAGACTCCATCAGCACGTCGAGAACGGCGTCTTTAGGGATTGCACCACGGTCATTCCCTCGGTCCAGGATTCCTCCCAAGTCGCTCTTCCCTCTAATCATGATAGCTCTTCCTACTACACTAGGGCGTATGGGTTCCCTTGGTGTTGTCCTTCCCCTTGTGGAGGAGGACGAAGATTCTTTTTGTTACTCATATTGTTCGTACGACCCCTTGCTAGACGATGCCAGCTTAGGGTCAATTTATTGGAAAGGGGAAAAAGTGTCGTCCACCGCGGCAGAGCCCCTTACCGCGGTAAGACCATTTCTACTCTCTGAGGCGGCCCGGTGTCAGAGAGGCTCCGTACAAATGCCATATTAACCTCCCGGCTGCAAACCATCCAATGGGCACGGTGCCGCATAACACCCTGGACTGGGAGGGAGCAGATCTTGGTCATCGCTCACCTTAGGACTAGGCCACCACAGTTATGCAGCCCATTTCTAAACGAAAATTCCGTGCGAGTTTTTTCCCTTCTCCCATTCCTCGCATTCTAAATAAAAATTCCTTGTGAGTTTTTTCACTTCTCCCTTTCCTCCTATTCTGAACAATGTTCGAAAAAGAGGAAACCGGTTATGGGAGAAAAGTAGGTATTATGATGTGAGGGAGAGGGAGATTTCTTTGCCATTTCATAGGAGTTTTTTTACTATTTAATTTAAGGGAATGCATCAAAATAGTTTAAGGAAATTGGTTCTTTTAAGAAAAAACACTTATTTGTACAAATTTGTGCTAAAATATGTATTTACATTCTACCACAATATCCTCACTGTTAATAAAACAACAACAACAACCATTATTATTTATTTTAAGTTGAAAAGTATATCATAAGCAACGGAAGAGCTCTTTGTATATTTGATGCAGCCATTCAGAAATTGCGCAAGGATTTTTTAAGAAGGCTTAAGTAGATTTTGGCATATGGCGAAAGGCGAACTCAACTCGACGTGGCCGCCAGAAAATTGCTTTGCAGAATGAAAGCAGGCAACTCCGGCGGATTTGTGTTATCCCGCCGCCTTCTTATGCTCCCCGGTTGATGTTGCTGTGGCACCAATTCATTACTCATTTCAGTGAATACCACATGAAATGCAATAATGTGCATTGTTTATACCTCATTTCTTAATTTCAAATAAATTCGTGTAATTTCTACCTTGGATGGTTAATAAAACAGCAGAAACGTTCGGATTAATTATCTTAATACTTTATTCTTCAGCCGTCAATCCAATAATAAACCGGAAGTTCACCATCTTCTCTTTTCTTCCTTTACAGTGATGTATTTTTGTTTATTCTATTACCCTACAAGGCGGTGGTGGTGTGGTTACCACACACACAATCACAATCGTTTCCTACGCCGATGACTGCACAATAATGGCCACAGGCCCAGGCCCAAAGATCGATGCGCTATGCAATAAAATAAACGGCTACCTCCCTGATCTCTCCAGTTTTTTCGCCTCGCGAAACCTGGCATTATCACCGACTAAATCTTCCGCGACCTTATTTACAACATGGAGGCCCCAAATGTCGACCATTTTGAACATCCACGTCGATGGCACTACGGTACCGACTGTCCGACACCCCAAAATCTTGGGTGTGACGTTTGATCAGGATCTACATTTTGGTGAGCACGCAGCCGCAATTGTTCCGAAAATCCAGAGCTGTAATAAAATCCTCAAATCCCTTGCTGGCAGTACCTGGGGAAAAGATAAAGAAACACTCATTACTACATACAAAGCAATTGGCCAGCCGTTTACTTGCTACGCGTCACCCATATGGTCGCCAAGCCTAAAAATTACCCACTGGAAGAAGCTACAGGCCTGCCAAAATACTGCTCTCAGAATCGCCACGGGCTGTCTTCTTATGTCCCCATAACACCATCTACATAATGAGGCGAGAATACACCCCATCAGGGAGAGAAATGAGATGCTAACCAAACAGAAACCTGGGCATCCAAACAGACATATCAATAGTTCCCGAGATGGTGGGGCTAGTACCACAATGGTGCTTGTTTATTTATTTAATTATTTATTAGTCTAAAAATTTAACAATTAATCAGACTAAGAACTAAAGACCGGAACGTAGATAGATAGATAATTTATTGAGGATTGCAAAGTGACTTGCACATCTCCTTCACAGCCTTCATCCTAGCCGACTTCCTTGATGAACCCCAGCAGTGTTCTTGGCTTGAGGGATTAAATGTGGGAATGCTCTGGCCATGGTGAGCCCATAAACTTAGCCCTACATCTTGAAATTGCGCCGCAATCTAGAAGGATATGGTCCACCGTCCGCTGATCCATCACAAAATCGGTATGTGTTGTTCGATATTATACCCAGCTTTTGCATGTGACTGTTCAGTCTACAGTGTCTAGTAAGAATAGCCGTTAGGGTTCTTAGGTTATCTTTTCGAGAGGCCTATTAATGCCCTATATCGAGTTGTGCTGTAACCCCCTAACAGTAAGTTAGATTGACTCAGGCCTGGCATATTGCGCCAATGTTCTCTCTTTTCCCTCCCTTCTGCTAATAAATGCCTCTGTGGGCCAACTGGCAGGAACGGCTCGGGATCGATGGGTTATGCAGTTGCTGCCTCTCTTTCCGTGTTGTCCGCCTGCGACCGATCACAAATTGTCATCAATGTCCTCTAACGGGAGTCCAAAGAAACTTTCTGTTTCAACAGGGGTGGACCATAATGAGAGGAGTGTTAGAGGCGTTTGTTCCACAATACAGTTAAAGAGATGGTTGGTGTCATGTGGGGACACATTACAAGCAGGACAATGTTTTGTATGTCTGGGTTGATTCTGGATAGGTAAGAGTTTAACCAGTTACGGTATCCAGATCGAAGTTGAGAGTGACTACTCGCGTTTCCCTAGGGAGAGTGCGTTCCTCCTCTGCTAGTTTTGTTCTTTGGGTACAGGAATCACCGGCTTAGAGGTCCGACGCCTGTTTGTGGAGTTCACTGAAGACATGCTTGTGTTTTTTAGCTTCATACGGCTGTGTTATCAGGTGCCGTATTTCCTCATAATGTAATGAGGTCGTGAACAACAAGAGCCACAAAAGATTTATAAAAGTTACGAGGACGCTGGATTTTGGAATCTAGCCCAGAGCAACCTGTCCGATGCAACCATCCCTTACACGTGAAACACTGACAAGAGTATTTATTTTTTTAATTTAATTTATTGATTATTACGGCTGTTTAGGCCTAAAACTTAAACTACTAAGTACAATTCATTGTTATAATCACTTATTTCTATTGAATATGCTGTTGGAATGCCATGTGATTCCGATCAGCATATTTACTGGCGTGACAAACGGACGAGTCTGGGAGCCAGTCATTTAAGAAAGGTTGGAAAGGACGCGTTTCCAATCCTCCAGTGCTCCCAGCTTAAGGCAAGAAAATTTGGAACTTATATTTTTCAAATATATTTGTATTTTAAGCTGTCAGAATGTATTGGTCTCCGATCAACACAGCTAAACCTGTCTTTGGATATTGGAAATTGAAAATAACGTGTACCCAATCACCCCTCCACTTTGTTTAGTAAAGCCGCTGTCGGAATGCATGAAGATTCCGATCAGCCCAGCTCAAAATATAATGGGAGGTTGAAAAGGACGTGTTTCCAATCCCCCTGCTCCAACTTTTGTTTGACCTTATTTTGGTTACACATCATATGATTTTATTGTTATATTAATGCTGTCGGAATGCGAGTGATTCCGATCAGCAACAGTAAATATAGGCTGAAAATACAGAATTCCAGCGAAATTAGCTGTTGGAACTGTCTTGGAGTTACAGGTGGCGACTGATTTTCTTTTCCTTAGGGCCGGGTGCAGTGTATTTTGCTGCTACCAATATTACCATTCCCTTTTCGCGCTCCAGTATCGGTATATCATGTAAAAAAATAAAAGAAAAAAAAACTTTATCTTATTGGAATGGTTTTACAATGCTCCAATAAACTTTTTTTAAAAGTATTGAAGTTATTACTACTTTTTATGTGATTAGGAAGTTCATTGAAATATTTCAGGCCCTAAAAAGATTATTTTCCGGCAAACGCAGCAAACCCATTTCTCAGTACTGGGGTCAGGAGAAGGACCCGGATTGGGGTCGATACCTTCCCGGAAGAGGAGAGTATGGCGCAGACCCGCTGCAAGGATCTGCTGGGAGGTTGGCAATTTGTGGAAGAGACGCAACAAATTAAACATTGAGTCCGCCTGCTGTTGTTGTTGTTGTTGTAGCGATAAGGTTGCTCCCCGAAGGCTTTGGGGAGTTTTATCGATGTGATGGTCCTTTGCCGGATACAGATCCGGTACGCTCCGGTACCACAGCACCATTAAGGTGCTAGCCCGACCATCTCGGGAACGATTTATGTGGCCACATTAAACCTTCAGGCCATCGCCTCCCTCCCACCCCCAAGTTCCATGAGGAGCTTGGGGTCGCCAGAGCCTCGTCTGTTAGTGAAACAGGATTCGCCGCGGATAGGTGAGGTTGACAATTGGGTTTGGAGAAGCTATATATTGCGCTGGCAACCTGAAGGGTTGCGCTACATACCCCTTGAATATGGTATTTGAGTCGCCTTTTACGACAGGCATACCTACCGCGGGTATATTCTGACCCCCTTACCCGCTGGGGGAGAGTCCGCCTGCTCATTACCCTCCACTCCCCTGTGGCCTAGGACCCAGGGCAACAGTACTACGTTGTGTGCTCCTATTGATTCAGCTTTTCTACGCACTGAAGGACCAGTGCTGACTTTATTTCGAACGCCGCAAATGCCTTTAGTAGGGACTGCTGTCTGACTGAGTATGGCAATTGTTTCATTGGGGTATCAGCGCTGAAGGTTCAGCTTAGCGCACTAACTTATGGCGAATACTTCCGCTTGGAAAATGCTCGGATGTGCTTTTGGAGGTACTGATAATTTGGCTCTGGGTCCGAAAACTCTGGCCCCAATCCCCTCTGGTGTCTTCGAGCCACCTATGTACCATACGATCTTGAGCAGACTAGTAATACATTGCACCCGCTTATACCTATACAGCCGTACCAAGAGACCGAGAAGCCCAATACATATTGGCACAACCGGAGCACTGCTGGACATCCATCCTATATGAAAGCTATGCATTCAAAAGTGTTTGTACCAGTGGCTGGTGCACACCGAACTGGACCAATGTATACTATATTGAGGCCTGCACAAATACCAAGCTATGTTTATGTAAATCAGGGATGCACCTTAACGTTAAGCTAATCGTTTATCAAAAAATTTCCACCGTTTCCGTTGAAACACTTCGAAATATTATCGATAAAGAAATTATCAAGATAAATTGTATCTCGTTTTTAACCGAAACGAAAAGCTTTCGTTAACGTTAAAAACGTTAACGAAAACGTGATACTTTATGTTTGAATTGTGCTGGCAATGCTATAGCCATGGTGAAGCCGTAAGGTGGCAACAACGAGCGCACATACACACACAAACTCTATGTAATTTGTTTGTGTAATTCGTTGGTGGTAATGTCAAAAATACTCTGAGAAATGTTCGTACTGTCAAAATTCATCAGAAACGTTGCAATCAGCTTGGCTAATGCCTTCACCTTTAATGACTCCGCCATCAATCAGCTTTGCCAGCATAGTTTGAAATTAATAATCAACATAAACGATTTGATTTCGTTTTGATATGGCAGAAAACGAAACGAAATCATTTCGTTAATTTGACGATCTTAACGTTAATAAACGAAACGAAATGACTTCGTTTCGTTTATTAACGTTGATTATCGTAACGAAATGATATCGTTTCGTTGGTTAAGCATGCCTGATGTAAATAATGTTTCTGCTAATGTCAATTTGCACGGTTGAGCACATACAGTACCTACGTTTATACAAGGTGGAACACCACACTACCTACATGGCGATGTAGCCACCGATCAGGTTGTTGTAAGAGATTAATTAAAATATGTTATTCATAAACACTGATTCTTATATTTTCATTATCATTAAACTGTAGACTAGACTCATGACGGGTATTCTTACTGGACACTGCCTTCTGGCGTCACATGCCTTTAAATTAGGCTTGGTCAGTGATAGCAGATGTAGGAAGTGCGGGTTGGAGGAGGAAACGATCGATTACGTTCTGTGCCCGTGCCCTGCGCTTGCCGGGCTAAGACTCCAGCTGACAGCTGTCAGATCTAGAAGCAGCAAGTGGCTTAAGTTCTAGGAAGCCGCTAACCCACTGGAGCCATGAGAAGCGTGAGTGCACTTTGGGTGTCCCAAGACAAATTCCGTACCTGCTCCGAATAAATTGTAGCTATCTAAGCGAAAAAGTACTCCCTTTTGATACAGATGAGGGACTAAGAAAGCACAACACCACGGGCGGTGTCCCTCAGGGATCTGTTCTAGGTCCAATTCTTTGGAATGCGATGTATGGCGGGGTGCTACAAATCGACCTTCCCGGAGGCACGGAAATTGTCGGCTATGCAGATGATATTGCCGTAGTAGCAGTCGCCAAGAAACTTGATCTGCTCAAAGCATTATGTAATGACGCCGTGGGAAGAATAAACGAATGGTTGAACACGGGGCTGGAGATGGCTAGCAATAAGACAGAAGTGGTTCTGATGAGCTCAAAGCGGACTGTGGATGAGTTGGTCCCAACCATAGGAGATTATCAAATACATTCAAAGCCCTCCTTGAAATATCTAGGGAGTAATCATTGACTCAAAACTAACTTTTAGGGAGCACTTCAGGGCGGTGGGTGAGAAAGTTTCTAGAGTTAGTGGAACCCTAACGCGAATAATGCCCAACATCGGCGGCCCAAGCGAAGCTACCCGTCAGCTATTATCCAAAGTAACCAGCTCTATAATATTATATGCGGCGCCAGTATGGCACAGAATGGTCCACCAAAAAGTTATACTAGCAGCCTACCGCATTACTGCTATACGAATAGCATGTGCTGTTCCCACGACGCGATCCATGTTTTATCCAGGAAAATCCCAGTAGATCTACTCTCAGGTGAAATGGCCGATCTGTATGGCATTAGATTCAGCCGACCATCTCAAGATGCTAAGAAAAGCGCAAGGTCACGAACAATAGTTAGGTGGCAAGAACGGTGGGAAGATTCGAGAAAAGAGCGCTGGACCTTCATGCTAGTCCGGAATATAGCGTAATGGTACAAGCAAAAACAAGGCGAACTAAATTACCATCTCACACAGATATTGAGCGGGCACGGTGGCTTCAAGGAATATCCACATAAGCGTGGGGTAGAGGAGCATCCTTTCTGTCCAAGCTGTCCATCCGAATTGGAAAGCGCAGAACATGTAATGTTTCACTGCCCTCGTTTTCACGGCGAAAGACTGTCTGTAAACAGAGTTTTTGGAGAGGAACCTTCCATTAGGAATTTAGTTCCACGAATTTGCGGACAAATAGATTGTTGGATTGCTGTGAGCAAGATGGCCTTTATAGTAATGACGAAATTGATGCATGCCGAAAGGGAGCGCAGAGAAATGCGCATACGAAGTAGTGGCGACTAAATCGCCTTGGAGACAACCAAACGTTTATTTTCCTGTCCAAAACAGAACTGGTGCACGGCACTGCTGCTAAAGAAGGATGGCGTAGCCATATCAATTCGTTCCCGGGTTAGTCGGGGAAAGCAATTTTAGCATTAATTTTTCCTTTTCAATTTGAACATCCATTCAAGAACTTCGCATAATAGATTAAACAGTCAGCTGTATTTATTTGTTATTGTAGCACGTCTAATTAATTTACTCGTAACATAAATCAATTGTCCCTTGTTATAGTTTTATGTTCTCTATGAATGCAACAGCAAAGTATCTTTGGGTACCCCTGCCAACGGAAGATGCATAGGCATGGTGGAGGTTCATTTGAAGTTACTTTACCAGGTCCTGATTCTAGTTATCTGAAATTTCTCTTGTGCCTTTTGCCTCTCAGAAAAGAGCTATGTGTGGAGCCCTATTTATGGAACACTTTTCGGCTTATATTAAAAACTTTTAATCTATTCTTACTGATATGAGTTTCTTTTTCATTCTAGGTAATTTGATTTTGACGATGTGAGGATAGAAATATCCCAAATATTCCAGCTGTGGCTGTAAGAACATACATTTGCTCAAATTAGAAGAAAACTGCACGGTTGAGCACATCCAGTACCTACCTTTATACAAGGAGGAACACCACACTACTTTCACGGGGATGTAGCCACCGATAACATTGTTGTAAGAGCTTATTTTAAATATGTTATTCATAAACACGGATTCTAATATTTTGTTTTGGTTTTTACTTTAGAGTCAACCTGTTATATAAGCGCCTTCAGATGTAATAGTTACCGCGGACGCGGTCACAGGAGTCGTTCACTACGTGGGGATTACACTAATCAAGGACTTTCAATATCGGAAGGTTTTCCAGCACCATAACAACACCAACAATATGTGCAGTCACCCGAATAAATTGTACAACAAACGTTAACACCACATCATCAGCCAGCAACAACAACAACAATCGCAACAAGTTGAAACTTCTAAACAATTAATGACTAGTGAACCACCAACATATCCACAATATGCGCAAACATCAACACCAACTTATGTCGCCTACTTTGCAACACGGTGAAGATGGCCAAGGCCATTCTGATTCTAATACTGATAAAGGCGAACCATTGGCAAATTTAAAAACTCAAACAGACCACGAAAAATGTTAATGATGGTATTAATTCTAGTACGGATAGTGAATAATTTAAACCTAGGAAAAAAGCTAAACTTGATAAAAAACTTAACCGAAGATGACGATGTTTCTAATTCTAATACTAAGGAAGATGAACCTTTGACAAATATGAAGCTTACAACAGAGTTATCAAAAAACGACGATTATGATAATGATGTTGATGCAAAGTCCAATGTTGAAAATGATGAAAATTATGAAACAGAATCTGAAAATAGTATGAGTGTGGATTATAACCTGAAGCAAAACTGTCATATCCGGTACGACCAGAATTAGATGTTAAGAAAAGAGCCTACATAAAGAGGTTTAGTATATTTATGGAAAATTTATCATGAGACAATGCCCAATGTATGTATTTCAATTAAATTCAGCACATTGTTGGAAAAAGCATCTAAACTTTATGCATCGTGTAGAGAAACCAGAACATTTACAATGTAAATTTTGTGATATTCAAGCAGCTACACCAAGCTTCAACAAATTATTGGACCATGAGATTTCTCATATGCCCAATAGTCATTATTTAAAATGTAAATTATGCGATTGGAAGACGAAAATACATTCAAGTATGAATTTTCAATTACGTGTACAACACGCTGAAACAATTGATGTAACAACGAAAAGTTTAGAATTGACTGTTTGTCCATATTGTAATCACAATGGTATTTACGCAAACACTTAATACAGGAACATAAGAAATCAGTGGATGAAAGAACATCTTTTCTATGTTTAGAATGTGGTGAACAATTTAGAAAAAGTACAAGTTTACGTGTACATGTTTATGAAAAGTTTGCTCATTGTACACCACAAGATTTGAACGGAAAGATCTTGGGGGTATGGTTACACCTATGTGGCATCTACAAGCTATTTATAATGACTAGTATGGAATGAATCCGGATATGGAAGAAAACGGAGGTGACGAAATGAATCACCATGCTTCTTTGGATTCTGGTGATACTCCTGACATGCTTCCTAATTTCGCTACGTCTGATCTTACTATACCTACCAAACTAATATGACTCTGCAAACTGATGAGCAACACTACCAGCGCAGGAAAAATAAGAACTTCAAAACAAGGTTTCGGAAAGGGCACGACTATGAATAGACGTTAATGTATTTATATAGTTTATAAATATAAAAATTCACATATGTAAAGTTCACTAGAGTAATAAGGGAATAATTTAAATTGTAAAAAAAAAACATTGTATATATGAATTATTTATAATTAAATATTATCTGAACATAAATGACGCGTTTCATTCATGGAAAAAGCGATTTGTCAGAAGGTAACCGGTCCGGGTAACCGATAGGCCAGTTACCCGTGTTGTTGTTGCATATGTTTTGGTTAGCGATAACGAAAACATACCTAATGAGGTAACTTAAAAATGTAAATAAAATCGAGCGAGAAGGAATGTCGAAAACACAATAGGTAAGAGCGAGAAAGCGAGTCACACGTACACTATTTTGAGAGAGCGCATGCGTTACCTTTTTCCCGAAAGCAATGTAAAAGTCATTAAGACGATAATTGGTGACCAACTTATTGGTAACGATTAAGTAATCGATTAGGTAACGGGTACCTGTCTTGTAGGGTAATTATCCCTACAAGCCGGAGGTAACTAGTTCACCCACACATTCAAAGCTTTTTTCGCTCTCCACTAACACATCGACGTTTCTTGCTGTCATCGAAATGACAGCGTCATCTTAATAAGACAATTTATTAATTATTCCGGGAAATATTTTAAAATGATGAAAAACTATAATGTGGTAATTAAACTAAAAAAGTGTTTGTGCTACGGGCTTTTAGGTGTGACGTGTGTTAGCTGTTTAGGCACTTCTAAATTAACCTGGCGCATTAACTAGAGGCAGCCAAGTCCTCTTGCCACCAATTGGAATTGGAAGATTCGATGGTAATAGTCAGGCATGCTTAACCAACGAAACGATATCATTTCGTTACGATAATCAACGTTAATAAACGAAACGAAGTCATTTCGTTTCGTTTATTAACGTTAAGATCGTCAAATTAACGAAATGATTTCGTTTCGTTTTCTGCCATATCAAAACGAAATCAAATCGTTTATGTTGATTATTAATTTCAAACTATGCTGGCAAAGCTGATTGATGGCGGAGTCATTAAAGGTGAAGGCATTAGCCAAGCTGATTGCAACTTTTCTGATGAATTTTGACAGTACGAACATTTCTCAGAGTATTTTTGACATTACCACCAACGAATTACACAAACAAATTACATAGAGTTTGTGTGTGTATGTGCGCTCGTTGTTGCCACCTTACGGCTTCACCATGGCTATAGCATTGCCAGCACAATTCAAACATAAAGTATCACGTTTTCGTTAACGTTTTTAACGTTAACGAAAGCTTTTCGTTTCGGTTAAAAACGAGATACAATTTATCTTGATAATTTCTTTATCGATAATATTTCGAAGTGTTTCAACGGAAACGGTGGAAATTTTTTGATAAACGATTAGCTTAACGTTAAGGTGCATCCCTGGTAATAGTCTAGTTGAGTGGTCGACTGCTAATACGCGACGCAAAAATTCGAGAGTGGTACCCAGAGACGCGTTTCGGCCCCAGGATCTCGAATCCGGTGGCGGAAAACCTCTATCTCTGATACTTTTCGAGATATTTGCGAAAAACCCCCCAAAAATGCCCTATCTTTAAACCCCACTTATACACTCACTGCGCACTGATCACTCACTTCACCACTTTTAATCATTTTATTAACATGTTTTCTCTTTTTTTTTATAAAACATTCAACCAAAATAGTTTTATTTTTATTATTTTCTTTGTTTTATAGCACAATAAACTTATGTTCCACCAAAATATTTGCGATGAAAAACTGCCAACTTTGCCACTGGATTCTGCTTTTAGTTCCATTTATTACACCCGCTTACACTATGCGCTTTAAAAACAAGTTCCACAAATATACCACGGAATCTTACCTCATGTCTACACTCGCCATCGTCATTCCGGTTTTTGTTATTTTACGTAAAACTACTAAAGGATCACGAAAAATATTGAAAAGGCAACGCAAGATCGAAAAGTAATGCTGAAAACATCTATTTTTAACATTCTCAAGAAAAAAATTTTATTTCAATAAATTATTGTCAACCACTATAAAACCACGTTAAATTATATAAGTTACATAAATTACACGTTTGTTTTATTTATTCTGAAAAATGGGTTTTATACCTATGATGGTATTTCATCATTACCTAGAGCTCAGCGCCTCTTACTCAACTGTCACATAAGGATAGAAATACTTCACTTGGTATTTTATTACCAAATATATATGGGTACTCGTAGCATACTTGGTAGACTTAGTTGATTTGAGAACTGTCATGCTTGGCATTGTGGATAAAACAAGTCTGATATCCTATCCGTAAACTCCCTGACAGGGTGATCAAGATGGCTACCTTTTAGTGATTTTAACAGCAAGTTCAATATGGCGGCGCATATCTTCAGCGGGTGATAGAAAGAGATGCAGAATGAGACCATGATAGTAAATTAAAAATCAGTTGATCGGTTCTATTTGTAATTTTGACGTCTATGCAGAAGTTATCACACTTGTCTAATCCACAATGATGCTTGGTAGGCTTAAGTTGATTTGACAACTGTCAGATAAGTTCCGTTTAATGATGTTTGAATGTGATTGATAACTCAAGTCATTTTGCTTTTCAAAAATAAAAATTTCTTTTGGAAAAATAAACATTAATTTTTTTTTTTATTTACTGGACTTTGGAGCTATTGCTTTAATGGCTGGTAAGGCTGCCTAAAGTAATCCTCGCGTTCTAATGAACAGTGATACAGATCCCGATAGAAATTTAACATACAAATGCAACAACAATGTGATTATTATTGCATTTGCATATTAAATTTTTATCGAGATACTCTTTATTGGAATGCAGGGAATATATTTAAGTACGTGAATACTTATTAATCTTTAATTAACAGATTAGAAAATGGAAACGGAAACAAGGAGAAACGAAGAGGACGAGGCACTTATTGATTTTGTGCGAAAGCATGAGTGGCTCTACAATGTCAAATCAGCTATGTATAGGAATACCCAATCCAAGAATAGACTGTGCAAATAAATTGATTATTTCGTATAGGTCGGCCTCTAGTTGATTCTCGGATTGAGATACAAATTATAGAGTAGCCTATTTTGGACCAAGTTAAACGGACTTGACCAGATTTCATAAAAATTCTTGAAGTGGTTTCCGCGATCACCGGCGCGAGTTTTCCATAAATATAACACGGTGAAGTGCATTAAGATATGTTGACTTTTATAAACATAAACAATATTGGACAGTCAAAAATAATGACGGATATAATTTGACAAAGAATAATTACGTTAACCTGACTTTACAAGAAAGCGGTACCGCTTTCCTAGGGAATCAAGCCTTTAATGTGAATTACCAAAATATGTCGTACTGTAAAGCGCCGCTACTGCTACATGTCGTGCAGCGTAATGGGCTTACCTTAAGAAATGACTTCTTCGTGGTTAACGTTAACCACTTTGCTCACCATTTTGCTAACCAATTTTTACGTAAAAAAAACTAGTTAGTGGTGAGTTTTTTCGTCTATGCTTTGGTCATCATTCGTTGACAGCTTGTATTCAAATTGGAGTGTCAAGTTGCCTTTTAACAGCTTTTTACTATTAATTTGAATTAAATCACCGCAACGACTGCATGGTAAGTTCTAAGAATATTTTTGGTAATTGTCTAGTTGAGGGGTCGACTGCTAATACGCTACCAAAAATATAGAGAGAGGTGTCAAAAGACGCGTATTAATCTCGAGAACAATAATCCGGTGGCGGAAAAGAAAAATTTTACATATGTCCGGAGATATTTGCAGTTGAAGTTGGCGATTTTCATGTGGTTGTTGTTGTGTTCGTACCCACCAAAAAATTGTGCATCACCGTGGCGGTAGCCACGGTTATACCACACACCTGGACTTGGCATTGCGTAGCCCAGGGTTATTTTTTAAAAGCGCTGCCGAAGGCCGCCAACGCAGAAATACCATTCCTAATTAATACGCGTCTTTTGACACCTCACTCGAAATTTTTGGTAGCGTATTAGCAGTCGACCCCTCAACTAGACTATTACCCGGAGGTACCCGCGGGTCTTTTTTCGGGTTTTCGTTAATATCTTTTGAACGAGTTAAAATTTTTATTTTCCGCCTTCGGATTATTAATGCTAATGTCAAGACGCGTCGTTTGACACCTCTCTCGATATTTTTGGTAGCGTATTAGCTGTCGACCCCTCAACTAGACTTTTACCACATTTTTATAAATATAAAACTAATTTTGTTTTTTTTTGCCAATTTACTGCATTTTATACCATTTTTGTGAAGTTTTGGTAAGTTTGAAATTTCATTTTCTACTTTTATTATTATACAATAGTTAAGTTGAAAATTTTCATGTGGCCGCCAAAACAGAAAAGTTTCTGTGTAAATACTGTAGATCCCACCGGAAAATAAAAATTTTATCTCTACCCCTGTTCTAAATATTATCAAGTGTTTCGACGACTAACCACGTTAGCAAAGATATTGTCTACTCGTATAGGGTCTTTTAAATACATCTTAATCTTAATCTAGTATCTAATACTGTTTTCACACAGAAACTTAATGATCTCATTTCACCTGCTAATGAAATCGTAAATTTTTTGCTTTCACACAGAAGTAACTGCTGGATTAGTATGAAGGATGAGACAGACAATCATGGCGGAACGATACAAGGTGGGAGCATGGTGACATACCTACAAACAAAAAAAATTCCATGTACTTGTAAATTCGAAGGACAAATGTCAAAATCGTACTGCGCCGGTAGTTGATGTATCAAATCAAATAAAAAAGGTTATAATCAGCTGTTCGATGCGGCCACCTTGTATCGTTCCGCCATGTAGACAATGACATTTGCTTTGAAAACTAAGAAGCGGAAACGGAAGAGGAACGCTGCAAACAGAGTTGCATTGTGCTTTTGACTTCAATAGGCATTCGATTAGCTACTAATGAAATAATAATAGATTCGAATTTTGTAGGGAAGATTGAGCTCAATAAGCGTCTTAATGTAGAAAATTGCCTTTATTATTCAATAAGCCGTCTGTGTGAAATTAGTATTAATGTAGAAAATTGCCTTTATTATTCAATAAGCCGTCTGTGTGAAAATAGTATAAGCTTATTTAATATCTAATCAAATATCTAATCTAATCCGTCTTGGTCATTTCGGGGCTTTTTCTCGACTAATACGGGATCATTTGGGGACCTTTCGGCATTATTTCTGGATGGTTCTCGGGGTCCGTCCGGGATCCCGTCAAGGTCATGTCGGGACTATTAGGGGATCATTGGAGGACCTTTCCGGCATCATTTCTGGATAGTTTTCGGGATCCGTCCGAGATCGCGACGGGGTCATTTCCGGATCATTTGTGGTACCTAGCGGCATCATTTCTGGATGGTTTTCGGTATCCGTCCGGTATCCCGTCGGGGTCATTTCGGGACTTTTTCGGGGCTAATACGGGATCATTTGGGGACCCTTCCGGCATCACTTCTGCATGGATTTTGGGATCTGTACGGGGACCCATCAGGGTAATTTCGGGACTTTTTCTGGATTATTTCGGGATCATTTGGGGACCCCTTAGGGGTCATTCTATGACTTTCTGTATTATTTCGGGATCATTTGGGGACCCTTCCGGCATCAATTATTGATCATTTGCCGGATCCATCAGGGTCATTTCGGGACCATGTTGGGATCATTTGGGAACCCTTCCGAGGTCATTTCTGGATCCGTACAGGATGCCGGAGGAGTAATTTTGCGATTTTTTTTTTTTACTTTTTCGGGATAGTTTTGGAACCCTTCCGGGATCACATCTGGATACGTGCGGGATCCCATCGGAGCCATTTTCGGACTATTTCGGGACCATTTTATGACCCTTCCGGAATCATTTCTCTATGGTTGTCGCGATCTTGATAATTTAGGAGCACTTCCTGGATGGTTTTTGAGATTCGTCCGGAAGCCCGTCAGGGTAATTTCGGAACTTTTTCGGGATCACTTTGGTACCCTTCAGGGAACATTTCTGTGTGGTTCTCTGGATAAGTCTAGAATCGTGTCGTTGTCATTTCGGGTTTTTTTGGGACTATTACGGGAACTTTTGGAGACCCTTCCGGGGCGTTTCTGGATGGCTTTCGGTATCCGTCCGCGATAGCGTCGGGATAATTTCCTGGCTTTTTCTGGATAATTTCGGGAACATATCAGGTTATCAGCTCATTTAGTTCTCTTTTTTACTCAATTACAAAAATAAAATGCATTAGATAGAAAAAAATTTTTAAGTAGATAACTTGATAAGCAGGCTAACGTGAATAGCACATATATCTCATTTTCTCCTTGCGGACGGGGCCGCGGGTAAAGGCTAGTATATTATAAATGGGAAAGTTTGGATGTTTGTCCAGACGTTTGTCTTTGTGACTCATTTCGGAATTTTTTGGCGTCCCTTCCGGCATCATTTCTGGATGGTTTTCGGAATCCATTCGGGATCCCGTCGTTGTCATTTCGGGACTTTTTCGTGATTTTTTGGGGTCCCTTCCGGCATCATTTCTGGATAATTTTCGGATCCGTCCGGGATCCCGTCGGTGCCATTTCGGGGCTATTTGGGGTATCTTCCGGCACCGTTTCTGGATTAAGGACCTTTCGAAACGGGTAGTTCAGCACATATACCTTTTTAAATTATGAGCTTTTATGGCCATGGATTTGCTGCAAATTAAAAAAAAAAAATAAATGTAAGGCGCGATAACCTCCGAAGAGATCTAAGGCCGAGCTTCTCTTCCAATTTGCGTCGTGCTCCTCTTGATTTTTCCCTACAAATTGGCCGGACGGGACCTACATGTTTTATGCCGACTCCGAACGGCATCTGCAAGGCAGATGAGTTTTCACTGATAGCTTTTCATGGCAGAAATACAATCGGAGCGCTTGCCAGACACTGCCGAGGGGCGACCCCGCTTAGAAAAATTTTCTTCTAATTGAAAAATCTTATTTCTAAAATTTTTGATGTTGCTTTGCCCAGGAGTTGAACCCAGGGCATACGGCGTGATAGGCGGAGCAGAGCTACCATCACACCACGGTGGCCGCAATTTAGTACTTTTTTTACTATATTACAAAAATAAAATATATTAAACAAAACAAATTGCTTGATAAGCAGGCTAACGTGAATAGCCCATATATTTTTTCAAAATTTTCTAATTAAAAAACTTGGAAATTTTCTTTCTAGATTTAAGGATCCTCGCCACAAATGTATTAAGTTGTTCTATTTAATAAACAAAATGTTTGTTTGTTTTCGATAAACTGTTTACAAAAAATTTTAAAATCAAAGTTCATCAACATTATGTAACATACACATACAAGGACATATAAATAAAATATTGAAAACAATAATTGATGTTTTTGCTTATTTTTTAAATTTAATTTTTCATCGAAATGTTGTCTAATGATATTTATTAGAAATTTTTATTTCTTTATTCGAATAATATAATTCTCTTAATAAATAAAATGAAATTAAAATACCTTAAATTACTATTCGAATACGTTATTCGAAAATAAAGATTTTTGGTAAATTTACTTTTTTTTTTTAGAATAATGGACTGCCAATTGTGCCAATTTACGCGGTCATCGTTTATGGAATAGAATGACGAGGACTTGGACGATTTTTTGGTGGCGCATGGCGTATTGGCTGGGGCCATGGCATGCGGCCAGTGCTCCAACCCATGTAGACTGGTAGACGACATGTGGGTATGCACTCGGCAGAGGACCATGACCACAACCACCAATAAAAAACGTAAGGTCGTTTGCTCTTTTAAACAGAGCCGAAAAGCCAACACCTTCTTTTCGGGTGCCAGGCTCAGCACAAGAACCATTTGCAAGCTTGTGGAGCTTTTTATAACGTCGCCCTACCCGAAGGTAAACGCAATAATGGAAGACCTTAGTATATCAAAGCAAAGCTGCAGTGACTGGGTAAGCTTCATTAGAGATGTGTTGGTAGACTGGAGCATACACAACGGGGATAGTACGATAGGCGGTCCCGGAAAAACCGTGGAAATAGACGAGGCCAAAATGGGCCGCAGAAAGTACAATCGCGGCCGAATGATAGAGGGCCAATGGGTGTTTGGTGGCATAGAGAGAGGGTCTCGCTAAATGTTTGTCTCGGCTGTCGCAGACAGGACCAGGGAAACACTTCTCCAGGTTATTAAGGAAAAAATAGCGCCTGGAACTACTATAATAAGCGATTGCTGGAAAGCATATGATAGCCTGGAGGAGCATGGGTACACCCATTTTTCGGTGAATCACTCCCAAAATTTTGTTGACCCGGTGACTGGTGCCCACACCCAAAACATCGAACGGAACTGGCGGGAATTCCGGTCCTCTATTCCCGATTATGGCCGAACAGATACAAATTTCGACGGTTACATAGCGGAATTTCTATTCAATAGAAAGAATACCAATATGGGGGACCGCATTCACTATTTATTCAAACACATCGGGGTTGTGTATGCTCCAAGCGGCTCTTAAGGTGCTAGGAATTCCCGCCGCGGTCATGGTCCCTAAGCTGACCAACGCAACCTTAGCATGGTGAGTAAAAAGTATATATGTAAAAAAAGATGTCAAATTTATTATTCTTTCAGATATATGCAGACATTTATTGGTCCTTTCGAGAGGTCGCAAAAGGCCCTTATCAGGGCCACCAAAAAATTAACAAAGAGATTAAATTTAACTAATTGATATTACTTTCGTCCTTTCGGGACGTCATAAGAGGCCCTTATCAGGGCCACCAAAAAATAAAAAAAAGAGAAAAAATTTATTTTTAATAACTGATCTAAAATTTTATTTTTTCTTGAGCGAACACGGTCACGAGAAATCCTGAACTCCCTCCATTATGTGGAGTACTCTCAGCTCACTGTGTAAATGGTGTTCTGTGGACATAAGAAGACAGCCCGTGCATAAGATTTGTTTATGATAATGAAAATAGTTATATTAATAAATAATAAAAGCACCACCAGCGCTACTTTGATTTTCAATGATAATAGGATTTGGCATCTGATCGGGATCTAAACGGCGTTGGGCTTGAGCATACTGTTGCGGCTGTTGATACATACCAATACCAGGTGCAGGTGGTTGCTAAAGAAAATAATATAAAAAAAATCATCAGCAATATTTGAAATATATTAGTTGTATTAGCATACATTATAACCAGGACGTCCGGGTATTGGAGGTTGACCCGGCATGGGTGGCCGACTGGGCATTGGCGCCTGTCGAGGTTGTGTTGGTGGCATAATTTGACCCATGTAACCGCGCTGCCCAAGGCAGGTTCTATGTACTTCCTAGAGTTCCTAGCAGGAATGTAATATATTTGTAATTTTTCCATATTCAAACGTTTCTCGTTTTCGAGATTTTTTACAATTTTCTAGTTTTCCTAAAAAAGAGATGGAACAAATTTATTTGAGTTTCAGAAATTAATAAATAAACATAAAGGCAGTACAAGAGTTTTGTGCATTTGATATTGGAAACGTAGCAATAGCAATTATAAGCTATGGATTGTGAGCAGCTTTTTTCATTTCAAAATTTTTTTTTCACATTTTGTTTTGTATTGGCAGGTGCTGATTTGCTATTCAATGTTGAAAAAATAAACTACGGTTTTTGATGTAGCGTATTTCCCATGACGTAGCAAATGCATATCCATATAATTTTTTGTCGTTTTGTGTAAAAGTACTATACCAGTTTGCAAATACTATGATGCTAGACCATTTGCACAAAGTCCTGACCTCCCCTATAGTAAAATAGCATGGTAACAAACGAATGATCTTTATAAAGTATTGGAAACATAATATGTACATACAAAACTTGCAAGTCTTTCTGTTTGCAACTGTAATAAATGTATTCCTATATAATTATTTAAGCTAAAATTGTATGTATTACGTTTTTACAAAATTTTTGTTTTTGTAATAAATACTTCCTTACGTACTAGCCACTTGCCGTTGATGAATATTTTAGGGATTTCGCGACATCTTTTTCCATATTTGGTGCGGGGACACCACTATTTCGGCGTCAAGTCATACTAGACTGTTTTATTGATATTTGCTAGCAATATATATTTCCGACCATGTTATATGATTGTGGAACTCCGTGTATTAGCCTTTGTGTTCTAATTGTTTAATGACTTCCAGTTTGTCTTATATAACTGCGCTGACATTCGGTGGCAAGCTTGTGTACGATGTGTCCCCCAAATGCATTCTCTAAATTTGGGTTGGTTCTAAGTTTTCGCAGTGAATATGTTCGTGTTGTATATATTGTGATTAATCATCACTTTTGAGTGTACATATGTACCTGTTTTTTATATACATTATTTGCAGCTATGTTGTATGCTATATAAATAAATAAATAAATCGTGTCAAGTTTCGGCATCAACGAAATTTTTTCGCGCATTTTCTTTCATCGACTCAACGCATTCGAGGCTACCATCAGTTATAAGCACGTGACGCACATCGCTGCATTGCACTGGTATCATCCCACAGAAACCGGTACCAGCGCTTAACTCTAATACACATTTTCCCTTTTACTATATACGTATTATGTGCAAGATAATCAGCTAAGGCAATCGATGCTTGCCAACTAATTAGCCCCGTGGTGCTTTCTGCTACGAAGCTTTTGAATTCACGCAAGGTAAGTGACACGTCCAGCGCTGATTGTTGGAAATGTTTGTAAGCGTATTTTAGCAGTTGATTCAGCTATTTCGTTAGTTCTATTTGTAGCGTGTTTTTGTTCCTCTTTTTAAAATTATTCATGTTCGCGTTCTAACTTCTTATAATCAAATGTAAGAGTTTCTATTTGTGTTTCTAAGGCTCGTTTTTCCATGTTAATAACGTCTCTCTTTTTAACTTCACCCGTCATTTCATTGATTTGCAATTTTAGGCGTTCATTTTCAGTATATAACTCCGTATTTTGTTGTTTCTCTCGATTTAAACTTTTAGTGGAATCGCCATGCTGTTGAAGAGATAAAATTTTAATTAAAAAATGTATATCATTCATTCAAAAAAAGTTCTGCCAAAGTAAAAAATTGTATTTAAAAAAATATTTAGCAAAGTTCTATGTTTAACGAAAATACAACAAAGTATAACTGCAACAAAAGATTTAGAATTTATTTGTCTTCTAATTAATTAATAAATTTCAGTAGCTACTTGTATGTATGTATGTATGTATGTATTTATTTGAAAATTTGTTCCTAGCACAACAATTTTGACAAATTATTTAACAGTGCTAGTCATGAATAGCATGAGCTATAAAAATTTAACATTTATAATAATAATAAATTAGATTAATCAAATTAAATTAAATATAACGGATAATAGTGAAATATTTATGTATGTAAATGTAAATCTTAAAACTAAAGAAAAGTAATTAATAAATATTAGAAGACAGCAGTAGTGATGATAACCTTTGGCTGGTTATAGATCGAATAGTATTTAACAAATAAAGGAAGAAGACACAGAGAAAGGAAAAGGACTTAGAAATGAACATTTTAACAACAACAATTTGTGATCCAGTTTAAGAGTCGTTAAAAAATGATGTTAGCTCTTTTTTGAAGTGCAGAGCATTACTTAAATATAGATAGTCAGGTTCCTTCGTGTGTATCAATTTATGGAGGAAGGACAGTGTTTTGACTTTTAAAAGATTTTCGAAGGAAATGTTTAGCAACCTTTCAGCATGTTGTGATACGTGGTCAAGTCTTTTCAACTCATAAACATATCTAGCAATGTTGTTGTAAACAACATTTAGTTTGTTCTTGCACAGATAGTCACAGTTTGAGTAAATCACACAACCATGGGTAGCGTAGGTATTAAGTACGCTTTAGCCAGAAGTAGTCTTATGTGCAAAGGCGTGAAATACTGTGTTAACCATAGTGTACGAAGCATTCCATACACTTTTCCAACCGTTATAAAAATATGGTCTTTCCATGTCAATGTTTTGTTAAAAATTACACCTAAGTTTTTCGCTGTATCTACGTATTCTATAACGGAATTGTCGAACACTGCATTCTCTAAATCATTAGTGGGGAAAGACCTTCTATGAATGACAATACATTTTGACTTATTCGGGTTTATACATAAGCCATTCATATTAGCCCATGAAAATATTTGATTCAAATCGTGGTTTAAGTTACTTATACACAAGCTAGTTTGATCACGAGGACAACACGTAAACAACTGCACATCATCAGCGTAGATATGAACATTACAATACTTAAGGACATCGGGTAAGTCATTGGTATACAGAACAAATAACAAAGGACCCAGGATAGAGCCTTGAGGGACGCCTCTTAAGACATGTAGGAAGTCAGACTTTTCACCATCAATACATACTGCTTGAGTCCTATCGCCACGATATGATCTTATAAGGGCAACTGCATGACCAGAGAAGTTAAATAAGTTTACCAGCTTCCTACAGAGCAGAGTGTGGTCTACAGAATCAAAAGCTTTAGAGTGGTCAAGAAGTGTTAAGAAGGCAATGTAACTTTCATCCACTCGCTCACGAATTTCTTCTGTCACTTCTTTTAGTTTATTTTTTATTTTTGTATAGTAAGATAAAATGGTATAGTAATATTTCAAAATCTGGAAAAAGCCGCCTCAACAGACTTCGTTGAAAAAGAAAATTTTCACGTAAACAATAACTTACCTGTAATCGTTGCGCCCGTGCTTCATTCATCATCATTCTTCAGAACTCATATCTGATTTTCGACTTTTACGTAGTCGGCAATCGTCCTCATCATTAGCTGCTCCATGTGTTGTATTATGTTTGTTTGTGTTACTGCTATGAGCACCACCGCTACCTTCCCTTTTGCCTTTACTAACGCTATCTTTTTGACAGTAGGAACGCAATTTAACACTAATTAATTGCACGCATCTCAAGACCATGTTGAAATGCGCTAACCACATGATAGGCGGTTTTACATGTATTCACGGAACATTGTATACAAGCACCGATTCGTGCTCGACACAAAATGGATGGAGTGCTCGATATTTTTGTTATTGGTTCCATGCGATCAACACAACCGATGCTTACTTCGAGTATCCATAGAGCGCAGGAAACATGTGCCCAATGTTTGCCTGATTTGGTTGATTTCATGGCGCCAGCCTTATTTGGGCAGAGCAAACAGTCTGGATTAATACCCACTCAACATGTCCGACAGAGCCATTGTCCTGGTATAAAAGAAAACAATATTTTGTTTAAATTTAGTGATTGTTCAATTAATATAAAATACTTTTGATAATTAGATTTTTTTTTAAGTGAACATTCGTAAGAGGCGAAAATCATTTATAGGTGGGATATGAAGTTAATTTACACATTTAACAACTATTACTAAACGCTTTCATATCTTTGTTCTTTTGATTAAGTTCAAATATGTATTTTTTATTTAAAAGTAAAAGAAAAACAAACCCGATGTAATCGCTGTAATACCCTAACATGCCTGATTTACACAAATATTGCAATTATCACAGAAAACAATTTCATTTGCTTCCTCTGAGTCTGGTGATCGACACACATCGCATATAACATTTTCATCATAATCAATGCCAAGGCCTTCCTCCTTCTTCAGGATCACCTGTATTTGTTTCCAACATCGTATCTGTACATATATAAAAATATATTTCTTTCAGTACTATGTTATGTATAGATTTGTATATACACAAATTAAACAGAAAAGTAACAGCGTACCTCCAGTTCTTCGATGACGCGCTCAAATTGCGTTTCCCTTATGGAATAAGCACCATATTGCTTACGATCGGAATTAAGTAATTGCAGCGATGATTCATCGACCGGGTCATTGTCGTAGGCACATGTATTTTCCGCTTGCGTAACCACATTTGTTAGACAATGCAAATCGCTCGAGTAGGTATTGTCTTTGCTTATACGCAGGAAGCGATTTTTGGAGCTAATACAAAAAAGTATTAAGCATATTAAACTTGAGTGAATAACATGTAGAACTTACAGTTTAAAGTCATGCGAAGGCGGCATAATTGGTTCTGATAGCACATAAACGGTTGGCTTTGGCAAAGAGTCAGGATTGACAGGCACCTGCACGCCCTTCTCCCACTCTTGCTTCCATTGATCATTTACAATGAGATACTCGTAATTAGCCAAAGGCTCTGAATCCGGCACTTTCATTGCACTTATGACATCCTTTCTGTAAGTGAAAGAGAAAACAAATTCAAATTTTAAACTTATATGTATCGCTAAACCATATTAAACTTAATTAAACCATATTAAACTTAATTAAATTAAACAACTTTGTAAAAGAATAACATTTATTCAGTTATAACCTTCCTTGTTAACAATGCATCTTAGTTACGATATTTCTATTAGGATATCGCACCCCCGCTTCAGAAGTGACACAACTCAAAAAAATCAATTTCTGGTATTAAGGCATTTTTGAATGGTATAAGTTTAGTCCCATACGCTAGAAAACCGACACAACCTAAATGTTCAAAGCTTTCCGGCCCCAAGTGACAATTTTGAACTTTGGTATTTAGCTCTAGCAAAACGTCCTGAAACGACACATTTATTATTGTGTAATTTTAAAAATTTTTTTAAGCCAATTAATTCGAGTTGGGTCATTTCTGATAAAATTATTTAGTGGAATAATTTTGGATCACTTTCGAAAAATCCTTAAACCACAGCCAAAGGTAAGTTTCTTTTTCTGTTTCCCCTATTGATTAAAATATATAAGATAATAGTCTTTTTACAATTTAACTTCGTGCTAATAACTGGCAAACATTTATATCGTTTAATCAATTGAGAAAAATACTATACTATTATTATACTTAATTTGTTTACTTTGTAGCAATGTCTGAAAGTCGCGCAAAAAAGGTGCTGAATATTTTGCTCAAGCAATGTCAGGAGATCGGCGGCCACCGTGGTGTGATGGTAGCGTGCTCCGCCTATCACACCGTATGCCCTGGGTTCAACTCCCGGACAAAGCAACATCAAAATTTTAGAAATAAGATTTTTCAATTAGAAGAAAATTTTTCTAAGCGGGGTCGCCCCTCGGCAGTGTTTGGCAAGCACTCCGGGTGTATTTCTGCCATGAAAAGCTCTCAGTGAAAACTCATCTGCTTTGCAGATGCCGTTCGGAGTCGGCATAAAACATGTAGGTCCCGTCCGGCCAATTTGTAGGGAAAATCAAGAGGAGCACGACGCAAATTGGAAGAGAAGATCGGCCTTAGATCTCTTCGGAGGTTATCGCGCCTTACATTTATTTATTTTTTTTAATGTCAGGAGATTGAGCAGAACAATAAACAAATTGTGAATGTTCTTTTAGCGGAGAAAATTACTAATGATGTAGATGTATCCACTTTACTAGATTTTCCGGAAATAAGTAAGTAAAGTTAATTATTTATTTTTTTATAGCTCAACCTAATTCAGTAAGTTTTGTAGATGCAGTGTCTTCATCCGAAACAAGTACTTTGCCTAGTTTTGCTGCACCTCTAAGTCTTCATCTTAAAGATAGCAAAAAAGAAGATATTCTATCACTCCTACATGCTAATCACATTAACAAGTTTTATGCTGACTTTTATGAATATCTATAGTGGCTCTAATATATAAAATACTATTTATTAAATATCACAGCTAATAATCTAAAATAAGATACCAGTTTGTTCTTAGTATTATACATGTTTAAAACCTATGTATTTATTCAATGTATATTCAATGCATTAAAATGTATACCATACACTATGAGTTATGTACTTCTAGAACAATGGTCACCATTTAGTTGAATAATTATTGGCGCCACTTCACACGTATTATTATTCTCTTTCGTCTTTAGTTGTCGCAAAAAGATACTTCGCAAACAAACGCTCATGCGCAGAAGGTTTTCATGTTTTAATATTAACAATTTATTTTGTTTAAATATTTCCTTAGACTCAAGCAATAAAGTAGTATTTATATGACACATTTACGAATTATTTTTTGTGTGTTAACAGACATGCGTGCATACGTCCTACCTCATTGATTTTTCATCAACAACTAAACCACCACCAATAAGATGATTTTAGTTCTACTCACACAGCCACAGTTTGAAATTTGGTTATCCCTGTTCTAGAAGTTACTTCAAATATAAATATGTTTCAAAAAATATTATATTGTTTTCATTTTACGGTGCGTTACAATATTTTTTGTGAATATAAAAATAAAGTTAAAGTGACACAACTAAAAATAATGTAAATTTTATAACCAAATCATAAACGACACAACTCATCAAAAAAATAGTTAAAACATTTTCTGGAAAAATTATTTCTAAAATAATGCTAAATATTCTACTAAAGGTAACGATAAAGGCAAAGCAACTTGAATTTAAAAAGTCTGGTAACTTTGGAAACAAAACAAATTATGTATCAAATTTAACCGTCTCTAAATCAATGTTGTTGTTGTTGTTGTTGTAGCGATAAGGTTGCTCCCCGAAGGCTTTGGGGAGTGTTATCATGTAATGGTCCTTTGCTGGATACAGATCCGGTACGCTCCGGTACCACAGCACCATTAAGGTGCTACCCCGACCATCTCTGGAACGATTTATGTGGCCATATTAAAACTTCAGGTCATCCCCTCCCTCCCCACCCCCAAGTTCCCTGAGGAGTTTGGGGCCGCCAGAGCCTCGTCTGTTAATTAAGCAGGATTCGCCGCGGATAGGTGAGGTTGACAATTGGGTTTGGAGAAGCTATATATTGCGCTGGCAACCTGAAGGGTTGCGCTACACAGCCCCTTGAATCTGGTATTTTAGTCGCCTCTTACGACAGGCATACCTACCGCGGGAATATTCTGACCCCCTACCCCGCTGGGGTTCTCTAAATCAATATTGTTGTTTTTCTACTTATGTCACTTCTGAAGCGGGGGTGCAATATGTTGATATGTAATTTTTTGTGCAAAGCATCGGATCTACTCGGCCGAATGTCAAAGATATGTCGTTTGCTTATATCAATACGTTCTATTAGCAAAAACCCAGTTTTTTTAAGCCTAATTTCAAAAGCAACGAATATTGATAATGATTTTTTGCATGGGCCTGAGGAGACAATAAAAACATCAAACAAAAATGTATGTTTACATGAATCCGAAATCGTAAAGTTTTCGTGGTGACACTGATAAAGTTTCATCTTCAAAAAGTCTTCCAACAATACCACCAACTTTGTATCAAAGTCCAGATTATTTAAACGACTTCGTGATTGTCATGACGAGCCATTTCCTGACTGGTTAGTGTGGAGTGCCAGTGGCAATGCTTTTTATTGCCTACCATGTCGTCTGTTAAGCACCAATACTTTAAGTCGACCTAAAATTTGTTGCCCTGACGGATATTCGAAATTCCAGGTATGGAAGAAGCTATACGATAAACTGCCATCACACGAAAATACTCAACATCACATTAAATTAGATTAGATTGATATTTACTATTATGTTTACATATTTTTTGCTTTCACAATAAATTTTAAATATCACAAATTCATTTTCATTTCACAGACATGTATGATATATATATATATTAAGTAATAAAAAGTATACATATTATGTAATAAAATGTAATAAAAAAGTATTTTAGCCTCAAATAACATCTATGCATAGCATAAATGTTAAATTCAATGATGATCTTTACAAAATCTTATTCAAAAAAGAAGGCTACAATTGATACACTTATCAACAATGACCACCTAATAACTGAAACTCCAAAGTGGAAAGAAATTGTATATAGAATTTTGGACACTATTTTATTTTTGGGTGAAAAAGGTCTAATTTTCAAGGCGAAGGTGAACGAAACGATGGACATTTTTTGGGCATCTAAGGTCTCATAAGCCATTATGATCAAATACTTAGACATCATTTGGAGAAAGTTAGGATTTCACAACAGCAGCACAAACGTTTACAAGTTCACTATCTTTCCCCAGACATTCAGAACGAGTTTACAGAAATTTGTGCAAAACACGTAAGGGGAACTATATTAGATCAACGCAAGAAAGCCAAGTAACAAATTTTTCAATTCAAGAACGGTTTTTGACTTTCGTGAATTGTAACCAAAAAACTGGTCAGAAACTGATCTAATTTTCCATACTTGATTGAAGATTGTCGATAACGGCGCCAATATGAAAGGAGCTTACAACGGAGAACTACGTCACATTCTCGACAAATCCGAAAATCCAGAGCCGTAATAAAATCCTCAAATCCCTTACTGGCAGTACCTGGGGAAAAGATAAAGAAACGCTCGTTACTACATACAAGCAATTGGCCAGCCGTTTACGTGCTACGCGTAACCCATATGGTCACCAAGCCTAAAAACTACCCACTGGAAGAAGCTACAGGCCTGCCAAAATACTGCTCAAAGAATCGCCACGGGCTGCCTTCTTATGTTCCCAGAACACCATCTACATAATGAGGCGAGAATACACCCCATCAGGGAGAGAAATGAGATGCTAACCAAACAGTTCCTGTTGAATACCCAGAAACCTGGGCATCCAAACAGACATCTGATTGATGAGCCAACACCGCCTAGGGGCTTAAGGAGTCATCTCCGTAAGCATTTTGAGGAAATACGGCACCTGAGAACCCAGCCGTATGAAGCAAAAAAACACAAGCAGGTCCTTGGCGAACTCTACAAACAGGTGTCGGCCCTTTATGTCAGGAATTGCCCGGTGAATCCAGTACTCAAATAAAAGTACCCAAAACTTGTGGAGGAGGAACGCATACTCCACAGGGAAACGCGTGTCACTTTTGCTCAACTTCGATCTGGATACTGTCTCTTACCTATCTAGAATCAACCCCGACATACAAAATGTATGCCCCGCTTGCAATGTGTCCCCACATGACACCAACCATCTCTTTAATTGTAATGTGGAACCAACGCCTCTAACACCCCTTTCATTATGGTCCACCCCTGTTGAAACAGTAAGTTTCCTTGGACCCCCGTTAGAGGATATTGATGACAATTTGTGATAGGGCGAAACACTGCTACAACAACAACAAAAGTTGTTTGAAATTAACATTAGCACATTTCACACCGATTATAAAACAGTTACCTTTTATTTATTTTGAATCATTGTAACTATAAGTAATTCTATTAATTTTTCTGTACACGACCACTCAAGAACTGTCCTCGAAACACTCTAAAGGAAGTCTAAGGAAAGTAGTAGTATGACCAAGATTGACAAAAAAAGTTACAGGATTTATATCACGTTATTTAGACATTAACCTAAGTGCAGATCGAAGGTGAACAGGGTGATGCAAATCTGGGTTTAATAACATAACGGACGTGCCTTAACCGTCTTGGAGACGTAGCCGCATCAAGCAGTTGTCTGCGGCTCAAAATATTGAGCATTTCCAGAGACAACCGTGGCATTTCTGAGTACCAAGTTTGAGTTTGTAAATCAGAAACTCATTCGACGGGGTCGAACGAACATTTGCGGCGGTATGCTCCTGCAACACAGCTACAACAACAACGGTATGCTCCTAAGAATGATTTTATGTGTAGTGTTGTGGAATAATTAAACGTTTTTTTTATCCTTGCAAATACAGGCGTAATAGTTCTTGATTGCATGATGTTTGATTTTTAAATTGATGTCATTACTCTATTGCTTTTAGAAGCTCTTTAATGTCTTCTAATGTCCTTTTAAAGTCTGAAGTGCGTTTTTATAATTTTGCCTGCTATGAAACTTCTGCCGTTGTTGTTGTATTAACGATAAAGGCGCTCCCTGAAGGTTTTGGGTCCTTTGTCGGATGTAGATCCCGTACGTTCCAGTAACAAAAACCATTAAGGTACTAGCCCGACCATCTCAGGATTGGAAATTACGAGGCGCATCGTATGCGTAACTATATTGACTCCTTCTGATGGAGAGAATCAACGAAAGTGGAAGTAGGGCACCATCCGTTGCCTCCCCCGTTTAGTCCTGCTTGATTTGTATAATTTATTTGCAATCATCAGCCATATAGTCACTAGCGCTTGCTTGATACACATTTTAACTCATAGGTATGTACTTACTGGAACACTAAAAACAATACCAAACAACAAAGCAATATTACCTGTTCGACATATCATTGTATTCCCCACCCAACCGAAGTATGAATTTGAGAAGCCATTCACCAGCTGAAACTGTTTACGTGTCATAGCAGATACTCCCCCAAAATTTATCGATAAGCCAACCTGAAAACGTATTTGCAAGTTTTAGACCAAAAAATGCAAGTTTTAAAATGTGAATTATGAATTACTTGAAGTTTAATGTGTCTATAGCAACCGACATGTGCCGCGGTTGCCGCGGGCATGTGTATAAATTTCGATTATCTAAAGGTAACAAGTCAACGTCATGGAAGATAAAGCAGTCCCATGGAAATATGTTTAATGCTTCTAGGAAGCCAATATTCATCAGTTAAGCTCGATTGAAAGCTTTTCCATTTGTTTGCTCGATAAGAAATTTCTATATATGCTGTTTCCTTAGGAATGGATGAATGTTTCGCAGGAAAACTACCAAATGAGCGTAACTATCCCTAAACGGAACCACTATTGCAACGTGATGCTTCGGAACACAATCATTTGGCTCAAATGATCGTCCTGTCTTTAAAAACGGAGCCAATTCAGCTTTTACAATATCCAAGGACTCTAAAGTTCTATTTGGAGTTATGAGACCTTCATCTAAAGAAATGAAAGTAGAATATCAGGAATAATACGTTAAAGTTAATGTTGTTGTTATAACATCGGTGTGACAATCCTTGGCCGGAAATATCAGACCGATCCACTGTGATACTTTGACCTGACTGCCATGTGTACTACATATATAACGTTTGCTCCTGAATAAAATAGTTAGCTTACTCTCATCGATCTTCGGTGCTTTAGACGTCCTATTTATAGAAGCAGCATAATGTGTATTGTGTCTTTATAGGCCGCCAAGTATTAGGCATTGAATCCATATTTGATTTTCCATTGTCATAGCCAGTACTATTATTATCGCCAATTGATAAACTAGACAATTGGGACTCGACATCTTGCGAAAATATTGTGTGATTAACAGACAACGATTCGTTTTGTTAATTAACACATCACTGCAAATGTTATCCAATTTAGAAAACCTATGCATATGACGAATGCTATAAGAATAAAGCATATACTAAATTAGGGGGCACATACGATAAAGCACACTCACCAAAATTGGTGGCGATTGATGTCGCATTGGCAGTGGTAGCCTCTGTACCTGCCGGACCATTTGTTGGCGTTTTTTCTACATTGCTCTCAGATTTTGTATTATTCTCCGTCTCAATGGTTGCGCTGCTGTTGTTATTGGGTTTGTTTGCACTCGAACGGTATAATCCTCTTCTGGTTCATCGGTCTCCATATTTATTGTATTCCCGTTGTTTGAAGAACTAGGACCTGATTCTATTTTAGATGACGAAGTGCTTGATATGGCTTTACGTGACGAACTCGGCCCATCATCGGCATTTAATATAGCTGCTGTTGATGTAGAAGAGCCCTGCGGCTTAGAATATGGATCAGATCTAAAACACCTTCATTAGTGGCATCAGCTATTACTGCTGCATAGCGTCTGCCACGTTAATATGGGGATTGTGGTTTTGGAAAATTGTGATAACATACTCGCGAAATACGTTGCCACTTCGACTCCCCCGTGACTATCATACACAGCGAAAAATGAGGTATTTACAACATTTAAAAGCGATTTGTGAGCGTCCTACAAGTAATAAATTGTTTGCAAGACTCCATTTTTTTCTTTTTGTTTTTATTCTGACATTCCGAGCAAAATAAAGGAATGGGTTCCACTTTCATTCCCTTTTATTAAGACATTTACTCTTATTCCCGTACTTACTCCCGTATGCACATGCAAATAATGATGTTCGTTAGTGGTACGATAGATATGCTTATATTCTACACAATACCTGCCATGTACGTTTACAGATGAAGATGATATTTTTACAGCTTTAGGTATGTACACTTTTAATTTTGCAGCATATTTGGTAATAAAATACCATGTAAAGTAATTCCATGTGTTGAGTAAACAATTACATGCAAAAGTCATTAAACGGAACAGTAATTCTAACGACAGCATGACACTATTAATACATGTCCAAAAACATCAAGAGGGGTATCAAAAGAGGTGTTTTGGATCTAGGATCGCATAGGTGTTTTGCTCGGGTATAGTTTTGGTTTCCAAACCGTTGTTGGACCCACCCAAGTAAGTTTTTTTATAAGCGCGGCTGAAAGCCACCAATGTAGAAAGGTGTTCTGCGCAAAAATACTATGAATCCCACCCCTGCTTTACGGTTTTTCGTTAATATTTTTTGAACGAGCTACATTTTTTTTTCCGCCGTCAGATTATTGTTGTCGATGTCAATACGCGTCATTGGACACCTCTCTCGATATTTTTGGACGCGTATTAGCGGTGTCATGCTGTCGTATAAAATTACCAACAGAACTTATGTGAAAGTACGCAAATCAACTTCAGTCTGCTACGAGTATCCATATATATTTGGTAATTAAATACCAAGTAAATTATTCTTTGTGTTGATTAGCCATGTAGAATTCACTAAAAAAGAACTTATGAGACAACTAACGTTAGGTTGAACTGGGCGGTCCGTGAATACCTCACATAGACTGAATGGGTCCGTAGTGTTACTAGAAGTTTATTTAATGACCAAACTGAATAGCCTTATAAAACCCAGAACCTATGTATCACTCCTAATAGCTGAATTCTGATAAGCGCAGGGCAGGAGCACGATCGTTTCCTCCTCCAACCCGTACTTCCTACATCTGCTATCACTGACCAAGCCTAAGTTAAAGGAATGTGATGCCAGACGGCAGTGTCCAGTCAAAATCCCCTAATGAGTCTACAGCCCTCTCTTTTTAATGATAGAAGCAACTTTGTTAGCCTAAGGTTGTAAGACCTACACTTTATCTTCCACCTTTAGAGCCCGCAACTTATGTGACAGTTCTCAAATCAACTTAAGTTTGTCAAGTATTCTACGAGTTAAGTGTGACTACGTGGCTCTGAGCCCTGAGGCGTAACCCAGGTAAAATATCGAGAGAGGTGACAAAAGACGCGTATTTACCTCGACAATAATAATCCAAAGTTGGAAAGAAAATTCTTAACTCGTTCAAGAGATTTTAACGAAAACTTGAAAAATGACCGCGGTTCCTTCCGAAACCGTCGTGGGATCCACAGTATTTTTGCGCAGAACAACTTTCTGGGTTGGCAGCCGCGATTATAAAACATTACGGTGGGATCAAAATTAAATGCGTGCAAAATCCCTCAAATAGAGTTTTACCGTTTGATATTTCATCATTCCCCGTAGTCATACTCAGCTCGTAGCATTTAAATGCGTATAGAATATTTATGATGATATTATTAGAATTTATAAAGTTTTTTCTTTAATTGCATAATTAGATTTTAAGACCAAGATACAAACAAGTTTTAAGTGTAGACTCTATGTAAGGAAAACCAAGGTCCTAAAAAACGCCGGTCCGGTGGCAACGCTGGCAATTTCACGTAAAAATTTTTTCGGGCATAAGAAAAGTGGTGAGTGCTATAAAACAAAGAAAATAATAAAAATAAAACCATTTTGGTTGAATGTTTTGATAAAAAAAAAAGAGAAAACATGTTAATAAAATGATTAAAAGTGGTGAAGTGAGTGATCAGTGCGCAGTAAGTGTTTAAGTGGGGTTTAAAGATAGGGCATTTTTGGGGGGGGTTTTTCGCAAATATCTCGAGAAGTATCCGCCACCGGATTCGAGATCCTGGGACCGAAACGCGTCTCTGGGTACCACTCTCGAATTTTTGCGTCGCGTATTAGCAGTCGACCCCTCAACTAGACTATTACCCCATATTAAATATATAAACAACATGTATGAATTTGTTAGTGATAATTTGTCATGCTTTTGTTGATAATCAACTGAAGAAGGCAAATACCAAAGAGTTCGAAGTTCATGTAAATACCAATTGATTTCTTTAAATAGCGTTTGGAGAACAAAACCCATATGTATGTATGCATACAACTGCATAGAAAGGGAGGGATTAATTAATTATGATCAGTAGATTTATAGGATTTTTATTATTTTCCCTGCGTCGCCGTTGATATTACATTGCGTTAAGAGAGGACATCAACACCTTACCCACAACCAGTTAAACTTTTAGTAAATTTTGCTCTTTTCATTACTGATTCAAAACGTGGGAAGTTATATATGTAGCATTCCATGGAGACTTTCGCATTGCGGTCATTATTAATATTCAATCCCTAGAAGGTTCAATGTAGTCATATCAATAGGTCCGGAGATGGTCGGGTTAGTACCTCAATGGTGCTTGTTACCGGAACGTAGATAGATAATTTATTGAGGATTGCACAGTGACTTGCACATCTCCTTCACAGCACCTCATCGTAGCCGACTTCTTTGATGAACCCTAGCAGAGTTCTTGGCTTGAGGTATTAAATGTGGGAATGCACTGGCCATGGTGAGCTCATAAACTTAGCCCTACGTTTTGCGATTGCTTCGTATTCTTTGAGGATATGGTCCGCCGTCTGCTGATCGATCACAAAATCGGCATGTGTTATTCGATAGTATGCCCACTATCTGCATACGGCTGTTCAGTCTATAATGCCCTGTAAGAATAGCTCTTGGGATTCTTCGGTTATCTTTCGATAGGTCTATTATTGCCCTGTAGCGACTTGTGCTATAACTTCCTAACAGTAACATAGATTGTCTCAAACCTGGCGTATTGCTCCAGTGTTCTCTCCTCCCCCCCCCCCCCCCCCCCCCCCCTTCTCCTAATAAATACCCCTGTGAGCCAACTGACAGGAACGGCTCGAGATCGATGGGTCATGCAGTTCCTGCCTCTCTTTCCGGGTTGTCCGCCTGCTCTTGTTGTAGCAGTGCTTCGCCCCATCCAATAGGTGCGACAGATCACAAATTGTCATCAATGTCCTCTAACGGGAGTCCAAGGAAACAGAAAGTTTCAACAGGGGTGGACCATAATGAGAGGAGTGTTAGAGGCGTTGATTCCACAATACAGTTAAAGAGATGGTTGGTGTCATGTGGGGACACATTATAAGCAGGACCATTTCTCATGACCGGGGTCAGGAGAAGGACACGGATTGGGTTCGATACCTTCCCGGAGGAGGAGAGTATGGCGCAGACCCGCTGCATGGATCTGCTGGGAGGATTATAATTTGTGGGAGGGACGCAACAAACTAAACACTAGAGTCCGCCTGCTCATTACCCTGTACTCCCCTGTGGCCTGGGACCCAGTGCAACAGTACTACGTTGTGCACCCAAGGATCAGTGCTGACTTTATTTCGAACGCCACAATTGCCTTTAGTGGGGCCTGACTGTCTGACTGAGTATGGCAATTGTTTCATTGGAGTATCAGCGCTGAAGGTTCAGCTTAGCGCACCAACATATGGCGAATACTTCCGCTTGAAAGCTGCTCGTATGTGCTTTTAGAGGTACTGATATTTTGGCTCTGGGTCCGGAGACTCTGGTTTCAATCCCCTCTGGCGTCTTCGAACCAGGGCCGTAGAAAGAAAATCCGGGGCCGGGACTAAAAAAATTTACGACCCCCTATAAAAAATCCACTAATACATTTGATTAACGTGAATTAATGACGTTTCATTCATAAATCATTATTGATGGATTACATCAAAAAAAATTTTTGCCACATCAACTAAATGATTTTTGGCTAAGAGCTGACAATAAAGTTAACACAGAATATTTACTATTTGTTTTATTTTATTGTAACGTAGAAATAAAATTCTCTTTTAACAGCCACATATTATTTCAAATAATCTTTTCTAGTTATTTGGTAACATGTTCATACATTTCTGATAAATTTAATGATGATTATAAATTTTAATTATTCAATATAGAATGTTCGGATATCAAAGAGTGGCTTTACTTGCTTTTTTCGCTGTAAATTTTTTTATAATAATATCAAAATTTAACTGTCTTGCCAAAACGGATGCAACACAAAGCGTGGAAAGTCCTAAAACTCGCTCTTTAGATGAACACGATCTATGAAAGTCTTTCATTCTTGAAAGGAAGCTGAAGGAACGTTCTGCACTAGATACAGTGACAGGTAAAGTGCAAAAGGTACGTAAACCAATACAAAAGTTGGGGGAAAATTGTATACATATTTTGAAAATAGACGGCATTTAGCAATTCCAATGGTGACAGACCTTTATCAAAATTTGCTTCGTAAATGTGTTTCAAGTGAACTATTTCACATTCTAAGCTTTGAGAAATATCCGACTTGTATTTTTCGACAAATTTTGCTGCGCTCGCCCGAACCGTAGTTTCATCCATGTCTTAAATTGCCACAAAAGGAAAACTTTTCGTTCAAATTTCTCATAGCTGCAAATCGTTCAGTAATGCCAGTGATTACCGAATCAACGATCACCAAGAATGTATTGTTTTTGAAATCAGACTCTGAATCATCCGTAATAATCTCATTTAAATTATCTTCAGAACGCCTTTTGGGTTTTCTCTTTCGAATGTCCGGAAACTTTGGCGAGATGTTCAATTGAATAGCAAATGTTTTACATTCGTTTAAAATTGTTTCCCATTGGTTCCTGATCAACTTCAAATCAGCTAATAAGGCATCTAGATGTCGGACCTCAACATCTGTGGTGGCGTATCTCGCTTGGAGGACCACGCTTCTTTCATTAATGGTAGGGTTTTGAACCAAATTGAGGACAGCAAGATACATTCGAACTTGTTGATGTACTTGAGAATGCCGGTAACATCGCCGTATGCTTGCCCAGCAAATTTGGCTTTTGGCTGAAAGACTATGAAGAGAGCTAGGTACATTTTTTTTGAGGATGTCACATCGTTGTGGAGTGCTGCCGAAGAAAATAATTGCAGTCTTACAACATTCTGCAGCATCAACACCACATAAATTGATAGCGTTTTCTTTTCTGAAATAAATTGTTGCCTAAGTAAATGGTAATACTCTACCCCATCGGGTTTGGGGGTCAGAATATACCCGCGGTAGGTATGCGTAAGAGGGGACTAAAATATCAGATTCCAGGGGCTGTGTAGCGCAATCCTGCAGGTTGCCAGCGCAATACATAGCTTCCCCAAACCTAATTGTCAACCTCACCTATCCGCGGCGAATCCTGTTTCACTAACAGACGCGGCTCTGGCGACCCCAAGCTCCTCATGGAACTTGGGATGGGGAGGGAGGGGATGGCCTGAAGGTTTAATGTGGTCACATAAATCGTTACCGAGATGGTCGAGGTAGCACCTTAATGGTGCTGTGGTACCGGAGCGTACCGGATCTGTATCCGGCAAAGGACCATCACATCGAAAATACTCCTCAAAGCCTTCGGGGAGCAACCTTATCGCTACAACAACAACAACAACAATAGAGTTACTCCTACCACAGAAAATGGTCAAATTTATAGTGCATACAAAGAACATTTCAACTCACCAAATTCACTCATATTAACAGAGTATATGTGGAACTTAAGAGCGAATTGAGAGTTTCACAAAGTTGCACTGCCACACCGCCATTTTATACAGGGTAAAAGTGTAACGCTTTTGCGTTGCGAGCAGGCAAGAATTTTCACAAAAGAACGAAATACACCGTAAAGGCGTTGCCTGTTTTTTAGAACAGAACAACAACGCTTGCGTAACACTTTATCCAGAAAAGAAAACGCTATAACAGCTGCGGGTTGCACAAGGCGAGTAATCAGCTTTCGAGTTTTTCTCGAGAATGTGACGTAGTGCTCCGTTGTAAGCTCCTTTCATAGTGGCGCCGTTATCGTATCCTTGTGCACGACAATCTTCAATCATGTATGCCAAATAAGATCAGCGATTTTCTGAGCAGTTTTTTGGTTACAATTCACGAAAGCCAAAATCTGTTCTGGAATTGTAAATTTGTTGCTTTCGAATTGAAATGGAGTGAGCGCAAAATGAACGTAGTCAACGTGACTAGCATCAAGCATAGCATCAACGATAATAGCAAAATACTTAGCTTTCTTGCCTTGATCTAACATAGTTTCCCTCACATGCTTTGCACAAATTTCTATAAACTCGTTCTGAATGTCTGGGGAAAGATAGTGAACTTGTAAACGTTTGTGCTGCTATTGTGAAATCCTAACTTTCTCCAAATGATCTCTAAGTATCGGATCATAATGGCGTATGAGATCTTATATGCCCAAAAAATGTCCATCCTTTCGCTTTTTGAAAAAAAAAAAATAGTGTCCAAAATTCTATATAAAATTTCTTTCCACTTTTGAGTTTCAGTGATTAGCTTGTTCATTGATAAGTGTATCAATTGTAGCCTTCTTTCGAATTAGGTTTTGTAAAGATCGCCATTGAATATAACATTTAATGTGATCTTCAGTATTTTCGTGTGATGGCAGTTTAGCGTATAGCTTCTTCCATACCTGGAATTTCGAATATTCGCCAGGACAACAAATTTTAGGTCCATTTAAAGTATTGGTGCTTAACAGACGACATGGTAGGCAATAAAAAGCATTGCTACTGGCACTCCACACCAACCAGTGACGCTCCACTTTCTCTCCATTTGGCAAGATTCTGTTTAACAACGAGGTAGGAAATGCCTCGTCATGACAATCACGTGGAAAAATAACAGGGCACTTTTGATAACCTCGACGAATTATTTCGTTGACTTCTTCAGATCGCAAAAACTCATTATTCACGGTACCGATATCGAAGTCGTTTAAATAATCTAGACTTTGATACAGAGTTGGTGGTATTGTTGGAAGGCTTTTTGAAGATGAACCTTCATCAGTGTTACCACGAAAACTTTACGATTTCGGATTCATGTAAACATATATTTTTGTTTGATGTTTTTATTGTCTCCTCACAGTTCGAGGGACCAGGTAAAAAATCATTATCAATATTCGTTGCTTTTGAAATTCGGCTTAAAATTTCCACATGGAACAACTAAAGACTCTCCTGAATTAAAAAAAATGTGTTAGTACCTCTAAATCGCGGGCCCCCCGAGAAATACCGGGCCCCTGAGAAATATCGTGCCCTGCACTTGCCAGGCTAAGGCTCCAGCTATTAGGAGTGATAAATCTGTCAGATCTAGAAGCAGCAAGTGGCTTAAGTCCTAGGAAGCTTCTAGTATTTGTCAAGAGGACGGAGTTTTTTTATAACATACATAGGTCCTGGTTCTTGATAGGGTTTTCAGCTTGGTCGTTAAAACAAACTTCTGGTAACACTACGGACTCATTCAGTCTATGTGAGATCCTCATGAACCGGCCACTTCAACCTAACCTATATTTTGTGTTTTGGTTTTTACTTTAGAATCTACCGGTTAAGTAAGCGATGTCAGCTAACTAAGCGCCTTCAAATGTAGATCCATAAGGAACATGAGGTCGCCAGAGCCTCGGCTGTTAAAGAAACAGGATTCGCCACGGGTAGGTGACGTTGACAATTGGGTTGGAGAGGCTATATATTGCGCTGGCAACCCATTGAAAGGATTGCGTTACAAAACCACTTGAATCAATTTGGTATTTTAGTCGCCTCTTACGACAGGCATAGCTACCACGGGTATACTCTAAGCCCACTAACCCGCTGGAGCCATGAGAAGCGTGAGTGCACTTTGGGTGTCGCAAGGCAAGTTCCGTCGTGCCTGGTACTGTTGGGTGTGCGGCCAGGCAAAGCAGCAGGGTACACATGCACCATTCAGGAGGATACCCGCGCCGAGCCCAGAAAATCTGGGAAAATTAGATGTACTGCTCAGATCCAGCAAACGAGTATGTTCTGTACTGGCATATGATAAACTTGCAGACAACCAAACGTTTACTTTCCTGTCCAAAAGGGAATTGGTGCTCGGCACTGCTGCAATTCGTTCCCGGGTTACTCGGGGAAAGCAGTTTTAGCAGTACTTTGTCCGTTTCAATTTGCACATCCATTCAAAGAACTTCGCATAATGGATTAAACAGTCATCTGCATTTATTCGTTTTTGTTTTCGTAGCACGCCTAATTTACTATCTATTACCCCAACATCTATCAATTATCCCTTGTTATAATCTTCGCGTACCCCCGCTACCGGAAGATGCCTTGGCATGGTGGAGGTTCACTTGAATTTACTTTACAGGTCCTGATTCTGGTTATCTGAAATCCCCTTGAGTATCTTGTATTTATTAAGCACTTCCGGTTATATTAAAAACTTATTATCTATCCTTACTGATATTCGTTTCTTTTTCATTCTAGGTAATTCGATTTGACGATGTGGGCATAGCAATATTCTAGCTGTGGCTGTAAGAAGAACGTACATTTGCTCAAACTACAAGAAAACTGCGACAACTGTCCCTTGGCCTTTTTAGTATCACATATAAGGCCCCACCATGCATATTATGGGAAAGGGTCAAGTTCCAAGGCTCAACATCACCTGCAAATCGACTTTGATAGCACTAAATGGGGCTGCATATATTCCGGTATTATATCTACAACACTCATATCTATGCAAACTGATACTAACAACACCACCCGCGTAGGAAAAATTGAGCACCATCAGTGTGAGCTTCGAAACTCAAAATGGTTTCAGAAAGGGCACGACTACGAATGAGTTTATGTCTTTACATATATAGTTTGTACATATAAATATGCAACTTAACAAGGGGGCAGACACACTTACTTGTAAGAATGTGCTGACACCACACTTCAACAAACACAAGCAAAGCCAACGTAGGTAATTGATCCGATATCATATTGCGTAAGCAGACAAAATGCAATCCATGGGAACTGCAGCGTAAGCGATATGATATGCGGACAAAATGCAAGCCGTGTGATTCGCCACGCAAGCGATAAAATATTATTTTGGCCAATCGTGGGAAGTGCAGTGTCAGCAATTATGAAATCACTTAGATTAATGTAGAAGCTTAGAGCTTAGTTTAAGTTAATGATAAAGTCAGTCTGTTTTTATTGGATGTCGGTTTTATTTGGATCTTTTCAGGTTGCAATGGGGCCGCGGGGCGGCCCCCAACTTTAACTTTTTGGAGCCCTAGTCCTTGGGCTCCTTAACTGGCGCCCGAGCAGGGACCCACTGGCAAGTGGGTCCTTCAAAAAGGACCTCCTTAAATGTGAGGTCCATAGTGATTAGTGACAAAGTGATAGTGATAGTGGAGTGCTAAGAAAAAAATAATAATAGAAATTTTACCGATAAAGGAATAAAAAAATATATAGAGAGGCAAGACCTCAGCTTAGATAATTTAAGGCTTGTACAGCCAATAACGAAAATACCAAAACCGAGATTCACCTTCGAGGGGACCCTCCGGTTATAACGATAGCTTAACTCTGCGATTCCCTTCGGGACCCTCCAGGGTATAAAAGCTCCTCTCCCCAGGAGAGGTAAAACGAATAATAAAAAAAAAACAAGTGAATAACAAAAAGTTGAGTGAAAAGTGATGCTACACGCAATAAATTACTACGTCCAATCCTAAAAGCCCTCAGAGGGCTATACAGGAATAATATTAAAAGAAGCGAGCCTGTGACCCTTAAGATCCTCTGGCGCGCGAATAAAATTCAACACGAAAATTGAAACATTTTATAAGTGAATTATCCTACGGCCCCACTATTGTTATTCCAAGTGCACGTATAATCACACTGGCTGGGTGAGTCCGTATACCTATACGACTCCTGTGACCGTGTCATGTACACAAAATTTTTTTTTTGCAATATGCAACTTGTCGCTCCTTTCAGGATACGGCAAACATTTCCTTCTGAAAAAGTTAACCCGAGCGTACACATAAGAACACACTTGGGCCGGCTTATCCTTTTGTGGAGTTTCCAGGGTACACATCAGCACACACTGGAAACGGTCACTCCTTACTTGCGATACTTTCAGCGTACCCATAAGAACACGCTAAAGATCCGCAATATGTCCAGGGCGTTGTGGAGCAACTGTGCCTTAGTAGGTTGCCTTCAATCTGATTGTCGACGACTAAAATGGAGTGACACAGCCTCCCCTGACCAAAACCATAATTATTTAAAGACTAATGTACTGTGAAACGCCAACTTGGTACATGTCGCCGTTGCCATAAGAACACGGTAAAAGTTTCACAAATGTAACTAAAGTCCTTTCTTTCTTTGCAGGAAACTGTCAAAGTGTAAGGACAACCTTAAAACTAAAACAAAAAACAAAAAAATCGTCTGTGCAAGGACTATCCCGTCAGGTGATCGCGAACGCCAGTAAGTAACACAAAAAAAATAAAAAACAATTTTTAAAGAGCCACCGTGTGCCAAATTAAAATTTAAAAATATATTTTTTAATCTCAAACAAAATTTTTTTTTTATCTGAAATGGACGCTTTAGCCACGAAAGTTAATGAACTTAATGGGGGCATTAATGCTCTCCTCGAGCAGATTAGGCGGCTTGAGACACGCCTTGGGGGTATAGAAAGCAACGGTGTTGCTCTGAACTCTTGGCTAGGGAAAATTGAATGCAATAACGCGAGTTTAGAACAAAATCTTGCCAGAATCAATGAGCGATTGGGAAGAGTAGAACAGGGTGGCGTAAGAACGCAGCCACAGGGGGTATTGGCAGCGGTGCGATCACCACTGCCGGAGCAAGACCTAAAGGATATTGGCAGACTCCCCGACTGCGTGAAGGAGCTGCAAGTTTTTGAAGGCAGCCCTTCTCAATACATCTCTTGGGTTCACAGCGTTGAAGGAATTCTGTCGGACTACGATATCGTCAAGGAAAGGCCCCTGTATCGTGCAATCTTGCAACATATTAGGCAGAAAATCCGTGGCTTTGCCGATGCAGCACTGGTAGCGTATAATGTTTTCGATAGCGATTGGGTAGAAATAAAAAGGGTATTATCGCTGCATTACGCAGACAAAAGGGACATTAGGACTTTAGAGCACCAACTGAATCAGCTAGCTCAGAGAGGCTCAAAACTAGATGATTTCTACGCAATGGTCAATCATCAGTTGTCTCTAATAGTGAACAAAATCAAGTGCGATGACTATAGCCAGGAAACCGTGTCGGTCCTTGTGGAAACGTACCGTAACAGGGCACTCGATGTTTTCATACGGGGCCTCAGTCCAGAATTGTCACGTATGCTTATAGTGCAGAAGCTAAAAACACTGCCAGATGCGTACACGGCCTGCCTTGACATCCAGAACCTAACGTTAAGGAACACAATACTCCATGCAAACACTCCAAATAGAGTAGTTGTCCCCACCAATACCCTGTCGCAAGTTACTCAGAGACCACCGTTACCTCCTCGATCACGGTCTACATACAACTGGACGAATCGGAACAATACTCAAGGGAATAGCCGGTCATCCTACAACAGATTCCAAGGCAATCAAGGGACGAACACCGCACCTCCTGCTAGACTCGCACAGGTGAACCGACCGACGAATAACAACGCCTTCAAAAGGGGACCTGCATCATCGATTGAAAAGATGCACAAACAGCAGAGGCTCTACAACATGGAAGCCAACAGCGCAGATGTAGAAAGCGGACCTTCGACGTATGCTGAATCGACAGAAGACAACTTCCAGCAGGTAAATTTTATGGCGGACGGGCCACCAGCCTATTTCATATGAGGACTACCGCGCAATCCAGTATACCCTATCTCACTTGTTTGACACCAAACAAAGTAGCCCTAAAGTTCTTAGTTGACACAGGGGCAAATAAAAATTTTATAAGACCTGAATTGGCAACTAATACAGTCCCAGTCAATCCACCTTTCTCAGTAACCACCGTAGCAGGACCTGTAGTAATAAACAAAAAAATCAGTGGGAGATTTTTCCAAAATGCTGGTAACGCACTTCCTGGTTTAAGCTCGTTTGATGGGATAATAGGCGATGACACCCTCAAAGAACTGGGTGCGGTCATAGACAGGAAAAAACATGTCCTTACAATAGATCCCAATATAAGAATTCCGCTCAAAAACAAAGTCGTAGGAAGCCTACATTTTTTCGAAACTGACGATATACCCGACGCAATTCTCCCAAGCCTAAAAGCCATGATAGAAAAGTATTCTCATTTGTTCGGTCCACTTAACATCAAATCAAATATTAAAACCACAGTTCGAGCTGAGATAAAGACTACCACGAATGAGCCCATATACACGAAAAGTTACCCATATCCTGCAAACATGAGGGAAGAGGTAGAAAAACAAATTACTGAGTTGCTTGAAGAAGGAATTATACGACCATCCAAAAGCCCGTACAATTCTCCTATTTGGGTAGTTCCGAAAAAACCCAAACCCTCTGGTGAAAAGCAGTATAGAATGGTAGTGGACTTCAAACGTCTGAATGCAGTCACCGTGCCAGACGCCTATCCTATCCCAGATATTAATGCAGCGCTGGCCAGTTTAGGGAACGCAAAATATTTCACAACTATAGATCTGACCTCAGGCTTTCACCAAATCACAATGAAAGAAACAGATATACCCAAAACAGCGTTTTCAACAATGAATGGAGAGTACGAATTTCTGAGATTACTTTTTGGGTTAAAAAACGCTCCGGCTATATTCCAGCGAATGATTGATGACGTTCTTAAAGAGTATATAGGGAGGATATGCTACGTGTATATCGACGACATTATTGTCTTTGGAAAAAGTACCGACGAACATTTAGTAAATTTAGAGATAGTGTTTAAACGGCTTGCGGATGCTAATTTGAGAGTGAATTTGGAAAAAACTAAGTTTATGAGAACGGAAGTAGAATTTCTGGGATATGTAATAACATCCGACGGGATGAAGGCAGATCCTTCAAAGGTCCAAGCTATAGAGAACCTCTCACCCCCAGAAACGCTTAAGGAACTAAAAAGCTTTTTGGGAATGACGTCGTATTACCGAAAGTTCATTCGAGATTACGCTAAGGTTGCTAAACCCTTGACCAATCTCACACGCGGTGAGAATTCGCAGGTCAAGGCAAACCAATCTAGAAGAGTGCGTATCAAAATGAATTCAGAGGCCCTTCAGGCCTTCGATACTCTAAAAAAACTACTCGTTTCCTCAGATATTCTCGCATTTCCAGATTTCGAAAAACCGTTCAACCTTACCACCGACGCCTCAAACTATGCCATTGGTGGGGTGCTATCCCAAGGAGAAACAGGGAAAGATCGACCCATCGCCTACATCTCAAGATCTTTAAGCAGAACAGAGGAAAACTATGCCACAAACGAGAAGGAAATGTTGGCTATAGTTTGGGCTCTAGACAACTTGAGATCCTACCTCTATAGGGCGAAAAAAGTTAGAATTTTCACTAAACACCAGCCTCTCACTTTTGCGTTAGGAAGTCGAAACTATAACGCCAAGTTGAAGAGGTGGAAGGCTAGAATAGAAGAGTATAACCATGAATTGATTTACACTCCTGGTAAATCGAATGTCGTGGCGGATGCTCTCTCCAGAGTTCCATGCCAGGCAAACCATTTGACAGCACCGTCGGAATCCAACGATGCACCAACAGAAGCTAGAAGTGACAAGGGGACAGCTCACAGTGCTGAACAGGATTCTTCGGACCTTATTCCACACGTTGAAGCCCCTTTGAACGTTTTCCGAAACCAAATAATTTTTACGGAGGGGAATGCAATGACTTGTGTTGAAAACCCACATCCAGGATTCACTCCTCATTATGTGAGACTAGATATAATTGAAAAGTCCAGCTTAACCGAAGCCTTGAAGGAACGCCTAAACCCAGCATTCATAAATGGAATAAAGATTCCAGAAAGTTACTTGCAACTCCTACAAGAAGTATATATAGAACATTTCCTTTTATACAAAATTAGGATAACTCAGAGGGTGGTCGAGGATGTGGCCAACGAGGATAGGATTTGCGGTATAATAGAGACAGAACATAGGAGGGCCCATAGAAACTCAAAAGAAAATAGGGAACAAATCGTGGAAAAGTATTATTTTCCCAAAATGGCTAGTAAGATAAAACATTTCACTTCTAACTGTGAAACCTGCCTTGCTAACAAGTATGATAGACATCCGGCAGTACCACCGACAAAAGAGACTCCAGTGCCGAAATATCCATGTGAAATGGTGCATGTGGACATTTTTGAAATTCAAGGGGAGAAATTTTTATCTTGCATAGACAAATTTTCAAAATTTGCCAAGCTTTTTCACATTAAAAATAAAGCATCCGTAACTCTCCGCGCTAAGCTAGCCAAAGTAATACACTATTTCACAACTCCTAAAATGATAGTCACCGACAATGAGAGGGGATTTATGACTCCATTGGTATGTAACTACATAAGAGGTTTGGGAATCGAACTATATCAGACTCCAATTCAAAGAAGTGAAGTAAACGGCCAGATCGAGAAATGCCACTCTACCATTATTGAGATTTATCGGTGCCTCCGGAAAGAAATAAATAACGCTAGACCAAAGGAATTGGTGTATATTGCTGTCGATCGTTACAACACAACAATACACTCTGTAACGAAGAGGAAGCCTAGCGACATATTTTTCAACAGAACCGAAAGAATTAACTACAAAGGCCTAACCAACTTCAAAAGTAGGGTCCACAAGGAGATTAGGGAACAAATCAAGAGAAACCACGAGTTAAGAAATCTCCGATTGAATAAAAAAAGGAAAAGAGCTAAGGAATTTAGGCCAGGAGATGAGATTTACGTCAGGGATAAACAGATGAAATCAAAACCAATGCACTTTACAAAAAGGAAACGGTTGGTAAAGACAATACAGTGACATTGCTCACAGACACTGGCAAAAGGATTCATAAAGCGCAGATAAAAAATACGCCAACATAAGGTAAAAAAAAAAAAAAGATAATAAGGTCACCACGGGAAGTCAACAACAAAAAGATGTCCCAATAAGGGACCCAAAGATTTGAAATTCTATAGCACAGACGACGCCAAAAAGGCATCAATTTCAAGATCAAAGATCTTTTCTATAACAAACCACATAAGCGATTAAAGAGGCAACATAAAATATTGCAAAAAACAAAAGAAAAAAAAAAAAACAACAAAAAAATACAAAAAAACAGAGGAAACGATTTTTCGTTTAAAAAATTTTTAATGAAGCAATATCTGCCCACAAGAATATTAATTACACGCTTAATAAAAGAGGCAAAATAAAAAATAAATTTTTTTCTTAAGAAGAAATCTGCCCACAACAAAAAACTAATTATGCGCTTACTAAAAAAGGCAAATTAGACAAATAGAAAAAAAAGAAAAAATAAAAAAAAAAAAAAAAACATAAAAAACTTTAAAGAAGGGGGTAAAGAGGAAACATTTCAGTAATTCTTAGAAATATTATCCTCTTTCCTCAGCTTCTTTACCACGAGTTTTTGTAAGGCGGCAGGATCCAAGGGTAGTAGCCTTTAACGCTACCTTTCAAACAAAAGTAAAGAATTACAAACTACCTCCCTTTCATATCCATGCTCTCGGATCCTGTGGACCTTCCAAGTACCACGATGGGTAGCCGGGGACGGTGGTAGGATATAGGAATACATTTAAACGCAACAAAAAACACATAAATAAAATAATAAAATTCAAAAAAGCACACAAAAAATTTAATTTTTTTAACTCTTCCCTTAGTGTGGAAAGATTTTTTTATTATACAATAGAATGTTCTTTAAATAATAATAATAAAAGGAAAAAATACAAAAGAAAACAAGATTTACATTATGTAACCATTTATTATTAGTTCACCGTCCCTGGGATAAATAATAAAAGTGCCTAAAAACAAAAAATGGTCAATACTAATCTTACCAACACTAATGAGTTTTTTTCTCTCCATAATGGAACACAGTTTATTTTTAATATCTGGCGTGTACGGCCTCAACATCTACAATTATGGCTCCCCACTGGTAACTATTGAGCACGGGCGTGGTTGGATCCTGAACGGACACTTCAGTTTAGTCCATGTGGTCGACCTAAACTACTTCAACACGGCTTTGGTCAAATTGATGGAGTCAACAGAGCACGATATTACAAGCAGGGCTGTGCGGACTGTGCTACAATTCCACCTAAATCAAACTAAGCTGCGTCTCGACGAACTACAAATAAGCAAATCACGAAGGGTACGTTCCATTGACTGGATTGGTTCAGCATGGAAGTGGATAGCTGGGTCTCCAGATGCAGCGGATTGGGACTATATTCTTCGAAGCATGAATGACGTGATAATAAACAACAATCACCAGTACCGGGTCAACAAAAAACTATTCAACGGTACCCGCGAGGCAATCGAGAAAGCAAACGAAGCGATGCTCCACATTAACGCTATAAGCAAAAACATTAGCGAGGAGAATATCGAACTTCTTGACCTAAGCAAAGTCCTTATCTTGAAGGAACAGGTGTCAGAAGTCGTCCAAGCGTGCCAAATGGTGAAATCTGGCGTAATCAACACAAATCTTCTTGATCGAGACGAGATTGGAAGGCTCATAATGGAGGAAGATTCCCTACCATATCAGAACACCATTGAAGCCATAGAGTACGGGTCGGCCTCCGTGTATTCAAACGGTAGCACACTTTTGTACGTACTCTCAATGCCAAAGGTAAAACCAGATGGCTACCGACTCCTAATAACACGGGCCGCTGTTATAAAAGGACAACACGTTGACCTCAGCTATAAAAAAATGCTAATAAACGAAGTTGAAACGTTCGGGGTGAACGAGGATTGCCCTTCGATCAGCAACACAACAATTTGCTCTCCCAAATCCCTGACTAAACTACGGGAAAACGGGTGCCTAGCTAGGCTAGTTAAAGGTGGCGATGCCAAATGCCGCTTTGAACCAGACAACACCAAAACCGTCGAGATGATCACAGACTCAACAATATTTGTACCAAACTTTGAAGGCCTATTACAAGGGAAGAACTACTCCACAACCCTAAATGGAACGTACGTCATTATTTTGAACAACGAAACAGTCACGGTGGGAAATCAAACATTCACCAGCAGATCAGTACGCACAGCGCAGGCCCTGCCACCGCCCTTGGTAAACATCAGGAGCGAAGGACTAAAATTGAACCTTAACTACATTCACGGCCTGAGCATGGAAAATAATAATCAGCTTAAACAACTTGGCAATAATTTTCACTTTTCGCTAATTTTTGACGCTCTTGCCTTGGCCATTCTAGCAGCCGTATGCTACATTATCTGGAGAAAACTCACTACTACAATCAACTTTCCTAGACTAAATCAGACCACAGATCAGGACCAACCAAGCCATGCAAAGGATCCTTCTGAAAAAGGAGCTCATCTGCGGGACGCAGATGTTTAAAGGGGGGGTACTTAACAAGGGGGCAGACACACTTACTTGTAAGAATGTGCTGACACCACACTTCAACAAACACAAGCAAAGCCAACGTAGGTAATTGATCCGATATCATATTGCGTAAGTAGACAAAATGCAATCCATGGGAACTGCAGCGTAAGCGATATGATATGCGGACAAAATGCAAGCCGTGTGATTCGCCACGCAAGCGATAAAATATTATTTTGGCCAATCGTGGGAAGTGCAGTGTCAGCAATTATGAAATCACTTACACCCCTATTATGAATTTTCATACGATAGACGATAAACGCTTCCTAGCGTATCGTAAAAAATCAGCTTTCATATTGCGATTTCCACACGCCCGATAGATGTACTATTGTGAATGATAGCAGAGTTTTGTTTACAAATTTTTGTGAATCTATACGAAACAGATAGCAAAACAAAACTTAATACTAACAATTCATTTGTCTTGTACGTAAAAGTGGCAAAAGTTTTTAAAAGCTATTATAATAAAATGTTTTATGCAACCTCTGTTACCTTTTATATAAACTCAAATGAACAAATTGACGGAACTTGCATAGATTCCACCGTGAGAAGAAAATTGAGAGATCATTCCAATCTTTTTGAAATGAACTCTACACTGTAAGTACTTGACATACTAAAAGTAAAAAAAGTTTAATAAACAAAATTGATGTCAGAGTATGTCTTAACAGAAATAGAAGGCAGTTTGCGCGCCCGTAAAAATAGGCCATCCATCCCAAATATTTTGAAGGTTTGTGCCACTTTAAGGCTTCTTGCCCAGGGTGTTGCAACAGAGTGTTGGGAATGAGGCTGTAGTTGGATTATTTTGGATTATGTAATAATTGTATATTTACTTTTATTTAAATAGTTCCCAACGTATCGTTGAAAAATTTATCAGCGATAGCTAGCGTAGAAAATTGAACAGCGTATGCGATAGTTAGCGTATGGCAATACCACGATAAACGATAAACGCTAACGATCGAGTTTCACACGCTAGAATTTATTTCATAATACGGTAGAACAGATTGCAAGCGTTTATCGTGTATCGTACGAGTTCATAATAGGGGTGTTAGATTAATGTAGAAGCTTAGAGCTTAGTTTAAGTTAATGATAAAGTCAGTCTGTTTTTGACATTGAACGGAAATAAATGGTAAATATTGTTAAGCGGAAAAACTTATTTTTATTTGGATCTTTTCAGGTTGCAATGGGTCCGCGGGGCGGCCGCCAACTTTAACTTTTTGGAGCCCTAGTCCTTGGGCTCCTTAACTTGGACATATGTAAGGTTTACTAGAAAATTAAGGAAATTATTTTTAAAAACCATTGTATACATAATTTATTCATAATTTACTCATAATTAAATATTATTTAAACAAAAGGGACGCGTTTAATTCATATAAAAAGCGAATTGACAGAAGGTAACCGGTACGGGTAACCAATAGGCCAGTTACCCGTGTTGTTCGTGTTGCATATGTTTTGGTTCGCGATAACGAAAACATACCTAATGAAGTAACTTAAAAATGTAAATAACATCGAGCGAGAATGAATGTCGAAAACACAATAGGTAAGGGCGAGAAAGCGAGTCACACGGACACTATTTTGAGAGAGCGCATGCGTTACCTTTTTCACGACAGCAATGTAAAAGTCATTAAGACGATAATTGGTGACTAAGTTATTGGTAACGATTAAGTAATCGATTAGGTAACTGGTACCTCTTGTAGGGAAGATCTTAAATGCAATCAAGTCAAATACCCTGCAAAAACGCTCCACGTCATTTGACTAGTCATTTGACCGCCATTGTGCGGTCACGGCCCTTGTTAAATTTTAGTCACGTTTGCACTAGCGAGAGTAGATTTTTTACATTTTTTTCCCATTTCGTACCTATTTATGTGATTATGCATTCCGCTCCCACTTATAGTATGTGGGCGTAGTACTGTGCTGCTCACACACGTCACAATGCTCGTCAAATGGCGGTCATATTCTCCGTCATTTCACTCTACATTTTCGAGTCATTTGACAATCAATTTTACTGCGGTTTTACCATTTATATAACCGCCATATATTATGAATTTTACCTGCAGATTTACTTTACCTGGAGCAGCCATATGAATAAAATATGAACCAAAAAAATTGAATTTTCAATATTTATTATTTTCATTATTATTATATATGTACATGAAATTGGAACTTATATTAATACAGTTTATATAAAAAAGAAGTAAGTACTTTAATAATAAATAAACTCGCTTAATTGGTTTTTGTTTTCCAATTGAAATCTTTTCTAAGCGAGCAAAAAGAATTTTAAGCTTTAGAAAAAACTCCAATTATTTGAATCAATTTACTCAACAACAGATTCGATTTACTCTTTTTTTCAGATCAAGAATATTCAAAGGTGTCGTGGAATCCGATTGCTGTCGTAATTGAATTTTAAAGTAATAAAGTAAAGTAAAATATGAATTTAAAAATGTAGGACTAGTAATTGAGTCAGACTTATTATTGTTCTAAATCTAATCATTCAAGCAATAATTCCGCAACCCTAGCAGGAGTACCGATTGGTTTCAAATCTAATTTCAACAGCAATCGTATCACGACATACCTTATTATATATGTACATGAAATTGTAACTTAAATTAATACAGTTGATAAAAAAGAAAAGTAAGAATTTTAATAATAAATAAACTCGCCTTATTGGTTTTTATTTTCCAATTGAAATCTTTTCCAAGCGAACAGAAAATAATTTTAAGCTTCAGAAAAAACTCCAATTACTTAAATAATCTACAACTTAAAGCTTAGTAGAAATTCAGATTAGGTTTACTCTTTTTTCAGATCAAGAATATTCAAAGGTGTCGTGGAATCCGATTGCTGTCGTAATTGATGAACTTAAAAATGTACGAATTGTAATTGAGTCAGACTTATACCTATATGACACTGCTTTTTTTGTGTTGGTGGTATCATAAAAGCCATCAATAACAAGTGCCAAGAATATATCCGCGGGATACCTGCCGACCAAAATGATTCAAGGGGTTGTGATTGCCAACCTCACCTACCCGTGGCGAATCCTGTACCTAACAATTTGGTGTGAACAATTGGTGCCAGTTAACCCTCTGAAATAATCGGCGCAATTGTACGCCATTGTATTGGCATTAATTTGGCAAAATGCAAAAACTTTTCATCCTCCTCCCATGTCCATTCTGTCTTCTTTATGCTAGGATCAAGCCATTCGTACCAGCGTGCCTTACATTGCTTGGCAGATTTGTGGTGCAGCAGTGATGCAATGCGTGACCACTGGTTTTTGCCATATTTCATTACAGCTGCTTTGAGGATTTCATCCTGAAAGTTATCAATTTAGTTAATAAACGGCCAAGAGTAACCAGTCGCGTCAAATGCTTACCTCAGTGTTTCTCCACACACCACCTTTTATCATAATTCTCGGCATGGTGCTATATAATTGTGAATTCTTTCGATGAGCACAAAAATCAAATCAAAAACTTTTGTTGTTGTTGTTGTTGTAGCAATGCTCGCCCCACCTAATAGCCGCGACCGATCACAAATTGTCATCAATATCCTCTAACGGGAGTCCAAGGAAACTTGCCGTTTCAACAGGGGTGGACCATAAGGAAAGGGGTGTTAGAGGCGTTGGTTCCACATTACAATTAAAGAGATGGTTGGTGTCATGTGGGGACACATTGCAAGCGGGGCATACATTTTGTATGTCAGGGTTGATTCTGGATAGGTAAGAGTTTAACCTGTTACAGTATCCAGAACGAAGTTGAGCAAGAGTGACACGCGTTTCCCTGGGGAGTATGCGTTCCTCTTCCGCGAGTTCTGGATATTTTTCTTCAAGTACTGGATTCACCGGGCAATTCCCGACATAAAAGTCCGACGCCTGTCTATGGAGTTCACCAAGGACCTGCTTGTGTTTTTTCGCTTCATACGGCTGGGTTCTCAGGTGCCGTATTTCCTCAAAATGCTTACGGAGATGACTCCTTGGGCCCCTAGGCGGTGCTGGTTCGTCAATCAGATGTCTGTTCGGATGCCCAGGTTTCTGGGTATTCAACAGAAACTGTTTGGTCAGCATCTCATTTCTCTCCCTGATGGGGAGTATTCTCGCCTCATTATTCAGATGGTGTTCTGGGGACATAAGAAGACAGCCCGTGGCGATTCTGAGAGCAGTATTTTGGCAGGCCTGTAGTTTCTTCCAGTGGGTAGTTTTTAGGCTTGGCGACCATATGGGTGACGCGTAGCACGTAATCGGCTGGCTAATTGCTTTGTATGTGGTCATGAGCGTTTCTTTATCTTTTCCCCAGGTACTGCCAGCAAGGGATTTGAGGATTTTATTACGGCTCTGAATTCTCGGAACAATTGCGGTTGCGTGCGCACCAAAATGTAGATCCTGATCAAACGTCACACCCAAGATTTTGGGGTGTCGGACAGTCGGTAGCGCAGTGCCATAGACGTGGATGTTCAAAATGGTCGACATTTGGGGCGTCCATGTTGTAAATAAGGTCGCGGAAGATTTAGTCGGTGATAATGCCAGGTTTCGCGAGGCGAAAAAACTGGAGAGATCAGGGAGGTAGCCGTTTATTTTATTGCATAGCGCATCGAAGAGAAGATGGTGAACTTCCGGTTTATTATTGGATTGACGGCTGAAGAATAAAGTATTAAGATAATTAATCCGAACGTTTCTGCTGTTTTATTAACCATCCAAGGTAGAAATTACACGAATTTATTTGAAATTAAGAAATGAGGTATAAACAATGCACATCATTGCATTTCATGTGGTATTCACTGAAATGAGTAATGAACTGGTGCCACAGCAACATCAACCGGGGGAGAATAAGAAGGCGGCGGGATAACACAAATCCGCTGGAGTTGCCTGCTTTCATTCTGCAAAGCAATTTTCTGGCGGCCACGTCGAGTTGAGTTCGCCTTTCGCCATATGCCAAAATCTACTTAAGCCTTCTTAAAAAATCCTTGCGCAATTTCTGAATGGCTGCATCAAATATACAAAGAGCTCTTCCGTTGCTTATGATATACTTTTCAACTTAAAATAAATAATAATGGTTGTTGTTGTTGTTTTATTAACAGTGAGGATATTGTGGTAGAATGTAAATACATATTTTAGCACAAATTTGTACAAATAAGTGTTTTTTCTTAAAAGAACCAATTTCCTTTAACTATTTTGATGCATTCCCTTTAATTTAACTAGTGAAAAAACTCCTATGAAATGGTAGAGAAATCTCCCTCTCCCTCACATTCATAATACCTACTTTTCTCCCATAACCGGTTTCCACTTTTTCGAACATTGTTCAGAATAGGAGGAAAGGGAGAAGTGAAAAAACTTACAAGGAATTTTTATTTAGAATACGAGGAATGGGAGAAGGGAAAAAACTCGCACGGAATTTTCGTTTAGAATTGGGCTGATCGTCTTAATGACTTTTACATTGCTTTCGGGAAAAAGGTAACGCATGCGCTCTCTCAAAATAGTGTACGTGTGACTCGCTTTCTCGCTCTTACCTATTGTGTTTTCGACATTCCTTCTCGTTCGATGTTATTTACATTTTTAAGTTACTTCATTAGGTATGTTTTCGTTATCGCTAACCAAAGCATATGCAACAACAACAACAACACGGGTAACTGGCCTATCGGTTACCCATACCGGTTACCTTCTGTCAACGCGTCCCTTTTGTTTAAATAATATTTAATTCATAAATAATGCATGTTTAAAATAGTTTTTACAGTTAAAATCATGTCCTATTATTCTAGTAATTTTTACATATGTGCATTTTTATATTCATAAACTATATAAATACATTAACGTCTATTCATAGGCGTGCACTTTCCGAAACCTTGTTTTGAAGTTCTTATTTTTCATGCGGTGGTGGTGTTGCTCACCATCAGTTTCCAGAGTCATATTAGTTTGGTAGGTATAGTAAGATCAGACGTAGCGGAATATAGGCAGCATGTCAGGAGCATCACCAGAATCCAAATAAGCATTGTAATTCATTTCGTCATTATAAATAACTTGTAGATGCCATCTAGACGATGCATAAAGTAGAATGGCGTTGGCTATCTTCACCTGGTATATATTGATATTCGGACGAATAAACAAATGGACCACTTATAATTGCACACCTAATGTGCATTCGCATACATATGTTGCATATGTGAAACATATAACGATGTACCAGTGGCTTTTTATGCAGCTGACGCTGGATGAAGCATTGGATTTTGTGTTGCAAAGTAGGCGACATATGTTGCTGTTGATGGATGCGCATATTGCGAATATGTTGGTGGTTCACTAGTCATTAATTGATTAGAAGTTTCAACTTGTTGCGATTCTTGTTGTTGTTGCTGGCTGCTGATGTGGTGTTAACGTCTGTTGTACAAAATTTATTGTTGGTGTTGTTATGGTGCTTAAATAACCGGTTGACTCTAAAGTAAAAACCAAAACAGAATATTAGAATCAGTGTTTATGAATAACATGTTTAAAGTAAGCTCTTACAACAACGTGATCGGCGGCTACATCCTGGAGTGCAGGATAGTGGTTCACTAGTCATTAATTGATTAGAAGTGTCAAGTTGTTGCGATTCTTGTTGTTGCTGCTGGCTGCTGATGTGGTGTTAACGTCTGTTGTACAATTTATTCGGGTGCTTGCACATGTTGTTATTATGGTTCTGGAAAGCCTTCCGATATTGAAAGTCGTTGATTAGTGTAATCTCCACGTAGTGAACTACTCCCACGGCCGCGTCTGCGGTAACTATTACATTTGAAGGCCCTTAAGTTACAGGCATAGTTGACATCACTTACATAACCGGTTGACTCTAAAGTAAAAACCAAAACAAAATATTAGAATCAGTGTTTATGAATAACATGTTTAAAGTAAGCTCTTACAACAACGTGATCGGCGGCTACATCCTATGAAAGTAGTGTGGTGTTCCACCTTGTATAAACGTAGGTACTGGATGTGCTCAACCGTGCAGATTAACATTACCAGTAACATCATTTACATAAATTGGTCCAGTTTGATTTGCACCAGGCTCTGGCGGAGGAGCTCCTAACTTCCAAATCGATTCAAGGCAAGTTAATTAAAATCATAGAAACTGTTAGAATCAAATTTCATTATTAAATTTTTTAAAACAATTAATTAATTATTATAATTCATACAACATACTTGCACTCCAGTCATTGCTATATTTGCCTCAGGAGATGATAATAATGGCGCAGCAGTATTGCAATGCATACTAACCCGATTTGATTTGTTGTGTGATGGATTTTTTTTTATCGAGGAATCAATGATTGGACCACTGCTTTGCCGCTTCACTACCAAATTAGGACCATTATTAGTGTGCTCATTTGTCTTATGATGACCAGGTGTTGCATTATATTTTTATTATTCGTGCTGACATAATGACTGGGTGCATCAATTTGACAACCATGCGGGGTGTGAGCGTGATTATGATATGAGAGTAAAATATTCTTTTGCACATACAACTTGTCTTTATATAATTCAACTTCCTCCACCCGTAATTCTTGAAAATCTAATATTTTCAACCTTTTGATTTTGCGCTGGAGTTCTTACCGCCGCCAACACTGGAAGCATTACTACTAGTATTCTCCTTCGTGTATGGAGTATATAAGTGCGTATAACAATGGCCATGATTGGTGTGCTCATTCTCTTTGACGGGGTTTGCATTTGGAGGTTGGTGTCATTTTCACTTTGGATTTTGATTTCTACAATAAATAAAAAAAGAAGCAAAGTATTTAGCAAAAGTGTTTCGATTCATTAAGTACATCAATTGTGATCTTGACGCAAATAATACAAAGGTCATTACAAAGGAATGCGCGAAAAAAAAAAAATAAGTTAATAAAAATAGCCAGACAACAAAGCATCTTGAAGGTAATTCGAGAAGTAACAAGTTGTTGCAATGTTTCCGAATGCAGCTGTGTAGAGACTACTTTGGTACCAACCGATATTTTTTTGATGACTTCTGTTAAGACATACGTTAACTTTCGGTTAATAATAATTATCTTCTTACACTTGTAGTTAACGACACTCCCCGAAAGATTATGATACGATCGGAAACAATTTAATACGGCCACGTTGAGCCTTCTTTCGCCTATTTGTTATTTTGTGCACTAGCTGTGTTTTAAACAGATAAAGTACGAAACTTCCGCAACCACCTAGGGCCAAGCACCAGCTTGAAACACTGATAAACTTGATAAATTTATGCCTGTAAGTTTGACAAAAACACGCATTTAGAAGGGTTTTTATACCAAATAAAAATTAAGTGCATACCTAAGTCCATATTTTCTTGTTTATTATTTAAATATTAAAATTTATTATTCAACTAAACCGAGTGAAATATATGATGTAATTTATTAGTAAACTCAAACCCACGACTTTGCTGTTGGAATAAAAATAAAGAAAACAAGGCTTAGAAGTTATGAAATAGTTTACTGAGGGAATATTGAAAAAAAAAAAAACAAGCACATATAACACACCTTCAATCTGTTGATCATACTCAGCATCCATAACTTGAGATTGCTCTTGAATAAGTTTGTATAAATTTGCATTTATTTTCGGTTTCTTAATTTTATTCCACATTTTTTAACTAACCTTTTGGCTAACAGTCTGCTATAGAATTTTTGATAGACATCTTTCCAGTCCTTAATTTTTAATATAATCCAAAAATGTTTGTATTAATTGCCCTTTTAGATTATCTGGTATTGGTTTTAATATTATGTACATGTTCCGTAAATCTTTGCGTTTCTCCTCTGATACCATATCTTTACAAGACGATCGTCATATTGTTTACTTAGCTTTGCCATTGAGCTAGAAAAGTAAGATGAAAAGAAGTTAAAATCTATTTAATAAAATGAAAAATAAAGGACGATTCTATACAACTTAAGAGTATTTTGGCAATACCTTGAAGCGTGCTGGAGTAAAGACTACCTCTGCGATCACGTTTTGACCATTTGCTACTCCATTTGCTAATCATAAAAATAAAAAAATAAAAACCTGAAAAAATATGTAAGTTTTTATAAATTGCCAATACTAAAACATTCGACAAATATTGCGATGCTCACATTTGGTAAGTTTTGAAAAATCTTCTGGTTAGGGCCTTTTTGAATTAATCTTACCCTATGCACCTAACGCTATGAATATTTACACACGCAACTATCTATTTACAACACTAAATTAGTTATTTACAGATAAGACTACTTTTTTTTTAGTTTGCATAATTTTTGCTTATGTCTATTGTGGCTTAATGCTACATATCTCCTTATATCATCTAAAACCGACTGCTTTGGCTTTTCGGCAAATAAATCTGTAAAGGCACAATATAAGTATATATGATATTGTTTTTGTTAGCATTATACATAGACTCACCAAACACGATGTCCACACATTTTAACGATATAAGGGACTTTTTCCCTTTGCGCCGCATCTATAAATCAAAAATTCAAAGCTTGAACAACATTATATGTATATATTTATAGTTTTTACCATCGCATAAGCACTGGCTCTGTTTTTTAATTTTTCCTCCACAGTAGCCAGATGCTCAATGGAGGACATGGGAAGCTTTGAGGCAAGGTCGAGATACTCCTCATCTTCCATATCACCGGTGATACGGCTGATAGCCTGGTGAGTTCTAGCACCAATAACTCTACACTCTCTAAGTAGTTTGCTTTGTGCTTGAACTTCAGATTTATCTGGCACCTAAAGAGAAAGAAGATTCGTTAATAGCGCTCAAACTATATAAATTAGTTTCTTTTTACATTTTCCTTTAGGGCGGTCTCGATAACTCCGAGGCGATTAATGCAGTCCTTCTGTAACCCTTGCAGCACATCCAGACGCTTTAAAACTTCTGCCTCTGAAACGTTTTGGATGGCAGGCTCTTGGCTGTAAGGAACGCAGTCGAAACTGAAACGGCGACTTTGCACAGCTTGTACACTTCGCTCTATAAAAAGTTTGCATTAATCTATAATTAATAAATATTGGCATCAGGATACTACCTTCAACAAAGAGGGCCTCTTCACATTCTACTTCGGAACCTGTTACTTCAAATAAATCTTCGAAGTTCATTCTAAAACGAATTGGTATATTGCAATTATAATGTTATATATAAAATTCTTGCGTCATAGTGTTTGTGGTTGAACTCCTTCGAAACGACTTGACCGATTCTAATGAAAATTTGTGAGCATATGGAGTATGTCTGAGAATCGGATCTTATATTTTTTCATACCTACCGTGTTTTTAGACACAATTTTTTGTTTTTATTTTTTTGTGAAACAGCATTCAAAAAAACATAAAACCCTAATGGGGATGGGCGTTGGAATGTGAGTGGGAGAGTGAGGTCGATCGCGACTGGAAATAAGGGATGGGGAAGAATAAAATTAAAAAAAAAAAATTAATGATTATTCTTGACAAATGGTACTTTTTTATTCATATTCGTTTGAAATAGTGACACTGCATCTTCGTTTCACATGTATAAAAGATTCATACTAAAATTTATTTAGGTTTTTCCTCTTTTTTATATATACAAATTTATATTATTAGATGTTTTAAAATTTGTAGATATATAAATCTAGGGGTTTATTGCAACGCACTACACTTACATATATATACATAAATTGTAACTTATAATAGTTATAACTTTACTTTTAACAATTTGAAATTACTTTAATTACAACTTAGAATAATTTTACTTAATAGAAATCATTGAATAAATGATGTAATAATGGAATTAATAAAAGCTTATTATCTATTGGTATGCTAAAATATTTATACTTAATGTCATTTCTATTTATTGTTCTTTCTACGTTCGATAAAGTCCCTAACACAATACCTAAACCTGCTGATGAATCAATCATGGAGATGATATTGTCGTAGTAGCAGTGGCTAAGAAATTGCGTCTGCTCCTAGAGATATACGCCGCCCATAAACGCCGCCGCCGTCGCCGATTTTGATCGTTTTTCGCACGCCGCCGCCGAATGTCAAAAATATCGGCGCGGCGGCGGCGGCGGTGTCCGGCGTGTTACTATATTTTCTACTCGTTTAAGACTGTTTAGGCCATTTATTGCTCATGTCGAAAATTGGGCGGACATGGTCGAAAGGGGTTTCAAGGGATGCGCATCACTGCCAGTTATAAGAAACTAATTGCGAAATTTAACTCTTTCTAACTGTTCAAAAGGTATTTAAAAAAAAAAAGAACAAGCGCTCTCGATGTCACTTTAACACGGACTTCGCATCACCCAATTCACCAAGTTATTAAAACAAAACACTAATAGAAAAGTTATATAATAAATTTATATGCTCACTTTGCATATTTTTTTCAAAAAATTCAAAAAATAATGAACAATGAATTCACCCAAGGTGAACATGTTCTCAAATTTTCCTTCAGTTGTTAAAAAAGCAAATTACCCCAAAAAGGTGACGATTTTTTTTTAAATTTTATATTGCGATTGGCTGAAAAAATAAGCAAAATCAGTGATGCAAAATCCTTTAGAAGGATTCAGGGGTTCAAACACTCCTTTGAATGATTGCCATCTTATACTTAGAAGATTTATGTACGTATGAGAAGGGTTTGAAAAATCACTTAAGCTTACATTCAAAAATCTGTTGTGTATTTGCTTAACTATAAAATAGAGTGTGAAATCTTAATTTTGATTTTCACACTTCGTCCTTCAACACACAAGTCTCTCGGTTTGACATTTCCCAGAAGTTGGCGGCCCTATCCAAAACTAGTCCCTTAGAGTGAATCACATTGGTTATAGCCTGTCAACCAAGTTTAAATATCACCAACCCGTAACGACTCCTTTTAAAAATGTGAATACGTAGGATCATATAGTTACCAGGTGCCCTACCTCATTCGCAAGAAATACTCAAAGTGGTGAAGCAAAAGCTTTCACAAGACAGTCGAACTAATGACCGTGTATGCTACTACCCCAACGTAGTGGACATTCGAACTAGTCTGAAAATTTAAGCTACGCGGCCATCCACAATGAGCTCTAATATCATAAAGCCGGAAAACAGCAATTAACATCTTTCAACTTAAAATCGGTCGACTTTCATTCTAAAATATCGTTTTGATTTAACGAAGACTGTTGAAATCAATGTTGTGAACATAAACGTCTACAAACTTTAGTCTACATTTTAAAAATTTTATCCAGAGTCCTTGTAAAATTTTAATTATGTACTGCTTATGATTTCGAAGGCGGCATCCTTGGCCAAATAGTCACTCCCTAACGTTTCAAGGTGTTTCTCTGGTGTAGCTCGGCAGCATATCGCGACAAAAATATCCGTTAGAAAGTCTTCGGAGCTACACCTAGAGCTCCTAGGAAACTGACGTCGACGAAGTTACATATGATTTCGAAGTCGCAGTCCTATAGGTTCTGTGATGGCATATGGTGTGAGGGTCAGGAGGCGTGGTAGCGACTGGTGGTCGGGATTGCTACTGTTCGCACATCGGGAATTGTAGCTCTTAATCATCGGGGATTTTAGCTCGAAAAAACTGGATTCGCCCTGTGCCACGAGAGTCATGAGTATTAATAGACCATTAATAGCAACCGTAAGTCGCCTTCGTGCTTGACCGCAAACAGCCACAAATGATTTAAAGAAATTGTGTTCGTGGCGATTATTAGGACTTACCCCAGGTGAAACTTTTGCACGAGATATACAGACAAAAGTGTGACCATTTTATGTATCTCTATTTCTCTTCAGCAGACGCAGCAGTACCAACTCCAAAGACCGGGGTTAGATTCGAAGTCTGTCTGGAGTAGGTGAACGAGGGACAATCATTCCGCAAAGAGCTACTCCTGAAAATTCTTGAACGGTGTGCGAGATCTTGACGCAAAACCCCAGGATCTTTCCGAAATGGCCAACACGTTGATTTCCTTAGATACATACAAACAAAACTTTTCTTAAATATTATTTTTTTAAATAGTAAAAATCAAGCTCTTTAAACTAAGAACACCGGCGTATGCCGGCGCGCCGCCCACGCCGCCACCGCCGGTATATAATGGAGTCTACGCCGCCGATAAAGTGATCGGCGTAAACCTCTATCTGCTCCAAGCATGCTATGACGCTGTAGGAAGAATAAAGGAATAAAACCATTCAAAGCCTTCCTTGAAATATTTTGCGTGAACATTGACTCAAAACCAACTAAAAAGGAGCACTTCGGAGCGGTGGGAGAGAAAGCTTATAGAGTAAGTGGAGCCCTAATGCAAATAATGCCCATCATCGGTGCCTCAACGTAACCAGCTCCATAATATTTTATTCAGCACCAGTATGGCACGAATATAAAATGACCCACCAAAAAGATATAGCAGCAGCCTACTGTTTTACTGCCACACGATTGGCATGTGCTTACAGGACGGCCTGCGACGACGCGATCCTTGTTTTATATCGAAAAATCCCAGCAGATCTATAGAACTGGCCGACTATGTGAAGATGCCAAAAAGCGCATTGTCACGAACAATAGTTAGATGGCAAGAAAGGTGGAAATATAGCAGAATGTTACGAGCGGAAATACGACGAACTAAACTACCTTACGCCGATATTGGGTAGGCACGGCGGTTTCAAGGAGTATCTACATAAGCATAGGATAGAGGAGGATCCTTTCTGTCCACACTGCCCCACCGAACTGGAAAGCGCAGACCATGCAATATTTTACTGCCATCGATTTTACGGCGAAAGACTCTCTATACTAGACTGGGTCGATGTATTAACCGATATCACGCCATCGAAAAAAAGTAAAAAAAATTAAATTTCGCAGGCTCGAAAATTATTTTTTGGGTATGCGTAGTGGAACTTTTTTTCCTGAGCCCAAATCCTATCGAAAAATCGATGGCGCGATATCGGTTAACTTTCGTCCATACAAATCGACCCACCCTACTCTATACACAGAGTTTTTGGATAGGAACCTTCTGTTAGGAGTTTAGTTCCCCTTAGGTGCAGAGTGTTACATTGTTGGACTACTTTGAGTTAAGTGGTGTTTCTATTAATGACGGGATTAATGTATGCAGAAAGGGAGCAGAGAGGAATGCGTATGCGAAGCAGTGGCGACTTAATCGCCTTCCCCTCTCGTTACGTTATGCTTAATGGCGGTACCGCGGAGTGTGGGTGCATGCACATAATTCGTCTAGTTTCATTGGGAATATTGAAGGCAGTGCGCTGCCCCAACGTCCAATAAAAAAAAGATGGTTTTTTTTAGACATTTTTACATTTTCTTCCTGCCTTAAAACGAGACATTCTTCAATTTGATGCTATCTTCAGTTATATGCATAAGTATAGCCTTCTTTTCTATATATTAAATCGCAACTTTTTATGGTAATATTGTTTAAAATGTTAAAAAAATGTTTACCAAGGATGGCCAACCTACGCCTCCTTAGCGCTGAACAATGACAGAGAAGGTGCTGGACACTCTCTCCCTCTTCTGTACATCTGCAGCTGCGACAATAGTCGAAGGTCGTTACCCCCATTCTAGCACCATGCGTGCCTATTAAGCAATGCCCTGTTAGAACCCTTATCAGGGACGATAGAACTGATTTGTTTAAAATCAGAAACGCTTCTGCGCGCCCGTTGTCATATGAGGGCCAGGTTTGCCTGGATGTCTCACACGATGATATGGCTGACATAGCTGTTCACACGAAGCCTGAAAGTGGCCATGGGTATACCTACCGAATCAATATCCCTTCAATATCCCTGCGCCCAGGTACCCATATAAGGCTGATTCGGAAGTGCTGAGCGATCTCGTTAAGAGATCTGCGGCATTCAGTGACCGACTTTGCGTTGTCGACGAATGAGGGCCTTTAATGCGGCCTGGCTGTCTGAGAAAATAAACACCCGTTTACCATCCTTAGGCATAGACCAGAGATGGTAAGAATATGGAAAAGATACCTCTAGACACAGATCCGGCGAAAAGAGGCCTGCTCTCACCTTCCCGTCAAGCTTAGAACCATCCGTGAATATGTTGATGGCACCCGGTACCGTATGTTTTCTGGTATTCCAGTCCTGTCGCGATGGTATATATATACTATAGTTTTTAAAGAAGACGTTCTTTGGCGTGCAGTAGTCAGTGCGCACCGGTATTGGGACTGGGGCGTTCGTACCCAGGATTGTTGCGTGTCCACTAGATCAATTTGACCACAGACCTGTTTCCCTTATGCGTAGAGCGGCGATGACCGTTATTTCCTTCGCCACCAGGTCAAGAGGTTGAAGGTATAGCATTATTGTGTTGAGTGCTTCAGACGGAGTGGAGCCGAGAGCCCCGGTGAGCTCCGAACTCCGTTGCACCTATTGAAGCATTTTAGGATAGGTAGTTTTAGCTAGTGCAGGCCACCAGACCAAGGCACCATAAATAAGAATCGGGCGCACAATGGCTGTATAAATCCAGTAGGTTTATACAGCTATTTTGCCACGATAGTAAATGCGATTAATCAAATATACAGGATACAGTTTTGTAAGTAGGTGGGTCTGTGAAAATCCTTAATATCATGCATAGTAATATTTTTTAGGAATTAGAATTATCTACTATATATTTGTGAAAGTATATCTGTATGTATGTTTGGACTTGCAGCCTAAACCGCAGGATGGAATCGAACGAAATAACTTGAATTTTTCGTAGTCAATATATCTGAAAGTATTAGGGCTAGACGACTGAAATTAGGTGAGTGGTTATATGAGACCAATCCCTACCCCCTCGAGAAAAACTGGGTATAACGAAAAAGGGGGCGTGGCACCTCCCATACAACTGGAATTTTTCGTTGTCAATATATCTGAAAGTATTAAAGCTAGACGACTGAAATTAGCTGAGGAGGTATATAAGACTAATCCCTACCCCTCGGGAAAAATTGGGGATAGCGAAAAAGGGGCGTGGCATCTCCCATACAAATGGGGGTTGGGATTAGTCTAATATATTAGTCTATATAGTACTGCTTTTATTTATACCCGAACGACGTCGGGTACTCTGCTAGTTATATATATTGAGCACATGATAATATTGATATGATTATATGCAATCGCTCCCGCAGCATCACCTTTTCTATGGCTTAAAAATGGATGGGGACTTGGGTAAACACCACTTGTTAGTTACGTTTCAATGACGCGTGAACCAGATACGGATAGAAATTTAACATGCAAATGCAACAACAACGTTGTGATCCTGATATTTTGCTGGTTCAATTTCTGATCCGTATAGCAGTTATGTTCGTTTCGTTTTCTGTAGTAGATTTTTTGACAGCTAACCACTTTTGAGTTGGTAGCACTCATGGCTCAACTATATGGTTGCCTCATCTCTACAGCAGCAACATACCTTGTTGTAATGGAATGGAACCATAAAACTTAGCAGCTTTTGTGTATAGTAAGAAAATGTTGTCAATGTGTTGGTTTCCATCCATTGAGTTTGCCATCTCCTTCTGACAATCCCTACTCCAGTGAAATGAAAAAAATAAAATCAGCTGAAGAGATGAGCCAACCATATAGTTGAGCCATGGTAGCACTGAAATAAATATGTGTACATATGTGTATACATAAAAGATTTCGCCATATTTAAAAGCAAAAACACGGAAAGAGACTTGAAGAAAATGTAAGGAAAATAAATAGTTTGTTTACGTGCGAAACTATTTAAATGTTAATAATTCTATCAGTATCTTAAATTTTAATGTACGTTTCTACTTCTTATTTTCAACAAAACAGATGTTTTATATTAGTACTACTAGCTCTCATTAAGTTGCTCCGAATCGTTCCAATGAGATTTGATCGTGAGCCAGAGCTCGATAAGTCAATGGAACGCTCCTGTTGTAATATGAAACTTGGGAATTGCCTGATCTACACTATGGTTCATGGATGAATCAGACGGTGTATATTGAACAGCTCACCGTGAACCACTTCCTATCGTTCCCGAGATGGTCGGGCCAGCACCTTAATGGTGCTGTGTTACCGGAGCGTATCGTATCTGTATCCGACAAAGGACCATCACATCGATAACACTCCCCAAAGCCTTCGGGGAGTAAACTAATCGCTACAACAACAACAACAACAACAACCACTTCCTATGATTGCAGCCAAAAAACTTTGCTCGTATGCCCTGTAGGGGCCTGCAATTAAACTATACTGTACCATATAAATTTTGCAATAAAGTAGCCACGGCATTTCCCAAAAGATAGCATCGGATATATATAGTTTTCCTCACAAACTTAATGGCCAGCTCATATAATTTGGATTTTATTTGCATTTGAAAGGTAAAGTGGTCACACGGGGTCCTTCGGCCATGTGAGTAGAGTAAAGAGAGTATATGCTTCAGTTCGTCAGAAATATTGAATTTTATAAAATTTGAAACATTTCATAGTAATAAATGGAAATTCCATTACTGCTCCTTTCGCCGAATTTAACATTTTTACCGAACGCTTCAGGATGTTGCTATTTGTTGAAAAAGCTATGGAAGGACAAATCGTGGAATATTAAAGTATGCGAACAAAATGTTAAACTTTGTACGTGGAACATATTATAAGTCAATTTGCAATCCTTCCAGGTTTTTACAACTTGACCAATGCCTCCGAATCTCAAATTAAAAATATCTAAAACATTCTGGACTATTAGCAGAATTAGCAAAAATGATCTGATTATTTTTCTTAATATACTATGGCAGGGTTGAATCCAGGGGAGAGGGGGGGGAGGTCGAGGGTACCTGCGTGCTTTGCACATAGAGTATACTAACTTTGATTTGATAACGGTTGGTTGTACAGATATAAAGGAATCGAGATAGATATATACTTCCATATATCAAAATCATCAAATTTGATTAAGCCATGTCCGTCCGTCCGTCCCTCCGTCCCGACCGTATGCCCGTTAACACGATAACTTGAGTAAATATTGAGTAAGTATTGGTACACGAGCTTATCTGGACCCAGAATAGATTGGTACAGAAAATGATCTAAATCGGATGATAACCACGCCCACTTTTTATATATATAACATTTTGGAAAACACAAAAAATCTGATTATGTAGTAAATAATACACCTAGAATGTTGAAATTTGACGTGTGGACTGATATTGAGCCTCTTGATAAAAATTTTTTAAAATGGGCGTGGCACCGCCCACTTGTGATAAAATCAATTTTACAAATATTATTAATAATAAATTAAAAATCGTTAAACATATCGTAACAAAATTCGGCAGGGAGGTTGCCCTTACTATAAAGAATGCTTTGAAGGAAAATTAACGAAATCGGTTAAGGACCACGCCCACTTTTATATAAAAGATTTTTAAAAGGGTCGTGGACGAATAAAATAAGCTATACCTTTGCAAAAAAGAGCTTTATATCAATGGTATTTCATTTCCCAAGTGGATTTATAACAATAAATAGGAAAAACTTAAAATTAAAAAAATGGGCGTGGCACCGCCCCTTATATGACTAAGCAATTTTCTATGTTTCGGGAGCCATAACTCGAAGAAAAATTACCATATCGTAATGAAATTGTGTACACATATTTTCCTTATAGCAGAAAATATTTCTAGTAAAAATGGACGGGATCGGTTAAAGACCACCGTAACTTAGATATAAAACAAGTTTAAACGGGTGGTAGACTAGAATAATAAGCTATAATTTAGCAAAACATAGTTTTGAATCAATGATATTTCACTTATCAAGTTTTACAGTAAGAGGAAATGGGGAGAAATTTTTGGTGTGGTGCCACGTGTTATGTAGAAAAGTAATTTATCTGAAATGAAATGTACAATTGAAATTCACGCTGAGTATATAATGTTCGGTTACACCCGAACTAAGACATCTTTACTTGTTGTTATTAAAAAATTTAAAAACACTGCAAAATCAGTATTTTTACATATATACTTCTCTTGTACCTTATTTTTTTGTTGAGTTAGCTGCACTTTCATAACTATGTTGAAGTTTGATTTGAAATAAACATAAAAGCTTACATTAAACCGTATACCTTTATATTTACCGACTGATACTTGTGCGTAGGAATGCAATATGGAATATTAAAACGGACTGAGGATATAATTTGAAATATTTTGATTTGGTCATCCCCAAAAATATTTTCTAGATCCGTCCCTGTACCATGGGCTCTATGTTGAAGTAAAAAAGTCTAATTATGTGTATTTTCCAACTATAGAAACAAAGGAGAGGGCATGGTAAGCGTTCATGTAACTCGATCGAAAAAGGATCGCAGGCCTATCAGTAAATTTATCAGCTACCATGCAGAAGGAAATATACCAAATACCCTTTTATATCCCAGAAAAGATTGGCATATATGAACAGGAGTGGTGAGGTACGTCGGTTACCACATTATAGCTCCCTCAGGAATTAGGCAGAGCCTGGAAACATTCCGTTTTGCTCCGAATTTTCTGATAGAAATCGCGTGCATAAACTAACAACTTACTGTTGAATTTAGTCAACAGTTTAATGTTTTAAAGTCAAAGAAAAACAGGTAAGGACGGGACTGTCTTCGGCTGTGTCGAAGACTTCATACCTTTCATGAATGGCGCTGAGAAATAATCTTATCGCATTCGTAATATCCGAATAATCCGCTTTATAAGATGTTTAATATTTAAAATTAAACCGGTAATCCTCACACTAAATTTCACGTTTCTTGTTGTCAGCATGAGAAAGCTATCATCATGAATCACGCATCTGAACTTAATATGACGTATACGTATGTATTTGATGAAATTTGGTGCTTCTAGCCATGAAAAAGGGGTAGACATGAGAGTTTATATGGGGTATACACTATATATACCACCGATGTCTATGATTTTTTCAGAAAACAATATACGCTATATACGTAAGGATTTGGTGAAACTTGAAGCTTATAGCTGTTAAAATGGGGAAGATTCTACCGATTGAGGAAGATATGTCAAAAATACTCTTTTCTGAAAAATCGGTTGTATGGGGGATATACGCTATAGTGGTCCGATCCGGCCGATTCCGAAAAATGTCTAATCGGACACCTAAATATTCCCGCTCACCAAACTTTATCAGGATATCTCCAAAATTAAGGGACTAGTTTGCATTCAAACAGACAGACGAACTGACGGACATGGCTAAATCAACTCAGCCCGCCATCCTCATTATATCAGTATACTTTTGGTGGATCTATCTCTTCTCTTTAAGGACTTACAATTTTGAGATTCATTACAGACTTAATATACCTTTTTGTTTTCAAGAAAGCTATCAATTTTACCTATATGCACAAACTGAGCCACCTTAATGTGTAGTCATGCATTTTCGTCTACGATGAATGTTAGAGATGAAGTCAGCTGGTTTGAGTTACGTGCAAAAGTTATAAAATTTTCGTAATGAGCTCACTGAGACTGAAGTGCTTAATTGTTTCTGATAGTGAACACATTATCCAAAATTTTTTTTTTACAAATGAAAGGAACAAAAAATGATCATGAAGTAGTCGCAACAGAAACGTAAAAAAGGACACAAAAATGCAGCCATGTGGAAGTAGGCTATTTTATAGTGAATGTTCACAGTTACGCTTTCTCTGGTCGATTGTTTTGTCTTAATTCGATTATTAATTTCAGTAAGTGCCTCCATTTTACCTCAAGCAAATAATTTGGGCTATTAAGTAATTGATTTTAAACATAAAATAAAGCTAAGATAAAATGTGGTGTGCATGTACGTATATAAGTAAATATCTGGGAAATTAAGAAGCCCTGAAATGATGCAATACTTTGTTTGTAATGATAAATACTAAGATCTTCCCGGGCAGAGGTTAGTAAAAACTGCTGAGCTGGCTCGAGTTTTTACCGTGCAAGCGCTACATAAGGCTGAGGTATTGCGCAATTTGTTAGTGTAAATGGGACACGGGCACTTTTGGTACAGCTTAGTGCATTGCATACTTAGAACTCCTCTACATTACATTTCGATGGGGCAGAAGTCAAGTAATTTTACTTTTTAAGTGCAAAGCTAGCTTTTTCATCCTAAACTTACCAACTAATTACATAGTACAATCCTTCAAGGAATAGGCACTTTGTCGTTGGTGTGAGGCCTTAGCGGAACTCCATAGCGCCCGACTATGAGGCGGAGTGGTTTAGGATTGGCACCTGCGTCGTTTCGCCTCATAGGAAGGCGGCGGGGTGACGGTGACCAAGAATTGCCAACCTCCTTATCCAGGGTGTTATGCGGACCGTGCCTACTGGACTACTTGCGGCCAGGGAATATACTCGGCTGTATTCAAACGGAGCCTTCCCGATACCGGACCACCTCGGGAAGTATTGATGGCCTTATCATTGTAAGGCGCCCTGCTGTGGCGGAGTGTTCTTTCCCCGTATTTAATGCTGGACCGCCTTGTCGGGCAGGTATTCATACGACCAAATTAGCGACTCAATATATAATTTTAATAAGGACGATGATAAGGGGAGGAGTGAGTTGCAAGCCAAGGACGACAAAAACGCATTGAGCTATGCTCCAGACTCGAGGAGCGAGAGTAGTCCTGATTTAATGAACTGCGTGTTGGGAAAGCATACAAGCGGCAATAATGGTGGGAAGATGATAGCGTACGATAACATCGCAAACTTGCGGTGACTGGATGAGGTGGGTCTAAACCTCCAAAGGCAAGGCACGAAATCGGAAAGTCGGAGGATATGCTGCGACTTCTGCAGAATCTGAATATACCGACACAGGATTGGAAGGTAATATTGTATCTCGGCATACGGAGGAAGCAACTGACCTTTCCATACATGACATATAAATTAAAATTTTTCCTATGCAACCAAACCTGCCACTCGCGTGTTTTTCTTCGTACCAAAAATCGGACCAAAACGATTTTGAAAGTACAAATATAATTGTTTCCCAGTTGTAATCTTAATATATTTAAATTTCGTGTCTCTGTGTTTGGTCGCATTGGTCTCCTAAGATACTTAACCGATTTTAATCAAATTTGCTCACCGTATGTCGATCTAACTTAAGGACAGGATAGCGTTCCTGTGAAGCTTCTTTCCGGGAAGGTTTTCGGGAAATGGAGCAGGGACCGACGGGGACTGCGACTAGGACTGGGAGTGGCACTGAGACTGGAATTGGGACTGGAACTGTGACTGGGACTTGTACTTGGGGTGGGACTGGAACTTGGAAAAAGGGATGGAGAAGAACTAGAGAGAAGAGAAAAGGTGGAAGGAGAAGAGATAGAGTTTGACGAAGATAGAGAGATGTGGATGGATGGAGCGGAAAAGAGGGAAAGGTCGGAGAGTGGGAAAGAGACGCAGAGAAGAGGAGAAAGGTGGGGGGAAGATTGAATAAAAAGATAATAAGGAAAGGGAGAGAGAATGGAAGGGAGAATAATAGGTAAAAATTGCTTTAAAGGGTAGACTTATGCGAGGGCAGAGCAACGTCTGCCGTGTCTGATAGTCGCATATAAATTGATGTCAAGTGTTTTGTAAGAAATATTTTAGCCAATAAATCGGCTGAATGAATTATTAGTTTAATGAATCTGTTACAGAAATACGCATCCCATTTCAGATAACTTACTCCTTTGAAATTATAAACGTCACAATTAGTTTGAATTCCAAATCAGCAAAAGGAATCGATGGAAACTCGGTACGATTTTTGAAAGGTATAAAGAAGCACTAGTGTTAAAATTAGCTGAACTTGTTAATGACTCTTCCCGTTCTGGAAAGTATCCGGAAGAACTTAAAGTAGGCTTTGTAGTCCCCGTACATAAAAATGGAAGCAAAGAGCTTTGCTCAAACTATAGTCCTATAACCAAACTTAGTACAATAGACAACATTTTTGAAAATATAGTTGTAGCACGATTAAAAACATTCCTGAGGGACAACAATATAATTGATAAAAATCAATTTGGATTTGTAGGGAAATCTAATACCATATCAGCATGCATTAACTGCACCGAATTCATATACAAAAATTTAGATAAAAAAAATATGTGGCTATGCTGGCGATAGACCTGAGTAAAGCCTTTGACTCCGTAAATTTAAACATCTTGGTACAAATCCATGAACTTAAATTTGAAAAAACTGCGTTAAGCTTCTTCCAGAACTTTCTGCTAGATAGGAAGCAAATCATGCAAGTGGGAAAGATCAAAAGCCCATTAAAAGTAGTGAAAGTGGGAGTACAGCAAAGTTCAAAACTTGCTGCAACATTATTCATAATCTATATAAATACGTACTAAACTCGGTCTGTAAGGTGTCCACAGTTCTATGCTGATGATGGTAGTTTCCTATATGCAACAGACACTCTGGTAGAATTAATCAGTAACATCAAAGCAGATTTGCAAGAATTTCAAAGTGGTTTGCTAGAAACCTCGAAAACTAAATTGATAATTTTCAACAATTTTAGAAAAATTACTGATAAAAGTGAACTTCCTGGGATAATATACAATTGTAACTTTATTTAAAGAGTAGACAAATTAAAATATCTGGTTATTTGGTTCGATGAACATTTGAATTGGAATGAACAGATTCAAAAATTAAAATTAAAGTGATACCCTTAAAATTTTTCATTTATAGAAACCGTAACAATATTCCAAAGAAGCAGCTTTGGCTTCCATACAATTTTTTCTTTCTCTCGCATATAAAGTATTTAAACCCAATTTGGATAAGGTGTTCAGAAGAAAGATTGAGTGAATTCCAAATGGTACAAAATAAAATAATAAAAAAATATCCTTGCACTCCCACGTACAACTAGCACATCCAATCTATATGTAAACACGCTTGATATCCGAAAGTATTCAGCTTTTCAAACTGTTATGGTCACATGTAAGATAAAAATAGCTTAATAAAACACAATATACAATTAACAGCAGTAGAAAGTACTGATTATCACAGAACATTAGGACTCATTTTTTTCTAACGGAAAGATGCGCTAGACCTATTAAAAGCTACGGTATAAAATTATTCAATAAATTACCGTTAGGGATAAAAACATTAATAACATCCTACTAATTTAAAGATATGTAACAAATTTACTACTTTCTAACTATAATTTTAGAATATAAACATATATATTGCAACGAATTTAGGGAAAATCCACTTACTTCACACCTTCTACTAACGTTCGTATCGCTAAACTGTTGAATAAATAACTTCAATATTAAATAATGCAAAATGGTCTTTATTAAAGTACTTCACAATAACACTTATACTTCGCAACTGATAGCGTGCTTAAATCAAACTCACCATTTACACGATTTTTCCCGACAAATAAAGCTGGACAGTTTCTCTCTCGTTTCGTTGCCTGCCGACAAAATTGGAAGCATCAAGGAATGCCACATGGGTCTTCACTTGATCATTTCGTCGGAGTGAGATAATTGGTATAGTCTTAGCCGAAATGTCATACTTTTAGCGATTTTTTGAATCTATTATTTTCAAAATGTAGGGAAACCAACCTTGGGAACATTAACCAATACACTTTCTTCTTTAGTACTTATTATTACAATATGTATAATGTTCTCGTTTCGTTTACGACATTAGAATCGATCTATGTTCAGCGTCATATAAAAAGGAAGTATTTATTACATACATAAGGTAACATGTTCTCAGTATACGTTTGCAGCTTTTTAACCAATGAGGTATACGGAACTTTCAATTACGGCAAATTGTGTCATGGTTTGCGTAGTTTCAGTTAAAAACTTTATGGAAATATTTTCTTAGCTTATTGAAAATAAAAAGGAATAAGGAATTAATTGACGAAATTTCATAAAAATTGCCACTTCTGTGTTCGTGTTTGCTGCGGTCTATGTCATAAAAAGTATTTATTTTATATATTTGTTAAAAGTGTGTTTCTTAATGTTACTCGTTAAGCCAAAACGTACCGAGGATCCAAGCAATGTGTAAAAGGTCTGAATCCGTTATCCTCGACAATCCTAAAGGGTTGCATATCTGTGGCAATCATTCTAATTAAAGCACAATCCAGTTGTTTTTTTCGATCATCTACCGACTGAGACTTCCTTATGTTGTTATTAGGTTCAAAAAAAGGATTCCATAAGAGCTGTTGATGAAGACATTTCCATCAACGTTGGATGTGACCGCTTCATGTGATTTAACAAATTGGTTCTATTTCCACCTGTTTTGCTTTTTTTTCCGTACAATTTGCATTTGGCAGAATAGCCCTGCACTTGACTAAAATACTTCCAGACAACAGATCTGCGAATCTTTGCAATACTTATAAGATTGAATTCCAATTCAGCTACATTCAGTTGGCTTACTAGAATCTAAAACTGTGGTATTAATTTCGTAATGAACATAATATCATGCCAAAAATAGATAAACGCATGTTCAATATATTGCTTACCAGAAGTGCGAAGAAATTTCTTCATATTTCTCCTTTCTCTCGAAGACATCAACACAATAAAGGTAAATTTATATAAACGAAAATTACAGAATATGTATTTCCTCAAGCATCCGTAAAGTAGATAGTGATGAAAACTTCGATGCCTAAATAATCGAATGATTTAAAAAAAGATCGATTCTACATTTCTAAAAAAAAGATCGATTAAATCGATTAGGAATCGAATCGAAATCCAGCTCTAGTTTAAATCCGCTTGAAGCAAGGGAAGTTCTTCAATATACGCATAGGACCTAAAAAAGTTTACATCATCAGCATACATTAAAATTTTGGAAAATTTTATTGTGGTACAGATATCATTAGTAAATAGCAAGAACAGAATTGGATCGAGATGACTGCCCTGTGGAACGCCAGAGGAAACATTAATGACATCTGAAAGAGAATTTTTAAAAATTACTTGTTGCGTTCTACCGCAGAGATACGAAGATATCCACTGGGTGAGACCAGGTTGGAAGCCAAGTCGATCCAGCTTGTTGATAGGCAAGGAGTGGGAAACTTTGTCAAAAGCTTTACGGAAATCAGTGTAAATAACATCGGTGTGAAGATTTTCTCTAAATCCATTAGAAACATGAGTTGTGAATTCAAATAGGTTGGTAATGGTAGATTTGCCTTTACAGAATCCATGTTGAGAGTCTGCAATCAATGTAGAAATGGAAAATGTTAGCTGATTGGTAACAATGGCTTCAAAAACCTTTGGGATGGCAGACCATTTTGCAATTCCTCGATAATTTTCTACACATGACCTACTGCCGTTTTTGTGGATCGGTATTAGAAAAGATTCCTTCCAAGCAGCAGGAAAAACACCCTGATTTAGGGACATGTTGAGTAAATAAGTTAGGGGCTAACAAATGTGTTTAGCGCATTTTTTGAGAAAACATGTGGGAATTAGGTCAGGACCGTATTTATAAGATCCCTTCAAAGACGTTAAATATGTAAAAACCTCTTCTGGAGATATTTCTAGAATATTAATTGCGTTAAGTGAGTTAAGTTGATACGGGTATTCCTAGGCAAAGAAATTAATTCAGCGGAATAGTTAGATTTGAAAAATTATGCAAAGAAGTTAGCAATATCTTGATCGTCGCTAGAGAAATCATCACGGTATTTCCTACTGGACGGAAAACTTTTAACCCTACGTTTAGAGTTCATGAAATCATATAAAGCTTTCGGATTGCAAGTTATTTTCTTTTTCATTGCATAGAGATAGGTAATGTAACACTTTTTATTTAATTCAAAATATTTATGACGCAATATAGAGTACTTCAACTAGCCGGAGTGTGAACCCGTCATCCTGTACAGCTTGAAGGAACGCGATTTTTTGTTTTTTAAAGATTTCAGTTTTTTGGTGTACCATATTTGGACTAGTTCAGTGGAAACACGTTTACGCTTAGGTACATGTCTTTCCAGAATAGCGTGAATGATGGCATTGAAGTCAGAAACGTTTTTGTCAATATCTGCACCGAATTTGGGCCAAACTACTGTAGATAAATTATGGTTGAGTTTATTAAAATTAGCCTTCGCGAATTCGAATCTAAAACTGGAGTCGTTTTCTGTGGTAGTGCAACTCCGAGAACTCTGTTCCAATTCGTAAACTATTTCCAGCGAAGGATGGTAAGGGTCCTCAGGTACAGTAAGAGGTTCACCCCTCCTAAGAATGGATTTTGATGTATTATCAACAAATACCAAATCAAGTACCCTCCCGAACATGTCTGGAACTATATTTATCTGTCTTAGGCAAAGTTCAGTTATTTCGGCTAAAAAGTCGATGCTGGACAATTTTGAAGAAACCGGTGCAATACCATGATCGGATGGGGTCCGTGATACGTACGGAAGATTAAAGTCAGCCAAGAAAATTATCGAGTCAATAGGCTTCAACATTGAATTGATATCTTTCAGTAACGAAATATGATTCATTACACAGAGGGATCTGAAGATGGTGGGATATAGCAAGGGGAATATAGGTAAAACGTATTACCAGGTGGATTCTAATGCACTTAAACTCCGTAGCTTCTATAACAGATAAATTAACCTCAGCGGAAGGTATAGAAGAATGTACCGCGAGCAAAACTCTACTTCCAAGTCTGTTCAACCGGTCATTTCTATATATCTGGTAATCATTGCAAAGAATTTCGGAATTAAAAATATGAGCTTTAACCAAGTTTCAGTAAAGGCGATGATATTGTCATTACAGTTAAATGATTTCAAGTCCAGTTCAGTTAGTTTCGTGTTTAGGCCTCTTACATTTTGATAAAATATATTAAGGACAGATTTAATATTTAGTTTTTTGCAGCATTATTATTATGAGGAACGGCAACTGTGGCAGTTAGTAAATGTAATATTTTGTAATCCCTTTAGCTACGTACGTGCTGTCAGCCAGATGTGTTTTACGTTATGAGAGAGACGAAGGGTGTATGCTGAGCTCGTAAGGATCTACCTGAAATGAACTTAGTCATACGAGTAATAAACAACTTTTAATTGTTTATAATTGTAGACTGGACAAAATCTCACAATCTTCTTATAAAATCACCGCAGGAAGTTTATGTTAAGTTGTTTTAAACAAATGTTACAAACAATTTAAAACTTTATAATACATTTATTCATTTTGCGGCTGCTTTTTATGTAAATACTATTGCTTTTGTATATGTGCATATTTTTGAATAGTTGCATGTCTTGAACGGTATGCTTTCATATTGTGGCGAATGTTAGCAAAAATAAGGACTAAGGGATATTATCATCTCTAAGCCGATACTAAGCAGTCACTTGAATCTGCATAAACAAATCAATCATTATGTCTACACATATGTACATACAGCAGCGGAAAGATACTCACCAAAGTATGCAATCATCAGCAAAGTAGTTCTCACACATACAAACGCATATATCTAAGATGCTCACAAAAGTATGCAATCATCGGTAGACGTATCACTCACAAATACACGCGCATATCAGAAGCTATAAACGTGCATCTGTAGTTTATAGCTGGTGAGTTCATAGCTGGTAAACAAGTAGTAAATTCTAGAAGAAGAAACGCATAGAAGTATGTGAACGACACAGCAGAGAATATAAAAGGAGCAAAAGCTGAGTAAGCAGTTTCAGTTTGATTTAAGCACGCTATCACTTGCGAATTATAAGTAATCTAATAAAGACCATTTTGCACTATTGAATATTGGAGTTATTTATTCAACAATTTAACGATACGAACGTTAGCAGAAGGTGTAAAATAAGCGGAGTTTCCATAAATTCGTTACAATATGTTTTTCTTTGGCGTCACATGCCTTTAAATTAGGTTTGGTCAGTGATAACAGATGTAGGAAATCCGGGTTGGAGGAGAAAACGATCGAGCACGTTATGTGCTCGTGCCCTGCACTTGCCAGGCTAAGACTCCAGCTATTAGGAGTGGTACAGCGGTCCAATCTGGAAGCAGCAAGTGGCTTAAGTCCTAGGAAGCTTCTAGTATTTGCCAAGAGGGCGGAGTTATTTTATAACATAGGTCCTGGTTTTTGATAGGGTTTTTCAGGTTGGTTGTTAAAGACAAACTTCTGGTAACACTACGGCCTCTATCTGTCTATGTGAGGTCCTCTTGGACCGGTCAGTTCAACCTAACCTAACCTATGTTGGATTGCTCACCCAACAAACAGAAAAACGAAAATCTCGGAGGTTGGGAAAAAGTTAACACCCAATGCATTTTGTACCGTTGTTGGTATTTGGGACAAAATATTTTCTGCAATTTCTTTCCAAAATTGATGTGGAGGTCGAATAGCAATTAAGAAGCATAGCGGTGCGTATAAATTCGACCTACGTGTTCCTAAGAAAAATAAAAAGAGTTTACTTTCTTCTTATACGCATTTCCACGTATTTTCTCGTCACCATCAGGAAGTCTATTTATTTCAAATAAAAATTATAAAGTACAATATATATCGATATTAACATTAAAATATAAAATTTTACACGGAAAAACAACAACTTAAATAAATTATTTAATTATACAATCCAGCACAATATCACAGCTTTATACAAATTTTTAAACTAACACAATTTTCTCCCTTCATTCTTGTTTATTTTATTTTCTTCTATAGGGGCTTAGAATATAATAGCGATAGGTAATCAAGTTCCTGGATTATGCGCTAGGCCGGGGACTTGCCACGTTTAAACGCTTTCCTATGCAACTATGAATTAAGCCTCGGATGAGAGCTAATTTTTCTGATGACGACCACGGCAAACGTTCAACGGACTACGATTTTTAAGACCATGATTTCAATTATTCAATATGCTTTAACGTGAGTACCTGTCAATTGAAGGCTCAACTTAACGGTCTCAAACACGGATACAGTTGAAGATTTAAAGACCGAATCATTGGTAGCAATTTAGTTTGTAATCGGATGTGTCGATCACAAGGTCTTACTTTGGTATGATATGGAATCTACTCAACGTCTCACCATTTTAAGGATAATGGCATCCGGTTTCAAGGCAACTCCACCTTGAATTCCATTACTTTTCTATTCCCAGCACAAGTATGTCGCTGAAGCATGTTCTTGTGCTAGAGCTCATCAGATACGTCATAAAATTCCACAATGTAACCAACTTTTTCTGAGCACCAGGATAACCTGCATAACAATTAATGAAATATGATTACAACCTTGGCAACACATCAGGATTAAAATGTCCGTTCACTGTGAATAACTCCTTCGACGTCATCTATAAAAGATATATCCTTATCAATCATAGCTACTGATCACATTTACTCAATATCAGATGCCATCGGTCGGCACAGCCTAACATTGTTTCAAATATTTTATAAAGAAGAGTGAGCACAAACTCACTCTTATAATTATCAATTGCTATACATAAATGATAAGCATCTGCTTGTAATCATTTACATCTACAATACACAGACCAAATTTGGGGATGTTTTCAAACTTTTCTTTGACCTTGCGTCGAAAAGTCTTTGAAATATTTATGCTTAAATTCGTATAAGTAAAGAGGCAGTTTACCCTTGTGGGCGGATCAAGAGTAAAATATATGCCAACTTTTCAACAAATAAGACCGCTATACTCCAAAGAGAATATTATATTGCCAACAAAAAAAAATTTGTATTCTCTGAAAAGTAGATGTTCTTTCGAAATGGCCACATTTAGGGCTGCCATAAACAAAAAATATATTGAAGAAATAAATCTCACTGCACACATACCAAAGCATGTTTCAAAATTTTACCGAAAGAGTATTTTTCAAGAGATATACGCATTCTTAACCATTTCTGTTGCAGTAACTTGGCGACATATAGCGAATGCTGGCCTTTTTCACCATTCGATCTTATTTAACATGTAGGTATGCAACGCATTATGTGCTGTGGTGAAAGCCACACTCAAAGCAAGTTTGCTCATACAGTTCACAGCGAACAAACACATTAGTAGCGTTTTTTGGAAATGCTACTTTTCCTTGAACAATTCTGCTCATATTAGAAAGAAATCAAGTATTTATCTCGATGCAGAACGAAGGTAAATATTTCAAGGTTATATTGCAAAGAAGAAACATTCCAATCGATCCATCCCATTTTGATTTATAGCTGAGTAAACAAAATTTTTATGATTTTTTACATTATTTTCGTAATTTTCGCAATTTTCCACGCCCCTATAAAAAATACCTTCAGAGTATATCAAAAATGTCCATTTCACATCACCACTAAGCTTTCAAGTGCAAAAAACCGTTTGCAAACCGAAGCGTTCCGTGTGAGGTTATGGCATTTCAACGGTATTTAGCGACTTCATTTTGTAAAATCAATAGATCATTAAAGACTATCAGCAGCGAACCAAATTTTGATTTAGCCATGTCCGCCCGTCCGTTAGCACCATAACTTAGGTACAAATTGAGATATCTTTACGAAATTTTGTATACTGGCTTCTCTGTGCCCAGAATAGATCCGTATTGAAAGCATACTATAACCACGCCCACTACTTCGATATCGAAAATTTCGAAAAATGGAAAAAATGCGATAATTCATAACCGAAGACCGAAAAAGTGACTAAAATTAATATGCTGGTTGACTTTATCACAAAAAATAAAAATTTATTAAGAACTTAAAGAATGGGTGTGGCAAAGTTTTGCAAGCCGTAAATCAAAAGCCATTAAATACATTCATCATGTTAAAATTTGGCATGAAGGATATCCCTACTAGGATATATATGAAAACAAACGGAACCGGTTAGGGACCACGCTCGCTTAAAAAAAAATCGATATCGAAATTTGGAAAAATGGAAAGAAACAAGATAATGAAACTTCATGATAACAAAATAGAATCTTTATAAAATTTTGGAAAATGGACGTTGCTCTGCCTACATTTAACATTTTGTAATTTCTACCTTCGATGGTTAATAAAACAGCAGAAACGTCCGGATTAAATATCTTAATACTTTATTCTTCAATCGTCAATCCAATAATGAACCGGAAGTCCACCATCTTTCGTTTTCTTCCTTTACAGTGATGTATTTTTGTTTAAAAAAAATAATAAATGTAAGGCGCGATAACCTCCGAAGAGATCTAAGGCCGAGCTTCTCTTCCAATTTGCGTCGTGCTCCTCTTGATTTTCCCTACAAATTGGCCGGACGGGACCTACATGTTTTATGCCGACTCCGAACGGCATCTGCGAGGCAGATGAGTTTTCACTGAGAGCTTTTCATGGCAGAAATACACCCAGAGCGCTTGCCAAACACTGCCGAGGGGCGACCCCGCTTAGAAAAATTTTCTTCTAATTGAAAAACCTTATTTCTAAAATTTTGATGTTGCTTTGCCCGGGGTGCGAACCCAGGGCATACGGTGTGATAGGCGGAGCACGCTACCATCACACCACGGTGGCCGCCGTATTTTTGTTTATTCTATTAATTAGTTGACATGGTTGCATTTATGATCTTACAACTCTGCCATCATTATCTTAATTTCTATTTTTACTGTCATACATTTCTTAATCTGATACAATTCCCTATTTGTGTTCAGAGTTACAGCTCGCACTGTATTGACCTTGATACATTATAACTTAATTTCAATCTTCACTATCGTACATTTCTTAATCTAATACCTAATCTTAATCTAATACCTAATCTAATACAATTCGCTATTTGTGTTCACAGTTACCGCTCGGACAATCTGACACTGTAATCGACCTCGATACAGTATAACTTAATTTCTAACAAATATTAGTCTGGTTCTATTGTGAAATATTTTCTTTGAAAACGGCTCACTAATACCTTCAACTCATCATGTGTTTTGGCCGGTAACAGTAGATGTGCATTTGGCACTTCATTGCCTATGCCGTCTATTATGAAATCGATGATTTCTGTTTCGTATATGTTTGCCTGTTTTCCTATTGCCTGCATCAATAGAACGTAGAAATGTAATTACTCGCTCTTTTTGTCCCACTTGCGTCTTGCCAACATCTTACAAATTCCGTTCCTCTGTATCGGCACGTCAGTTTCCGTCGTAAGGGCCTTTTTTAACTCGGCATAGCTTAACGCTTTGGTGGTGGTAAGGAAAACTTTGGCTGTTCCCACCAGGCAGCGACGAAAAGCGAGTAATTTAAATCGTTCGTCTACTCTTGATGACTCCATTATTTCTTCGAAATCTTAAAGAAAATGTCCCACCGTCACTGATATATCATCACCACTGAACTTGGGCATAGATGCTCTATATCGGCAAAATCCAGTCTACGTTGCTGTTGTACCCCAGTACTAGCTCTTAGCTCGTCGATTTCTTTCATTAATTTTAACATTTCCATACGTTTTCGTAGCGTCACCACACTTATGGTCATGGCTCTTTCGTCAATTGGGGCAGAGTTTGATGGGGCGGCAACAAAAACATCGTGAACAGCAGGTGTAGAGGCAGTTGGAACGGCGGTAACGGCAATGGCGGCAGAGGACTTAATAGAAACGGCAGCGTTTATCTCAATCATTTCGTCCGGAATGTTCTCCAATATATTTTTGTTCGGAGTGGTATTCATCGTATTTGCGGAGCTATTATCTCCCACGCTAACTATATTTTGCAGTAATCTGCGTAATTGTATAATGTTGGCAGTAGGAGGAAAATCCACATTATTTTCGGTTAAAACTTTAATAATGCCTTCTCGAGCATCCATTTTACAAAATAGTTGTTTATAATAGTGCGCGAGGTTTGACCCCACACCTGAGATGTAATTTCTACCTTCGATGGTTAATAAAATAGCAGAAACGTCCGGATTAATTATCTTAATACTTTATTCTTCAATCGTCAATCCAATAATGAACCGGAAGTCCACCATCTTCTCTTTTCTTCCTTTACAGTGATGTATTTTTGGTTATTCTATTAATTAGTTGACATGGTTGCATTTATGATCTTACAATTTAGAGAAAGAAAATTGGCTAGCCGTTAGTAACAATCTATGGAGGATTTGGCATGGAGATTGTCTGTGCTATTATATTGCTAAATTCACAAAATCGGTAGGCGATGACGCTCACTAAAAAAAACAAATTTTTCACCATTGCAGTACGTAACTAAATTATGTAATACTATTTCACGTCAGTGGTGATATAGTGGAGAGACGTACAAAAATTTAAAGATAAATAAAAAAATCTTGGCAGATGGGCGTGGAACCACCTACATATAAGAAGAAAAATTAAAAGCTTTGCAAGTCGTGAATCAGAAGCCGCTAGTTTCAGTTTGCTATTTTGCAGAATTACGGTTCTTTTAGATTTAGATTTCAGGAAACTTTGTTAACGATCGATCTCACCCTTTTAAAAAAGTTGCTTGAAATTTTAACCATCACAAAATTGGCAAAAAGAAAAGGTGTTTATGAAATTAACATTATAGATATGTTAGTGCAAAGTAAGAATATTTTTAAATATTGGAAATGGTTCTGGCACGCCCTCAAAACTTTCAGTACTAAAGTTGAAAAAAAATGTACTTTAGAAGAGCGCTTCTCAAAAAATGGGCAGTATGGGAAGTCCTCCGACTAAATTTGTGCTATGAAAAGGTTATCAACCAAAATTCACTTGCCTAAACAGATGCACCTGCCCCGAAGGTCTGCAAAAACATGTACGTTCGACTACTTACAGCTATGTAAACCCACCATTTAAGTATACCGAATTGATAAAGATGACGATCTGTATTGATTTAGCCATGTCCGTCTATCCGTCTGTCTGTTTGAACGCAAATTAATACCTCACTTTTTAAGATATATTGATGAAATTTTGTCAGCGGGTATATTTTGGTGTCGGATTAGATATTTGTCGGAATGGACCGATTTTTCAGAAATAGACTTTTTTGTAATACCTTCTTCAATTTACCAGTAAGAAGCTTCAAATTTAACCAAATGTTTTCGTATACGGCAAATATTGTTGTCTGAAGAAATCTTAGAGTATAGCTTATATTCCATACAACCGATTGTTCAGATAAGAATATTTTCATAATTTTTACCCCATTTTAATAAGCTTCTAGGTAAGAAACGTTTCATTATATTGACACTAATTTAGCTAAAAAGCTAGAAGCTTTTCAAATTTCATCAAATACTTACAAACGATTCGTGCACAGAGCTATCTCATGCAGGCCACAAGAAAAGTGAAGATTTTATTGTCATATTGTTTATTTTTTATTTATCGAAAATGTCGCTAAAGAGTTTACATATGTTCTATATAAATAACATACTATCTTATACAGCCGATTATACGAATATTGCGAATGTGACTATTTTATTGCTCAGCTCCATTCATGAAAGGTATGAGTCACGTCCTTACTTGTTGTTATTTAAATTTTATTTTATTACTAAAATTATATATTGTTATTGAAATTACTACTACATTTTTTTTTTGTTCTCAAATATGTATATGAAAAAGTGAAAAATACAATGTAAAATTTTGAGAAATAAGATAATTCAATTTGCTTTGCTTATGAATAGTGAGGCATTCTAATGTACAAGTGCATACATACTTACATATGTATGTACTGACGTCTAGAGTTCTTATCAGCGAATCCACGCCATGGCTCTATAAGGCAAAGAAGCGCCAACTTGTCTAGTTTTGATGGGCGTGCGAAAACAAGCCGAACACGCCAAGAGTGGCAGGACGAAGGATGGCTACTATGCAGTTATAAGCAAATGCATGACGGCTTCAATTTCGAAAATATTAAATTGAGAAGCCACACGCGTATGCACGACTGCTAACACTCAATTTAAACACACACGAAAGAGTCCATATTTCAAAGGAGTGCCGAGCTTACAACAGTAAACATATATGATTAATATGTACAATTGTATGTTTGTATATACTAAAAGCAGTAACACCATAGTAGATGCTTCATAGCAATTCCAAATTCTATTGGCGACTGTGAGCCACTTTCGAAATGGATGTTCGAAAAACCTGTGGAACTTGTAGCTGAAAGAGAACCTGGACGGTTTGTGAATGAAAAACGAAAGGCAAAAATGGGCGCACAATTATTTAGATGAGCACCGAAAGTTGCCTACCGAATCGTGCACATCTACGAAGCCACCTGATACATACGAAATGCTGTGTTTGGCTTGGTCGTGGCGCGGCAGTCGCTTGCGATATCTGGTAACGTTCGCATGTTTTATCGGCAAAAACAACACGGAAGGACAATAAACAATTCGTGTCGTGACGCCTAAAAATACATTAAAATTAAAGCAGAATACTTATACAGTTGCTAGCCAAAAGAAAAAGCTATCTATTGCATATCGTGGGTGTGAAAAATAAGTGAAAGGAAAATACAAAATTCAATGAAAAAAGTTTGATAAGCAATGATTGAAAGTGGCAGTGAATAATGATAAGAAATTAATTTCTAAATACAAATATATAGAAAAAAAATTACAGCAGACAAATATTTTGTGCTTACGAGGTGCTTTAATTCGATTGTGATGGTGCTGGTGTTTGTAATGCTTCGTATTTTCTGAAGTAAGTGTTTTTCAAGAGAGATGAGTTATGGAGTTTTTGTTATAATTAGCAACCAGCAGAAAATTTATCGTTAATTGCGTTAACTGTCTAATTAAATAAGTTGCATTTCTTGCACTAAATATAAATACATCCATACATTCATGCATAAAATGTATATTTTGTTGCTTCAATTGTGTTACTTTTATTAAACATCCGCAACCACAATGCCAAGCCAGATATACACAATGCTAAAGGCTTAAATTCAGCAGCGCCCACAGATAACTTGCCAGCTTCTCAATGGCGTAAACGAATGCAAATGTGTTAATGCGACAAATGAGCGACAAAAAACAAAATATACGACAAATAAACAAAATTTATACAATACTAAGAACATACACCGTTACAGTAGTCAACAGATGTGCGGATACGCATAAGCAAAAAACAAAAAAAGATAAAACGAGCATTGAAACGAAATTCTCATTTGTAACTGCGACGTGCATTGTATGTTGAGCATGCATATATGTGTGTGTGTGGATATGTATGTATGTGCATACATTTGATATCCTGTTGATTTGAGTTTCTCGTTTTAAGTGATGGGGAGTACATACATACATATGCTCGAAGTAACAATTAAACGCCATTATATAATCATTATAGGCTTTTTTATGAATTTCTATACATGTGTGTATGTGAGTATGAGTGTATGCGAGCCTGTACAAACATGAATTCGAAGGATTTCCTCTAGAAGGCGCTTAAATCTGAAAATATATATGTATGTACCATTCAACAGATTTTGGTAATCAACAAGCGCATACTCCAGCAACAAACAGTTATATACATATATGCGTATGAAAACATGCAATGCCTTTGGCAGCTAAACAAAAACGAGTATGTTTACGGATGCCAGGACGTATGCGTAACAAGTGATTGGGCGTTTTCATATCGAATCGATTCAACACGCTTTGCGTGTCTGCGGCTAAATAAAAACACGTTGTTTAAGGTTCCAAAGATTCTTACAGTTATTGGACATTTAAAAAATCCACAAAATGTTATAATTTGTACATTTTGTTGTTGTTATGCATCGCGTCTCTTTAGGTTTATTCACTGTACTGAGGTCTAAAATTCCATTTTGGTCATTAAAATTTTATTTTTTACTTTATAGTAGCTATTGTAAGTTACTTTAACCGCGAAGATTTTGAAGAAAATATCTCTATTATCACTTATGTATACTTTTCTTTGCATTGAAAAAGTTCTTTTTCAAGAGTGTACTTATTCTTCTTAAGTAAACGATGACAATCCATAATAATCGAAAGTTTAGCATTTATCCTAAATTAAGAATGTACTTAAGTTGGAAGTCAGTAGTGAAGTCAGTACGTAGAAAATTTGCGTTTTCAAAAAGGATTCACGCGAGGTATTTCCCACTTTCAGACGAACTGCCTTTTTTTAATTCATCAAAGAATAAATCAATAGTGCTACCAGAATTTGTTTGAGGACCAAACGGAAAAATTCCAATTAGGCTTCAGGACTCTACCTATATCAATTGCTGCCTCTGAATTTGACAGCTTTGCGCCGCTAGAAAGCAGAACACTAGCACATAACGTACTCAACGGTTTATTCCTGCAGCTCGCACTTCCTACATCTACTATTACTGACGAGGCATTACTAATAAGCATGTGACGACAGAAGATAGTGCCCCATTGTGAGCCTTAAGTCTTGTCTCTTTAGATATATTAGCAACTTTCTGAGTCTAACGCCGCACGATATCCACATAATGTTAGAAATTTTGCAGTCCCGCGTTTCTATCCACGCCTTTCCTACTTGATGGCTCATATACAATTCCTAACTCTTTTTGATTTCTCCCAAACGGATTGGAACGTCTAACGACGATTCATCGAGTGCTGCAAGCTCCGCATTATCGTAAGCGTCTAATATAATTTTATACTTTGATACATTTGATTTTATGCCGGAACTAGAAAACAACACCTTTTTAAACGGTTCTATTTAATTTTTTTACGCGCAGGACTGCATTTGGAACGGGTGGGACTAGTTACTAAGAAACTCCCACTCAAGTCAATAATAGCTTTTGAAAAACTGTTTGCTATTGTGTTGACTCGTCATTTTCATCATCACTATATACGCCGCTGCAGGTGAGGGAATAAGGTATCCCGTTAGCGCTGGATGCTTTGAAGTAGAGCTGCTCTTACATTTTGAATATACCACCTATTTTCAAGCTTTTCTTTGATGTTTGCACAACAAGTAAATATAAAAAATTAGTATGCATTTCAGACGTTTCGTTCTCAAATAAGCAAACTCTGCTAGAATTTTTGATTACTCTTCTGGTCTTATTGGCATTCTAAAGGAATCTGTTTGATTGTAGCATGTAGGATTGCATTTTTTCATAGCCTCTGGGGGAAAATTTAGCTCAATCTCAATACATCCTCGTGTGCCTTACAGATGTTTGATAAGTTGAACCAGTTGTGAAATGTACGACATGTCCATCTAAGAAAAGGTGAGCTCGTTTTTAAGTGTCACTTTGTTCTCAACACTATGTTCTCAACAATTTTATTTAAAAATGTCCACACTGCATATTTTTTATATGACAATTCACTATTTAATATGACAAAGGACATTTTTCTTCTCCCTTACTATCGAAGCACATCCTGTAAGTAATATTATTTGTGGATGAGACCGATGCGCCCCTTAAATAAAATCTTGAGATCAAGGCGAATCTATACAAGGTGATGGTAAATCTAATTCAACCAATTCGTATTGCCGAAGAATGTCAAGTAAAAAGAAAATTGGCATTGATTTCTATTAACTGACATATTGTTGTTGTACAAGGCGATGTATGGAAAATATACAGGAATAAGCAATCAGCTGTTGGAATAAGTCAAGTTATGGTACAACTGCTTCGTTCATTTTTGAATATTTTGTTGTTGATTTTAATAACGATTAAACGACGTTTATTGAAAGTGGAAGTTGCTCCGTTATTGCCGACGTGGTTACAGTCAATATGCAGTTGCCATCCGGATGGGTGTAAGAAAGCTAATCCATCAATTTGATCGACTGAAACAACAAAAAGGCTGGCTGTATTAGTTTGGCTCATTGTAAGGCTTTTGTGGATATATAGAACTGTAAAAGGCACACTTCACTTAACATTAGTGGTTTCTTTAATATTTTCGAACCAGGGCATGATTTTCAAAAAAAACAAAAAAACCTAAATAATTTGTGCTGACTTTTTCACACAGCTCCTAGCGTGGGCCAAGTCCGATCCGACTGTCCACCCGACTTGACTGATCCTGATCCTCATGGCGTATTGACATGAATGCAACAAAACTTGCATCATGTCAACACGGGATGCACTTAAAGGAAACTAAGATCAACTACATATATATACCTTTCTATTTGTTGAAAGCCTCGACAATATCCAGGAATGAGCACATCATGCATTCCAAAACTTTTACTATACTATATGAATCCTACACAGGGAAAATCTATAGACATGCCTTTAGTGTTTCACTTCTGATAATAAGTTTACAATGGCTTTTGTTTAGATTTCCAAATCAAAATTCATCAGCAACATCTGGACAATTCACAGAGTTTGCTATTCGCCGTATGTGCCTCATTATATCTGCCGTGTTTTTATGCATAGAAAATTTTGTTTCTCATCTTTTTTCCTCTCGTTGAATTGCCTCGCTCACTGGCATTCTTAAAAATTAAACTCTAGATCCCTCTACTTTTCAGTACGATTTTTCTTTATTCATCGTGGTAGGTATTGCATGCCGTTGGGTAATTTATATGTTGAAGCTCAATGGAAAATCAATTATAAATTGAAAAAAAGATGCCATCCGATCCCGGGTTTTGCGAATGTGTAGTGCGATCAAGACCTAGCAAAAGCTTTTGCCATATGTGCTAAACTGTCATTGCCCTCTGAACAATATTGACTTGAGTTTCTTAAAACCCGACAGCAGTCGCCGTGGTGTGGTGGTAGCGAGCTCCACCTACTATACCGAATGTCCTGGGTTCAAGTCCTAAACAAAGTGGGGTCGCTCCTCAGCAGTGATTTAGAAAGCACCCTAAGTGTATTTGTAATGCGAAAACCTTGTTAGTGTAGGTCTCGTTCCGCCAATTTGTAGGAAAAATTAAAAGGACACGGACAAAAACTGAAAGATTATCCCAGCCTATATCAATCCGGAGGCAAATCGCACCAACTATTTGTTTAGTTTTTCTTTTTACTTAAAGGGCGATCCCAAGGTTCCAAATTTCATAGGAATATTATGATTATCTCATATCAAAGAAATGAAAATGTGAAAAACATAACAGCAAAGTTTCTAAAATAAGCAGAGAAGAACAAATTTACATTTTTTGCTTGCATAAGAGTAACCAAAAAGTTCTGCAAATTAAAAAATGGCCATAAAATGCTTAAATATACTTTTTTTTGTTTTTATTAGCCTGGAAATACACATTTATATCAATGAGATTTTTTCGATTTATTCATTATTTTCCGTAAGGCTAAACTTTTTGGAGAGACCCGACATAACGTTTTGAACAACGGATTCGTCCACATTAAGCCAACGAAATGAGACATTTGTTCTTAACTACGTGTTGGAACCTTTTTCTTTTAGTAAGTTTTAATTTCTCTGAAATAGAACACAGGAGAGAAATAAGAAGTCAAAACCGAAGCTGGACTTAAAATCGGAAGGCGTGGTATCAGTTTGTTATCGAAGTGTGAACGGTTTGTTATCGATGAGTCATTGGGCTGTTATCGACTGGTTATGGGCGTGTTATCAACTTCTTATCAACAAACTATCGGTGGGGTTTCGACTACGTATCGACGAGTTATCTATTTTCTATTGTAAAGCTATCGGTTTAATATCGAACAGTAATCGATATGTTATTAAAAATATGTTGTTGTATATGTCAAAAACTCGTCGACGTTACCAAAAAGTTATCCATTTTTGATCGAAAATGTATCGATTTGTAATCTAAATTCTACCAATTTTTTATCAGTTATCGAAATGTTTCAAACACTTTCGATTTGTCATTTTTTTTCTGTTTTTAAAAAATTACCGTTTCGCAATCAAAAAATTATCGATTTATTCTCGGAGTGCTAACAATTTGTTATCGCCGTGCTATTGATTTATTATCGAACACTCATCCGTTTGTTATGACAGATATTGAATAAACGTCAACATAAAAATAACATAGCAGCCATTTCATGGTATTAATTCGCTATTGATAATAAGCCGATAGATAGGTGTAGGTTGCTACCGATAAGAAACCGACAAAGCTCTTTTCGAAATGTCCGAAATTATCGGTTTCTTGTAAAGTGCTCTCTTGTTGTAGTTTAACTTTAGCTTCTGAGCGAGCTCTAGGTAACTTAAAAACTTAAGTTTTTTAGATGCGCACTGTATTTCCAAGGTACTCACATCTTTTTTGTTTATTTCATCTAAAGTTCAAACTCGACTTTGGCTTTTATAATCGACTGATTACTAGATTGAAACCGCACCTTGATTCCTTCTTCGGTTGCAACTGAAAGACTCACCTTCGTGCGAATTATAATAAGTACATTCTTTTTACGTAATAAATCGGCGACAACGGCGAAATTAACAATAGACAGAGCAGTTAATTTACATAAATACAATAAAAGTTTATTTGTATGTTGAGCTAAATATTTGTTCGTGCAGAACTCGCCTGGGGCATCCAGTTTTAATGAAAAACAACGCAGCAATGTTGAAATTATAATTAGTCATCCGGAAACTACTGAGCTTTCATTTTGAATAATATTTTTAGTATTATGGCAAATTGTTTTTCTTTTTTTAAATCATGCCTTCAAAACCAAACCCACACACATACAATCACGTTTTCAATTGTTAGGTTTACTTCAGCAAGCGTATAGATTAGCAAGTGAAAGAAATTAGGACTTAACTCAGCTTGATTTTTGTGAGAGTAGGGATTATAATTAACACTGTATTCACGGCATTAAAAACTACACATTTTAATTGAAATTCAAATATGTATTTAATATAATCTCAAATATATAATTAGGAATATGCCCTTTACATATTTACATGTCTGAGTGTGCTTAAGAGCATAAATAATATGTAAACATGCTCACACATTTTTATACATACACTTTGCTCATTTAGGGAATTTTGTTTATTCCTGAAATTAACGTGAAATAAAATGCATCAATTACCTTAAAAATAGTCGCGGAATGGCGCCGAAATGATTCAAAAAATACGCCAAAACAACGGGCAAAATTAAGTAAAATCTGGGAGGATCCACTATATTGTAACGAATTTTGGGAAATTCCGCTTATTCCAAACCTTCTGCTAACGTTCGAACCGCTAAACTGTTGAATAAAAATAGTCTTTATTAGACCACTTTGAGGTACTAGGCAATAACACTTATACTTCACAACCAAAAGCGTGCTTGAATCAAACCTGAATGCTGACTACTCAGCTTGCACTGCTTTTATACCTTCCGGTGCTGCATTCGCATATTTCTAGTAAAGTCTGGATGTTTCGCCTTCTAGAACTGCTGTATCTCCTGCTTGGTAATTGAGCTACATATATGCGTGTGTGTATGTGAGTAAAACTTCGGCGGATGACTACATCTATGTGTGCGAGGTATCTCTTCGTTGCCTTGTACATAAGAGTGGTTGCTTCATGTTTTTGTTGTTGCGTGATCATTAACTAGCTTATTGATGTCAACATTCGCCACAATATGAATTTTTTTTAAATATAGGTGGGGCTCAGGTGGGGCAATATTGTACCGAAACAGTTCCGGGAACAATCTTAATCTTAACAGAAATAGTATCGAAATAATTTGGGAAACAATCCTGAATTTATCCGGTGGGAATACAGAAATAGTCATGAAATAGGCTCTATATTATTCCGCAAACAGCCAAAAATCTGATTTCAAACAGGTTCCAGAAGATCCCGAACACAATCACAAAATAATTCTGAAATAGTTCCAAAAGGATATAGAAAGAGAAAGCAATACCCTTTCAGTTTTAACGCCTTCCGAGAAAAATTGTCATTACATATTATGTGCGTGCCAAACTTTTTCGAATTCTTTCTTGCATTCCTGCTGATTGAATTACAAAAACATACTGACATCCTGGATGTTCACATTTATTTATTTGTTAGTCTACAACTTTAGCAATTAAACAGACTAAATATAGTTACGGATTACAAATTAATTACAGAAGCATACAAGTTGAACAAAATTATATTATAAAATATGTACATATATTATTAAATCAGTTGTCGGGATGGACTGTGATGCCGAGCAACGGGAATTGATTATTAGTGCTGTCGGAATGGACGCGATTTCGAGCAGCTGATGTATGTTTGACACACAACAAGTAGAACAGCTATGTGTGGGAGGTTGGAAAGGACGTGATTCCAAGCCACCCACCCAAGTCATTGCGTATTTAAGGTAGTCAGCAGATATTTTTTTATTACGTGGAGTGAGTCACACGTATCAATGTCTTTGCAGTGCTTATTGATGTCAATACACAGACAATGAAGAGGTTCGTGCATTTCAAAATTCGATCTGCATGTGCTTATATGAAGCGGTTGAAAATGTCTAGATGGTCTAAAGGGAACATTAAATAAAATTTCACCAAGCAGAAAAGGGATATTTACCATCCCTCTAATAAATTTTACTACAAATAACACACCTGCCATCTCTCTACGACTCCGTAACGCAGGGATTTGAATAAGTTTTAAACGGCAGGAGTAGGGAGGAAGAATCCTTGAAGGGGTCCCACGGTAAGTCCCTTAGCGCAAAAATCAGGAATTGCTTTTGAATCGACTCTAATTTTTCGCAGTGCGTCTGGTAACGAGGGTTCCAGATTATCGAAGCGTATTCTAATATTGGCCGCACCAAAGATATAAATAGGGTTTTAGTGATATATGGATCATCGAATTATTTAGACCATCGTTTGGCGAACGCCAAAGATCCTTTGGCTCTGTTCACGCAACCTTCTATATGCAATTAAAAGTCAAGTATAGGGTCCATCGTAACACCAAGGTCTACAAAAATAATGACTTGGTTAATTGTGTAATCATCAGTCATATACTCGTAGGATTGGTATGGTTTTCTTGTAAAGGACATGAACTTACACTTCGGCAGGTTTAGTGACATTATATTTACACTACACCATTCGACTAGGCTATTCAGATCCGATTGTAGATTTCATCTATCCCCAGGTGAGCGGTTAGGCAAAAATATTAAAAAGAATTTACTTTCATTTATTTATCTTTTAAGTAAGGGGGTAATTTTTTAAATAAATTTTGCTTATCAAAAATTACGTCCACGTTTTCGGTTTTGGTTTCGCTCTCGGAAGTTAGTTTCCTGTTCTTTTCGGCTTCGGTTTGGAAATTCAAAAGTCACATTTATTTCTTTAGTGCTGGACGAACACTCTGTAAATTAAATGAACGGAATCAGCGTTATATTCTGCAGCAAAGATGTAATATGTGACAGGTAGTGGTGATATAGAGTTAACCTAATGTCCTAGTGGAAAAGTGAACTTCTTTAATTACTGATCTAAGTTGGATTGTGAGATTGGGACGCAATCTGTCTAAAATTCGTTGTTGGGCAGAAGTAAAGCCTCAACATTCAGAAAATAAACTTATAAGCAGTGGCCGCTGCCATTAAAGTTGTCCGAACGACCGGATAGAATATCAGAATATTTATAATTGCTGTGTTTTCATGTGCAGGTCCCTTTTTCGCTTTTATTTAGAATCCAAATCTATAAATAAAGTTTTGTATGTAAAGATATAAATTCGTGCTATTAGCGAGTTTTGGGCATTATTGGTCGTAGTGCTTTCACTTAGCTATATTTCATTAAAATAATTTGTTAAAAATAAACGATTGTGAGCACACAAAGAAATCTATTTGTACTATGGCACTATTGTGAATATTTGATTAGAACTAATACTGCATTACCGGCAGTTGCTAACATTCGCCAGATGGCAGCGTAAGCGCATGTAAGTTTTTATTGATAGGTGATTGATTGAAAAAACAGCTGATTTCTGTTGATATTTGATATGAGACTTCTGTATTTTGTTGCGCAAGATGCGCACTGGTCCGGCTAGTAATATTAAAAGCTAGAAAATAACTAGATAGGTCTTATTACTAGGCATCACATTCCTCATCAAGCTAGGTCGTTGATCAAACAAATAAATAAAAGCGTTGGGCGCGTGAAATGTAAGGCGTAGCATAACCTGATAAAGGTTAGGTTGTTCTTACTTATACGTACATATATGAAAATATAATTTATAAAGATATGAGCGGTTGGCTATCAATAGAAATTTGACGCGGCCCACGCTTTTATTTATTTGTCTGATCAACACCATAGATTGATGAGGAATGTGACCACTAGCACCCAGGACCTACCTAATTATTTTCTAGCTTTTAATTTTATTATTATTTAATGTAGGTTTTGTTTTCAACAAAACCGTTTAACTTAATTAACTCGGATAACCACCAAACAAGGAGTCCCTAGTACAGGAACTGATGTACATACCCAATAACGGAGAGTGCGATAGACCCCACGTTCATCACATTTTACTTTCACATACATAAAGTACCGTCGGGGCTTTCTTCACCCTCTCCATGACAGAATGTTTCTTAGACATTTTGTGCAAGATCTCCCCCCACCTATCTTGGGCCTTCTCCAATTTGGACCCTTGTACCTCTTAATAAACAAGACCATATGCGTCTTCTCTGCTTTGGTGGTCAACCCGACATCAGATGTCTAGGTATGAATATCCCGAAGTGCCTGATCCATCAAAGAGCCACTTACGCCATAAGTTCGACGAGTCCCTTGTCGAATCACCTGAGCAGTTGATTGATAACCAGCATCCACGTCAAATGTGATAATACCCCGCCCTGCGGCGTTCCCCTGTCCACTGATTTCGTGGCCTCATACAACCCCGATTATGAGGTAATCTCCCTGCAACTTAACACGCAGCCGATCCACCTGGTTATCACCAGATGTATTTCAATGTAATGAAGACCATTCATTATCACCCGTTTAGATACATCTTTGAAAGCCCCGGCCTTTCATCCATGTTGGACTTTATGTACACACCTTTCAGTTTCTCAAATCTTTTGACCATAAATGATATTAAACTAATGAACCTGTTGTCTTTGGGCACATATGACCGATGTTTCCCGCCTTTGGTAGGAAAACTATTCGAGCGAGCAGTTCTCCGGGAGTGGGGTACATGATTCAGTTCAAGCTTCCATCGAATATTTTTTTAAGTTATTGCATGATCGCGACTGTCTTGACTATTCATTTCTACGTGGCCATTCTTTCTTACATCCCTGGACTATATTTCCCATTGCTAGGCTTTTTTCCAACCACGCTGTTTTGTTGGAGAACAGAAAATCGTAAAATAAAAATGAAATAAATAACAAATGACTACCTCGGAATTGGTGCTAATCGGAAGTAAAGCGCGAGAGTTGGTAGCCAGACTTGTATCAACAGCGTTTCAGTTTGAGCTTAATGAATTTAAATTAAAACAAAAGGCAGTAACTGTTTCAGAACTACATAAGATAGAACCAGTAAATTCAAAAGGTCTGCAAAAGGGGACGATGGCCATATCGTAAGACATCACGACCTTAAAAGTTTCAGTTGAAATCGCTGGAGGGGACTCGCACTAGAACTAGTACAGTCCCTTATTGAGATAGTTCTGCGCTAGTTCGGAATAAGTGCGATTCGCTGCAATGAATTATATACATAAATCTGTCAGATAACTCATAATTTGTTGTTGTGGTTAATGTTGTGTTAACAGTGCTTCGCCCCATTCAACAGGTGCGACGGCTCAAAAACTGTCATCAAAATCCTGCTATAGGAAACTATAAATTAAGACAGGAAACCTTAAGTTAAAACAGGGTTGGATCATAAGGATGCGTATGTTCCACTATACAATTGAACATACGGTATTGGTAATGTGATTTCTTCTTCTACAAGGGTTGGATAGTGTATATTGATAACGGGGTTCACTGCGTGCCCACGGTCTTGCAATGGTCTCTGAATTAGGCTGAGGGGGCCCTCATATATATATACATATATATATATATATATATGCATATTTTGCTTACGGAGATGTTTCCTTATATTTCTTGGTGGCGAGGCTTGCTCAAGCAGTTGTTTACTGGGTGTCCATGTTTGCTACAACTAGGGAAAAACTGCCAGCTCAGCAGCTCTTTTATGTTTAGCCTCACTATGTAAATGATATTGACGTGGCAGCTCTGAGTGCAGCATTTTGGATGGCCTTTTCCAGTCTGTGTTGTTCAGGCCAAACAACTAAACTGGCGCCGCGTAGCGTATGAGCGGCTGACCAATTGATTTGTAAGTTATTAGCAGCGTTTTTCTATCTATTCTCTAAGTGATGCCGGCAAGCGACTCATGGATTTTGTTGCGGTTTGGTACTTTAGATACAATTTCAACGGTCTGCGCCTTGAAGGTATGAATTTTACCGGGTAAGATAAGATCTTTGGGTGACTAACAGACGCTGTTATATGAACGCACCTAGTAATATTCTTGATAAACTTAGTTGTCGATCAGCTGTATTATTGCCAAACAATTTTTTTCGATTGTTATACAAATTAAAAAATACCAAGATTAAGTCAAAATTCAAAACTAAAACGTTTTACTAAGATATTCTTGCAAATAGCTTGTTGATGTTGGAGATTTCTGACAAAAATGAGGGCTGTTATGTTTGCAAGGTTGCATTCCTTTGAGTTTACCGCGTTTACACCATGAAATGTGCGCGTAAATTTATACAAATTGTGTAAATGATTTTTCATACAAAATTTGACAGTGCGTTTACGCCCAAGATAAATTTAAGGCCGCGGCACAATGACATTTTTCATATAGATGCGTTTAACACAAGCCTATGCATTCTAGTAACATCACCACAATCAACCAAGATGTTGCGTTTGTAAATATGAAAGAACTTCAGTCTTGGCAATTGAAGTTTATTTCGTCTTGCCCAGTCACATACAAAATTTAGCGAAGCACTTTTAAAAACATTCTCCCTATACAAGAAAAATACTTGCTAACATAGTTTGTGTGATATTCGATTGCAGTTTTTAATTGCGAAAAATGTTAGACAAAGAAAATGTCAAATTCTTCTTCCTATTATTTACTTGCAACAAAATTTGGGAGTTGGCTACTTTTCCATATCAGATGGCGCCAGTGTCACTCAATCTACCGTTCTCCGTAAAATTACGTGCAATCTACTCATAATGCATAAGATTGAGTTAAACGCATCTATATGAATAACTGCTTATGTGTGGGGGCTTTTATACGTTTACACACTTTATGAGGCATTTATAAGGTTAAATAAGTCCCGCTATTATGAATATAAAATGTCCAATAAAGGAAAATTACCTGTTTGGTCTAATAAAAAAGAGGTTCAGCTAACCAGCTAACATAGAACAATGTGTCTCCTTGTTTTTGCTGTCTATCTTTTCAGCAGCAAAAGTCTTTGCCTATTACTGTGTAAAATGTTCCATATTGTAACGAATTTTGGGAATTTCCGCTTATTTGAAACCTTCTGCTAACGTTAGAATCGCTAAACTGTTGAATAAATCACTCCAATGTTCAGCATTGCAAACTGATCTTTATTTAGATTACTTTGGGAGTAGTACTTAATAATTATACTTCACAACCAATAGCGTGTTTAAAACAAAACTGATCAGTCATTCCTCAGCTTGCGCTGCTTTTATACTCTCTGTTGCCTTGTCCGCATATTTCTCCAAAGGTCCATATGTTTTAGCTTCTAGAATCTCCTGCTTGGTTACCAGCTACATGCGTGTGTATGTGTGAGAACCAACTTCGGCTTTTATGTACGTGTGTAAATGGATTAAACTCATGTGTTCATGTACACAAGAGTGGCAGCTTGCTTTATTGTTGGTGTGTCTTTATTTACTAACAACTTAGTGATGCTAAATTCGCCACAATATTCACAATAACAAGTACATATATGAGTCAAGCTTTTTATAAAACATGAGCATTACAGCTGTATTTCATCCAATTACGGGCACTTATATTATATATGTACATAATTAGTTACTGAAAAATATGTAATTGCAAATTTAGTAAATGAGCCAAGGATTACATACAGGGTGATACGATGTCTTTCTTACCAAAATATTGATTTTTCCAAACGTTTTGTAAGCTCAATAATGTTTTTCTCACCGGAATCGGAAAGTTACCTAGTAATTGGTTAAATTAACAAAAATTCAACAATAGACGCTTTTTTTCAAGCCAGTGGAAATAAAACGGTAGGTAGATTAGCGAATTGCACAGAAGGCAACAACACAAATTAAGCTAGTTGAGTTGAGTAACCGGATTGAGATGAAATCGCTTAGCCAACAGTCGCCCAAAAAAAGGGCATTATTGTGAACATATGAATGATATATACATACGAACGTGCAGATAAACGCAAATAACTAAATAAATCGGAAGGGTGACTTACATACAAACAAACACACGCATTCCATGTATTTTGTTTTTGTAGTTCTGTGGTTTACTGTCAAAAACGTACTGCCCCAGAAGTAGAAATGTCAAAGCAGCTAAACAATTTTACCAATTAGCGGATTTTCTTTCACCACCTGTATGATTCCGCCATGATGAAACTATACAGCTAGTTGAAGCGTTTTTTTCAAGATCGCTTGCAAAAAAAAAGCAGCCATTGAAGAAATATCTGACATACGTAATAATTTTTATACTCAGCTGAGCAGAGCTCACAGAGTATATTAACTTTGTTCGCATAACGGTAATCCGTAACGGCATAAACTAATCGAACTTCTATATATCAAAATGATCTGGGTGAAAAAATAAATTCATTTAGCCATGTCCGTCCGTCCGTCCGTCTGTAAACACGATAACTTGAGTAAATTTTGAGGTATCTTGATGGAATTTTATATGTAAGTTCCTGGGCACTCATCTCAGATCGCTATTTTAAATGAACGAAATCGGACTACAACCACTCCCACTTTTTCGATATCGAAAATTTCGAAAAACCGAAAAAGTGCGATAATTCATTACCAAAGACGGATAAAGCGTTGAAACTTGGTAGGTGCGTTGACCTCATGGCGCAATATAGAAAATTAGAAAAATTTTGGACAATGTGCGTTGCACCGCCCACTTTTAAAAGAAGGTAATTTAAAACAAAATAACAAAAAATTTAATATCTTTACAGTATAAAAGTAAATTATGTAAACATTTGACTCCAGTAATGATATGGTGCAACAAAATACAAAGATAAAATAAAATTTCAAAATGGTCGTAACTCCGCCCTTTTTCATTTAATTCGTCTAGAATACTTTTAATGCCATAAGTCGAACACAAATTTACCAATCCTTGTGAAATTTGGTAGGGAAATAGATTCTGTGACGATAACTGTTTTGAAAATGGGCGAAATCGGTTGAAGCCACGCCCAGTTTTTATACACAGTCGATCGTCTGTCCTTCCGCTCGGCCGTTAACACGGTAACTTTCGCAACATATATCTTAACCAAACTTAGTTCACGTACTTGTCTGAAGTCACTTTATCTTGGTATAAAATATGGCCAAAATCCGACTATGACCACGTCCACTTTTGCGATATCGAAAATTGCGAAAAATGAAAAAACTGCCATAATTCTGTATCAGATATGAAAAAAGAGATGAAACATGGTAATTGGATTGGTTTTTGACGCAAAATATAACTTAAGAAAAAAAACTTGGTAAAATGGGTGTTACACCTACCATATTAAGTAGAAGAAAATGAAAAAGTTCTGCAGGGCGAAATCAAAAGCCCTTGGAATCTTGGCAGGAATACTATTCGTGGTATGACATATATAAATAAATTACCGGTACCCGGCAGAAGATGTTCTGGGTCACCCTGGTCCACATTTTGGTCGACATATCGAAAACGCCTTCACATATACAACTAAGGGCTACTCCATTTTAAAACCCTCATTAATACTTTTAATTTGATACCCATATCGTACAAACACATTCTAGAGTCACCCCTGGTCCACCATTATTGCGATATCCCGAAAAGGCGTCCACTTATAGAACTAAGGCCCACTACGTTTTAAATAATCATTAACACCTTTCATTTGATACACATGTCATACAAACACATTCCAGGGTTACCCTAGGTTCATTTTGCTAAATGGTGATTTTTCCTTATTTTGTCTCCAAAGCTCTCAGCTGAGTATTTAATGTTCGGTTACACCCGACTTAGCCTTCCTTACTTGTTTTGTATAAACGCTTCATACAAAATCGAAGTTCGCAACTCGAAGATTATTCGAATAATCTCATTTAATCAACGTTTCGATTAAAAGTGTACAAAAATCTAAAATGGAATAATGAATAATCGAATTATACGAATATTTTTAAGAGACTTGGAAACTGTCGCCCAATGTGCTGGCAAGGGTGAAAGAAACTGCTATGAAAAGTGGAACGTAACATGAGCGGCAGCTCATAAACCTTTCGTGACTTGCTGGAATAAGTACAAATGGATTTAATAAAAATATTTCAGAACCAAAAATAAATAATGGAAAAGAACATCGGTTTTCCGACAGAAATATATTAAATATTTGTTGTTCGGTTGACAAGAATTTTATTTAACAATTTTGATTTGGATAGGATTCCGTCGGAAACATCCACAAGGAAGAACATTAGGGCGGGTGGATTGTGGGTTGCGCCCGGGGTAAAATATTCTACTGTCAAAAGTTTTAGTTAACCACTAAGGAATATGGAAACACACTGTTGATGTCAATAAGATGATTCACTATTTGGAACAATATCATGAAGTTGCGGATGGGTGTCTGAAAGGATTGTAATACGAAATCGCGCAGGAACCAACATTTATCTATGTAAACCAAGTGATAAGTGGTATGCTCTTTGAGCAAAAAGAGGTGGCTGGTGTAAAAATAAGTAAAAATAATGTAAAAAGAAGTTTTACAGCGACGATGCTTCAAAAAATTTGAGTTTATCTGAATCTTTGGCTTATCAGAACTGCTCTGGATAATTTTGGACACGTTTAGACAAAAATGAAGAACTCCCAGCCGTATGCTCAAACCCAACAAACATTAATTTGACTTTCTCTATCTATCCACTTACCTCTCCTCTTTCTAACCCTCTCTTGCTCTCTTATTTCCTCACCTCTCTGTCTAGTTTACCTTAATCAGCTCTTTCAATTTTTCTATCCTTTTCTTCCCGCCTTCCCTCAAACTATTCCCGCTCTTACTCTTCTCAAAGTCTAATTCTCACTATTACTCTTAATCTAATCCTAATGTTGCTCCTACTCTTCCTGTTACGCTTTGTTTTAAACCATTACTTTTATTCTTACATTCACCACCACCCTTTATCTTCCACTTGCTCTCTTTACTTCCACTACTTTTCCTTTCCATTTCCTGTTTTCTCTTTTCTTTCATGTACCCGTTTCCTATGTGGAAAGAAGAGTAGCAACATAGTACCAAACATTTTACCTCTCTATTACTTATATTTTAATTTAAGTTTGTTTTAAGATCTCTGCCATTGAGCCGGATTTAATGACTTCTCTATTGCTTAATAAATAGGACCTTAAATAGAATGCAAAATATTTTTCTTTTCCTTATGAATTTCCTAATTACACAAAAAAAGGAGAGTTAAAACTAAAAATTTGGCTGGGATTGGGTTTAAAAGGCTCGACAAAGAAAGCTCCACATGCTCCAAGCCAAATCCAATGTTGTTATAATTACTTGAACCGTTTTCAAATAGATAGCAATAAAATTAGTTGCATACAGCTGCCATTTTAGCTACATCGGGACTTTTTATACCCTTCTCAGTCTACAACCTTTTGAATCAATATAATCATGTACCAGAGAGGTTTGTATTTCCGAACAGTTGAAACTCTGTAGAAAACAATTGCGCATTAGACGATAAGTGGAAATTACTTGTATCCGTTAAAAAGGTTTCATGTTTTTATTTCTGACAGCAAACTCATTACGAAACAAGGAGAAATATAAAAAGATCAATACGTCATAAAGACGTGGAGAAGTTACATATACAAAATTGTGTACAAGATGGCTACTTTTTAGTGTCTTGGCAGCGTTTTGACAAAATGTTCAATATGGTGAAGCAGACAGCCGGCCTTCAGTGGCTGTTAGAAAGTGAAAGGAATGGAAGCACGGTAATCACTTTTAAAAACAGCTGGTCGGATCTTTTTGCTCTTTTGATATCTAAGCTGAAGATATCCACTTGTCCAAGACATGGAAGGCTCACATCTTTCCCGCGTCTAAAAATCTGAATAGTCGGCAGGCGTCGGTTCAATTTTTGCAACGAAATTTCTAACCGCAGAAAAATTAAAGAGGGGGTTCGACAGGGTGGTGTCCTATCCCTGCTTCTATTTAATTTTTACATATCAAAAGTCTCTTCCCCACCAGATGGTGTTACAATTATTTCCTATGCTGACGACTTCACGATTATGGCTACAGGACCTGGCCCTTCAATTGATATATTAGTTTCTACAGTAAACAGCTATCCCCCCAATCTTTCCGGTTTCTTCACCTCGCGCAACTTGGCATTATCACCGACAAAATCCACGGCCACCCAGTTTACGTCGTGGAAGGAACAGATGTCGCAAGTATTGGACGTACGCGTCGATGGTGTCACACTACCGAATGTCAGTCATCCAAAGATCTTAAGGGGTAACGTTCGATAATACTCTAATCTTTAAGGCTCATGCCACCGAGATTGTTTCTAAAGTACAAGGTCGCAACAAAATCCTCAAGTCGCTTGCAGGCAGCACATGGGAAAAAAGATAAAGAAACGTTAGTAACCACGTTAAAAGCAATTGGCCGGCCGCCCATGAGCTACGCATCACCAGTTGGGTCGCCTGGTCTTAAAAATACATACTGGAAAATGCTGCAGACCTGTCAAAATGCTGCAATCAGAACTGTCACCTGATGTCTCCTTATGACTCCCGAACACCATCTACATAGTGAGGCCAAAGAGCTCAGTATTAAAAAGCACAATGAAATGCTGAACAAACAGTTATTGTTTAATTGTCACAAACCAGGACATCCCAGCAAACAACTGCTTGATCTAGCACAGCCTCCACGGGGATTAAGGGAACATCTCCTAAAGCACTATGACGAGATCAGGCAACTGCCAACACAGCCCTTTGATCCAGGAAAATACAAGCAGGCCCTTAGCCAAACCCACACAGAATCGGTAAACGCCTTTGTCACGATGCGACCGGTGAACCCCGTTATTAATATGCAATATCCCACCTTTGGAGAAGAAGAAAGCACATTAGCAAGGGAGACACGAGTCACCCTGGCCCAACTTCGTTCTAGATACTGTAACAGGCACTTTTCCGAACACGCATTCCGTTCCGGTATTAAGCATCATTAAGATACAAGCCCGACCAATCCTGCGACCCACCTCTAGTTCTATAAGGTCTATGGGGTCACCAGAGCCTCGCCTGCAAAATATTTGTATGATAATTTCATATTTGTAACAGGATTCCCATCGAGTAGGCTACGTTGACAATTGGGTTGGGGAAGCTGTAAAACTATAAAGCTTTTTACTGCGCTTATCAACCCCTCGAATTCCCTTGCAATTCCATTTAGATCATAGAAGATAGAAGTATGAAAAGGAGCACAAGGTATGAAGATTGCGGTGCTTGTTTTTTTTTTTTTCATAACGCCTGGATGCGAACAAACACGGAAGCGATGGGATTGTGTTAAGGAACTCATCTCCTTTTTTTATCACCTGCCCGTCAGATCTGAATATTTACAAACGAGCTCGGTTTCCACAAATGCCTGTCATAAACAAGTGTACCAAAAATTAGCAAAATCCGTCAACGCTATCACGAATTACAAATAAAAGGAGTTTAACTCGTTAAGCAAAAACGAAGGTGCTATAATTTCAAAAAAAGAAATTGAATTTCTAAAAACTATTATATATGTTATTTGTTATGTTAACCAAATAATAAAAATAAATAAAATAAACCAGAAGGTCGACCATCGAAAAATTTTGATACACTTCAGAAAGTCTCACCCATATATTAAAGTTTGAGTAGATATTATGTTTTTTTCCGCATGCCGGTACAACCTAAGCCACTGTGCATCGTAGGAGATATATAGAATTGCTTTTATGAGTATCGAAATGTAAACAAATGCAGCGTTGCACAATTATTGCACGCCCGTTTACACCATGATTCAATTACTAGAGGTTTGTTCTTCAATGATGACAGATCTTTGACACTCCCAAATTGAAAAATCTGGACGGGTTGCTTTTACGAAGTAAGGAAAACGGGGAATAATTCAATCCCCTTTAGTGAAATTGTAGTAGACAAGTATCTTTGGTAGTATATTAGTAGTGATAATAAATTTGTAAATGCCAAAGGTTTTTGGGTAAATAATTCATTTTCTGCTAAATATTTCGTGAAAGTTTTGTTGGTTTGGTCTGTCTTTCAGAAATTGTTTGAAGAATGCCGTACGTTAGAATTTTATTCAAAAATGCACTATCTCAAAATTTGTTTCAAAAACTCCCTATATGAGCATAAGTTCAATGTAATTTGCAATAAGAGGGAATTAATGAAAAGCATTCTGAGATGAAGCGTTCTTCCATGTAACTCTACTATAGGGCGGTTTTGTGACAAATCCTGAATTGGGAAACTTTTGAAGAATATTTTAAGATAGCACGATTTTGAACAGGCAGCCGACATGGTGTGATACGCTACTCAGCAGCCGCAATGAACTGGCAAAAACAAAAATAAAAGAAAATGGCTTATTGTCTTAGAACTTTATATTCCTACCTTGACTTTGACAGAAGAGTTAAGCTTTTGTGCGGTCAGCAGTCGGTAGCATAGTCCCATCGACGTGGATGTTCAAAATGGTCGACATTTGGGACGTCCATGTTCTAAATAAGGTCGCGGAATATTTAGTCGGTGATAATGCCAGATTTCGCGAGGCGAAAAAACTGGAGAGATCAGGGAGGTATCCGTTTATTTTATTGCATAGCGCATCGATCTTTGGGCCTGGGCCTGTGGCCATTATTGTGCAGTAATCGGCGTAGGAAACGATTGTGACTCCTTCCGGTGGTGAAGGTAGCTTAGATATGTAGAAATTAAACAAAAGTGGGGATAGGACACCACCCTGTGGCACTCCTTGTTTAATTTTCCTTGGTTTTGATGTTTCGTTTCTAAATTGCACCGATGCCTGCCGACCACCCAGATAATTCACTCACCTTTTTATTCTGAAATTTCGGAAAGCTCGTTTCCGTTAGTATTCTTGGAAGCGTTCCGGATGAACCGTTAATTTAGAATATTCGGAATACGTTCATTTGATACTACCTCACGTGGTCCGAATATGCATAATATTCCAAATATAAACCGATTCTCCAAATTCTTAAATGGAGACGAATGTTCCGAACATACGGAATTAATAGAACAGAACAATACGCTCCCAAAAATATCGAGAGAAGTGGCAAAAACGCATATTGACCTCGATAACAATAATTCGAAGGCGGAAATAAAAATTTTACCTCGTTCAAAAGTTATTGACGAAAAACCGAAAAATGGCCCCGGGTTGCGGTGGCGGCCTTCAGCCGAGCTTATAAAAATTTACCTTGGCCGGTCCACCAATGAGGTGGGATCAAAATTAAATGCATGCAAAATCCCTTTGTACACAAAATCTTTTTCAGTGCACAAAAATATTACAACAACCACATGAAAATTTCCAACTTCAACTCCAAATATCTCCGGACAGAGATATAATTTTTCTTCTCTGCCTTGGGATTATTGTTGTCGAGGTCGCCTCTCTCGATATTTTTGGACGCGCATTAGCTGTAGACTCCTGTTCTAGACTTTTACCTGAAGAAGTTAACATGCCCAATGAGTACATTTCGTTATGGCATCTCCTTTATTTACTAATGACATTTTTACGTGAATCGATTTAATAGTCGAGGTTTTGACGTTGAACGATGAATTTTGAATTGGTTTAGTTTTCGAATGTTCATAGGTTTACGAAAGTGCACGATTCCTTGGTGTCCGTACTTTTCATATAACCTATGTTCAGGCACACTAACAGATCATGGCATAGTTTATAAATTCATCATAAAATTTAAATAAAATAAGTACTTATCGGGTATTTGTAAACTGATTACTTCCTATTTCTACTACTAAAATTTTTCGAAAATTCGCAAGAAACAACACAGTTAACGGATGTCGATTCGACTTGGGAGCAAAATGGATGCAATTGTCAAAAAATGTGTCTGTCGAGCAAACCTCTTGTGATTGAATCATGCGTTTACACCATACGATTTTCAGAAACTGAGAACAAAATCGAGCAATGTTTTTTGATTATTTTCCTGTAGAAGCATTTTTACAACAACTTTAATTGTTTGGAATGTATTTATGTACCAATTTATATTTATGTATTTGTGTCTTATGTATTCATGTACCGAATATACCTGACTCCAATAAAAATTGAGAAATTTTGTAGAATGTAACAAAATATGGCCAGCGTGTAAGTTTTGAAGGCTCCCTCCAAATTTACAAGTTTTTGACATAAAAACCCGCACAGCTGCACAATTCTTTCAAAATAAAATAACATTTGTGTAATTTCTTTATTAAAATAATTTATCAACTTCCGATTTATTGTGAGTAGAAGATTGATTGTACAAATAAATTTAGCTTATGGTTCCTATTGGCCATGGTAATATTTTTTTATTGTTCAAATAATTTAATGTGTCTAGCAAAACACTTCAATGATATAACTTTTATTTTATCGTATTCGGTTAATGTATTTACTGAGTTGTTCTATTATTATAGGAAAGCTATTGTGAGTTAAATTTAACTTTGACGGAAAGAAAAATATATATGTCAATAGTTGTTCAGTTTGTCAGCATTTCAACTAAAATAGTAGGAAAATGTCACTATTTCGATTGAGTCTACTCTGAAGAATAAATTTATTAATATCATGAGTTAGGTTCGTCAGAGCCTTGCCTGCTTAATATGGGTATGATACATTCATATTTGTGGAGGATTTTCCGCGCGTAGGTGAGGTTGACATTTGGATTGCGGAAGATGTGAATTTCGCTTGTCAACCCCTTGACTCGACCTTAAATTTTGGCTTACGGAGTTGTGCAATTTCCACTTACTTCTCCCTCGGCCGCAACCTTCCCGTGTAAATATTTATGTATTTTCGATGCACATTTCGAAGAGCTTTTTTTGAATGCATGTACGTACGTACGTATCTAGCAAAGAAGATTGCATGTCTAAGTCTCATTTCAACAAGAGTTTCAGTATAAGAAAAATGCTATATATATGTAGGTACATACATATGTGCAGTGTAACAGGAAATTTTATTAAGCATTTTCCAATAGAAGATGTAAAACTGCAGATATTGCCAAAAAAGAGTTTTTGTAGTAAAAAAACGTGTTATAAAAATCCGTCTGTTTTGTTCGATGTCTTTCAAATGTGACAGATAAACTTACACATGTCGAAAAAAGTACCACCCCGCGAACAAAGAAGTAAACTGGGTATTCAATGCAGCGAATCGCATTTGTTACAAACTAGCGCAGAACTTTTGCATTAAAAGACGGCAATAGCTCTAATTCTGTCGCATCGCAGTGTTTTGAACTATATCTTTAAACATTCTGGTGTTATTAAACCTGTAATGCGAAACTGT